>NC_136880.1:9252486-10452486 GCF_949152265.1 Phoxinus phoxinus
TTAATATTAATTTTTAAGAAAACTGAAACTCAAATCAGTCTGAAAAGATATAGCACACTAAGTCAGACCAGTCTGAAGGTCTGACCCGAGTTTGGAGTTTGTAGAGTTAAAGCTCTAGGAGGAGATAGAGTCAGAAATTTAGGTAAGAAGAATAATAATAACTAGAACGTACATTTCCAGAAGAAAATGTGAATGGTGCTTGCAGTGGCAAAAAACACGACCCGGTTGCTAGAGTGTGGTACATGATTGCATACGAGCAAACAACCATGTCTGTACGATGTTCTGCTGCTGAGATATGGCTTATTCATGTTGTTCAGGTGGTTGCTAGGGTGTTCTGGGTGGTTGCTAGGGTGTTGCTAGGTGGTTGCTAGGGTGTTCTGGGTGGTTACTATGGTGTTCTGGGTGGTTGCTAGGGTGTTATGGATGGTTGCTATGGTATTGCTAGGGAGTTCTTAGGTATTTTGGGTGGTTGCTATGGTGTTGCTAGGGAGTTCTAAGGTATTTTGGGTGGTTGCTAGGGTGTTATGTGTGGTTCCTAGGGTGTTCTAAGGTGTTTTGGGTGGTTGCTATGGTGTTGCTAGGGAGTTCTAAGGTATTTTGGGTGGTTGCTAGGGTGTTGCTAGGGAGTTCTAAGGTATTTTGAGTGGTTGCTATGGTGTTGCTAGGGAGTTCTGAGGTATTTTGGGTGGTTGTTAGGGTGTTATGGGTGGTTGCTAGGGTGTTCTAAGGTGTTTTGGGTGGTTGCTATGGTGTTGCTAGGGAGTTCTAAGGTATTTTGGGTGGTTGCTAGGGTGTTGCTAGGGAGTTCTAAGGTATTTTGGGTGGTTGCTAGGGTGTATTGGGTGGTTGCTAGGCGGTTCCTGCGGCCTCGTGCCTATAGCTTATGGTTGCTAGGGTGCTGTAACTGGTTGCTATGGTGTGGCTATGAGGATTTTAGGCCATTACTTATTGGCTGCTGGATAATATAAATCTTCTGAGGGAGAGAGAGGGGTGCTAGGGTGTTCTGGGTGGTTGCTAGGAGGTTGCTAGGCAGTTGCTATGGTGTCCTGGGTGGTTGCTAGGCGGTTGCTAGGGTGTTCTGGGTGGTTGCTAGGAGGTTGCTAGGCAGTTGCTAGGGTTTTCTGGGCGGTTGCTAGGCGGTTGCTAGGGTGTTCTGGGTGGTTGCTAGGCGGTTGCTAGGCAGTTGCTAGGGTGTTCTGGGTGGTTGCTAGGGCACCACAGATGGTTACTATGGGGTTAGGGCTAAGGTTATTAAACGAGTGCATTATAATGAGTGCACGAGGCCTGCGGCCTCGTGCCTATGAGTGAGTTTTTATAGAGTATTTAAAATCTCTATTAAACGAGTGCATTATAATGAGTGCACGAGGCCTGCGGCCTCGTGCCTATAGCCTATGGTTGCTAGGGTGCTGTAACTGGTTGCTATGGTGTGGCTATGAAGATTTTAGGCCATTACTTATTGGCTGCTTGATAATATAAATCCTCTGAGGGAGAGAGAGGGGGAGACATGCAGGGGTGTCAGGCCCTTTGTGTCTGTGTGTGTGAAAAATGACAGTTGGGATTTGAATTTCTGAAAATTCCGCAATGTTAAGTCAATGGGACTTTTTTGGCCGCTTTTTCGTCCGCTGTGCGAACATCGTACACCAGATCGCTTAGAAAAGATATAGCACACCTCTCCTCAATGAGCCGGTCGTTTTGACACCTCACTCAGCGGTCTGTGACAAACGGTGCGGGGCGAGTTTCGCGCCGAACTTTGTCCAGAATAATAAGAATAAAGAAAATAACTAGAACGTACATTTCCAGAAGAAAATGTGAATGGTGCTTGCAGTGGCAAAACTCGACACTCGGTTGCTAGAGTGTGGTACATGACTGCATACGAGCCAACAACCATGTCTGTACGATGTTCTGCTGCTGAGATATGGCTTATTCATGTTGTTCGGGTCGTTGCTAGGGTGTTCTGAGTGGTTTCTATGGTGTTCTGGGTGGTTGCTAGGCAGTTGCTAGGGTGTTCTGGGTGGTTGCTAGGGCACCACAGATGGTTACTATGGGGTTAGGGCTAAGGTAAGGCACGAGTGAGTGAGTGAGTTTTTATAGAGTATTTAAAATCTCTATTAAACGAGTGCATTATAATGAGTGCATTATAATGGCTTATTCATGTTGTTCAGGTGGTTGCTAGGGTGTTCTGGGTGGTTGCTAGGGTGTTGCTAGGGAGTTCTGGGTGGTTGCTAGGGTATTTTGGGTGGTTGCTAGGGTGTTATGGATGGTTGCTATGGTGTTGCTAGGGAGTTCTTATGTATTTTGGGTGGTTGCTATGGTGTTGCTAGGGAGTTCTAAGGTGTTTTGGGTGGTTGCTAGGGTGTTGCTAGGGAGTTCTAAGGTATTTTGAGTGGTTGCTATGGTGTTGCTAGGGAGTTCTGAGGTATTTTGAGTGGTTGCTATGGTGTTGCTAGGGAGTTCTGAGGTATTTTGGGTGGTTGCTATGGTGTTGCTAGGGAGTTCTAAGGTGTTTTGGGTGGTTGCTAGGGTGTTGCTAGGGAGTTCTAAGGTATTTTGAGTGGTTGCTATGGTGTTGCTAGGGAGTTCTGAGGTATTTTGGGTGGTTGTTAGGGTGTTATGGGTGTTTGCTAGGGTGTTCTAAGGTGTTTTGGGTGGTTGCTATGGTGTTGCTAGGGAGTTCTAAGGTATTTTGGGTGGTTGCTAGGGTGTTGCTAGGGAGTTCTAAGGTATTTTGGGTGGTTGCTAGGGTGTTCCGGGTGGTTTCTAGGCAATTGCTAAGGTTTTCTGGGTGGTTGTTAGGGTATTTGGGTGATTGCTAGTGCATTATAATGAGTGCACGAGGCCTGCGGCCTCGTGCCTATGAGTGAGTTTTTATAGAGTATTTAAAATCTCTATTAAACGAGTGCATTATAATGAGTGCACGAGGTCTGCGGCCTCGTGCCTATAGCCTATGGTTGCTAGGGTGCTGTAACTGGTTGCTATGGTGTGGCTATGAAGATTTTAGGCCATTCTGGGTGGTTGCTAGGTGGTTGCTAGGCAGTTTCTAGGGTGTTCTGGGTGGTTTCTAGGGTGTTCTGGGTGGTTGCTAGGCAGTTGCTAGGGTGTTCTGGGTGGTTGCTAGGGCACTACGAGTGAGTTTTTATAGAGTATTTAAAATCTCTATTAAACGAGTGCATTATAATGAGTGCACGAGGCCGCAGGCCTCGTGCCTATAGCCTATGGTTGCTAGGGTGCTGTAACTGGTTGCTATGGTGTGGCTATGAAGATTTTAGGCCATTACTTATTGGCTGCTGGATAATATAAATCCTCTGAGGGAGAGAGGGGTGCTAGGGTGTTCTGGGTGGTTGCTAGGGCACCACAGATGGTTACTATGGGGTTAGGGCTAAGGTTAGGCACGAGGCCTGCGGCCTCGTGCCTACGAGTGAGTTTTTATAGAGTATTTAAAATCTCTATTAAACGAGTGCATTATAATGAGTGCGGCTATGAAGATTTTAGGCCATTACTTATTGGCTGCTTGATAATATAAATCCTCTGAGGGAGAGAGGGGTGCTAGGGTGTTCTGGGTGGTTGCTAGGGCACCACAGATGGTTACTATGGGGTTAGGGCTAAGGTTAGGCACGAGGCCTGCGGCCTCGTGCCTACGAGTGAGTTTTTATAGAGTATTTAAAATCTCTATTAAACGAGTGCATTATAATGAGTGCACGAGGCCTGCGGCCTCGTGCCTATAGCCTATGGTTGCTAGGGTGCTGTAACTGGTTGCTATGGTGTGGCTATGAAGATTTTAGGCCATTACTTATTGGCTGCTGGATAATATAAATCCTCTGAGGGAGAGAGAGGGGGAGACATGCAGGGGTGTCAGGCCCTTTGTGTCTGTGTGTGTGAAAAATGACAGTTGGGATTTGAATTTCTGAAAATTCCGCAATGTTAAGTCAATGGGACTTTTTTGGCCGCTTTTTCGTCCGCTGTGCGAACATCGTACACCCGATCGCTTAGAAAAGATATAGCACACCTCTCCTCAATGAGCCGGTCGTTTTGACACCTCACCCAGGGGTCTGTGACAAACGGTGCGGGGCGAGTTTCGCGCCAAACTTTTGTCCAGAATTATAAAAAGAAGAATAACTAGAACGTACATTTCCAGAAGAAAATGTGAATGGTGCTTGCAGTGGCAAAACTCGACACTCGGTTGCTAGAGTGTGGTACATGATTGCATACGAGCCAACAACCATGTCTGTACGATGTTCTGCTGCTGAGATATGGCTTATTCATGTTGTTCGGGTGTTCTGGGTGGTTGCTATGGAGTTCTGGGTGGTTGCTAGGGTATTTTGGGTGGTTGCTAGGGTGTTATGGGTCGTTGCTAGGGTGTTCTGGGTGGTTGCTATGGTGTTGCTAGGGAGTTCTAAGGTATTTTGGGTGGTTGCTAGGGTGTTGCTAGGGAATTCTGATGTATTTTGGGTGGTTGCTATGGTGTTGCTAAGGAGTTCTGAGGTATTTTGGGTGGTTGCTAGGGAGTTCTAGGGTATTTTGGGTGGTTGCTAGAGTGTTATGTGTGGTTGCTATGGTGTTGCTAGGGAGTTCTGAGGTATTTTGGGTGGTTGCTAGGGTGTTCTAAGGTGTTTTGGGTGGTTGCTATGGTGTTGCTAGGGAGTTATGAGGTATTTTGGGTGGTTGCTATGGTGTTGCTAGGGTGTTCTAAGGTATTTTGGGTGGTTGCTAGGGTGTTATGGGTGGTTCCTAGGGTGTTTTAAGGTGTTTTGGGTGGTTGCTATGGTGTTGCTAGGGAGTTCTAAGGTATTTTGGGTGGTTGCTAGGGTGTTGCTAGGGAGTTCTAAGGTATTTTGAGTGGTTGTGTTATTAAACGAGTGCATTATAATGAGTGCACGAGGCCTGCGGCCTCGTGCCTATAGCCTATGGTTGCTAGGGTGCTGTACTGGTTGCTATGGTGTGGCTATGAAGATTTTAGGCCATTACTTATTGGCTGCTGGATAATATAAATCCTCTGAGGGAGAGAGAGGGGGAGACATGCAGGGGTGTCAGGCCCTTTGTGTCTGTGTGTGTGAAAAATGACAGTTGGGATTTGAATTTCTGAAAATTCCGCAATGTTAAGTCAATGGGACTTTTTTGGCCGCTTTTTCGTCCGCTGTGCAAACATCGTACACCCGATCGCTTAGAAAAGATATAGCACACCTCTCCTCAATGAGCCGGTCGTTTTGACACCTCACTCAGGGGTCTGTGACAAACGGTGCGGGGCGAGTTACGCGCCGAACTTTGTGTGGAAGAATAATAATAATAAAAAAAAAAATAATAAGTATGAGCAATAACACTAATGTTGCTTTGCCTATAGGCAAGCACCATTAACTAGAACGTACATTTCCAGAAGAAAATGTGAATGGTGCTTGCAGTGGCAAAACTCACCACTCGGTTGCTAGAGTGTGGTACATGATTGCATACGAGCCAACAACCATGTCTGTACGATGTTCTGCTGCTGAGGTATGGCTTATTCATGTTTTGGGTTGGTTGCTAGGGTGTTCTGGGTGGTTACTAGGGTGTTTTGGGTGGTTGCTAGGCAGTTGCTAGGGTGTTCTAGGTGGTTACTAGGCAGTTGCTAGGGTGTTCTGGGTGGTTGCTAGGGTGTTCTGGGTGGTTGCTAGGCGGTTGCTAGGGAGTTCTGAGGTATTTTGGGTGGTTGCTAGGGTGTTGCTAGGGAGTTCTAAGGTATTTTGGGTGGTTGCTATGGTGTTACTAGGGAGTTCTGAGGTATTTTGGGTGGTTGCTAGGGAGTTATGAGGTATTTTGGGTGGTTGCTATGGTGTTGCTAGGGAGTTCTAAGGTATTTTGGGTGGTTGTTAGGGTGTTATGGGTGGTTGCTAGGGTGTTCTAAGGTGTTTTGGGTGGTTGCTATGGTGTTGCTAGGGAGTTCTAAGGTATTTTGGGTGGTTGCTAGGGTGTTGCTAGGGAGTTCTAAGGTATTTTGAGTGGTTGTGTTATTAAACGAGTGCATTATAATGAGTGCACGAGGCCTGCGGCCTCGTGCCTATAGCCTATGGTTGCTAGGGTGCTGTAACTGGTTGCTATGGTGTGGCTATGAAGATTTTAGGCCATTACTTATTGGCTGCTGGATAATATAAATCCTCTGAGGGAGAGAGAGGGGGAGACATGCAGGGGTGTCAGGCCCTTTGTGTCTGTGTGTGTGAAAAATGACAGTTGGGATTTGAATTTCTGAAAATTCCGCAATGTTAAGTCAATGGGACTTTTTTGGCCGCTTTTTCGTCCGCTGTGCGAACATCGTACACCCGATCGCTTAGAAAAGATATAGCACACCTCTCCTCAATGGGCCGGTCGATTTGACACCTCACTCAGGGGTCTGTGACAAACGGTGCGGGGCGAGTTTCGCGCCAAAAAAGCGGCAGAATAATAAGAATAAGAATAAAAATAAGTATGAGCAATAACACTAATGTTGCTTTGCCTATAGGCAAGCACCATTAATAACTAGAACGTACATTTCCAGAAGAAAATGTGAATGGTGCTTGCAGTGGCAAAACTCGACACTCGGTTGCTAGAGTGTGGTACATGATTGCATACGAGCCAACAACCATGTCTGTACGATGTTCTGCTGCTGAGATATGGCTTATTCGTGTTGTTCGGTTGGTTGCTAGGGTGTTCTGGGTGGTTGCTAGGCGGTTGCTAGGGTGTTCTGTGTGGTTACTAGGTGGTTGCTAGGGTGTTCTGGGTGGTTGCTAGGCGGTTACTAGGCAGTTGCTAGGGTGTTCTGGGTGGTTGCTAGGCGGTTGCTAGGGTGTTATGGGCGTTCCTAGGCGGTTGCTAGGGTATTCTGGGTGGTTGCTAGGGCGTTGCTAGGCAGTTGCTAGGGTATTCTGGGTCGTTGCTATGGTGTTACTAGGTGTTTGGTAGTTGTCACAGACGGTTACTATGGAGTTTGTAGCATTTTATTGGCATGATTTAGCACTTAGCTAATCAATATTAGCATGTAGCTATTCACTGCTAGCATGTGTAGCATGTAGCAAGTCCTGTTTGCTAGCATGAGTCAAAAGAGCCAACCCCCATCTCTATACGATGTTCTGATGCAGAGATATACGCCTTGCAAAACGGTTGCTAGGGTAATCTGTTTGGTTGCTAGGGAGTGGCTTGGCAGCTGCCAATCATGAAGCTCCAAAGTCAGTGTGAATGTATAAACCAACCCCCATCTCTATACGATGTTTTGATGCAGAGATATAGGTCTTGCAAAATGGTTGCTAGGGTACTCTATTTTGTTGCTAGGGAGTGGCTTGGCAGCTGTCAATAATGAAACTCCAAAGGCTGCTTGTCAGTATGAATGATATAAACCAACTGCCACGTCTCTGTGACATTCAGAATGGAAGATATCCCTCTTTGGATTTTGGTTGCTAAGGTGCTCGACAATGGTTGCTAGGGAGGGGCTAGGATGTGTTGAGGTGATTGAGGATTGGCTGTTTGCTGCCCCGAGTCAAACGAGCCCACCCTCATGTTTCTATGACACTTATCTCCTGAGATATCCCTTTGATGTCTTTCAATAGAAGTCTATGGAGCTTGTTGCTAAGTTGCTCTAAATGGTTGCTAGGGCGTGGCTTGAAAGCTTCACAATGATCCTGAGAGACGGATTGGTCGTCTGAGTAAAATGAGCCCGCCCCCTTGTCTCTATGACACTGTGATCCAGAGTTATATTCAATACAAATGCGGTTTCTATGGTGTAGGACAGCCCATTTCATGGGCTGTCCTACACCATAGTATGTGAATGGGGCAACTTTGGGCCAGGCCTGCCAACCAGGGGTGCAACTTTTACCCCATTGTGTGGTATTTTGTTACAGAGCCTACCAGCCTCTTCAAATGTGATCCAGAGTTATATTCAATACAAATGCGGTTTCTATGGTGTAGGACAGCCCATTTCATGGGCTGTCCTACACCATAGTACTTCATTGGGGCAACTTTGGGCCCCTCCTGCCCCCCAGGGGTGCAACTTTTACCCCATTGTGTGGTATGTTCTTACAGAGCCTGCCAGTCTCTTTAAATGTGCCAAATTACACGTTTCTGCGACATCCTTGCTCTGAGCTATGAGTCTGTGAATTTTGGTTGCTAAGGGGCTCAACAATGGTTGCTAGGGAGGGGCTAGGAAGTGTTGAGGCTATTCAGGATTGGCTGTTTTCTGCCCCGAGTCAAACGAGCCCACCCTCGTGTTTCTATGACACTTCTATCCAGAGATTGCTAGGCAGTTGCTAGGGTGTTCTGGGTGGTTGCTAGGGCACCACAGATGGTTACTATGGGCTTAGGGCTAAGGTTAGGCACTCGGCCTGCGGCCTCGTGCCTATGAGTGAGTTTTTATAGAGTATTTAAAATCTCTATTAAACGAGTGCATTATAATGAGTGCACGAGGCCTGCGGCCTCGTGCCTATAGCCTATGGTTGCTAGGGTGCTGTAACTGGTTGCTATGGTGTGGCTATGAAGATTTTAGGCCATTACTTATTGGCTGCTGGATAATATAAATCCTCTGAGGGAGAGAGAGGGGGAGACATGCAGGGGTGTCAGGCCCTTTGTGTCTGTGTGTGTGAAAAATGACAGTTGGGATTTGAATTTCTGAAAATTCCGCAATGTTAAGTCAATGGGACTTTTTGGGCCGCTTTTTCGTCCGCTGTGCGAACATCGTACACCCGATCGCTTAGAAAAGATATAGCACACCTCTCCTCAATGAGCCGGTCGTTTTGACACCTCACTCAGGGGTCTGTGACAAACGGTGCGGGGCGAGTTACGCGCCGAACTTTTGTGTGGAAGAATAATAAGTATGCAAGATAACACTAATGTTGCTTTGCCTATAGGCAAGCACCATTAACTAGAACGTACATTTCCAGAAGAAAATGTGAATGGTGCTTGCAGTGGCAAAACTCGACACTCGGTTGCTAGAGTGTGGTACATGATTGCATACGAGCCAACAACCATGTTTGTACGATGTTCTGCTGCTGAGATATGGCTTATTCATGTTGTTCGGGTCGTTGCTAGGGTGTTCTGAGTGGTTGCTAGGGTGTATTGGGTGGTTGCTAGGCGGTTGCTAGGGTGTTATGGGTGGTTGCTATGCGGTTGCTAGGTGGTTGCTAGGGTGTTCTGGGTGGTTGCTAGGCGGTTGTTAGGCAGTTGCTAGGGTGTTCTGGGTGGTTGCTAGGTGGTTGCTAGGGTGTTCTGGGTAGTTGCTAGACGGTTGCTAGGGTGTTCTGGGTGGTTGCTAGGTGGTTGCTAGGGTGTTCTGGGTGGTTGCTAGGCGGTTGCTAGGGTGTTCTGGGTGGTTGCTAGGCGGTTGCTAGGCAGTTGCTAGGGTGTTCTGGGTGGTTGCTATGACACCACAGATAGTTACTATGAGGTTAGGGCTAAGGTTAGGCACGAGGCCAAATGAGTGCACGAGGCCTGTGGCCTCGTGCCTATAGCCTATGGTTGCTAGGGTGCTGTAACTGGTTGCTATGGTGTGGCTATGAAGATTTTAGGCCATTCTGGGTGGTTGCTAGGCGGTTGCTAGGCAGTTGCTAGGGTGTTCTGGGTGGTTGCTAGGCGGTTGCTAGGCAGTTGCTAGGGACTTCAGGGTGGTTGCTAGGGCTCCACAGATGGTTACTATGGGGTTAGGGCTAAGGTTAGGCACGAGGCCGTGAGTTTTTATAGAGTATTTAAAATCTCTATTAAACGAGTGCATTATAATGAGTGCACGAGGCCTGCGGCCTCGTGCCTATAGCTTATGGTTGCTAGGGTGCTGTAACTGGTTGCTATGGTGTGGCTATGAAGATTTTAGGCCATTACTTATTGGCTGCTGGATAATATAAATCCTCTGAGGGAGAGAGAGGGGGAGACATGCAGGGGTGTCAGGCCCTTTGTGTCTGTGTGTGTGAAAAATGACAGTTGGGATTTGAATTTCTGAAAATTCCGCAATGTTAAGTCAATGGGACTTTTTTGGCCTCTTTTTCGTCCGCTGTGCGAACATCGTACACCCGATCGCTTAGAAAAGATATAGCACACCTCTCCTCAATGAGCCGGTCGTTTTGACACCTCACTCAGGGGTCTGTGACAAACGGTGCGGGGCGAGTTTCGCGCCAAACTTTTGTGTGGAATAATAATAAGAAGAAAAATAAGTATGCAAGATAACACTAATGTTGCTTTGCCTATAGGCAAGCACCATTAACTAGATTAAAAAGTTCGTTGAAACAAACTTTAAGTTGGCTTGTGAAAGTTTGGACCAGATAGTTTGAAAAAGTTTAAAGTTTAAAGTAGTTTGAAGTTTAAATTAGTTTAAAGTTTAAAGTAGTTTGAAGTTTAAATTAGTGTAAAGTTTAAAATAGTTTAAAGTTTAAAGTAGTTTAAAGTTTAAAGTAGTTTACAGTTAAAAATAGTTTAAACTTTAAAGTAGTTTGAAGTTTAAATTAGTTTAAAGTAGTTTAAAGTTTAAAGTAGTTTACAGTTAAAAATAGTTTAAAGTAGATTAAAGTTTAAATTAGTTTGAAGTTTAAATTAGTTTAAAGTATAGTTTGAAGTAGTTTAAAGTTACTAGGGTGTTTCTAGAGGGTTGCTAAGGTGTTCTGAGTGGTTGCTAGGCGGTTGCTAGGGTATTTTGGGTGGTTGCTAGGGTGTTATGGATGGTTGCTATGGTGTTGCTAGGGAGTTCTGAGGTATTTTGGGTGGTTGCTAGGGAGTTCTAAGGTGTTTTGGGTGGTTGCTAGGGTGTTATGGATGGTTGCTATGGTGTTGCTAGGGAGTTCTGAGGTATTTTGGGTGGTTGCTAGGGAGTTCTAAGGTGTTTTGGGTGGTTGCTAGGGTGTTGCTAGGGAGTTCTGAGGTGTTTTGGGTGGTTGCTAGGGTGTTGCTAGGGAGTTCTAATGTATTTTGGGTGGTTGCTATGGTGTTGCTAGGGAGTTCTGAGGTATTTTGGGTGGTTGCTAGGGTGTTGCTAGGGAGTTCTAATGTATTTTGGGTGGTTGCTAGGGTGTTGCTAGGGAGTTCTGAGGTATTTTGGGTGGTTGCTAGGGTGTTGCTAGGGAGTTCTAAGGTGTTTTGGGTGGTTGCTATGGTGTTGCTAGGGAGTTCTTAGGTATTTTGGGTGGTTGCTATGGTGTTGCTAGGGAGTTATGAGGTATTTTGGGTGGTTGCTAGGGTGTTATAGGTGGTTGCTATGGTGTTGCTAGGGAGTTCTAAGGTATTTTAGGCAGTTTCTAGGGTGTTATGGGTGGTTGCTATGGTGTTGCTAGGGTGTTATAACACACTAACTTGCTCTCTCACACACACACACACACTCAAGAGTTTTTGAGTTTAGAGTTTAGTGAATGCATGAGTTTATGAGTTTAAAGTTTAAAGTAGTTTGAAGTTTACATGAGTCTAAGAGTTCAGAGTTCAGTGTATATTAGCATCCTGGAGTTAGGGCTAAGGTGAGGCACAAGGCCTGCGGCCTTGTGCCTACGAGTGAGTTGTAGTTTGAAGTTTAAATTAGTTCAAAGTTTAAATTAGTTTGAAGTGGATAGATAGATGAGTTTACATGAGTCTAAGAGTTCAGAGTTTAGTGTATATTAGCATCCTGGAGTTAGGGCTAAGGTGAGGCACAAGGCCTGCGGCCTTGTGCCTACGAGCGAGTTTTTATAGTTTTTATTCATAAAAAGTTTAAATTAGTTTGAAGTTTAAATTAGTTTGAAGTTTAAAATAGTTTGAGGTAGACAGATAGATGAGTTTAATGAGTTTACATGAGTCTCAATGGCTCATATAGTGTATAGAATGGCAGTTTGATTTAGTCTAGGCTTTCAAGGGATTTTGATTTGAATTTTTGGCAGTTGGGGAGTTTGAAAATCTGAACATTCCGCAATGTTAAGTCAATGGGATTTTTTCCGAGTTTGATCGTCATTTATAGGAAAACCGTAAGTCCGATCAGTCTAAAAAGATATAGCAACGCGAGTCAGAACAGTTTGAGTGTCTGGGCCGAGTTTGGAGTATGTAGAGTTAAAGCTCTAGGACGAGTTTGATATAGAAATTTTAGTCTCATAAAAAGAATAATAATAATAAGTTTAAATAGGATTTCAGTAAATTGGCTTTCACAAGCCAACTTAACTAGATTAAAAAGTTCGTTGAACAAACTTTAAGTTGGCTTGTGAAAGTTTGGACCAGATAGTTTGAAAAAGTTTAAAGTTTAAAATAGTTTGAAGTTTAAATTAGTTTGAAGTTTAAAGTAGTTTGAAGTTTAAAGTAGTTTACAGTTAAAAATAGTTTAAATTAGATTAAAGTTTAAATTAGTTGAACATTCCGCAATGTTAAGTCAATGGGATTTTTTCCGAGTTTGATCGTCATTTATAGGAAAACCGTAAGTCCGATCAGTCTAAAAAGATATAGCAACGCGAGTCAGAACAGTTTGAGTGTCTGGGCCGAGTTTGGAGTATGTAGAGTTAAAGCTCTAGGAGGAGTTAGATATAGAAATTTTAGTCTCATAAAAAGAATAATAATAATAATAAGTTTAAATAGGATTTCAGTAAATTGGCTTTCACAAGCCAACTTAACTAGAACGTACATTTCCAGAAGAAAATGTGAATGGTGCTTGCAGTGGCAAAAAACACGACCCGGTTGCTAGAGTGTGGTACATGATTGCATACGAGCAAACAACCATGTCTGTACGATGTTCTGCTGCTGAGATATGGCTTATTCATGTTGTTCAGGTGGTTGCTAGGGTGTTCTGGGTGGTTGCTAGGGTGTTGCTAGGTGGTTGCTAGGGTGTTCTGGGTGGTTACTATGGTGTTCTGGGTGGTTGCTAGGGTGTTATGGATGGTTGCTATGGTATTGCTAGGGAGTTCTTAGGTATTTTGGGTGGTTGCTATGGTGTTGCTAGGGAGTTCTAAGGTATTTTGGGTGGTTGCTAGGGTGTTATGTGTGGTTCCTAGGGTGTTCTAAGGTGTTTTGGGTGGTTGCTATGGTGTTGCTAGGGAGTTCTAAGGTATTTTGGGTGGTTGCTAGGGTGTTGCTAGGGAGTTCTAAGGTATTTTGAGTGGTTGCTATGGTGTTGCTAGGGAGTTCTGAGGTATTTTGGGTGGTTGTTAGGGTGTTATGGGTGGTTGCTAGGGTGTTCTAAGGTGTTTTGGGTGGTTGCTATGGTGTTGCTAGGGAGTTCTAAGGTATTTTGGGTGGTTGCTAGGGTGTTGCTAGGGAGTTCTAAGGTATTTTGGGTGGTTGCTAGGGTGTATTGGGTGGTTGCTAGGCGGTTCCTGCGGCCTCGTGCCTATAGCTTATGGTTGCTAGGGTGCTGTAACTGGTTGCTATGGTGTGGCTATGAGGATTTTAGGCCATTACTTATTGGCTGCTGGATAATATAAATCTTCTGAGGGAGAGAGAGGGGTGCTAGGGTGTTCTGGGTGGTTGCTAGGAGGTTGCTAGGCAGTTGCTATGGTGTCCTGGGTGGTTGCTAGGCGGTTGCTAGGGTGTTCTGGGTGGTTGCTAGGAGGTTGCTAGGCAGTTGCTAGGGTTTTCTGGGCGGTTGCTAGGCGGTTGCTAGGGTGTTCTGGGTGGTTGCTAGGCGGTTGCTAGGCAGTTGCTAGGGTGTTCTGGGTGGTTGCTAGGGCACCACAGATGGTTACTATGGGGTTAGGGCTAAGGTTATTAAACGAGTGCATTATAATGAGTGCACGAGGCCTGCGGCCTCGTGCCTATGAGTGAGTTTTTATAGAGTATTTAAAATCTCTATTAAACGAGTGCATTATAATGAGTGCACGAGGCCTGCGGCCTCGTGCCTATAGCCTATGGTTGCTAGGGTGCTGTAACTGGTTGCTATGGTGTGGCTATGAAGATTTTAGGCCATTACTTATTGGCTGCTTGATAATATAAATCCTCTGAGGGAGAGAGAGGGGGAGACATGCAGGGGTGTCAGGCCCTTTGTGTCTGTGTGTGTGAAAAATGACAGTTGGGATTTGAATTTCTGAAAATTCCGCAATGTTAAGTCAATGGGACTTTTTTGGCCGCTTTTTCGTCCGCTGTGCGAACATCGTACACCAGATCGCTTAGAAAAGATATAGCACACCTCTCCTCAATGAGCCGGTCGTTTTGACACCTCACTCAGCGGTCTGTGACAAACGGTGCGGGGCGAGTTTCGCGCCGAACTTTGTCCAGAATAATAAGAATAAAGAAAATAACTAGAACGTACATTTCCAGAAGAAAATGTGAATGGTGCTTGCAGTGGCAAAACTCGACACTCGGTTGCTAGAGTGTGGTACATGACTGCATACGAGCCAACAACCATGTCTGTACGATGTTCTGCTGCTGAGATATGGCTTATTCATGTTGTTCGGGTCGTTGCTAGGGTGTTCTGAGTGGTTTCTATGGTGTTCTGGGTGGTTGCTAGGCAGTTGCTAGGGTGTTCTGGGTGGTTGCTAGGGCACCACAGATGGTTACTATGGGGTTAGGGCTAAGGTAAGGCACGAGTGAGTGAGTGAGTTTTTATAGAGTATTTAAAATCTCTATTAAACGAGTGCATTATAATGAGTGCATTATAATGGCTTATTCATGTTGTTCAGGTGGTTGCTAGGGTGTTCTGGGTGGTTGCTAGGGTGTTGCTAGGGAGTTCTGGGTGGTTGCTAGGGTATTTTGGGTGGTTGCTAGGGTGTTATGGATGGTTGCTATGGTGTTGCTAGGGAGTTCTTATGTATTTTGGGTGGTTGCTATGGTGTTGCTAGGGAGTTCTAAGGTGTTTTGGGTGGTTGCTAGGGTGTTGCTAGGGAGTTCTAAGGTATTTTGAGTGGTTGCTATGGTGTTGCTAGGGAGTTCTGAGGTATTTTGAGTGGTTGCTATGGTGTTGCTAGGGAGTTCTGAGGTATTTTGGGTGGTTGCTATGGTGTTGCTAGGGAGTTCTAAGGTGTTTTGGGTGGTTGCTAGGGTGTTGCTAGGGAGTTCTAAGGTATTTTGAGTGGTTGCTATGGTGTTGCTAGGGAGTTCTGAGGTATTTTGGGTGGTTGTTAGGGTGTTATGGGTGTTTGCTAGGGTGTTCTAAGGTGTTTTGGGTGGTTGCTATGGTGTTGCTAGGGAGTTCTAAGGTATTTTGGGTGGTTGCTAGGGTGTTGCTAGGGAGTTCTAAGGTATTTTGGGTGGTTGCTAGGGTGTTCCGGGTGGTTTCTAGGCAATTGCTAAGGTTTTCTGGGTGGTTGTTAGGGTATTTGGGTGATTGCTAGTGCATTATAATGAGTGCACGAGGCCTGCGGCCTCGTGCCTATGAGTGAGTTTTTATAGAGTATTTAAAATCTCTATTAAACGAGTGCATTATAATGAGTGCACGAGGTCTGCGGCCTCGTGCCTATAGCCTATGGTTGCTAGGGTGCTGTAACTGGTTGCTATGGTGTGGCTATGAAGATTTTAGGCCATTCTGGGTGGTTGCTAGGTGGTTGCTAGGCAGTTTCTAGGGTGTTCTGGGTGGTTTCTAGGGTGTTCTGGGTGGTTGCTAGGCAGTTGCTAGGGTGTTCTGGGTGGTTGCTAGGGCACTACGAGTGAGTTTTTATAGAGTATTTAAAATCTCTATTAAACGAGTGCATTATAATGAGTGCACGAGGCCGCAGGCCTCGTGCCTATAGCCTATGGTTGCTAGGGTGCTGTAACTGGTTGCTATGGTGTGGCTATGAAGATTTTAGGCCATTACTTATTGGCTGCTGGATAATATAAATCCTCTGAGGGAGAGAGGGGTGCTAGGGTGTTCTGGGTGGTTGCTAGGGCACCACAGATGGTTACTATGGGGTTAGGGCTAAGGTTAGGCACGAGGCCTGCGGCCTCGTGCCTACGAGTGAGTTTTTATAGAGTATTTAAAATCTCTATTAAACGAGTGCATTATAATGAGTGCGGCTATGAAGATTTTAGGCCATTACTTATTGGCTGCTTGATAATATAAATCCTCTGAGGGAGAGAGGGGTGCTAGGGTGTTCTGGGTGGTTGCTAGGGCACCACAGATGGTTACTATGGGGTTAGGGCTAAGGTTAGGCACGAGGCCTGCGGCCTCGTGCCTACGAGTGAGTTTTTATAGAGTATTTAAAATCTCTATTAAACGAGTGCATTATAATGAGTGCACGAGGCCTGCGGCCTCGTGCCTATAGCCTATGGTTGCTAGGGTGCTGTAACTGGTTGCTATGGTGTGGCTATGAAGATTTTAGGCCATTACTTATTGGCTGCTGGATAATATAAATCCTCTGAGGGAGAGAGAGGGGGAGACATGCAGGGGTGTCAGGCCCTTTGTGTCTGTGTGTGTGAAAAATGACAGTTGGGATTTGAATTTCTGAAAATTCCGCAATGTTAAGTCAATGGGACTTTTTTGGCCGCTTTTTCGTCCGCTGTGCGAACATCGTACACCCGATCGCTTAGAAAAGATATAGCACACCTCTCCTCAATGAGCCGGTCGTTTTGACACCTCACCCAGGGGTCTGTGACAAACGGTGCGGGGCGAGTTTCGCGCCAAACTTTTGTCCAGAATTATAAAAAGAAGAATAACTAGAACGTACATTTCCAGAAGAAAATGTGAATGGTGCTTGCAGTGGCAAAACTCGACACTCGGTTGCTAGAGTGTGGTACATGATTGCATACGAGCCAACAACCATGTCTGTACGATGTTCTGCTGCTGAGATATGGCTTATTCATGTTGTTCGGGTGTTCTGGGTGGTTGCTATGGAGTTCTGGGTGGTTGCTAGGGTATTTTGGGTGGTTGCTAGGGTGTTATGGGTCGTTGCTAGGGTGTTCTGGGTGGTTGCTATGGTGTTGCTAGGGAGTTCTAAGGTATTTTGGGTGGTTGCTAGGGTGTTGCTAGGGAATTCTGATGTATTTTGGGTGGTTGCTATGGTGTTGCTAAGGAGTTCTGAGGTATTTTGGGTGGTTGCTAGGGAGTTCTAGGGTATTTTGGGTGGTTGCTAGAGTGTTATGTGTGGTTGCTATGGTGTTGCTAGGGAGTTCTGAGGTATTTTGGGTGGTTGCTAGGGTGTTCTAAGGTGTTTTGGGTGGTTGCTATGGTGTTGCTAGGGAGTTATGAGGTATTTTGGGTGGTTGCTATGGTGTTGCTAGGGTGTTCTAAGGTATTTTGGGTGGTTGCTAGGGTGTTATGGGTGGTTCCTAGGGTGTTTTAAGGTGTTTTGGGTGGTTGCTATGGTGTTGCTAGGGAGTTCTAAGGTATTTTGGGTGGTTGCTAGGGTGTTGCTAGGGAGTTCTAAGGTATTTTGAGTGGTTGTGTTATTAAACGAGTGCATTATAATGAGTGCACGAGGCCTGCGGCCTCGTGCCTATAGCCTATGGTTGCTAGGGTGCTGTACTGGTTGCTATGGTGTGGCTATGAAGATTTTAGGCCATTACTTATTGGCTGCTGGATAATATAAATCCTCTGAGGGAGAGAGAGGGGGAGACATGCAGGGGTGTCAGGCCCTTTGTGTCTGTGTGTGTGAAAAATGACAGTTGGGATTTGAATTTCTGAAAATTCCGCAATGTTAAGTCAATGGGACTTTTTTGGCCGCTTTTTCGTCCGCTGTGCAAACATCGTACACCCGATCGCTTAGAAAAGATATAGCACACCTCTCCTCAATGAGCCGGTCGTTTTGACACCTCACTCAGGGGTCTGTGACAAACGGTGCGGGGCGAGTTACGCGCCGAACTTTGTGTGGAAGAATAATAATAATAAAAAAAAAAATAATAAGTATGAGCAATAACACTAATGTTGCTTTGCCTATAGGCAAGCACCATTAATAAGTATGAGCAATAACACTAATGTTGCTTTGCCTATAGGCAAGCACCATTAATAATAAGTATGCAAGATAACACTAATGTTGCTTTGCCTATAGGCAAGCACCATTAATAATAATAACTAGAACGTACATTTCCAGAAGAAAATGTGAATGGTGCTTGCAGTGGCAAAAAACACGACCCGGTTGCTAGAGTGTGGTACATGATTGCATACGAGCCAACAACCATATCTGTACGATGTTCTGCTGCTGAGATATGGCTTATTCATGTTGTTCGGGTGGTTGCTAGGGTGTTCTGGGTGGTTGCTAGGTGGTTTCTAGGGTATTCTGGGTGGTTGCTAGGTGGTTGCTAGGGTGTTCTGGATGGTTGCTAGGCGGTTGCTAGGGTGTTCTGGGTGGTTGCTAGGCGGTTGCTAGGGTGTATTGGGTGGTTGCTAGGCGGTTGCTAGGGTGTTCTGGGTGGTTGTTAGGCGGTTGCTAGGGTGTTCAGGGCGGTTGCTAAGGTATTTTTGGTGGTTGCTATGGTGTTACTAGGTGGTTGGTAGTTTTCACAGATGGTTACTATGGGGTTAGGGCTAAGGTTAGGCACTCGGCCGCAGAGTATTTAAAATCTCTATTAAACGAGTGCATTATAATGAGTGCACGAGGCCTGCGGCCTCGTGCCTATGAGTGAGTTTTTATAGAGTATTTAAAATCTCTATTAAACGAGTGCATTATAATGAGTGCACGAGGCCTGCGGCCTCGTGCCTATAGCCTATGGTTGCTAGGGTGCTGTAACTGGTTGCTATGGTGTGGCTATGAAGATTTTAGGCCATTACTTATTGGCTGCTGGATAATATAAATCCTCTGAGGGAGAGAGAGGGGGAGACATGCAGGGGTGTCAGGCCCTTTGTGTCTGTGTGTGTGAAAAATGACAGTTGGGATTTGAATTTCTGAAAATTCCGCAATGTTAAGTCAATGGGACTTTTTTGGCCGCTTTTTCGTCCGCTGTGCGAACATCGTACACCTGATCGCTTAGAAAAGATATAGCACACCTCTCCTCAATGGGCCGGTCGATTTGACACCTCACTCAGGGGTCTGTGACAAACGGTGCGGGGCGAGTTTCGCGCCGAACTTTTGTGTGGAAGAATAATAATTATTATAAGTATGGAGGAGAACACTAATGTTGCTTTGCCTATAGGCAAGCACCATTAATAATAACTAGAACGTACATTTCCAGAAGAAAATGTGAATGGTGCTTGCAGTGGCAAAACTCGACACTCGGTTGCTAGAGTGTGGTACATGATTGCATACGAGCAAACAACCATGTCTGTACGATGTTCTGCTGCTGAGATATGGCTTATTCATGTTGTTCGGGTGGTTGCTAGGGTGTTCTGGGTGGTTGCTAGGGTGTTCTGGGTGGTTGCTAGGCAGTTGCTAGGGTGTTCTGGGTGGTTGCTAGGGTGTTACTAGGCGGTTGCTAGGGTGTTCTGGGTGGTTGCTAGGCGGTTGCTAGGGTGTTATGGGTGGTTTCTAGGGTGTTATGGGTGGTTGCTAGGGTGTTATGGGTGGTTGCTAGGCGGTTGCTAGGGTGTTCTGGGTGGTTGCTAGGCGGTTGCTAGGCAGTTGCTAGGGTGTTATGAGTGGTTGCTAGGCGGTTGCTAGGGAGTTCTTGGTGGTTGCTAGGTGGTTGCTAGGGTGTTCTTGGTGGTTGCTAGGCAGTTGCTAGGGTGTTCTGGGTGGTTGCTAGGCGGTTGCTACGCGGTTGCTAGGGTGTTCTGGGTGGTCGCTAGGCGGTTGCTAGGGTATTCTGGGTGGTTGCTAGGGTGTTGCTAGGCAGTTGCTAGGGTGTTCTGGGTGGTTGCTAGGGCGTTGCTAGGCAGTTGCTAGGGTATTCTGGGTAGTTGCTATGGTGTTACTAGGTGGTTGGTAGTTGTCATAGATGGTTACTATGGTGTTTGTAGCATTTTCTTGGCATGATTTAGCACTTAGCTAATCAAAATTAGCATGTAGCTATTCACTGCTAGCATGTGTAGCATGTAGCAAGTCCTGTTTGCTAGCATGAGTCAAAAGAGCCAACCCCCATCTCTATACGATGTTCTGATGCAGAGATATACGCCTTGCAAAACGGTTGCTAGGGTAATCTGTTTGGTTGCTAGGGAGTGGCTTAGCAGCTGCCAATCATGAAGCTCCAAAGTCAGTGTGAATGTATAAACCAACCCCCATCTCTATACGATGTTTTGATGCAGAGATATAGGTCTTGCAAAATGGTTGCTAGGGTACTCTGTTTTGTTGCTAGGGAGTGGCTCCGCAGCTGCCAATCATGAAACTCCAAAGGCTACTTGTCAGTATGAATGATATAAACCAACTCCCATGCCTCTGTGACATTCAGAATGGAAGATATCCCTGTCTGGATTTTGGTTGCTAAGGTACTCGACAATGGTTGCTAGGGAGGGGCTAGGAAGTGTTGAGGTGATTCGGGATTGGCTGTTTGCTGCCCCGAGTCAAACGAGCCCACCCTCATGTTTCTATGACACTTATATCCTGAGATATCCCTTTGATGTCTTTCAATGGAAGTCTATGGAGCTTGTTGCTAAGGAGCTCTAAATGGTTGCTAGGGCGTGGCTTGAAAGCTTCACAATGATCCTGAGAGACTGATTGGTCGTCTGAGTAAAATGAGCCCGCCCCCTTGTCTCTATGACACTGTGATCCAGAGTTATGTTCAATACAAATGCGGTTTCTATGGTGTAGGACAGCCCATTTCATGGGCTGTCCTACACCATAGTACGTGAATGGGGCAACTTTGGGCCCCTCCTGCCCCCCAGGGGTGCAACTTTTACCCCATTGTGTGGTATGTTGTTACAGAGCCTACCAGCCTCTTCAAATGTGACCCAGAGTTATGTTCAATAGAATATCGCTTACTATGGTGTAGGACAGCCCATTTCATGGGCTGTCCTACACCATAGTACTTCATTGGGGCAACTTTGGGCCGGTCCTGCCCCCCAGGGGTGCAAATTTTACCCCATTGTGTGGTATGTTGTTACAGAGCCTACCAGCCTCTTCAAATGTGACCCAGAGTTATGTTCAATAGAATATCGCTTACTATGGTGTAGGACAGCCCATTTCATGGGCTGTCCTACACCATAGTACTTCATTGGGGCAACTTTGGGCCCCTCCTGCCCCCCAGGGGTGCAACTTTTACCCCATTGTGTGGTATGTTCTTACAGAGCCTGCCAGTCTCTTTAAATGTGCCAAATTACACGTTTCTGCGACATCCTTGCTTTGAGCTATGAGCCTGTGAATTTTGGTTGCTAAGGTGCTCGACAATGGTTGCTAGGGAGGGGCTAGGAAGTGTTGATGTGATTCACGATTGGCTGTTTGCTGCCCCGAGTCAAACGAGCCCACCCTCATGTTTCTATGACTCTTCTATCCAGAGATATCCATTTGATCTCTTTCAATGGAAGTCTATGGAACTTGTTGCTAAGGTGCTCTAAATGGTTGCTAGGGGCGTGGCCTGATAGCTTCACAATGATCCTGAGAGACTGATTGGTCGTCTGAGTAAAATGAGCCCGCCCCCTTGTCTCTATGACACTGTGATCCAGAGTTATGTTCAATACAAAATCGCTTACTATGGTGTAGGACGGCCCATTTCATGGGCCGTCCTATGCCATAGACAATGAATGGGAAAACTTTGGGCCGCTCCTGCCCCCCAGGGGTGCAACTTTTACCCCTTTGTGAGGTATATTCTTAAAGAGCCTGCCAGCCTCTACAAATGTCGTAAATTTCACATTTCTACGAAATCCTCGCTCTGAGCTATGGGGCGTTACGTGCTTTTCGCAATGTAAGTCTATGCGTTTTTTTTCGCTGCTATTTCGCCCGGCGGGCGAACATCGTACGCCCGATCGCTTATAAAAGTCATAGCACACCATTCCCAAATAGGCCGCACGTTTTGACACCTCATTCATGGGTCTGTGACAAAAACTGCGGGAGGAGTAGCGAGACGAAAAAAAAGTGGAAGAAGAAGAATAAGAACTAGAATGTACATTTCCAGAAGAAAATGTGAATGGTGCTTGCAGTGGCAAAAAACACGACCCGGTTGCTAGGGTGAGATACATGATTGCGTACGAGCCAACAACCATGTCTGTACGATGTTCTGCTGCTGAGATATGGCTTATTCATGTTGTCCGGGTGGTTGCTAGGGTGTTCTGGGTGGTTGCTAGGCGGTTGCTAGGGTGTTCTGGGTGGTTGCTAGGCGGTTGCTATGCAGTTGCTAGGGTATTCTGGGTGGTTGCTAGGCGGTTGCTAGGGTGTTCTGGGTGGTTGCTAGGCGGTTGCTAGGTGGTTGCTAGGGTGTTCTGGATGGTTGCTAGGCGGTTGCTAGGTGGTTGCTAGGCGGTTGCTAGGGTGTTCTGGGTGGTTGCTAGGCGGTTGCTAGGCGGTTGCTAGGGTGTTCTGGGTGGTTGCTAGGCGGTTGCTAGGGTGTTCTGGCTGGTTGCTAGGCAGTTGCTAGGGTGTTCTGGGTGGTTGCTAGGGTGTTGCTAGGCAGTTGCTAGGGTGTTCTGGGTGGTTGCTAGGGCGTTGCTAGGCGGTTGCTAGGGTATTTTTGTGGTTGCTAGGGCGTTGCTAGGCAGTTGCTAGGGTATTCTGGGTAGTTGCTATGGTGTTACTAGGTGGTTGGTAGTTGTCATAGATGGTTACTACGGTGTTTGTAGCATTTTATTGGCATGATTTAGCACTTAGCTAATCAATATTAGCATGTAGCTATTCACTGCTAGCATGTGTAGCATGTAGCAAGTCCTGTTTGCTAGCATGAGTCAAAAGAGCCAACCCCCATCTCTATACGATGTTCTGATGCAGAGATATACGCCTTGCAAAACAGTTGCTAGGGTAATCTGTTTGGTTGCTAGGGACAGGCTTGGCAGCTGCCAATCATGAAGCTCCAAAGTCAGTGTGAATGTATAAACCAACCCCCATCTCTATACGATGTTTTGATGCAGAGATATAGGTCTTGCAAAATGGTTGCTAGGGTACTCTCTTTTGTTGCTAGGGAGTGGCTTGGCAGCTGCCAATCATGAAACTCCAAAGGCTGCTTGTCAGTATGAATGATATAAACCAACTCCCACGTCTCTGTGACATTCAGAATGGAAGATATCCCTCTTTGGATTTTGGTTGCTAAGGTGCTCGAGAATGGTTGCTAGGGAGGGGCTAGGATGTGTTGAGGTGATTGGGGGTTGGCTGTTTGCTGCCCCGAGTCAAACGAGCCCACCCTCATGTTTCTATGACACTTCTATCCTGAGATATCCCTTTGATGTCTTTCAATGGAAGTCTATGGAGCTTGTTGCTAAGGAGCTCTAAATGGTTGCTAGGGCGTGGCTTGAAAGCTTCACAATGATCTTGAGAGACTGATTGGTCGTCTGAGTAAAATGAGCCCGCCCCCTTGTCTCTATGACACTGTGATCCAGAGTTATGTTCAATACAAATGCGGTTTCTATGGTGTAGGACAGCCCATTTCATGGGCTGTCCTACACCATAGTACGTGAATGGGGCAACTTTGGGCCGGTCCTGCCCCCCAGGGGTGCAACTTTTACCCCATTGTGTGGTATGTTGTTACAGAGCCTAACAGCCTCTTCAAATGTGATCCAGAGTTATGTTCAATACAAATGCGGTTTCTATGGTGTAGGACAGCCCATTTCATGGGCTGTCCTACACCATAGTACTTTATTGGGGCAACTTTGGGCCCCTCCTGCCCCTCAGGGGTGTAACTTTTACCCCATTGTGTGGTATGTTCTTACAGAGCCTACCAGCCTCTTCAAATGTGATCCAGAGTTATGTTCAGTAGAATATCGCTTACTATGGTGTAGGACAGCCCATTTCATGGGCTGTCCTACACCATAGTACTTTATTGGGGCAACTTTGGGCCCCTCCTGCCCCCCAGGGGTGCAACTTTTACCCCATTGTGTGGTATGTTCTTACAGAGCCTGCCAGTCTCTTTAAATGTGCCAAATTACACGTTTCTGCGACATCCTTGCTCTGAGCTATGAGTCTGTGAATTTTGGTTGCTAAGGTGCTCGACAATGGTTGCTAGGGAGGGGCTAGGAAGTGTTGATGTGATTCATGATTGGCTGTTTGCTGCCCCGAGTCAAACGAGCCCACCCTCATGTTTCTATGACTCTTCTATCTAGAGATATCCATTTGATCTCTTTCAATGGAAGTCTACGGAACGTGTTGCTAAGGTGCTCTAAATGGTTGCTAGGGGCGTGGCCTGATAGCTTCACAATGATCCTGAGAGACTGATTGGTCGTCTGAGTAAAATGAGCCCGCCCCCTTGTCTCTATGACACTGTGATCCAGAGTTATGTTCAATACAAAATCGCTTACTATGGTGTAGGACGGCCCATTTCATGGGCCGTCCTATGCCATAGACAATGAATGGGAAAACTTTGGGCCGCTCCTGCCCCCCAGGGGTGCAACTTTTACCCCATTGTGAGGCATATTCTTAAAGAGCCTGCCAGCCTCTTCAAATGTCGTAAATTTCACATTTCTACGAAATCCTCGCTCTGAGCTATGAGGCGTTTTACGTTTTTTTCAATGTAAGTCTATGCGTTTTTTTTCGCTGCTATTTCGCCCGGCGGGCGAACATCGTACGCCCGATCGCTTATAAAAGTCATAGCACACCATTCCCAAATAGGACGCACGTTTTGACACCTCATTCATGGGTCTGTGACAAAAACTGCGGGAGGAGTAGCGAGACGAAAAAAAAGTGGAAGAAGAAGAAGAAGAACTAGAACGTACATTTCCAGAAGAAAATGTGAATGGTGCTTGCAGTGGCAAAAAACACCACCCGGTTGCTAGGGTGTTCTTGGAGTTTGCTATGAAGATGCTAAGGTGTTCTGGGTGGTTGCTAGGGTGTTCTGGGTGGTTGCTAGGGTGTTCTGGGTGGTTGCTAGGGTGTTCTGGGTGGTTGCTAGGTGGTTGTTAGGCGGTTGCTAGGGTGTTCTGAGTGGTTGCTAGGCGGTTGCTAGGTTGATTGGGTGGTTGCTAGGCGGTTGCTAGGGTGTTCTGGGTGGTTGCTAGGCAGTTGCTAGGGTGTTCTGGGTGGTTGCTAGGCGGTTGCTAGGGTGTTCTGGGTGGTTGCTAGGCGGTTGCTAGGGTGTTCTGGGTGGTTGCTAGGCGGTTGCTAGGGTGTTCTGGGTGGTTGCTAGGTGGTTGCTAGGGTGTTCTGGGTGGTTGCTAGGGTGTTCTGGGTGGTTTCTAGGCGGTTGCTAGGGTGTTCTGGGTGGTTGCTATGGTGTTACTAGGTGGTTGGTAGTTGTCACAGATGGTTACTATGGTGTTTGTTGCATTTTCTTGGCATGATTTAGCACTTAGCTAATCAAAATTAGCATGTAGCTATTCACTGCTAGCATGTGTAGCATGTAGCAAGTCCTGTTTGCTAGCATGAGTCAAAAGAGCCAAACCCCATCTCTATACGATGTTCTGATGCAGAGATATACGCCTTGCAAAACGGTTGCTAGGGTAATCTGTTTGGTTGCTAGGGAGTGGCTTGGCAGCTGCCAATCATGAAGCTCCAAAGTCAGTGTGAATGTATAAACCAACCCCCATCTCTATACGATGTTTTGATGCAGAGATATAGGTCTTGCAAAATGGTTGCTAGGGTACTCTCTTTTGTTGCTAGGGAGTGGCTTGGCAGCGCCAATCATGAAACTCCAAAGGCTGCTTGTCAGTATGAATGATATAAACCAACTCCCACGTCTCTGTGACATTCAGAATTTAAGATATCCCTCTTTGGATTTTGGTTGCTAAGGTGCTCGACAATGGTTGCTAGGGAGTTGCTAGAATGTGTTGAGGTGATTGGGGATTGGCTGTTTGCTGCCCCGAGTCAAACGAGCCCACCCTCATGTTTCTATGACACTTATATCCTGAGATATCCCTTTGATGTCTTTCAATGGAAGTCTATGGAGCTTGTTGCTAAGGAGCTCTGAATGGTTGCTAGGGCGTGGCTTGAAAGCTTCACAATGATCCTGAGAGACTGATTGGTCGTCTGAGTAAAATGAGCCCGCCCCCTTGTCTCTATGACACTGTGATCCAGAGTTATGTTCAATACAAATGCGGTTTCTATGGTGTAGGACAGCCCATTTCATGGGCTGTCCTACACCATAGTACGTGAATGGGGCAACTTTGGGCCCCTCCTGCCCCCCAGGGGTGCAACTTTTACCCTATTGTGTGGTATGTTATTACAGAGCCTACCAGCCTCTTCAAATGTGATCCAGAGTTATGTTCAATAGAATATCGCTTACTATGGTGTAGGACAGCCCATTTCATGGGCTGTCCTACACCATAGTACTTCATTGGGGCAACTTTGGGCCCCTCCTGCCCCCCAGGGGTGCAACTTTTACCCCATTGTGTGGTATGTTGTTACAGAGCCTACCAGCCTCTTCAAATGTGATCCAGAGTTATGTTCAATAGAATATCACTTACTATGGTGTAGGACAGCCCATTTCATGGGCTGTCCTACACCATAGTACTTCATTGGGGCAACTTTGGGCCCCTCCTGCCCCCCAGGGGTGCAACTTTTACCCCATTGTGTGGTATGTTCTTACAGAGCCTGCCAGTCTCTTTAAATGTGCCAAATTACACGTTTCTGCGACATCCTTGCTCTGAGCTATGAGTCTGTGAATTTTGGTTGCTAAGGTGCTCGACAATGGTTGCTAGGGAGGGGCTAGGAAGTGTTGATGTGATTCATGATTGGCTGTTTGCTGCCCTGAGTCAAACGAGACCACACTCATGTTTTTATGACTCTTCTATCCAGAGATATCCATTTGATCTCTTTCAATGGAAGTCTATGGAACTTGTTGCTAAGGTGCTCTAAATGGTTGCTAGGGGCGTGGCCTGATAGCTTCACAATGACCCTGAGAGACTGATTGGTCGTCTGAGTAAAATGAGCCCGCCCCCTTGTCTCTATGACACTGTGATCCAGAGTTATGTTCAATACAAAATCGCTTACTCTCTCTCTCTCTCCATTTCATGGGCCGTCCTACACCATGTTAAGTCAATGGGAAACTTTCGGGCGCTCCTGCCCCCCAGGGGTGCAACTTTTACCCCATTGTGAGGTATATTCTTACAGAGCCTGCCAACCTCTCCAAATGTGGTAAATTTCACATTTCTGCAAAATCCTCGCTCTGAGCTATGAGGCGTCAAAGTTTGACGCAATGTTAAGTCTATGGGATTTTTCGGCGACTTTTTCGCCCCTGGGGCGACCACCGCACCCCCGATCGCTTATAAAAGTCATAGCACACCATTCCCGAATAGGCCGCACGTTTTGACACCTCATTCATGGGTCTGTGACAAAAACTGCGGGAGGAGTAGCGCGTCAAAAAAACGGCGGAATAAAAAGAAGAATAATAAGTATGACGGATAACAATAATGATGCCTTGCTAAAGCAAGCACCATTAATAACTAGAACGTACATTTCCAGAAGAAAATGTGAATGGTGCTTGCAGTGGCAAAAAACACGACCCGGTTGCTAGGGTGTTCTTGGAGTTTGCTATGAAGATGCTAAGGTGTTCTGGGTGGTTGCTAGGGTGTTCTGGGTGGTTGCTAGGGTGTTGCTAGGCGGTTGCTAGGGTGTTCTGGGTGGTTGCTAGGCGGTTGCTAGGGTGTTCTGGGTGGTTGCTAGGGTGTTATGGGTGGTTGCTAGGCGGTTGCTAGGGAGTTCTGGGTGGTTGCTAGGCGGTTGCTAGGGTGTTCTGGGTGGTTGCTAGGCGGTTGCTAGGGTGTTCTGGGTGGTTGCTAGGCGGTTGCTAGGGTGTTCTGGGTGGTTGCTAGGCGGTTGCTAGGCGGTTGCTAGGGTGTTCTGGGTGGTTGCTAGGCGGTTGCTAGGGTGTTCTGGGTGGTTGCTAGGTGGTTGATAGGGTGTTCTGGGTGGTTGCTAGGCGGTTGCTAGGGTGTTCTGGGTGGTTGCTAGGGCGTTGCTAGGCGGTTGCTAGGGTATTTTTGTGGTTGCTAGGGCGTTGCTAGGCAGTTGCTAGGGTATTCTGGGTAGTTGCTATGGTGTTACTAGGTGGTTGGTAGTTGTCACAGATGGTTACTACGGTGTTTGTAGCATTTTATTGGCATGATTTAGCACTTAGCTAATCAATATTAGCATGTAGCTATTCACTGCTAGCATGTGTAGCATGTAGCAAGTCCTGTTTGCTAGCATGAGTCAAAAGAGCCAACCCCCATCTCTATACGATGTTCTGATGCAGAGATATACGCCTTGCAAAACAGTTGCTAGGGTAATCTGTTTGGTTGCTAGGGACAGGCTTGGCAGCTGCCAATCATGAAGCTCCAAAGTCAGTGTGAATGTATAAACCAACCCCCATCTCTATACGATGTTTTGATGCAGAGATATAGGTCTTGCAAAATGGTTGCTAGGGTACTCTCTTTTGTTGCTAGGGAGTGGCTTGGCAGCTGCCAATCATGAAACTCCAAAGGCTGCTTGTCAGTATGAATGATATAAACCAACTCCCACGTCTCTGTGACATTCAGAATGGAAGATATCCCTCTTTGGATTTTGGTTGCTAAGGTGCTCGAGAATGGTTGCTAGGGAGGGGCTAGGATGTGTTGAGGTGATTGGGGATTGGCTGTTTGCTGCCCCGAGTCAAACGAGCCCACCCTCATGTTTCTATGACACTTCTATCCTGAGATATCCCTTTGATGTCTTTCAATGGAAGTCTATGGAGCTTGTTGCTAAGGAGTTCTAAATTGTTGCTAGGGCGTGGCTTGAAAGCTTCACAGTGATCCTGAGAGACTGATTGGTCGTCTGAGTAAAATGAGCCCGCCCCCTTGTCTCTATGACACTGTGATCCAGAGTTATGTTCAAATACAAATGCGGTTTCTATGGTGTAGGACAGCCCATTTCATGGGCTGTCCTACACCATAGTACTTTATTGGGGCAACTTTGGGCCCCTCCTGCCCCCCAGGGGTGTAACTTTTACCCCATTGTGTGGTATGTTCTTACAGAGCCTACCAGCCTCTTCAAATGTGATCCAGAGTTATGTTCAGTAGAATATCGCTTACTATGGTGTAGGACAGCCCATTTCATGGGCTGTCCTACACCATAGTACTTTATTGGGGCAACTTTGGGCCCCTCCTGCCCCCCAGGGGTGCAACTTTTACCCCATTGTGTGGTATGTTCTTACAGAGCCTGCCAGTCTCTTTAAATGTGCCAAATTACACGTTTCTGCGACATCCTTGCTCTGAGCTATGAGTCTGTGAATTTTGGTTGCTAAGGTGCTCGACAATGGTTGCTAGGGAGGGGCTAGGAAGTGTTGATGTGATTCATGATTGGCTGTTTGCTGCCCCGAGTCAAACGAGCCCACCCTCATGTTTCTATGACTCTTCTATCCAGAGATATCCATTTGATCTCTTTCAATGGAAGTCTATGGAACTTGTTGCTAAGGTGCTCTAAATGGTTGCTAGGGGCGTGGCCTGATAGCTTCACAATGATCCTGAGAGACTGATTGGTCGTCTGAGTAAAATGAGCCCGCCCCCTTGTCTCTATGACACTGTGATCCAGAGTTATGTTCAATACAAAATCGCTTACTATGGTGTAGGACGGCCCATTTCATGGGCCGTCCTATGCCATAGACAATGAATGGGAAAACTTTGGGCCGCTCCTGCCCCCCAGGGGTGCAACTTTTACCCCATTGTGAGGCATATTCTTAAAGAGCCTGCCAGCCTCTTCAAATGTCGTAAATTTCACATTTCTACGAAATCCTCGCTCTGAGCTATGAGGCGTTTTACGTTTTTTTCAATGTAAGTCTATGCGTTTTTTTTCGCTGCTATTTCGCCCGGCGGGCGAACATCGTACGCCCGATCGCTTATAAAAGTCATAGCACACCATTCCCAAATAGGACGCACGTTTTGACACCTCATTCATGGGTCTGTGACAAAAACTGCGGGAGGAGTAGCGAGACGAAAAAAAAGTGGAAGAAGAAGAAGAAGAACTAGAACGTACATTTCCAGAAGAAAATGTGAATGGTGCTTGCAGTGGCAAAAAACACGACCCGGTTGCTAGGGTGTTCTTGGAGTTTGCTATGAAGATGCTAATGTGTTCTGGGTGGTTGCTAGGGTGTATTGGGTGGTTGCTAGGTGGTTGCTAGGGTGTTCTAGGTGGTTGCTAGGCGGTTGCTAGGGTGTTCTGGATGTTTGTTAAGCAGTTGCTAGGTGGTTGCTAGGGTGTTCTGGGTGGTTGCTAGGCGGTTGCTAGGCGGTTGCTAGGGTGTTCTGGGTGGTTGCTAGGCGGTTGCTAGGTGGTTGCTAGGCGGTTGCTATGGTGTTCTGGGTGGTTGCTAGGCGGTTGCTAGGTTGTTCTGGGTGGTTGCTAGGCGGTTGCTAGGGTGTTCTGGGTGGTTGCTAGGCGGTTGCTAGGTTGTTCTGGGTGGTTGCTAGGCGGTTGCTAGGGTGTTCTGGGTGGTTGCTAGGCGGTTGCTAGGCGGTTGCTAGGGTGTTCTGGGTGGTTGCTAGGGCGTTGCTACGCAGTTGCTAGGGTATTCTGGGTAGTTGCTATGTTGTTACTAGGTGGTTGGTAGTTGTCACAGATGGTTACTATGGTGTTTGTAGCATTTTCTTGGCATGATTTAGCACTTAGCTAATCAAAATTAGCATGTAGCTATTCACTGCTAGCATGTGTAGCATGTAGCAAGTCCTGTTTGCTAGCATGAGTCAAAAGAGCCAACCCCCATCTCTATACGATGTTCTGATGCAGAGATATACGCCTTGCAAAACGGTTGCTAGGGTAATCTGTTTGGTTGCTAGGGAGTGTCTTGGCATTTGCCAATCATGAAGCTCCAAAGTCAGTGTGAATGTATAAAGCAACCCCCATCTCTATACGATGTTTTGATGCAGAGATATAGGTCTTGCAAAATGGTTGCTAGGGTACTCTCTTTTGTTGCTAGGGAGTGGCTTGGCAGCTGCCAATCATGAAACTCCAAAGGCTGCTTGTCAGTATGAATGATATAAATCAACTCCCATGTCTCTGTGACATTCAGAATGGAAGATATCCCTCTTTGGATTTTGGTTGCTAAGGTGCTCGACAATGGTTGCTAGGGAGGGGCTAGGATGTGTTGAGGTGATTGGGGTTTGGCTGTTTGCTGCCCCGAGTCAAACGAGCCCACCCTCATGTTTCTATGACACTTATATCCTGAGATATCCCTTTGATGTCTTTCAATGGAAGTCTATGGAGCTTGTTGCTAAGGAGCTCTAAATGGTTGCTAGGGCGTCGCTTGAAAGCTTCACAATGATCCTGAGAGACTGATTGGTCGTCTGAGTAAAATGAGCCCGCCCCCTTGTCTCTATGACACTGTGATCCAGAGTTATGTTCAATACAAATGCGGTTTCTATGGTGTAGGACAGCCCATTTCATGGGCTGTCCTACACCATAGTACGTGAATGGGGCAACTTTGGGCCGGTCCTGCCCCCCAGGGGTGCAACTTTTACCCCATTGTGTGGTATGTTGTTACAGAGCCTACCAGCCTCTTCAAATGTGATCCAGAGTTATGTTCAATAGAATATCGCTTACTATGGTGTAGGACAGCCCATTTCATGGGCTGTCCTACACCATAGTACTTCATTGGGGCAACTTTGGGCCCCTCCTGCCCCCCAGGGGTGCAACTTTTACCCCATTGTGTGGTATGTTCTTACAGAGCCTGCCAGTCTCTTTAAATGTGATCCAGAGTTATGTTCAATAGAATATCGCTTACTATGGTGTAGGACAGCCCATTTCATGGGCTGTCCTACACCATAGTATTTCATTGGGGCAACTTTGGGCCCCTCCTGCCCCCCAGGGGTGCAACTTTTACCCCATTGTGTGCTATGTTGTTACAGAGCCTACCAGCCTCTTCAAATGTGATCCAGAGTTATGTTCAATAGAATATCGCTTACTATGGTGTAGGACAGCCCATTTCATGGGCTGTCCTACACCATAGTATTTCATTGGGGCAACTTTGGGCCCCTCCTGCCCCCCAGGGGTGCAACTTTTACCCCATTGTGTGGTATGTTCTTACAGAGCCTGCCAGTCTCTTTAAATGTGCCAAATTACACGTTTCTGCGACATCCTTGCTCTGAGCTATGAGTCTGTGAATTTTGGTTGCTAAGGTGCTCGACAATGGTTGCTAGGGAGGGGCTAGGAAGTGTTGATGTGATTCATGATTGGCTGTTTGCTGCCCCGAGTCAAACGAGACCACCCTCATGTTTCTATGACTCTTCTATCCAGAGATATCCATTTGATCTCTTTCAATGGAAGTCTATGGAACTTGTTGCTAAGGTGCTCTAAATGGTTGCTAGGGGCGTGGCCTGATAGCTTCACAATGATCCGGAGAGACTAATTGGTCGTCTGAGTAAAATGAGCCCGCCCCCTTGTCTCTATGACACTGTGATCCAGAGTTATGTTCAATACAAAATCGCTTACTATGGTGTAGGACGGCCCATTTCATGGGCCGTCCTATGCCATAGACAATGAATGGGAAAACTTTGGGCCGCTCCTGCCCCCTAGGGGTGCAACTTTTACCCCATTGTGAGGTATATTCTTAAAGAGCCTGCCAGCCTCTTCAAATGTCGTAAATTTCACATTTCTACGAAATCCTCGCTCTGAGCTATGAGGCGTTTTACGTTTTTTTCAATGTAAGTCTATGCGTTTTTTTTCGCTGCTATTTCGCCCGGCGGGCGAACATCGTACGCCCGATCGCTTATAAAAGTCATAGCACACCATTCCCAAATAGGACGCACGTTTTGACACCTCATTCATGGGTCTGTGACAAAAACTGCGGGAGGAGTAGCGCGCCGAAAAAAAAGTGGAAGAAGAAGAAGAAGAAGAATAATAAGTATGACGGATAACAATAATGATGCCTTGCTAAAGCAAGCACCATTAATAATAACTAGAACGTACATTTCCAGAAGAAAATGTGAATGGTGCTTGCAGTGGCAAAAAACACGACCCGGTTGCTAGGGTGAGATACATGATTGCGTACGAGCCAACAACCATGTCTGTACGATGTTCTGCTGCTGAGATATGGCTTATTCATGTTGTCCGGGTGGTTGCTAGGGTGTTCTGGATGGTTGCTAGGCAGTTGCTAGGGTGTTCTGGATGGTTGCTAGGCAGTTGCTAGGGTGTTATGGGTGGTTGCTAGGCAGTTGCTAGGCGGTTGCTAGGGTGTTCTGGGTGGTTGCTAGGCGGTTGCTAGGGTGTTCTGGGTGGTTGCTAGGGAGTTCTGGGTGGTTGCTAGGCGGTTGCTAGGTGGTTGCTAGGGTGTTCTGGCTGGTTGCTAGGCGGTTGCTAGGTGGTTGCTAGGGTGTTCTGGGTGGTTGCTAGGCGGTTGCTAGGGTGTTCTGGGTGGTTGCTAGGCGGTTGCTAGGGTGTTCTGGGTGGTTGCTAGGTGGTTGCTAGGGTATTCTGGGTGGTTGCTAGGGTGTTGCTAGGCAGTTGCTAGGGTGTTCTGGGTGGTTGCTAGGGTATTCTGGGTGGTTGCTAGGGTGTTGCTAGGCAGTTGCTAGGGTGTTCTGGGTGGTTGCTAGGGCGTTGCTAGGCAGTTGTTAGGGTATTTTTTGTGGTCGCTAGGGCGTTGCTAGGCAGTTGCTAGGGTATTCTGGGTAGTTGCTATGGTGTTACTAGGTGGTTGGTAGTTGTCACAGATGGTTACTATGGTGTTTGTAGCATTTTCTTGGCATGATTTAGCACTTAGCTAATCAAAATTAGCATGTAGCTATTCACTGCTAGCATGTGTAGCATGTAGCAAGTCCTGTTTGATAGCATGAGTCAAAAGAGCCAACCCCCATCTCTATACGATGTTCTGATGCAGAGATATACGCCTTGCAAAACGGTTGCTAGGGTAATCTGTTTGGTTGCTAGGGAGTGGCTTGGCAGCTGCCAATCATAAAGCTCCGAAGTCAGTGTGAATGTATAAACCAACCCCCATCTCTATACAATGTTTTGATGCAGAGATATAGGTCTTGCAAAATGGTTGCTAGGGTACTCTGTTTTGTTGCTAGGGAGTGGCTTGGCAGCTGCCAATCATGAAACTCCAAGGGCTGCTTGTCAGTATGAATGATATGAACCAACTCCCATGCCTCTGTGACATTCAGAATGGAAGATATCCCTGTCTGGAATTTGGTTGCTAAGGTACTCGACAATGGTTGCTAGGGAGGGGCTAGGAAGTGTTGAGGTGATTCGGGATTGGCTGTTTTCTCCCCCGAGTCAAACGAGCCAACCCTCATGTTTCTATGACACTTCTATCCAGAGATATCCATTTGATGTCTTTCAATGGAAGTCTATGGATTTTGTTGCTAAGGTGCTCTAAATGGTTGCTAGGGCGTGGCTTGATAGCTTCACAGTGATCCTGAGAGACTGATTGGTCGTCTGAGTAAAATGAGCCCGCCCCCTTGTCTCTATGACACTGTGATCCAGAGTTATGTTCAATACAAATGCGGTTTCTATGGTGTAGGACAGCCCATTTCATGGGCTGTCCTACACCATAGTATGTGAATGGGGCAACTTTGGGCCGGTCCTGCCCCCCAGGGGTGCAACTTTTACCCCATTGTGTGGTATGTTGTTACAGAGCCTACCAGCCTATTCAAATGTGATCCAGAGTTATGTTCAATAGAATATCGCTTACTATGGTGTAGGACAGCCCATTTCATGGGCTGTCCTACACCATAGTACTTCATTGGGGCAACTTTGGGCCCCTCCTGCCCCCCAGGGGTGCAACTTTTACCCCATTGTGTGGTATGTTCTTACAGAGCCTGCCAGTCTCTTTAAATGTGCCAAATTACACGTTTCTGCGACATCCTAACTCTGAGCTATGAGTCTGTGAATTTTGGTTGCTAAGCTGCTCGACAATGGTTGCTAGGGCGTGGCTTGATAGCTTCACAATGATCCTGAGATGCTGATTGGTCTTCTGAGTAAAATGAGCCCGCCCCCTTGTCTCTATGACACTGTGATCCAGAGCTATGTTCAATACAAAATTCCTATGCAATTTACCATAGTAGGAAAAACGCATGCATTACAAAACACATGCATTACATGGGCCGTCCTTCACCATAGTAAGTCAATGGGAAACTTTGGGCCGGTCCTGCCCCCCAGGGGTGCAACTTTTACCCCATTGTGAGGTATGTTCTTACAGAGCCTGCCAGCCTCTTCAAATGTGGTAAATTTCACATTTCTACGAAATCCTCGCTCTGAGCTATGACTCGTCAAAGTTTGACGCAATGTTAAGTCTATGGGATTTTTCGTCGACTTTTTCGCCCCTGGGGCGACCACCGCACCCCCGATCGCTTATAAAAGTCATAGCACACGATTCCCGAATAGGCCGCACGTTTTGACACCTCATTCAGGGTTGTGTGACAAACGGTCCAGGAGGAGTAGCGCGCCAAACTTTTGTGTGGAAGAATAAAAATAAAAACTAGAACGTACATTTCCAGAAGAAAATGTGAATGGTGCTTGCAGTGGCAAAACTCGACACTCGGATGCTAGAGTGTGGTACATGATTGCATACGAGCCAACAACCATGTCTGTACGATGTTCTGCTGCTGAGATATGGCTTATTCATGTTGTTCTGGGTGGTTGCTAGGGTGTTCTGGGTGGTTGCTAGGGTGTTCTGGGTGGTTGCTAGGCAGTTGCTAGGGTGTTTTGGGTGGTTTCTAAGTGGTTGCTAGGCGGTTGCTAGGTGGTTGCTAGGGTATTCTGAATGGTTGCTAGGCGGTTGCTAGGGTCTTCTGGGTGGTTGCTAGGGTGTTGCTAGGCAGTTGCTAGGGTGTTCTGGGTGGTTGCTAGGCGGTTGCTAGGGTGTTCTGGGTGGTTGCTAGGCGGTTGCTAGGTGGTTGCTAGGCGGTTGCTAGGGTGTTCTGGGTGGTTGCTAGGCGGTTGCTAGGGTGTTCTGGGTGGTTGCTAGGCGTTGCTAGGCAGTTGCCAGGGTATTTTTTGTGGTTGCTAGGGCATTGCTAGGCAGTTGCTAGGGTATTCTGGGTCGTTGCTATGGTGTTACTAGGTGGTTGGTAGTTGTCACAGACGGTTACTAGGAGTTTGTAGCATTTTCTTGGCATGATTTAGCTCTTAGCTAATCAATATTAGCATTTAGCTATTCACTGCTAGCATGTGTATCATGTAGCAAGTCCTGTTTGCTAGCATGAGTCAAAAGAGCCAACCCCCATCTCTATACGATGTTTTGATGCAGAGATATTGGTCTTGCAAAACGGTTGCTAGGGTAATCTGTTTGGTTGCTAGGGAGTGGCTTGGCAGCTGCCAATCATGAAGCTCCGAAGTCAGAGTGAATGTATACACTAACCCCCATCTCTATACGATGTGTTGATGCAGAGATATAGGTCTTGCAAAATGGTTGCTAGGGTACTCTCTTTTGTTGCTAGGGAGTGGCTTGGCAGGTGCCAATCATGAAACTCCAAAGGCTGCTTGTCAGTATGAATGATATAAACCAACTCCCACGTCTCTGTGACATTCAGAATGGAAGATATCCCTCTTTGGATTTTGGTTGCTAAGGTGCTCGACAATGGTTGCTAGGGAGGGGCTAGGATGTGTTGAGGTGATTGGGGATTGGCTGTTTGCTGCTCCGAGTCAAACGAGCCCAACCTCATGTTTCTATGACACTTATATCCTGAGATATCCCTTTGATGTCTTTCAATGGAAGTCTATGGAGCTTGTTGCTAAGGAGCTCTAAATGGTTGCTAGGGCGTGGCTTGAAAGCTTCACAATGATCCTGAGAGACTGATTGGTCGTCTGAGTAAAATGAGCCCGCCCCCTTGTCTCTATGACACTGTGATCCAGAGTTATGTTCAATACAAATGCGGTTTCTATGGTGTAGGACAGCCCATGCACCATAGTACGTGAATGGGGCAGCTTTGGGCCGGTCCTGCCCCCCAGGGGTGCAACTTTTACCCCATTGTGTGGTATGTTGTTACAGAGCCTACCAGCCTCTTCAAATGTGATCCAGAGTTATGTTCAATAGAATATCGCTTACTATGGTGTAGGACAGCCCATTTCATGGGCTGTCCTACACCATAGTACTTCATTGGGGCAACTTTGGGCCGGTCCTGCCCCCCAGGGGTGCAACTTTTACCCCATTGTGTGGTATGTTCTTACAGAGCCTGCCAGTCTCTTCAAATGTGATCCAGAGTTATGTTCAATAGAATATCGCTTACTATGGTGTAGGACAGCCCATTTCATGGGCTGTCCTACACCATAGTACTTCATTGGGGCAACTTTGGGCCGGTCCTGCCCCCCAGGGGTGCAACTTTTACCCCATTGTGTGGTATGTTCTTACAGAGCCTGCCAGTCTCTTTAAATGTGCCAAATTACACGTTTCTGCGACATCCTTGTTCTGAGCTATGAGTCTGTGAATTTTGGTTGCTAAGGTGCTCGACAATGGCTGCTAGGGAGGGGCTAGGAAGTGTTGATGTGATTCATGATTGGCTGTTTGCTGCCCTGAGTCAAACGAGACCACCCTCATGTTTCTATGACTCTTCTATCCAGAGATATCCATTTGATCTCTTTCAATGGAAGTCTATGGAACTTGTTGCTAAGGTGCTCTAAATGGTTGCTAGGGGCGTGGCCTGATAGCTTCACAATGACCCTGAGAGACTGATTGGTCGTCTGAGTAAAATGAGCCCGCCCCCTTGTCTCTATGACACTGTGATCCAGAGTTATGTTCAATACAAAATCGCTTACTCTCTCTCTCTCTCCATTTCATGGGCCGTCCTACACCATGTTAAGTCAATGGGAAACTTTCGGGCGCTCCTGCCCCCCAGGGGTGCAACTTTTACCCCATTGTGAGGTATATTCTTACAGAGCCTGCCAACCTCTCCAAATGTGGTAAATTTCACATTTCTGCAAAATCCTCGCTCTGAGCTATGAGGCGTCAAAGTTTGACGCAATGTTAAGTCTATGGGATTTTTCGGCGACTTTTTCGCCCCTGGGGCGAACACCGCACCCCTGATCGCTTATAAAAGTCATAGCACACCATTCCCGAATAGGCCGCACGATTTGACACCTCATTCATGGGTCTGTGACAAAAACTGCGGGAGGAGTAGCGCGTCAAAAAAACGGCGGAATAAAAAGAAGAATAATAAGTATGAGCAATAACACTAATGTTGCTTTGCCATAGGCAAGCACCATTAATAAGAATAATAAGTATGTGAGATAACACTAATGTTGCTTTGCCTATAGGCAAGCACCATTAATAAGTATGAGCAATAACACTAATGTTGCTTTGCCTATAGGCAAGCACCATTAATAATAAGTATGAGCAATAACACTATTGTTGCTTTGCCTATAGGCAAGCACCATTAATAACTAGAACGTACATTTCCAGAAGAAAATGTGAATGGTGCTTGCAGTGGCAAAAAACACGACCCGGTTGCTAGGGTGAGATACATGATTGCGTACGAGCCAACAACCATGTCTGTACGATGTTCTGCTGCTGAGATATGGCTTATTCATGTTGTAGGGGTGGTTGCTAGGGTGTTCTGGATGGTTGCTAGGCAGTTGCTAGGGTGTTCTGGATGGTTGCTAGGCAGTTGCTAGGGTGTTATGGGCGGTTGCTAGGCAGTTGCTAGGGTATTCTGGGTAGTTGCTATGGTGTTACTAGGTGGTTGGTAGTTGTCACAGATGGTTACTATGGTGTTTGTAGCATTTTCTTGGCATGATTTAGCACTTAGCTAATCAAAATTAGCATGTAGCTATTCACTGCTAGCATGTGCAGCATGTAGCAAGTCCTGTTTGCTAGCATGAGTCAAAAGAGCCAACCCCCATCTCTATACGATGTTCTGATGCAGAGATATACGCCTTGCAAAACGGTTGCTAGGGTAATCTGTTTGGTTGCTAGGGAGTGTCTTGGCATTTGCCAATCATGAAGCTCCAAAGTCAGTGTGAATGTATAAACCAACCCCCATCTCTATACGATGTTTTGATGCAGAGATATAGGTCTTGCAATATGGTTGCTAGGGTACTCTCTTTTGTTGCTAGGGAGTGGCTTGGCAGCTGCCAATCATGAAACTCCAAAGGCTGCTTGTCAGTTTGAATGATATAAACCAACTCCCATGCCTCTGTGACATTCAGAATGGAAGATATCCCTGTCTGGATTTTGGTTGCTAAGGTACTCGACAATGGTTGCTAGGGAGGGGCTAGGAGGTGTTGAGGTGATTCGGGATTGGCTGTTTTCTGCCCCGAGTCAAACGAGCCAACCCTCATGTTTCTATGACACTTCTATCCAGAGATATCCATTTGATGTCTTTCAATGGAAGTCTATGGATTTTGTTGCTAAGGTGCTCTAAATGGTTGCTAGGGCGTGGCTTGATAGCTTCACAGTGATCCTGAGAGACTGATTGGTTGTCTGAGTAAAATGAGCCCGCCCCCTTGTCTCTATGACACTGTGATCCAGAGTTATGTTCAATACAAATGCGGTTTCTATGGTGTAGGACAGCCCATTTCATGGGCTGTCCTACACCATAGTACGTGAATGGGGCAACTTTGGGCCGGTCCTGCCCCCCAGGGGTGCAACTTTTACCCCATTGTGTGGTATGTTGTTACAGAGCCTACCAGCCTCTTCAAATGTGATCCAGAGTTATGTTCAATGGTGGTTGCTAGGCAGTTGCTAGGGTGTTCTGGGTGGTTGCTAGGGCACCACAGATGGTTACTATGGGGTTAGGGCTAAGGTTAGGCACGAGGCCGCGAGTGAGTTTTTATAGAGTATTTAAAATCTCTATTAAACGAGTGCATTATAATGAGTGCACGAGGCCTGCGGCCTCGTGCCTATAGCCTATGGTTGCTAGGGTGCTGTAACTGGTTGCTATGGTGTGGCTATGAAGATTTTAGGCCATTACTTATTGGCTGCTGGATAATATAAATCCTCTGAGGGAGAGAGAGGGGGAGACATGCAGGGGTGTCAGGCCCTTTGTGTCTGTGTGTGTGAAAAATGACAGTTGGGATTTGAATTTCTGAAAATTCCGCAATGTTAAGTCAATGGGACTTTTTTGGCCGCTTTTTCGTCCGCTGTGCGAACATCGTACACCCGATCGCTTAGAAAAGATATAGCACACCTCTCCTCAATGAGCCGGTCGATTTGACACCTCACTCAGGGGTCTGTGACAAACGGTGCGGGGCAAGTTACGCGCCAAAGTTTTGTGTGGAAGAATAATAATAATACTAGAACGTACATTTCCAGAAGAAAATGTGAATGGTGCTTGCAGTGGCAAAACTCGACACTCGGTTGCTAGAGTGTGGTACATGATTGCATACGAGCCAACAACCATGTCTGTACGATGTTCTACTGCTGAGATATGGCTTATTCATGTTGTTCGGGTGGTTGCTAGGGTGTTCTGGGTGGTTGCTAGGTGGTTGCTAGGGTGTTCTGGGTGGTTGCTAGGCAGTTGGTAGGGTGTTCTGGGTGGTTGCTAGGGCGTTGCTAGGTGGTTGCTAGGGTATTCTGGGTAGTTGCTATGCGGTTGCCAGGGTGTTCTGGGTGGTTGCTAGGGAGTTGCTAGGTGGTTGGCAGTTGTCACAGATGGTTACTATGGTGTTTGTAGCATTTTTTTGGCATGATTTAGCACTTAGCTAATCAAAATTAGCATGTAGCTATTCACTGCTAGCATGTGCAGCATGTAGCAAGTCCTGTTTGCTAGCATGAGTCAAAAGAGCCAACCCCCATCTCTATACGATGTTCTGATGCAGAGATATACGCCTTGCAAAACGGTTGCTAGGGTAATCTGTTTGGTTGCTAGGGAGTGGCTTGGCAGCTGCCAATCATGAAGCTCTGAAGTCAGTGTGAATGTATAAACCAACCCCCATCTCTATACGATGTTTTGATGCAGAGATATAGGTCTTGCAAAATGGTTGCTAGGGTACTCTGTTTTGTTGCTAGGGAGTGGCTCCGCAGCTGCCAATCATGAAACTCCAAAGGCTACTTGTCAGTTTGAATGATATAAACCAACTCCCATGCCTCTGTGACATTCAGAATGGAAGATATCCCTGTCTGGATTTTGGTTGCTAAGGTACTCGACAATGGTTGCTAGGGAGGGGCTAGGAAGTGTTGAGGTGATTGGGGATTGGCTGTTTGCTGCCCCGAGTCAAACGAGACCACCCTCATGTTTCTATGACACTTATATCCTGAGATATCCCTTTGATGTCTTTCAATGGAAGTCTATGGAGCTTGTTGCTAAGGAACTCTAAATAGTTGCTAGGGCGTGGCTTGAAAGCTTCACAATGATCCTGAGAGACTGATTGGTCGTATGAGTAAAATGAGCCCGCCCCCTTGTCTCTATGACACTGTGATCCAGAGTTATGTTCAATACAAATGCGGTTTCTATGGTGTAGGACAGCCCATTTCATGGGCTGTCCTACACCATAGTACGTGAATGGGGCAACTTTGGGCCTGTCCTGCCCCCCAGGGGTGCAACTTTTACCCCATTGTGTGGTATGTTGTTACAGAGCCTACCAGCCTCTTCAAATGTGATCCAGAGTTATGTTCAATACAAATGCGGTTTCTATGGTGTAGGACAGCCCATTTCATGGGCTGTCCTACACCATAGTACTTTATTGGGGTACCTTTGGGCCCCTCCTGCCCCCCAGGGGTGTAACTTTTACCCCATTGTGTGGTATGTTCTTACAGAGCCTACCAGCCTCTTCAAATGTGATCCAGAGTTATGTTCAGTAGAATATCGCTTACTATGGTGTAGGACAGCCCATTTCATGGGCTGTCCTACACCATAGTACTTTATTGGGGCAACTTTGGGCCCCTCCTGCCCCCCAGGGGTGCAACTTTTACCCCATTGTGTGGTATGTTCTTACAGAGCCTGCCAGTCTCTTTAAATGTGCCAAATTACACGTTTCTGCGACATCCTTGCTCTGAGCTATGAGTCTGTGAATTTTGGTTGCTAAGGTGCTCGACAATGGTTGCTAGGGAGGGGCTAGGAAGTGTTGATGTGATTCATGATTGGCTGTTTGCTGCCCCGAGTCAAACGAGCCCACCCTCATGTTTCTATGACTCTTCTATCCAGAGATATCCATTTGATCTACATACACGTTGATAACACAAATGATGCGTTAGGAGCTGCGTTTACAGATTTATTAAACTCCTTTGGGGTCAAGCAAAACGTTAGTGGTCCCACTCATCGTCTTAATCATACTCTAGATTTAATTATATCATATGGAACCGATCCAACCGATATAGATATTATACCGCAAAGTGATGATGTCACTGATCATTACATGGTAACTTGCATACTACGTACGGCTGAAATGTGTCATGTTGCGCCACGTTATCGACCAGGCAGAACAATCCTTCCAACCACTATAGATAGATTCTTGAATAGCTTACCTGATCTATCTCCGCTCCTCAGTGAACCCAAACTAACAGATGAGCTAGAGGAAATGACTAGCAGTATGAGCACCATTTTCTCTAGTACATTAGAAACTGTTGCACCAATTAGACTAAAAAAGGTTAGAGAGAAAACTAAAGCACCATGGTACAACAGTGCTACGCATGTTATCAAGAGAGAAACTCGTAACTTAGAGCGCAAATGGAAACAAACTAATTTAGAGGTCTTTAGAATCGCGTGGAAAGACAGTATGTCACGTTATAAAAAGGCTCTAAAAGCAGCCAGGGCTGAGCATCTCCGCAAACTAATAGAAAATAACCAAAACAATCCAAGGTTTTTATTTAACACTGTGGCTAGATTAACAAATAAACAGACATCACCTGAACAAAATATTCCGTTACATTTTAATAGTAATGATTTCATGAATTTCTTCACTGAGAAAATAGAAAGCATCAGAAACACAATTGTAAATGTACAATCTTTGACAGCGTCTTATGATTCAGCCTCAATTATCGCCCCTCAAGAACAACTACAGCGCTTTACAACTATAGGACAGGAAGAGCTAAATAAACTTATCACTGCATCTAAACCAACAACATGTTTATTAGATCCAATACCCACTAAACTACTGAAAGAAGTGTTACCTGTAGTGGAAGAGCCTCTTCTCAATATTATTAACTCGTCTTTATCTTTAGGACATGTTCCAAAAACATTCAAGCTAGCAGTTATAAAACCTCTTATTAAGAAACCACAATTAGATCCAAATAACCTAGCAAATTACAGACCCATTTCAAATCTTCCATTTATGTCTAAAATACTTGAAAAAGTTGTGTCCGCTCAATTGTGCTCTTTCTTGCAAGAAAACGATATCTATGAAAAGTTTCAGTCTGGATTCAGGCCACATCATAGCACAGAAACTGCGCTGGTTAAAATTACAAATGATTTACTTTTAGCTTCTGACCAAGGCTGTATCTCAATACTAGTTTTACTCGATCTTAGCGCTGCGTTTGACACTATAGATCATAAAATACTCTTAGATCGACTTCAAAATTACACTGGTGTTCAGGGACAGGCATTAAGCTGGTTTAGATCGTACCTATCAGACCGTTACCATTTTGTCCATTTAAATGGGGAAAAATCAAAGATAACGTCAGTAAATTATGGAGTGCCGCAAGGATCTGTATTAGGCCCCCTGCTATTCTCAATTTATATGCTGCCACTTGGTAATATTATAAGAAAACATGGAATAAGTTTCCACTGTTATGCTGATGACACTCAATTATATATTTCATCTAGACCAGATGATAACACTAAATTATCTAAAATGACAGAGTGTGTTAAAGATATAAAATATTGGATGACGTGTAATTTTCTTCTATTAAATTCAGATAAAACGGAGGTATTACTGATTGGTCCAAAAAACTGCCCACAAAACCTCTTACAATACAACCTTAATCTAGATGGACGTCCTGTTACTTTATCCGCTACAGTAAAAGACCTGGGTGTTATACTAGACCGCAACTTGTCTTTTGAAAATCATATTTCAAATGTCACAAGAACAGCCTTTTTCCACCTTAGAAACATTGCTAAGCTACGTAACATGCTATCAGTTTCTGATGCAGAAAAGTTAGTTCATGCATTCATGACCTCGAGACTAGATTACTGTAATGCTCTATTAGCTGGTTATCCTGCATCCTCAATAAACAAGCTACAGTTAGTCCAAAATGCAGCCGCTAGAGTTCTTACTAGGTCAAGAAAATATGATCATATAACACCAATTTTATCATCTCTACACTGGTTACCTATTAAGTTCCGTATCAATTACAAAGTATTATTACTGACCTATAAAGCCCTAAATGGTTTAGCTCCTGTGTATTTAAGAGATCTTCTATCGCCATATAATCCATCGCGCTCTTTAAGATCACTAAATTCGAGGCTTCTGGTCGTACCTAGGATATCTAAGTCCACTAAAGGAGGGAGGGCGTTTTCACATCTAGCTCCTAAACTCTGGAATAGCCTTCCTGATATTGTCCGAGGCTCAGACTCGCTCTACCAGTTTAAAACTAGATTAAAGACGCATCTCTTTAGCCAAGCATTCACATGATGCATCTCATACCTTTTATACTACAGTTAAATCAGATCAAATGCATTCATATTATGAACAGCAGCTACGCTAATTATTTCCCATCTGCCTTTTTTGTTGTTATCTCGGGACGCCTGTCCCGAGATAACTCAAATAGAGTTCGTCAGCTCCAGTTAGTATCCAGCCTCTCATGGAGACTTCAGATGCCCCAACGCCTGTGATGAGATGACTCGACGCCTGTGAAGAGACGACCCAACGCCGGCGATATGTTATGCCCTAAATTTCATGATTAACTAACTGTATTTTTGTATGTATATTTTTGAAATGCATTTTCTGTAAAGCTGCTTTGAAACAATGTGTATTGTGAAAAGCGCTATACAAATAAACTTGAATTGAATTGAATTGAATTGAATCTCTTTCAATGGAAGTCTATGGAACTTGTTGCTAAGGTGCTCTAAATGGTTGCTAGGGGCGTGGCCTGATAGCTTCACAATGATCCTGAGAGACTGATTGGTCGTCTGAGTAAAATGAGCCCACCCCCTTGTCTCTATGACACTGTGATCCAGAGTTATGTTCAATACAAAATCGCTTACTATGGTGTAGGACGGCCCATTTCATGGGCCGTCCTATGCCATAGACAATGAATGGGAAAACTTTGGGCCGCTCCTGCCCCCCAGGGGTGCAACTTTTACCCCATTGTGAGGCATATTCTTAAAGAGCCTGCCAGCCTCTTCAAATGTCGTAAATTTCACATTTCTACGAAATCCTCGCTCTGAGCTATGAGGCGTTTTACGTTTTTTTCAATGTAAGTCTATGCGTTTTTTTTCGCTGCTATTTCGCCCGGCGGGCGAACATCGTACGCCCGATCGCTTATAAAAGTCATAGCACACCATTCCCAAATAGGACGCACGTTTTGACACCTCATTCATGGGTCTGTGACAAAAACTGCGGGAGGAGTAGCGAGACGAAAAAAAAGTGGAAGAAGAAGAAGAATAAGAACTAGAACGTACATTTCCAGAAGAAAATGTGAATGGTGCTTGCAGTGGCAAAACTCGACACTCGGATGCTAGAGTGTGGTACATGATTGCATACGAGCCAACAACCATATCTGTACGATGTTCTGCTGCTGAGATATGGCTTATTCATGTTGTTCGGGTGGTTGCTAGGGTGTTCTGGGTGGTTGCTAGGGTGTTCTGGGTGGTTGCTAGGCAGTTGCTAGGGTGTTTTGGGTGGTTGCTAGGTGGTTGCTAGGCGGTTGCTAGGCGGTCACAAGGCGGTTGCTAGGCAGTTGCTAGGGTGTTATGGGTGGTTGCTAGGGTGTTGCTAGGCGGTTGCTAGGGTGTTCTGGGAGGTTGCTAGGCGGTTGCTAGGCGGTTGCTAGGGTATTCTGAATGGTTGCTAGGCGGTTGCTAGGGTATTCTGAATGGTTGCTAGGCAGTTGCTAGGGTGTTCTGGGCGGTTGCTAGGCGGTTGCTATGGTGTTCTGTGTGGTTGCTAGGCGGTTGCTAGGGTGTTCTGGGTGGTTGCTAGGGTGTTGCTAGGCAGTTGCCAGGGTGTTCTGGGTGGTTGCTAGGGCGTTGCTAGGCAGTTGCTAAGGTATTCTGGGTGGTTGCTATGGTGTCACTAGGTGGTTGGTAGTTGTCACAGATGGTTACTATGGTGTTTGTAGCATTTTCTTGGCATGATTTAGCACTTAGCTAATCAATATTAGCATGTAGCTATTCACTGCTAGCATGTGTAGCATGTAGCAAGTCCTGTTTGCTAGCATGAGTCAAAAGAGCCAACCCCCATCTCTATACGATGTTTTGATGCAGAGATATTGGTCTTGCAAAACGGTTGCTAGGGTAATCTGTTTGGTTGCTAGGGAGTGGCTTGGCAGCTGCCAATCATGAAGCTCCAAAGTCAGTGTGAATGTATAAACCAACCCCCATCTCTATACGATGTTTTGATGCAGAGATATAGGTCTTGCAAAATGGTTGCTAGGGTACTCTCTTTTGTTGCTAGGGAGTGGCTTGGCAGCTGCCAATCATGAAACTCCAAAGGCTGCTTGTCAGTGTGAATGATATAAACCAACTCCCACGTCTCTGTGACATTCAGAATGGAAGATATCCCTCTTTGGATTTTGGTTGCTAAGGTGCTCGACAATGGTTGCTAGGGAGGGGCTAGGATGTGTTGAGGTGATTGGGGATTGGCTGTTTGCTGCCCCGAGTCAAACGAGCCAACCCTCATGTTTCTATGACACTTCTATCCAGAGATATCCCTTTGATGTCTTTCAATGGAAGTCTATGGAGCTTGTTGCTAAGGAACTCTAAATAGTTGCTAGGGCGTGGCTTGAAAGCTTCACAATGATCCTGAGAGACTGATTGGTCGTCTGAGTAAAATGAGCCCGCCCCCTTGTCTCTATGACACTGTGATCCAGAGTTATGTTCAATACAAATGCGGTTTCTATGGTGTAGGACAGCCCATTTCATGGGCTGTCCTACACCATAGTAAGTCAATGGGCCAACTTTGGGCCGGTCCTGCCCCCCAGGGGTGCAACTTTTACCCCATTGTGTGGTATGTTGTTACAGAGCCTACCAGCCTCTTCAAATGTGATCCAGAGTTATGTTCAAAAGAATATCGCTTACTATGGTGTAGGACAGCCCATTTCATGGGCTGTCCTACACCATAGTACTTCATTGGGGCAACTTTGGGCCGGTCCTGCCCCCCAGGGGTGCAACTTTTACCCCATTGTGTGATATGTTGTTACAGAGCCTACCAGCCTCTTCAAATGTGATCCAGAGTTGTGTTCAATAGAATATCGCTTACTATGGTGTAGGACAGCCCATTTCATGGGCTGTCCTACACCATAGTACTTCATTGGGGCAACTTTGGGCCGGTCCTGCCCCCCAGGGGTGCAACTTTTACCCCATTGTGTGGTATGTTGTTACAGAGCCTACCAGCCTCTTCAAATGTGATCCAGAGTTATGTTCAATAGAATATTGCTTACTATGGTGTAGGACAGCCCATTTCATGGGCTGTCCTACACCATAGTACTTCATTGGGGCAACTTTGGGCCCCTCCTGCCCCCCAGGGGTGCAACTTTTACCCCATTGTGTGGTATGTTCTTACAGAGCCTGCCAGTCTCTTTAAATGTGCCAAATTACACGTTTCTGCGACATCCTTGGTCTGAGCTATGAGTCTGTGAATTTTGGTTGCTAAGGTGCTTGACAATGGTTGCTAGGAAGGGGCTAGGAAGTGTTGATGTGATTCATGATTGGCTGTTTGCTGCCCCGAGTCAAACGAGCCCACCCTCATGTTTCTATGACTCTTCTATCCAGAGATATCCATTTGATCTCTTTCAATGGAAGTCTATGGAACTTGTTGCTAAGGTGCTCTAAATGGTTGCTAGGGGCGTGGCCTGATAGCTTCACAATGATCCTGAGAGACTGATTGGTCGTCTGAGTAAAATGAGCCCGCCCCCTTGTCTCTATGACACTGTGATCCAGAGTTATGTTCAATACAAAATCGCTTACTATGGTGTAGGACGGCCCATTTCATGGGCCGTCCTATGCCATAGACAATGAATGGGAAAACTTTGGGCCGCTCCTGCCCCCCAGGGGTGCAACTTTTACCCCATTGTGAGGCATATTCTTAAAGAGCCTGCCAGCCTCTTCAAATGTCGTAAATTTCACATTTCTACGAAATCCTCGCTCTGAGCTATGAGGCGTTTTACGTTTTTTTCAATGTAAGTCTATGCGTTTTTTTTCGCTGCTATTTCGCCCGGCGGGCGAACATCGTACGCCCGATCGCTTATAAAAGTCATAGCACACCATTCCCAAATAGGACGCACGTTTTGACACCTCATTCATGGGTCTGTGACAAAAACTGCGGGAGGAGTAGCGAGACGAAAAAAAAGTGGAAGAAGAAGAAGAAGAACTAGAACGTACATTTCCAGAAGAAAATGTGAATGGTGCTTGCAGTGGCAAAAAACACGACCCGGTTGCTAGGGTGAGATACATGATTGCGTACGAGCCAACAACCATGTCTGTACGATGTTCTGCTGCTGAGATATGGCTTATTCATGTTGTAGGGGTGGTTGCTAGGGTGTTCTGGATGGTTGCTAGGCAGTTGCTAGGGTGTTCTGGATGGTTGCTAGGCAGTTGCTAGGGTGTTATGGGCGGTTGCTAGGCAGTTGCTAGGGTATTCTGGGTAGTTGCTATGGTGTTACTAGGTGGTTGGTAGTTGTCACAGATGGTTACTATGGTGTTTGTAGCATTTTCTTGGCATGATTTAGCACTTAGCTAATCAAAATTAGCATGTAGCTATTCACTGCTAGCATGTGCAGCATGTAGCAAGTCCTGTTTGCTAGCATGAGTCAAAAGAGCCAACCCCCATCTCTATACGATGTTCTGATGCAGAGATATACGCCTTGCAAAACGGTTGCTAGGGTAATCTGTTTGGTTGCTAGGGAGTGTCTTGGCATTTGCCAATCATGAAGCTCCAAAGTCAGTGTGAATGTATAAACCAACCCCCATCTCTATACGATGTTTTGATGCAGAGATATAGGTCTTGCAATATGGTTGCTAGGGTACTCTCTTTTGTTGCTAGGGAGTGGCTTGGCAGCTGCCAATCATGAAACTCCAAAGGCTGCTTGTCAGTTTGAATGATATAAACCAACTCCCATGCCTCTGTGACATTCAGAATGGAAGATATCCCTGTCTGGATTTTGGTTGCTAAGGTACTCGACAATGGTTGCTAGGGAGGGGCTAGGAGGTGTTGAGGTGATTCGGGATTGGCTGTTTTCTGCCCCGAGTCAAACGAGCCAACCCTCATGTTTCTATGACACTTCTATCCAGAGATATCCATTTGATGTCTTTCAATGGAAGTCTATGGATTTTGTTGCTAAGGTGCTCTAAATGGTTGCTAGGGCGTGGCTTGATAGCTTCACAGTGATCCTGAGAGACTGATTGGTTGTCTGAGTAAAATGAGCCCGCCCCCTTGTCTCTATGACACTGTGATCCAGAGTTATGTTCAATACAAATGCGGTTTCTATGGTGTAGGACAGCCCATTTCATGGGCTGTCCTACACCATAGTACGTGAATGGGGCAACTTTGGGCCGGTCCTGCCCCCCAGGGGTGCAACTTTTACCCCATTGTGTGGTATGTTGTTACAGAGCCTACCAGCCTCTTCAAATGTGATCCAGAGTTATGTTCAATGGTGGTTGCTAGGCAGTTGCTAGGGTGTTCTGGGTGGTTGCTAGGGCACCACAGATGGTTACTATGGGGTTAGGGCTAAGGTTAGGCACGAGGCCGCGAGTGAGTTTTTATAGAGTATTTAAAATCTCTATTAAACGAGTGCATTATAATGAGTGCACGAGGCCTGCGGCCTCGTGCCTATAGCCTATGGTTGCTAGGGTGCTGTAACTGGTTGCTATGGTGTGGCTATGAAGATTTTAGGCCATTACTTATTGGCTGCTGGATAATATAAATCCTCTGAGGGAGAGAGAGGGGGAGACATGCAGGGGTGTCAGGCCCTTTGTGTCTGTGTGTGTGAAAAATGACAGTTGGGATTTGAATTTCTGAAAATTCCGCAATGTTAAGTCAATGGGACTTTTTTGGCCGCTTTTTCGTCCGCTGTGCGAACATCGTACACCCGATCGCTTAGAAAAGATATAGCACACCTCTCCTCAATGAGCCGGTCGATTTGACACCTCACTCAGGGGTCTGTGACAAACGGTGCGGGGCAAGTTACGCGCCAAAGTTTTGTGTGGAAGAATAATAATAATACTAGAACGTACATTTCCAGAAGAAAATGTGAATGGTGCTTGCAGTGGCAAAACTCGACACTCGGTTGCTAGAGTGTGGTACATGATTGCATACGAGCCAACAACCATGTCTGTACGATGTTCTACTGCTGAGATATGGCTTATTCATGTTGTTCGGGTGGTTGCTAGGGTGTTCTGGGTGGTTGCTAGGTGGTTGCTAGGGTGTTCTGGGTGGTTGCTAGGCAGTTGGTAGGGTGTTCTGGGTGGTTGCTAGGGCGTTGCTAGGTGGTTGCTAGGGTATTCTGGGTAGTTGCTATGCGGTTGCCAGGGTGTTCTGGGTGGTTGCTAGGGAGTTGCTAGGTGGTTGGCAGTTGTCACAGATGGTTACTATGGTGTTTGTAGCATTTTTTTGGCATGATTTAGCACTTAGCTAATCAAAATTAGCATGTAGCTATTCACTGCTAGCATGTGCAGCATGTAGCAAGTCCTGTTTGCTAGCATGAGTCAAAAGAGCCAACCCCCATCTCTATACGATGTTCTGATGCAGAGATATACGCCTTGCAAAACGGTTGCTAGGGTAATCTGTTTGGTTGCTAGGGAGTGGCTTGGCAGCTGCCAATCATGAAGCTCTGAAGTCAGTGTGAATGTATAAACCAACCCCCATCTCTATACGATGTTTTGATGCAGAGATATAGGTCTTGCAAAATGGTTGCTAGGGTACTCTGTTTTGTTGCTAGGGAGTGGCTCCGCAGCTGCCAATCATGAAACTCCAAAGGCTACTTGTCAGTTTGAATGATATAAACCAACTCCCATGCCTCTGTGACATTCAGAATGGAAGATATCCCTGTCTGGATTTTGGTTGCTAAGGTACTCGACAATGGTTGCTAGGGAGGGGCTAGGAAGTGTTGAGGTGATTGGGGATTGGCTGTTTGCTGCCCCGAGTCAAACGAGACCACCCTCATGTTTCTATGACACTTATATCCTGAGATATCCCTTTGATGTCTTTCAATGGAAGTCTATGGAGCTTGTTGCTAAGGAACTCTAAATAGTTGCTAGGGCGTGGCTTGAAAGCTTCACAATGATCCTGAGAGACTGATTGGTCGTATGAGTAAAATGAGCCCGCCCCCTTGTCTCTATGACACTGTGATCCAGAGTTATGTTCAATACAAATGCGGTTTCTATGGTGTAGGACAGCCCATTTCATGGGCTGTCCTACACCATAGTACGTGAATGGGGCAACTTTGGGCCTGTCCTGCCCCCCAGGGGTGCAACTTTTACCCCATTGTGTGGTATGTTGTTACAGAGCCTACCAGCCTCTTCAAATGTGATCCAGAGTTATGTTCAATACAAATGCGGTTTCTATGGTGTAGGACAGCCCATTTCATGGGCTGTCCTACACCATAGTACTTTATTGGGGTACCTTTGGGCCCCTCCTGCCCCCCAGGGGTGTAACTTTTACCCCATTGTGTGGTATGTTCTTACAGAGCCTACCAGCCTCTTCAAATGTGATCCAGAGTTATGTTCAGTAGAATATCGCTTACTATGGTGTAGGACAGCCCATTTCATGGGCTGTCCTACACCATAGTACTTTATTGGGGCAACTTTGGGCCCCTCCTGCCCCCCAGGGGTGCAACTTTTACCCCATTGTGTGGTATGTTCTTACAGAGCCTGCCAGTCTCTTTAAATGTGCCAAATTACACGTTTCTGCGACATCCTTGCTCTGAGCTATGAGTCTGTGAATTTTGGTTGCTAAGGTGCTCGACAATGGTTGCTAGGGAGGGGCTAGGAAGTGTTGATGTGATTCATGATTGGCTGTTTGCTGCCCCGAGTCAAACGAGCCCACCCTCATGTTTCTATGACTCTTCTATCCAGAGATATCCATTTGATCTACATACACGTTGATAACACAAATGATGCGTTAGGAGCTGCGTTTACAGATTTATTAAACTCCTTTGGGGTCAAGCAAAACGTTAGTGGTCCCACTCATCGTCTTAATCATACTCTAGATTTAATTATATCATATGGAACCGATCCAACCGATATAGATATTATACCGCAAAGTGATGATGTCACTGATCATTACATGGTAACTTGCATACTACGTACGGCTGAAATGTGTCATGTTGCGCCACGTTATCGACCAGGCAGAACAATCCTTCCAACCACTATAGATAGATTCTTGAATAGCTTACCTGATCTATCTCCGCTCCTCAGTGAACCCAAACTAACAGATGAGCTAGAGGAAATGACTAGCAGTATGAGCACCATTTTCTCTAGTACATTAGAAACTGTTGCACCAATTAGACTAAAAAAGGTTAGAGAGAAAACTAAAGCACCATGGTACAACAGTGCTACGCATGTTATCAAGAGAGAAACTCGTAACTTAGAGCGCAAATGGAAACAAACTAATTTAGAGGTCTTTAGAATCGCGTGGAAAGACAGTATGTCACGTTATAAAAAGGCTCTAAAAGCAGCCAGGGCTGAGCATCTCCGCAAACTAATAGAAAATAACCAAAACAATCCAAGGTTTTTATTTAACACTGTGGCTAGATTAACAAATAAACAGACATCACCTGAACAAAATATTCCGTTACATTTTAATAGTAATGATTTCATGAATTTCTTCACTGAGAAAATAGAAAGCATCAGAAACACAATTGTAAATGTACAATCTTTGACAGCGTCTTATGATTCAGCCTCAATTATCGCCCCTCAAGAACAACTACAGCGCTTTACAACTATAGGACAGGAAGAGCTAAATAAACTTATCACTGCATCTAAACCAACAACATGTTTATTAGATCCAATACCCACTAAACTACTGAAAGAAGTGTTACCTGTAGTGGAAGAGCCTCTTCTCAATATTATTAACTCGTCTTTATCTTTAGGACATGTTCCAAAAACATTCAAGCTAGCAGTTATAAAACCTCTTATTAAGAAACCACAATTAGATCCAAATAACCTAGCAAATTACAGACCCATTTCAAATCTTCCATTTATGTCTAAAATACTTGAAAAAGTTGTGTCCGCTCAATTGTGCTCTTTCTTGCAAGAAAACGATATCTATGAAAAGTTTCAGTCTGGATTCAGGCCACATCATAGCACAGAAACTGCGCTGGTTAAAATTACAAATGATTTACTTTTAGCTTCTGACCAAGGCTGTATCTCAATACTAGTTTTACTCGATCTTAGCGCTGCGTTTGACACTATAGATCATAAAATACTCTTAGATCGACTTCAAAATTACACTGGTGTTCAGGGACAGGCATTAAGCTGGTTTAGATCGTACCTATCAGACCGTTACCATTTTGTCCATTTAAATGGGGAAAAATCAAAGATAACGTCAGTAAATTATGGAGTGCCGCAAGGATCTGTATTAGGCCCCCTGCTATTCTCAATTTATATGCTGCCACTTGGTAATATTATAAGAAAACATGGAATAAGTTTCCACTGTTATGCTGATGACACTCAATTATATATTTCATCTAGACCAGATGATAACACTAAATTATCTAAAATGACAGAGTGTGTTAAAGATATAAAATATTGGATGACGTGTAATTTTCTTCTATTAAATTCAGATAAAACGGAGGTATTACTGATTGGTCCAAAAAACTGCCCACAAAACCTCTTACAATACAACCTTAATCTAGATGGACGTCCTGTTACTTTATCCGCTACAGTAAAAGACCTGGGTGTTATACTAGACCGCAACTTGTCTTTTGAAAATCATATTTCAAATGTCACAAGAACAGCCTTTTTCCACCTTAGAAACATTGCTAAGCTACGTAACATGCTATCAGTTTCTGATGCAGAAAAGTTAGTTCATGCATTCATGACCTCGAGACTAGATTACTGTAATGCTCTATTAGCTGGTTATCCTGCATCCTCAATAAACAAGCTACAGTTAGTCCAAAATGCAGCCGCTAGAGTTCTTACTAGGTCAAGAAAATATGATCATATAACACCAATTTTATCATCTCTACACTGGTTACCTATTAAGTTCCGTATCAATTACAAAGTATTATTACTGACCTATAAAGCCCTAAATGGTTTAGCTCCTGTGTATTTAAGAGATCTTCTATCGCCATATAATCCATCGCGCTCTTTAAGATCACTAAATTCGAGGCTTCTGGTCGTACCTAGGATATCTAAGTCCACTAAAGGAGGGAGGGCGTTTTCACATCTAGCTCCTAAACTCTGGAATAGCCTTCCTGATATTGTCCGAGGCTCAGACTCGCTCTACCAGTTTAAAACTAGATTAAAGACGCATCTCTTTAGCCAAGCATTCACATGATGCATCTCATACCTTTTATACTACAGTTAAATCAGATCAAATGCATTCATATTATGAACAGCAGCTACGCTAATTATTTCCCATCTGCCTTTTTTGTTGTTATCTCGGGACGCCTGTCCCGAGATAACTCAAATAGAGTTCGTCAGCTCCAGTTAGTATCCAGCCTCTCATGGAGACTTCAGATGCCCCAACGCCTGTGATGAGATGACTCGACGCCTGTGAAGAGACGACCCAACGCCGGCGATATGTTATGCCCTAAATTTCATGATTAACTAACTGTATTTTTGTATGTATATTTTTGAAATGCATTTTCTGTAAAGCTGCTTTGAAACAATGTGTATTGTGAAAAGCGCTATACAAATAAACTTGAATTGAATTGAATTGAATTGAATCTCTTTCAATGGAAGTCTATGGAACTTGTTGCTAAGGTGCTCTAAATGGTTGCTAGGGGCGTGGCCTGATAGCTTCACAATGATCCTGAGAGACTGATTGGTCGTCTGAGTAAAATGAGCCCACCCCCTTGTCTCTATGACACTGTGATCCAGAGTTATGTTCAATACAAAATCGCTTACTATGGTGTAGGACGGCCCATTTCATGGGCCGTCCTATGCCATAGACAATGAATGGGAAAACTTTGGGCCGCTCCTGCCCCCCAGGGGTGCAACTTTTACCCCATTGTGAGGCATATTCTTAAAGAGCCTGCCAGCCTCTTCAAATGTCGTAAATTTCACATTTCTACGAAATCCTCGCTCTGAGCTATGAGGCGTTTTACGTTTTTTTCAATGTAAGTCTATGCGTTTTTTTTCGCTGCTATTTCGCCCGGCGGGCGAACATCGTACGCCCGATCGCTTATAAAAGTCATAGCACACCATTCCCAAATAGGACGCACGTTTTGACACCTCATTCATGGGTCTGTGACAAAAACTGCGGGAGGAGTAGCGAGACGAAAAAAAAGTGGAAGAAGAAGAAGAATAAGAACTAGAACGTACATTTCCAGAAGAAAATGTGAATGGTGCTTGCAGTGGCAAAACTCGACACTCGGATGCTAGAGTGTGGTACATGATTGCATACGAGCCAACAACCATATCTGTACGATGTTCTGCTGCTGAGATATGGCTTATTCATGTTGTTCGGGTGGTTGCTAGGGTGTTCTGGGTGGTTGCTAGGGTGTTCTGGGTGGTTGCTAGGCAGTTGCTAGGGTGTTTTGGGTGGTTGCTAGGTGGTTGCTAGGCGGTTGCTAGGCGGTCACAAGGCGGTTGCTAGGCAGTTGCTAGGGTGTTATGGGTGGTTGCTAGGGTGTTGCTAGGCGGTTGCTAGGGTGTTCTGGGAGGTTGCTAGGCGGTTGCTAGGCGGTTGCTAGGGTATTCTGAATGGTTGCTAGGCGGTTGCTAGGGTATTCTGAATGGTTGCTAGGCAGTTGCTAGGGTGTTCTGGGCGGTTGCTAGGCGGTTGCTATGGTGTTCTGTGTGGTTGCTAGGCGGTTGCTAGGGTGTTCTGGGTGGTTGCTAGGGTGTTGCTAGGCAGTTGCCAGGGTGTTCTGGGTGGTTGCTAGGGCGTTGCTAGGCAGTTGCTAAGGTATTCTGGGTGGTTGCTATGGTGTCACTAGGTGGTTGGTAGTTGTCACAGATGGTTACTATGGTGTTTGTAGCATTTTCTTGGCATGATTTAGCACTTAGCTAATCAATATTAGCATGTAGCTATTCACTGCTAGCATGTGTAGCATGTAGCAAGTCCTGTTTGCTAGCATGAGTCAAAAGAGCCAACCCCCATCTCTATACGATGTTTTGATGCAGAGATATTGGTCTTGCAAAACGGTTGCTAGGGTAATCTGTTTGGTTGCTAGGGAGTGGCTTGGCAGCTGCCAATCATGAAGCTCCAAAGTCAGTGTGAATGTATAAACCAACCCCCATCTCTATACGATGTTTTGATGCAGAGATATAGGTCTTGCAAAATGGTTGCTAGGGTACTCTCTTTTGTTGCTAGGGAGTGGCTTGGCAGCTGCCAATCATGAAACTCCAAAGGCTGCTTGTCAGTGTGAATGATATAAACCAACTCCCACGTCTCTGTGACATTCAGAATGGAAGATATCCCTCTTTGGATTTTGGTTGCTAAGGTGCTCGACAATGGTTGCTAGGGAGGGGCTAGGATGTGTTGAGGTGATTGGGGATTGGCTGTTTGCTGCCCCGAGTCAAACGAGCCAACCCTCATGTTTCTATGACACTTCTATCCAGAGATATCCCTTTGATGTCTTTCAATGGAAGTCTATGGAGCTTGTTGCTAAGGAACTCTAAATAGTTGCTAGGGCGTGGCTTGAAAGCTTCACAATGATCCTGAGAGACTGATTGGTCGTCTGAGTAAAATGAGCCCGCCCCCTTGTCTCTATGACACTGTGATCCAGAGTTATGTTCAATACAAATGCGGTTTCTATGGTGTAGGACAGCCCATTTCATGGGCTGTCCTACACCATAGTAAGTCAATGGGCCAACTTTGGGCCGGTCCTGCCCCCCAGGGGTGCAACTTTTACCCCATTGTGTGGTATGTTGTTACAGAGCCTACCAGCCTCTTCAAATGTGATCCAGAGTTATGTTCAAAAGAATATCGCTTACTATGGTGTAGGACAGCCCATTTCATGGGCTGTCCTACACCATAGTACTTCATTGGGGCAACTTTGGGCCGGTCCTGCCCCCCAGGGGTGCAACTTTTACCCCATTGTGTGATATGTTGTTACAGAGCCTACCAGCCTCTTCAAATGTGATCCAGAGTTGTGTTCAATAGAATATCGCTTACTATGGTGTAGGACAGCCCATTTCATGGGCTGTCCTACACCATAGTACTTCATTGGGGCAACTTTGGGCCGGTCCTGCCCCCCAGGGGTGCAACTTTTACCCCATTGTGTGGTATGTTGTTACAGAGCCTACCAGCCTCTTCAAATGTGATCCAGAGTTATGTTCAATAGAATATTGCTTACTATGGTGTAGGACAGCCCATTTCATGGGCTGTCCTACACCATAGTACTTCATTGGGGCAACTTTGGGCCCCTCCTGCCCCCCAGGGGTGCAACTTTTACCCCATTGTGTGGTATGTTCTTACAGAGCCTGCCAGTCTCTTTAAATGTGCCAAATTACACGTTTCTGCGACATCCTTGGTCTGAGCTATGAGTCTGTGAATTTTGGTTGCTAAGGTGCTTGACAATGGTTGCTAGGAAGGGGCTAGGAAGTGTTGATGTGATTCATGATTGGCTGTTTGCTGCCCCGAGTCAAACGAGCCCACCCTCATGTTTCTATGACTCTTCTATCCAGAGATATCCATTTGATCTCTTTCAATGGAAGTCTATGGAACTTGTTGCTAAGGTGCTCTAAATGGTTGCTAGGGGCGTGGCCTGATAGCTTCACAATGATCCTGAGAGACTGATTGGTCGTCTGAGTAAAATGAGCCCGCCCCCTTGTCTCTATGACACTGTGATCCAGAGTTATGTTCAATACAAAATCGCTTACTATGGTGTAGGACGGCCCATTTCATGGGCCGTCCTATGCCATAGACAATGAATGGGAAAACTTTGGGCCGCTCCTGCCCCCCAGGGGTGCAACTTTTACCCCATTGTGAGGCATATTCTTAAAGAGCCTGCCAGCCTCTTCAAATGTCGTAAATTTCACATTTCTACGAAATCCTCGCTCTGAGCTATGAGGCGTTTTACGTTTTTTTCAATGTAAGTCTATGCGTTTTTTTTCGCTGCTATTTCGCCCGGCGGGCGAACATCGTACGCCCGATCGCTTATAAAAGTCATAGCACACCATTCCCAAATAGGACGCACGTTTTGACACCTCATTCATGGGTCTGTGACAAAAACTGCGGGAGGAGTAGCGAGACGAAAAAAAAGTGGAAGAAGAAGAAGAAGAATAATAAGTATGAGCAATAACAATAATGATGCCTTGCTAAAGCAAGCACCATTAATAATAAGTATGAGCAATAACAATAATGATGCCTTGCTAAAGCAAGCACCATTAACTAGAACGTACATTTCCAGAAGAAAATGTGAATGGTGCTTGCAGTGGCAAAAAACACGACCCGGTTGCTAGGGTGAGATACATGATTGCGTACGAGCCAACAACCATGTCTGTACGATGTTCTGCTGCTGAGATATGGCTTATTCATGTTGTCCGGGTGGTTGCTAGGGTGTTCTGGATGGTTGCTAGGCAGTTGCTAGGGTGTTCTGGATGGTTGCTAGGCAGTTGCTAGGGTGTTATGGGCGGTTGCTGGGCAGTTGCTAGGCGGTTGCTAGGGTGTTCTGGGTGGTTGCTAGGGTGTTCTGGGTGGTTGCTAGGCGGTTGCTAGGGTGTTCTGGGTGGTTGCTAGGCGGTTGCTAGGTGGTTGCTAGGCGGTTGCTAGGGTGTTATAGGCGGTTGCTAGGGTGTTCTGGGTGGTTGCTAGGGTGTTCTGGGTGGTTGCTAGGTGGTTGCTAGGCGGTTGCTAGGGTGTTATAGGCGGTTGCTAGGGTGTTCTGGGTGGTTGCAAGGGTGTTCTGGGTGGTTGCTAGGCGGTTGCTAGGGTGTTCTGGGTGGTTGCTAGGCGGTTGCTAGGTGGTTGCTAGGCGGTTGCTAGGGTGTTATAGGCGGTTGCTAGGGTGTTCTGGGTGGTTGCTAGGTGGTTGCTAGGGTGTTCTGGGTGGTTGCTAGGCGGTTGCTAGGTGGTTGCTAGGCGGTTGCTAGGGTGTTCTGCGTGGTTGCTAGGCAGTTGCTAGGGTATTCTGGGTAGTTGCTATGGTGTTACTAGGTGGTTGGTAGTTGTCACAGATGGTTACTATGGAGTTTGTAGCATTTTATTGGCATGATTTAGCACTTAGCTAATCAATATTAGCATGTAGCTATTCACTGCTAGCATGTGTAGCATGTAGCAAGTCCTGTTTGCTAGCATGAATCAAAAGAGCCAACCCCCATCTCTATCCGATGTTCTGATGCAGAGATATACGTCTTGCAAAACGGTTGCTAGGGTAATCTGTTTGGTTGCTAGGGAGTGTCTTGGCATTTGCCAATCATGAAGCTCCAAAGTCAGTGTGAATGTATAAACCAACCCCCATCTCTATACGATGTTTTGATGCAGAGATATAGGTCATGCAAAAGGGTTGCTAGGGTACTCTCTTTTGTTGCTAGGGAGTGGCTTGGCAGCTGCCAATCATGAAACTCCAAAGGCTGCTTGTCAGTATGAATGATATAAACCAACTCCCACGTCTCTGTGACATTCAGAATGGAAGATATCCCTCTTTGGATTTTGGTTGCTAAGGTGCTCGACAATGGTTGCTAGGGAGGGGCTAGGATGTGTTGAGGTGATTGGGGATTGGCTGTTTGCTGCCCCGAGTCAAACGAGCCCACCCTCATGTTTCTATGACACTTATATCCTGAGATATCCCTTTGATGTCTTTCAATGGAAGTCTATGGAGCTTGTTGCTAAGGAGCTCTAAATGGTTGCTAGGGCGTGGCTTGAAAGCTTCACAATGATCCTGAGAGACTGATTGGTCGTCTGAGTAAAATGAGCCCGCCCCCTCGTCTCTATGACACTGTGATCCAGAGTTATGTTCAATACAAATGCGGTTTCTATGGTGTAGGACAGCCCATTTCATGGGCTGTCCTACACCATAGTACGTGAATGGGGCAACTTTGGGCCGGTCCTGCCCCCCAGGGGTGCAACTTTTACCCCATTGTGTGGTATGTTGTTACAGAGCCTAACAGCCTCTTCAAATGTGATCCAGAGTTATGTTCAATAGAATATCGCTTACTATGGTGTAGGACAGCCCATTTCATGGGCTGTCCTACACCATAGTACTTCATTGGCGCAACTTTGGGCCGGTCCTGCCCCCCAGGGGTGCAACTTTTACCCCATTGTGTGGTATGTTGTTACAGAGCCTACCAGCCTCTTCAAATGTGATCCAGAGTTATGTTTAATAGAATATCGCTTACTATGGTGTAGGACAGCCCATTTCATGGGCTGTCCTACACCATAGTACTTTATTGGGGTAACTTTGGGCCCCTCCTGCCCCCCAGGGGTGCAACTTTTACCCCATTGTGTGGTATGTTCTTACAGAGCCTGCCAGTCTCTTTAAATGTGCCAAATTACACGTGTCTGCGACATCCTTGCTCTGAGCTATGAGTCTGTGAATTTTGGTTGCTAAGGTGCTCGACAATGGTTGCTAGGGCGTGGCTTGATAGCTTCACAATGATCCTGAGATGCTGATTGGTCTTCTGAGTAAAATGAGCCCGCCCCCTTGTCTCTATGACACTGTGATCCAGAGCTATGTTCAATACAAAATCCCAATGCAATTTACCATAGTAGGAAAAACGCATGCATTACAAAACGCATGCATTACATGGGCCGTCCTTCACCATAGTAAGTCAATGGGAAACTTTGGGCCGGTCCTGCCCCCCAGGGGTGCAACTTTTACCCCATTGTGAGGTATGTTCTTACAGAGCCTGCCAGCCTCTTCAAATGTGGTAAATTTCACATTTCTACGAAATCCTCGCTCTGAGCTATGACTCGTCAAAGTTTGACGCAATGTTAAGTCTATGGTATTATTCGTCGACTTTTTCGCCCCTGGGGCGACCACCGCACCCCCGATCGCTTATAAAAGTCATAGCACACGATTCCCGAATAGGCCGCACGTTTTGACACCTCATTCAGGGGTGTGTGACAAACGGTCCAGGAGGAGTAGCGCGCCAAACTTTTGTGTGGAAGAATAAAAATAAAAAGAAGTATAATAATAAGTATGTGAGATAACACTAATGTTGCTTTGCCTATAGGCAAGCACCATTAACTAGAACGTACATTTCCAGAAGAAAATGTGAATGGTGCTTGCAGTGGCAAAAAACATGACCCGGTTGCTAGAGTGTGGTACATGATTGCATACAAGCAAACAACCATGTCTGTACGATGTTCTGCTGCTGAGATATGGCTTATTCATGTTGTTCAGGTGGTTGCTAGGGTGTTCTGGGTGGTTGCTAGGGTGTTGCTAGGGTGTTCTGGGTGGTTGCTAGGCGGTTGCTAGGGTGTTCTGGGTGGTTGCTAGGGTGTTCTGGGTGGTTGCTAGGTGGTTGCTAGGCAGTTGCTAGGGTGTTCTGGGTGGTTGCTAGGGCACCACAGATGGTTACTATGGGGTTAGGGCTAAGGCTACGAGTGAGTTTTTATAGAGTATTTAAAATCTCTATTAAACGAGTGCATTATAATGAGTGCACGAGGCCTGCGGCCTCGTGCCTATAGCTTATGGTTGCTAGGGTGCTGTAACTGGTTGCTATGGTGTGGCTATGAAGATTTTAGGCCATTACTTATTGGCTGCTTGATAATATAAATCATCTGAGGGAGAGAGAGGGGGAGACATGCAGGGGTGTCAGGCCCTTTGTGTCTGTGTGTGTGAAAAATGACAGTTGGGATTTGAATTTCTGAAAATTCCGCAATGTTAAGTCAATGGGACTTTTTTGGCCGCTTTTTCGTCCGCTGTGCGAACATCGTACACCCGATCGCTTAGAAAAGATATAGCACACCTCTCCTCAATGAGCCGGTCGATTTGACGTCTCACTCAGGGGTCTGTGACAAACGGTGCGGGGCGAGTTATGCGCCGAACTTTTGTCCAGAATAATAAAAAGAAGTTGAATAATAAGTATGAGCAATAACACTAATGTTGCTTTGCCTATAGGCAAGCACCATTAATAACTAGAACGTACATTTCCAGAAGAAAATGTGAATGGTGCTTGCAGTGGCAAAACTCGACACTCGGTTGCTAGAGTGTGGTACATGATTGCATACGAGCCAACAACCATGTCTGTACGATGTTCTGCTGCTGAGATATGGCTTATTCGTGTTGTTCGGTTGGTTGCTAGGGTGTTCTGGGTGGTTGCTAGGCGGTTGCTAGGGTGTTCTGTGTGGTTACTAGGTGGTTGCTAGGGTGTTCTGGGTGGTTGCTAGGCGGTTACTAGGCAGTTGCTAGGGTGTTCTGGGTGGTTGCTAGGCGGTTGCTAGGGTGTTATGGGCGTTCCTAGGCGGTTGCTAGGGTATTCTGGGTGGTTGCTAGGGCGTTGCTAGGCAGTTGCTAGGGTATTCTGGGTCGTTGCTATGGTGTTACTAGGTGTTTGGTAGTTGTCACAGACGGTTACTATGGAGTTTGTAGCATTTTATTGGCATGATTTAGCACTTAGCTAATCAATATTAGCATGTAGCTATTCACTGCTAGCATGTGTAGCATGTAGCAAGTCCTGTTTGCTAGCATGAGTCAAAAGAGCCAACCCCCATCTCTATACGATGTTCTGATGCAGAGATATACGCCTTGCAAAACGGTTGCTAGGGTAATCTGTTTGGTTGCTAGGGAGTGGCTTGGCAGCTGCCAATCATGAAGCTCCAAAGTCAGTGTGAATGTATAAACCAACCCCCATCTCTATACGATGTTTTGATGCAGAGATATAGGTCTTGCAAAATGGTTGCTAGGGTACTCTATTTTGTTGCTAGGGAGTGGCTTGGCAGCTGTCAATAATGAAACTCCAAAGGCTGCTTGTCAGTATGAATGATATAAACCAACTGCCACGTCTCTGTGACATTCAGAATGGAAGATATCCCTCTTTGGATTTTGGTTGCTAAGGTGCTCGACAATGGTTGCTAGGGAGGGGCTAGGATGTGTTGAGGTGATTGAGGATTGGCTGTTTGCTGCCCCGAGTCAAACGAGCCCACCCTCATGTTTCTATGACACTTATCTCCTGAGATATCCCTTTGATGTCTTTCAATAGAAGTCTATGGAGCTTGTTGCTAAGTTGCTCTAAATGGTTGCTAGGGCGTGGCTTGAAAGCTTCACAATGATCCTGAGAGACGGATTGGTCGTCTGAGTAAAATGAGCCCGCCCCCTTGTCTCTATGACACTGTGATCCAGAGTTATATTCAATACAAATGCGGTTTCTATGGTGTAGGACAGCCCATTTCATGGGCTGTCCTACACCATAGTATGTGAATGGGGCAACTTTGGGCCAGGCCTGCCAACCAGGGGTGCAACTTTTACCCCATTGTGTGGTATTTTGTTACAGAGCCTACCAGCCTCTTCAAATGTGATCCAGAGTTATATTCAATACAAATGCGGTTTCTATGGTGTAGGACAGCCCATTTCATGGGCTGTCCTACACCATAGTACTTCATTGGGGCAACTTTGGGCCCCTCCTGCCCCCCAGGGGTGCAACTTTTACCCCATTGTGTGGTATGTTCTTACAGAGCCTGCCAGTCTCTTTAAATGTGCCAAATTACACGTTTCTGCGACATCCTTGCTCTGAGCTATGAGTCTGTGAATTTTGGTTGCTAAGGGGCTCAACAATGGTTGCTAGGGAGGGGCTAGGAAGTGTTGAGGCTATTCAGGATTGGCTGTTTTCTGCCCCGAGTCAAACGAGCCCACCCTCGTGTTTCTATGACACTTCTATCCAGAGATTGCTAGGCAGTTGCTAGGGTGTTCTGGGTGGTTGCTAGGGCACCACAGATGGTTACTATGGGCTTAGGGCTAAGGTTAGGCACTCGGCCTGCGGCCTCGTGCCTATGAGTGAGTTTTTATAGAGTATTTAAAATCTCTATTAAACGAGTGCATTATAATGAGTGCACGAGGCCTGCGGCCTCGTGCCTATAGCCTATGGTTGCTAGGGTGCTGTAACTGGTTGCTATGGTGTGGCTATGAAGATTTTAGGCCATTACTTATTGGCTGCTGGATAATATAAATCCTCTGAGGGAGAGAGAGGGGGAGACATGCAGGGGTGTCAGGCCCTTTGTGTCTGTGTGTGTGAAAAATGACAGTTGGGATTTGAATTTCTGAAAATTCCGCAATGTTAAGTCAATGGGACTTTTTGGGCCGCTTTTTCGTCCGCTGTGCGAACATCGTACACCCGATCGCTTAGAAAAGATATAGCACACCTCTCCTCAATGAGCCGGTCGTTTTGACACCTCACTCAGGGGTCTGTGACAAACGGTGCGGGGCGAGTTACGCGCCGAACTTTTGTGTGGAAGAATAATAAGTATGCAAGATAACACTAATGTTGCTTTGCCTATAGGCAAGCACCATTAATAAGTATGAGCAATAACAATACTGTTGCCTTGCTAAAGCAAGCACCAGTAATAAGTATGAGCAATAACAATACTGTTGCCTTGCTAAAGCAAGCACCAGTAATAAGTTTAAATAGGATTTCAGTAAGTTGGCTTTTCCAAGCCAACTTAATAATACATGCATTTCTATGACATTTTATGAACAAAAATAAACTAGAATCAACATGAATTGTTTTTACCTTTAACAGAGCCAAGTCTGAAAGTTTAAAGATTTTTAAGTGACCCATGACAAGGACATGATGCACTACTGGATTCAGAGCGAAGCGCAGCGCTGAGTTTATTTACACACGTGCAGCTCATGATACAGCGTCTTAGAAGCATTTACTGTGAATCCAGCTTATCAGTAGGCCTACATATTTATTTGCAGACAATCAGATTAAATAAAAGATTTATGGTGTAACATTTAAATCAACATGTATTGTTCAGAGTGATAGTTGCCTTCACATTCTATAGTACTACACAACTATAGTAATCATATCACAGCTCATACAGTACAGTATACTTCTCAGTCTGAACACCACTACCTTATTTTAATGCTCTAAAGAAAAATGATACATTATAATTACCTCCATTCTGGGATTCTGCATTCTCCATGCAGGCTTCTTGTATTGATGTTGATATTTCATTTTGTCTGCCAAATGAACTGGTGCCATCAGGTTCGTCATCTGCATCATCGGTCAACTGGATCTGATCTGAAATCATAACGTTAATTAAGTAATACTCTTGTATGGAAAAGTTGGGATTGGTATTGGAAAACCAACTATGGCACATTTTGCAATAGATATGCAAAATACCTTCAATTTGAATCTCATCGAGTGACTTTCCCTGGATGTTTCCAAGACAACCTTTGTCCATTGCTAAAAGTAGCTTTGAGATTTTCGCAAGCTGAATTGTCGCCTCAGGCAGTCTGTAGTGATCACGGTGGACACGTATATCATGTCCGAGAAAGTCAACTACCTGATCCAACTCGTTGTCTTTGAGGTTTAAAATTTGTGAAAGGGTTGCAACATGCTTCCTGAGCTGGGTTGAGCGTAGATATTCTGTTTTTTTGGCTCCACACTTTTCTGCATGAAGTCTCAAGCTGTCTTGACCTCTGTAGTAACTTGAACATTTTGGTCTAGCAAAGAGAAAGATATTGGCACCCTGCACACCACATTCCATTCTTCTGCTGACTAATAGATTCAGCGATTTCACCATGTGTGGTGTGAGGAGGACGGCCACTTTTCGTCCACGTTTGCCCCTGATTTCTACCCGAGTGAAGTGCTCACAGAGTTTCTTTTCAAACTTGGTTAATCCCAAGGACACATCAACATGGAGTGGGCTTTTGTCTCTTTCAATGAAGTTCTTTAAGTGCATTTTGGACACTTCCCCTGCACGCCTTCGATTAAAAACTATAGTCTGAGCAAGAGTGGCTTTTGCGAGGTCAGCGTAACTTTGGGGAGATGCTTCTTTCTTCAGTTTGACAAAGGCAGCCTTTGCAGACTGTTCCAGGTGAGTGTGAAGAAGTTGTACATCCTGGGTAAAAGGCAAGGTCGATGGTTTGTTGAATTTCTTCTCACTAAGTGTGTTCAAGGCAGAGTGTGATACAAGCTCACACCACTTTGTGGAGTACAGTGACTTGAACGCTTCAGTTGATTTGATCAAGCCCTCATTTTCTGTCATCAAAGCCCTACAGTGAATTATGTCAGCTATTTACTGTAGAGAATGCCCTATTTTTAGAGCAAGACTTGGTGCTGTGTAAGAGAAAAATAAACATGATGCCTTCTCTCTGTCAGGGAATCCATTCTGAAACGCGTCCGAAAATAAACTGTAACTCAGCGAATACTTGTCACTCAGGAACGAGAGATTTCTCTTTATGAAGCTAGAATTCTCTTCTTTTAAATGAAGTAATTTATATTAAAAAACACATATTCTTAGTTTATGTAATCCGTTTGAAACCAAGGAGAGGCACAGTTTTTTGTTCTCCCATCATTATTTTTAATGAGCTGAGGCCGCCACGCCCCCCGGCGCTATTCACATGGTAATAGTTTAGATGATCTATATGCATCGCACACGCCCTCCAATCAATGCCATGAAAACACGCAGTTTCTTCGTCAGATTCACGGATAGTTCATCGCGTTTTGAGGATGGCACACTTCTCTGATAAAGTCGTCCTTCAGATGATTATGGACAGCGAGGAAGAATTCACCTTTTCCTCAGAGAAAGATCGCATCTCAGAAGACGAACGGCTCCATTTTCAAGAGCGAATTGATCCTGCCGAAGATACAAGTTCGAGTAAGTTGTTTAGTGTTATATAATTATGAGTTGGTATCAGAGGCTTCGGGCGTGGCAGCGGCTTCGGGAGTGGCAGCGGCTTCGGGAGTGGCGTTGGTATCAGCGGCTTCGGGAGTGGCGTTGGTATCAGTGGCTTCGGCAGTGGTGTTGGTATCAGTGGCTTCGGGAGTGGCGTTGGTATCAGTGGCTTCGGCAGTGGTGTTGTTATCAGTGCCTTCTGGAGTGGTGTTGGTATCAGTGGCTTCGGCAGTAATGTTGGTATCAGTGGCTTCTGGAGTGGTGTTGGTATCAGTGGCTTCTGGAGTGGTGTTGGTATCAGTGGCTTCGGGAGTGGTGTTGGTATCAGTGGCTTCTGGAGTGGTGTTGGTATCAGTGGCTTCGGGAGTGGCGTTGGTATCAGTGGCTTCGGCAGTGGTGTTGGTATCAGTGGCTTCGGCAGTGGTGTTGGTATCAGTGGCTTCGGCAGTGGTGTTGGTATCAGTGGCTTCGGGAGTGGTGTTGGTATCAGTGGCTTCGGGAGTGGCGTTGGTATCAGTGGCTTCGGCAGTGGTGTTGGTATCAGTGCCTTCTGGAGTGGTGTTGGTATCAGTGGCTTCTGGAGTGGTGTTGGTATCAGTGGCTTCGGGAGTGGCGTTGGTATCAGTGGCTTCTGGAGTGGTGTTGGTATCAGTGGCTTCTGGAGTGGTGTTGGTATCAGAGGCTTCGGGAGTGGCGTTGGTATCAGAGGCTTCGGGAGTGGTGTTGGTATCAGTGGCTTCGGCAGTAATGTTGGTATCAGTGGCTTCTGGAGTGGTGTTGGTATCAGAGGCTTCGGGAGTGGTGTTAGTATCAGTAGCTTCGGCAGTGGTGTTGGTATCAGTGGCTTCTGGAGTGGTGTTGGTATCAGTGGCTTCTGGAGTGGTGTTGGTATCAGTGGCTTCTGGAGTGGTGTTGGTATCAGAGGCTTCGGGAGTGGCGTTGGTATCAGAGGCTTCGGGAGTGGTGTTGGTATCAGTGGCTTCGGCAGTAATGTTGGTATCAGTGGCTTCGGGAGTGGTGTTGGTATCAGTGGCTTCGGCAGTAATGTTGGTATCAGTGGCTTCTGGAGTGGTGTTGGTATCAGTGGCTTCTGGAGTGGTGTTGGTATCAGTGGCTTCGGCAGTAATGTTGGTATCAGTGGCTTCTGGAGTGGTGTTGGTATCAGTGGCTTCTGGAGTGGTGTTGGTATCAGTGGCTTCGGCAGTAATGTTGTTGGTATCAGTGGCTTCTGGAGTGGTGTTGGTATCAGCGGCTTCGGGAGTGGCATTGGTATCAGAGGCTTCGGGAGTGGCGTTGGTATCAGAGGCTTCGGGAGTGACAGCGGCTTCGGGAGTGGTGTTGGTATCAGTGGCTTCGGCAGTGGTGTTGGTATCAGTGGCTTCGGGAGTGGCGTTGGTATCAGTGGAAGTGGCTTCGGGAGGGTCAGTAGTTTCTGTGCTACTTGTGGCCGCCTTCTGTCTTTGAAAATGAACTTGCAGACAAGACAAACATCACACACAAGAAATATTAAACAGTTTGCCTTAATCTCAGTGCCACTTTATTCCATATAGTTTATGACTAATTATTGAACCACAAGGAAGAGGACCTGCGGGTGAGTGATGATAACAGGCTAGTATTTATAATAAGATTTCTACATTACAGTTGTGTTATGTTATGATTAAAAAGTAAAATTAATTATCTATAGTCTATATCAACAAATATAGTCATCGAGTTCCCAGTCAAGGTAATGCTGTCTCTCAATGTTTGATCAGAGCATTCTAGATTTTCTGCCTACTTTTTATCTAGCTTGTTGACTTGGCTTAACTGCTAAATAAAACAATTGGGTGATCACATGCTGCTTTATCTTATTATGGCTGAAAGTAATGCTCATACTTTGCATCAATAGAAAAATAAAGATAATGATACTTGTGGGTTCACATTCCTTTGGGTTCCTTAGGGTTACCAGTGTTTTCAGATTAATCCAGAGCTTCATATTTGTAAAAAAAGACTTACTCTTTAGCACAGCTTCATACATAAGTTTAACCCTCTGAAGCAAATCAGGATCCAAAATATGATCCCCTCCTAGGATGACATCGGCCACCAAGCTTCCTTTGCACTTCTTCCCCAAAAGTAGTATGGGGAAAAAATCAAGGGCAGCAAGTTTGTCAAGCTGAAATAAAAACATTAAATAAAAAACATGCACCGAATACAATAATTTAATTTAAATATTAATTTAATCAACTCATATCAAGGAATTCATTACTATACTACATGTTTCACCAGCCATGTTTCCATAAAAATTCTGGGAAAAAACGTCCTCAATTTAACATAGGGTGATCAGATGTCCCGAAAAATTCGGGACAGTCCCGAAATCTGAGCTGTTGTCCCGAATCCCGAATCCGGCCCTAATTGTCCCGAATCCCGAATCCGGCCCTAATTGTCCCGAAAATTATACTTATACAAAATCTTGAATAGAACTTGTATGATAAAACATTAAAAACTGTCCGTGGAGGTTGAGTTTCTTTTTATCTTAGAAAAAAAGAAACAAAAACAGATGCCGCAGCCAAAAGCAGCCAGTGTATTATGATATATGAGGCAGCCCCCGCCGGCCGGCGGCTCATTGGCTGCGGGCTGCGGAATCTTTTTTTGTTATCTTTTATATCTAAGATACCGAATGCGCAAATTGAGATATGCATTTGTAAGCTAATTTTCATTCATTCGTTTTGTGGACATGGCTGAACTGGAACACATCGCTAAAAAGAAAAAACGTCACTGCAGGTACCGGGAGGAGTGGGTGGGGAAGTATCCATGGATTGCGACAGCCTTAAGCCATGAGAGTAAAGCGTTCTGCAAAGTGTGTAGGAAAGAGTTTGGTGTTTCTCACGGAGGGGAGGCAGATGTCAGGCTGCATGCTAGCAGCAAACTGCACTGTAGCAACACCGCGACAGTACAGACCAACACATTGGTCTCGTCCTTCTTTAAGAAGCAGGATGATTCCATGTATACTAAAATAGCTGCTGCTGAGCTGACCTCCGTGTTCCACTGTGTGGCCCACCAACAATCATATAGATCACTTGATTGTGCAATGAAATTAACACCAAAACTGTACACTGATTCGGCTATAGCTAAACTCATCAGCTGCGGTCGCACAAAAGCTGAAGCACTGGTCACAAACGTCCTGGCACCCCTCGCATCTGAATTTGAAAAAAAAATTTTTTTTTGAACACTACTTTTTTTGAGGCCAAGTTATATTGTTATTACTGACACATCATGAGTCTAATGACAAAGAAATGCATCAATTATAACATTTAAGCAAAACGTGATCATTACTTATTATGAACCTCGTAACTTACCTGGACAGTGGTTTGAGCGCAATGAGAAATGAAATCACCAAATCGCAAAGCGGACTGGCTACGTCTCCATGGCAACGGATCCTTAGGATGACGGGTAATGCTGGCATCCACTAATTAATGAAATTAAATTAATTAAATTTATTTTAATTAAATTACTATCGAAAACGAATCCCCGTTCTTACAATCGAAGGAGAAACAAATAAAACTGATGGTCATAACGGTTGATAAGGCTCATGGGTTCTGTAGATTACTGTTAGATTTGACACACCAAACCGATAGAAAAACAGTATTTCTCAAAAAATAAACAGCAACTTTTAGAAGCAATAGCTGTAGCACAACTCTGCAGTCTCGTTAATTAACAGGTGGAATATATTTACTATATTTTGACTGGAATGAATCACTGACGTTGAGAAGCCTACATAATATAAATCAATAAAAACAAGGACAAAAAAAAATTTCTGATTAAATGTTGAGTAATGTAGCGCTTAAAGTAAAAAATAATAATAATGACAAATGAGGGAAAAAAAAAATTCCAGAGTGGCAAAAAGAAAAATGTGGTGCAGACACAAAATATAGCCTACTTCCTATTGAAATGACACGAAAAAAAGGAGAAATTTGTGTTCAAGAACACGAATCAATAGTTTCTATTTTGTGACGTCACGAACTGTGTCACAATGTCACTCTTTAGCTGAGATTTCAACTTTTCATTGAAGGATATATTCCTCTATTTTTCTGGGAGTGATTATGCTATTGATAATGTTGTTAATTTCTTTGTGTTGCATTGTACATTTTTTATTCACAAAAACAAATTTCTCAAGACTTTGCCTAGATTTGATGTCTTTATTGCTGAAATGTCCCTTATTGTAAAATCTCTTAAACTCATGATAACAGTAAGAACAACAAGTTTCTTAAGAACTATGTACGTTTTTTTCTTACTGGTTGAGGAGTCAGTTATTTGTCTGTATTTATGTATATATAATTATTATTATTGTTTTATTTAATTTTTTTATTTATGTATTTATTTTGTTAATGTATTCAATACAAAAAATAAAAAGTCACTGTTTAGCGACCCCAGTGGACTTTGTGTTTTAAAACTGTAGCAATACGTACCAGGTGGTACGTATTTGTGGAGCTGCAAAAAAGTGTGCAGAGGTACGTATTTCCCATGAGACCAGGTTGGTGAAAACAGATGAAAGAGTTTCTGTCACTGACAACCGAATTGAACAAAGTGAGTCGATCGAGTCACTCAAAACAAAACAATTAAGTAATATGACTCACTGTTCTTATGTAAAAAAACCCCGCCTGCAATTGTCCAAACCGTCCGACATTTAAAATAAATAACAAGTACGTAAAATGATACTGTCTATGGTAAAATGTCGCGGGACCGCAGGTCTAAAAGAACCGACCATCCGGTTCAAATAAAGCGGTTCACCAATTTTGAAACAAAATGATTCCCGGAAATGAATCGACTTCAGCACCGCGAAAACGTTCAAAGCGCGTGCGTGCATGCTCAGTGCCGTGATTTGATTCATGTTTGGTACAAAAAGTATTTTTTTTTACATACATAAATTCGTTTTTGGTAAGTGATATAATTCAAAATTTAGTCTTTTTTCTAGTCAGAAAATCATATGGATACATTTGGGAAAAACTCGTCGAGAGGCGGTTACCCAGTCTTATCGACAAGTTCAAAGGTAAGTTCATGTTTATTATACACTTTTGCAGCTGTAGTGGCGGTTTTATGATATTCATTGATCTTTAGTAAAATATAGATGATTCAAAGAATGTCACATGTGTGACTCTCACTTGTAGTGAGAGAAGATTCTTTTTCTGTACCTGGGAAGGCAGAAGGGAGAGACACTCCAGAGAACAGACGAACGAGGACCTCTGACCTAGATGTCAGAAGGCCATTTGGTGAAGGAGGGCTTAGGAGTTGGCTCTAGTGACGAATCGAAACTAGTGTTATGGCTTCCTTGTCTATGGAAAATTACTGAATGGAAATCTACTGTGGGGGGAGGGCTCTGAAGAAGAAGACCTTGAATCTTAGATAAAAGCTGGTTCAGTCTGTCTGGGGGTGTGTCACTCTTCTGCACAGGGTAACAGCTGTGTATTAGACTGCTCCTTCTTGCAAGAATAAATACTTTTAATCTTTATAATTTGACTCTGAGTCTCCCTTACGCAGTGATGTTTGTTTGATGAATTTTTGCCACAACACAGCATTTACATATATAATTGAATGCCTGTGATAATCAACTCAACCTCGCGTAACTTAACGAATATAAATTTGATCCGTGCTATAACGTTAGTGAAATATAGGTAGATCACAAGGCTGCCAACCTCTGAGTTTAGCCAATTAAGTTATAAGCTTGTGGTTCGATTCCGATCTTGATTCAATGTCGATTCATTTGGATAAATATCAGATGCAGTAGCTAAGTAAATTTTTTAAAAGGAAAAAATCTCTAAACTAATGCTAAAAACAAAGGGAGCACTGTCAGCTGGTATTAGTATGGACTATGTTGTGGTCTATCTCCATATAAAAGAAAGAAGGTCATATACATATACATCTGGGGTGGAATGAGGGCGAGTAAATGATGAGAGAATTAAATTTGTGGGTGGAGAATTACTTAAACCTTTCACGCATAGTGGTCACTACAGTGGACAGCTATTCAAAAAGCATTTTTTTTGCAAATGCATGGATTTTTTTTGGCAAAGTTGCACATCAACCTCTAGAGTAGACTCTTGTGCATCATCCTATACATTGCTACCCAGTGGCAAGCCCTTGTATGTGGATTTTTTTTTACTCCAAACCAAGATGGCTGACAGCCAGCCAGAAATGCCAAATTCCTCTGGAATAACAGTCAGATTATTCCAGGGAATAATCTGCCTTCTATTCTAGGAAACTCAGGCAGGTAAAAAAAATATTGCAACATCAAGTAACATCTAAAGAGTCGAAGTCCAAAGTAGTCGATTGTCGAGTTTACTCACGTGATCATAGGTAACTAAACCTATGCGCGTGAACTCGACAATCGACTACTTTGGACTTCGACCGAAAACAGGATGTAAATACAGGTATTTGCGCTGGCTGAAATAAAATCATTTTTATTCATATCTTTCACATCTACTGCAGTCAGATTCACTCGTGTTCACTCTGAAGGAATAATCTAACATGGCTGGGCACTTGTAATGAAACATTAAGGATGTTAAGAGGCTAAAAGCAGGTTTAAAACTTGCCCCATTGAAGTCAACAGGGTGCTAATTTCAAAAAGAGGATAACGGTGTAGGCAACACTGATTTTTGTCGTTGTTCTCTGTATTGACAGCACTCCAAATTTACAAAAAAATGAGCTCAATGTTAAAATTGACCGGAGTTCTCCTTTAAGCAAGGGATACTGTACATCCAGCCAGTAGATATCGCAGAATAAAGTTCAACAGGGTAATTAACACAAAGTGGAGGGATCTCATATCACCCTGAAGGAGTTTGATGAAAACTGGCTTGATGTACATTATCTGACTTAACTTTATTACCTCAAAACAATTCCCATTCAGCAATTTTGATCCTAGACAAAAAAAACAAGATCAAACAAGATATTCAAGGAATAATGTAAAGTTTACCACTTATTGGCTTTTCACCAAATAAAAATATTGATTGTTGAAATCATGATGAACTCCAGTTGAATTGAATCAACACTGAACTGACTTCAACTGAATAATGACACTGTTGCCATTTAAACAATCTGTATTGTATTTTACTTTCAAGTTGGAACGAACATGGTGGAATTTCTAAACCGGGCAGAGTCCACAAAAATGGCCATGGGAAACGCCCAGCAGATATCGCAGTCCTTTGTCATCATCAATGGAGAGTTGACAATCTTCGTTCGGTTTCTTCGCACATCCTTGTTTGCTGATGAGTAACTTTTAACCTCCCCCTTCTTTGGTTTTGTAAATGTCAATTTCACTGTGTACATACTGTAAAATACAATTTTGCACATCTGTGAATTTCACTTTAATTTCCAAAGAATTAAATGGTATAAATTTCATTGTTTAGAACTAATTGTATTTCTTTCTTAACTGTATTTGACTTTATTTAACTATATTTAAGTCAATTTATTTTATAAGCATATTTTAAAAATGATTTTGCATTCGCTGACTTTAAAATTTAATTGTCTGTCAATTTCACTGCGTATTTAAACCATTAAACATGTAGGCTAATAGTTAAAGGTATAAATGTCATTGTTCAAAACGAATCTTTCTTTCTTTAATTGTATTTGACTATTTAATACTTGATGTATTTTTAAATGATTTTGCATTCACTGACTTTAAAATATAATAGTCAATATCACTGTATTTAAACATGTAGTTTTTTTTTTTTTACTGACAAGATTTAACTACTTTGATGTCAGCACTAAATGACAAGCTTTAAAAATAATTATTTTAACAGTCTAAACATGTTATTTCTTAATTCAGGGAGTTTAATAAAAAGCTTTACAGTAAAGCACAGGGGAAATTATAATAACCCAGCAAAAATAACCCAGAATAGCAAATCCATTAATGTTAAAAAAATTACTACATTTTGGGTTTTCTCAACAACCCAGCCTGCTAGGTTAAAATGTCACTGGGTTCATTTAACCCAGCACGTGTTCTGTCCAATATTTACCCAGCGCTGGGTTGCCAATTGCGTTGTTTTTAACCCAGCCATTTTTAGAGTGTATTTACTGCAAAACTGTTAAACAGGTTGGCAGAGTGTTCTGCCATTTGAAGGCGGAACTGGGTGAAGATTTCTGGGTTGACAGAGACCCTGAGAAAAAGATTGAAAACCTACTTATAGGCATGTTCCACAGCCAAACCCTCCCTCACAATAAGAACCGAGTGCTGTCATCTCTTAGTGAGTGGATAGGGTAGCTGCAGAGTTGTGACTACAACAGCTCTTGGGATGGGCTAAAATGTTCCAAACATATCACACATTGTAATGTATGGGTTACCGGACAATGTGGAAGCCATGGTTCAGCAGGTCGGGAGGGCAGGCAGAAGTGGGTTGCAGGCACATGCGATTGTTTATGCTGTCAAACAGCATTCAAAGTTTGACACAGTAGTTAAGATAGTACTTGAGACTGGAATCAGTAGTTGTCTTTGTACTGCCATTTTGAGGAAAACACCACATCTGTCAATCCAGGACATCTGTGCTGCACCTACTGCCATTCTGTTTGTTCTTGTGAACCTGAAGGTTGTGGGGAGCCAACCCCAAAATATGAACATTTTTAAAGGGTTATTTCTTTGCCTGAAAAATGTAGACTGGTCACAAATTAGGAAAAACTTTTGATCAGGGACCTGTTACATAATTACAGGAGTAGTTTACTTCAGGACCATATGCATCTTTACACAGTTGACACAGCCTGTACTGGATTTGGAGATGAGCTCATCGGTGCGGTTTTGGAACACTGCACACAGATATTTGACCTGAACTACGTTATTCATAATCTCCCTGTATTCAACCTGGAACATGCAAAGGAAATAATAAGAATTATTTATGAGGTTTTTGATGACATCGAGTCGTAAGCCTGCGACTGTACATGGACTACACACACGCATGCACGTTACACGCATACACCGGCATCATGTATTACAGTCTGTTAGCTGACATATATTCATGTATGCATTGACCTGTGTAACATTCGATATCATTGTGTTGTAAACTTGTGTATGATGTCCTGTATGTAGTTTTACCTGAGTTATGAGAACTAGCAACCGTAATAGGAGTGCATATGATGATAGCATAATAGAATTGTCTTTCCTCATACAGAAATAAATCACCACCACGAGTATTTGATTTACATATTTTATTGAATACAGTGGAAGAGATATAGATGATGCTTACCACGTGTTGATGAGTCGTTGGCCAAACCTGTCTGGTTATACATTCGGTCTATTTATAGGTCTTTGTGTCCGCGCCAAATTGTGGCGCGTTCATGTGAGTGACGTCACCGGAGAGTTTATTCTCATAGTTTCTTGAGTTATGGGTTTTCTTTGAATATGTATACTTGCAGATATGATTTCTTGCATGTGTTTATTTGTATTTATTACTTTTGTTTTCTTTATTATTCTTATGAATTCCTGTAAAGTATGTGAAATATGTTATCTTCCAGGTGGTATGTTCCAGAGTAGGAGGAGTCAGGCCTATAAAATGACTCCAAAAAATGTTAGTAGGATAGTTCAGAGATAGGAGGTGAGGAGAGGTCTAGGCAGACCATGGACAGTTTTGAGTTTGCGATTGGGGACTGGGAAAGTACTGCTTATGTAGTGCAGTTGCAAATACAGGTCAGGTTATGCTTATTTGATGTAGATTGCTTTGACCTTATGTTTTGTATAGTTATATATATATATATATTTTGTGGCATCTAAGTTTTTTTGTTTTTATTTTGTTTCTCTTCCCATCAATCCTGAGTGACTGTCATCCTGCACCGCAATAAAAACACTGTTAACCACTGTCTCCGCTGTCAATTGGAGCCTCCAACCGCACAAGGCCTTCGTAACAGTCACGCTATTTTGTTTAATGAGAGTGTTGTTCAGGTTGACATGGACTACACAGGTTACTTTGATGAAGATGACGAGGATGACCATATACAATCTTCACCAAGTAGCTTGGAATCAGGCTTGTCAGTGTTGAAGATCTCGGACTAGCTAAAAGAGGCTCAATTCTAGCTTTAGGTTCTTATTGACTGTCCTTTTGTTGTGCAAATAATTTTTACCTCACTTTCTAAAATACTTTTGAATAAAATTTAAATTGTTTAAACTTTTCAACTGGTGGTTGATGTTTTTTCATTTAATAAAAGATGAACAATGAGTCATATGCAAATAAAAAACTTTTAATATCTCCAAATAATAATGTAAACACTTTAAACATAAGAAACCAATAAGAAAAAAACAAACATTGGTTTTAAGAATATGATTATAAATGTATACTGTATTATATTAAAAAAATTAAATTAAAGCAAAAATCAAGTTACAATGTACCTTATCAAAACAGTGCCATCATCATTCATTGTTTACATAGGGACAATTCTCCAGTCCATTACTTTTGACTTCATCCACTGCCATAATTCACGGTATTTTAGCTTTTCCAATAGGTTTTTACTGAAATTTGGGAATGCATGGAACTGTCTGCCTGGCTCATTTTGAAAAAGTTTAGCCTCCCTTAAAATGCTGACAAGGGTTAAAACATCCTCCTGTTCTCGTGCTATATGGTGAATGCCACTCGGCTTTGACAGCCCCATGTCACAGTGTCTGGTGGTTCCCTGGGTTAAACACTAGAGGTCCTCAGTTTTCACGGTGTCTAGGCATTCTCACTACAATTCCCATAATCCTGTCTGTCACTGATTGTTCATTGCCTTACAGCTGTTTCTCGTCACCTTGTTAGCACTTGTGTATATATACCCTGTCTGTTTCAGTGTTTGTCCTTTTGAAAAGATCAGTATTAGATTATGGGAGCATTGCTTATGGATCGGCAGCTAAAACTAGTGATGGGCAGATCGAGGCTTCGTGAAGCAATGAAACAGTTGAACCAAATGGTTCATATTGTTTCGAGGCTTCGAATCAATCCGACACCCGTCTCCACGGTGACACCTAGTGGTCACTTGCAGGTGTTGATCCTGAAACAACCTTGATGAGCCATTAAAAAAAATGTGTTGTTTTTTTATTATTGTATTTTTCTAATATGTGAAGCTTGTAACCTAGGCTCCTCACTGTGCATAATGTTATTTTGGTCCTGCAAAATGAATATTAATAAAATAAATCAAGCCACAATGTCTCACTTTTTTAGATATTTTTATTCAAAAATATTAATTTCTCTGCTGTGGAAGGACTTAGCCTACTTCTTTTTTTTACAGATAATTTCTCCAGCCTTTGAAAAAATCCTCACAAGAGACACTTGTTGCTGGTATGCAAAGACATTTTTTAGCCATGACATACAAATGAGGAAAGATTACTGCTCTCTCTTTCCAGTAAGTTAGTGGATCATGAGTTCTGGGCAAATACGCAACGTTGATGTATTTTTTCACTTCCACTGTGGCATCAGCTCCTCAAATGGCGCATCATGGATGATGTATTGTTGCAGTAGGCAAGCTGCCGATCACAATACACACATCTCACTTTATTTGGGGTTTCTAAATGGAAATGCTCCCACACCACAGATGTACGGCATCTCTTCTGGGGAGCCTCCATTTAATCTATCTATCCAAATCTATCTAGATATGTATCTCTAATCTATCTATGTAATTAGATATATGTATCTACAATCTATCTATGTATTTAGATATATAATATGTATCTACAATCTATCTATGTATTTAGATATATAATATGTATCTATAATCTATCTATGTATTTATATATGTAGCCTATCTTTAATCTAGGCTATCTATATATGTATCTATCTATCTATTAATCTAGCTGTCTATATTTATATCTATGTATCTATTAATGTGTCACTATATGTATACTCTGTGCCTCTAGCCTATCAGTCAATGTGTTGTGTAAATTTAAATGTAAGCCTAAATATAACTAAACAAATCGCACTATAAATGTCACTATATCACCAAAAATCCGCTATCTCAAAATCAAACTACTCTCACAAAAACCCACGAGGTCAATATGCGTTAATTTCACTTTTATACAGATGTGCGCTTGTGTGGTCTGTTCCCGACCCTGTCAATCAAGCGCTGATTCGGCGGATCACACCTGATGAAACACTTAGTGAAACACTTCGAGGCTTCGTTTGGCCATAGTCACGTGACATGGGTGTTTTGAATCACGCTTCGGATCAGTGTTTCGAATCATCTGCGCTTCGGGATCTCGCAAAGCTTCGGAACGACTGTTTCGCGTCAGCCATCCCTAGCTAAAACCTCATTAAAGAAGTTGGATGTGGTGCAAGCTCAAGCTCTAAGAATATGCTGTGGGGCTGTGAAAACAATTCCTGTGGCTGCTCTTCAGTAGTGATGGCAAAATGAGGCTTCCTGAACCACTGAGACCTCGCAGCCCATTGCTTCACCAAAGTGTTCATTACTCGAAGCTTCATTCATTATTGCTCACTAGTGACACCTAGCTACTGTGCAAAGAAATAGCAGACCAATAAATTAATACTGAATCAATGACCTGAGCAGACATTTTTCCATTGCCTGGGTATCAAATAAAATGTTTCTCTCTCTGTCTGAATTTACTTGTGCAGAGACAACTGTCACACACAGTTCATTAATTATTCATAAATTGTGTGGATAGTGACAGTAGGAACAACAAAAGTGAGACTGTGTTGAGTGCAGTGCTTATGGTGGAGGGAGTGTAATAATGCAAATTGCTATGGATTTAGAGGAACAAACTGCAACACTGCAGTTTGGGGTGGGTGAAGGAAGGATCACACATTATTTTTATTGAGGAACATAATTTTTTCAAGTGTGTTGGGGCTTAGACGATTCCTCTTCTTGGACAGAACCTCTCCAGCCTTGGAAAAGATCCTTTCGCATGGAACAGAGGATGCGGGGGAACATAAAAATGTCAGTGCCAGCTGGTATAAATGAGGATACAGATGTTTATGTTGAGCCCAATATACTTGTGGATCCTCAGATCTTGTGAGATTCACTTCTACAGTAGCACCTGCTGTTGCACTTGAGCTCATTCTACTGTGATCCACCGTGCTATCCAGCAGATGCCAAAGGTCACCTAATAATGGAGGTACAAAGAAAAAAACTCCATTAACAATGGTTCACAGTAATAATCACTAATGTGAACATTCACACAACAAAGACATACTACTTACTGTTTGAAGATTGACCTGCTTCTGAAGAGGCTGGAAGCTGAGCTGGGGGTGTGTTGGTGGAAGCAGAATGGAGACCAGAACTTCTGATCACAGTAGCGCATTCCGATTTGAATCTTGATATAGCTTCTTGCAGTTTCCCTTGACTCAAGAAATAACGTGGGTATGGTCATCACACTTATTGATTCCAAATGAACTGCGTGTTCCCTGACCCTCCGTCCATGGCTGTCACCCAGCTGCCTTGTTAAGTTGGACTTAAGGCCTTCTAGCTTACTCATTACAGCATGATTAAGCATTTTCATCAAAGGTATCACTTTGGAGGCAGACACCCTTTTCTCTCCTGAAAGCTCTAGTGTAGCCTGGCGGAAAGGGGAAAGAACATCTAAAGCATCCTGGACTGCCTCATACTCCAGGGCTGTTGGAGGGGTGATGTCGGTCTTTAGAGAGGCCAGGGCTGCCCCCACTGGCTCTCTCAGCTGATACAGACGTTCCAGCATGTTGTAAGTGCTGTTCCAGAGAATGTCCACTTCAATGATCATTTTCAGAACTGGTCTTCCCATCTGCTCCTGTACTTGGGCCAGTCTCTCTTTTGCTGTAGTGCTGGTTCGGAAATAGGTCACAAGTTTCCTACATTTGGATCGAATGTCATTGAAGCTACTAATGTCATCAAAAGATTTCCTCACAATAAGGTTTAGAGCATGTGCAATGCATATTGCACACCTAACATTAAATGATCGTACATGCTATCATGTTGGCTGCAGCATCAGTTACCAGGGACTTCACTTTATCCTTTATGCCCCACTGCTCCATGAGCTTGATATGTCCAGTAGCCAAGTTCTCAGCAGTATGGCTCTTAGGGAAATGCTCTACACCTAGTAAAATAGTGCAGAGCTTGTCGTTGGCATCTATAAAATGGCAAGTTACTGCAAGGAAGGCATCCATGTTTAACGATGTCCACATGTCAGAGGTAAGGCTTATAGCAGCAACTTTCTGCAACAGCTCTCTGGCCTTCTCCTTAGCCTCCTTGTATTTATGCTCAACCATGGCCTTCAAACCCTGTGGATAAAAATAAATGTAGATAATCTTACTTTTAACTTCTTAAATAATGATGAATCACTTTATTAATCACATACCTTTCGAGTTGGGATAACATAAGTGGGATCCATCCAACACATGCAGAAGCTCCCTAAATCCATCATCATCCACAATGGAAAAGGGTTGGGAGTCCTTGATGACCATGTTCACCAGGGCCTCATTTACCATTTCTTTTTTGGAATCTATAATAAAATAAAATGCAGGTGTATTGTAGGAGCCTAAAATATTATTTAGATAATGTTTATTATTATTATTATTAATTACTTTGACTACTGTGTGGATTGTTAGTAGTCTGTGCATGCTCGTGCAGTGCTCGATAATGCCTGAGCATGGAGGAGGTGTTATTGCTGTATGTCAGCTCCTTTAGGCACACCAAGCATTTAACCTAGAAACATAAACGAATAGACATGAAATATAATACAGCCTTATAGTGAGTATTATTATTATTTTTATTATTATATCAAAACAGTAAAACAATAATAATACACATACCTTATTGTGACCAACCATTTAAAAAAACTCCCAGACAGGGGAGGATTTCCTCTTTCTTGCTGGCTCCATTACAAGGAAAAAGGAAGAGGTCACAAAAAGCAAACAAATCAAAAAGGGCAATCCAACTCAAAAAGCAGTCCAGTCCAAATCCAAAAAACCAAAGCAATCCAAATAATCTTATCTAATTAATTTAACAATACTATAATATAACAACTATAATTAATAATAACAATATACTATAACTAATCTAACCTGATATAATCTAATAATATACAGCCCTAACACATATATGACACAATAACGACGATGACACAACTATCTAACTGTAACTCTAACTCTCTGACTCTACAACTGATTCAACTACTCCTGACAACACCCACAAGGTGGCGCGAGTTTCAAACCCCCTTTATCCGGAAACGACACTCATAACGAACCGGTGACGTATCCACACAAACCGAGGCCTCGTTTGTCATGAGTCACGTGATTTTCACGCTAACAACACAAGCCTCGAATCGCAGATTCATCTGGCACGCCCCTTTTTTCTCGACACAAGGTACGACGCCTCGGTTCAAATGTCACATCACTACTCTATATATAAAGATGGATCCAAGGATCCTAATACAGGTAAAGCAGGTTTTGGTTTTAGTATTCCTATATTGCATGTTTCGGGTAAAAGAAGGACTTCAGATCATCTATCAGTCTATACAGTAGAGATGTTGGCAATTGTAATAGCATTACAGAAGGTAGAAGAATTACAAATTAAAAAAGTTATTTTATGTACAGACTCATGGTCTGTATTAATGTCACTGCAGTCATTTACATCTAAAAGTAGGCAAGATATAGTAAATGAGATCTATGAAACATTGTACAGAATTAAAAATATGAATATGCAGGTAACATTTATGTGGATTCCAGCACACAGAGGGATTAAGGGAAATGAATATGTGGATGCATTAGCAAAACTGGCTCTGATACAGGGGAGGTATTGTGCGTTTCACTCAGTAAGTCTGAAGCCAAATGAATAATTAAACGAAACATCATTAAGGAGTGGCAGAACAGTTGGGATACAGGAAACACAGGGCGACATCTCTATATATTACAGCAAGAGGTGGGTACAGGAAGGATAACCAGAAGAAACAATAAAGAGGAGAATATCTTGACAAGGCTAAGGGTAGGACATACTAGGCTTAATAAAACTTTGCACTTGATAAATAAACACCCTTATGGAGTGTGTAAACATTGCCAAATAGAGAAGTCAGTCGAGCATTTAAATCTTCACTGTCAAATTTTCTCGAGAGCGGGAAGTATTAAAGGTGCCATGTGTAATTGTCTGGCAAAAAAAATCAAGTCATACTCCACATTCCATACCAGATGGGGGCAGTATACCTCACATATCAAAATATGTGATGTAGGATATGGTATTTTGTAAATCACACACTATAAATATGATAAAGAAGCAGAAACAGATAGTTGCAGTAAAGTAAGATATTTTAATAAGTTGAAGAAACAATAATGATTTGTGACACACACACACTCGATTTGCGCATCGCTATCATATGTGTATTACAGGTAACGTTATTACATTGCTTCCTGATATCACGTGCGCAAATACAAATAACCTATATTTATATATATATATATATATATATATACTACAGGGCCGTTGAATGCTTGTATCTGATAACCGTGAAGCTCTTGTAATTATTACTTTACCTCACCTCTCCATCCATGTCGAGTGATGCAGTAAACATCAGACAGCGCACCTGAACCGATCATCTCTACTATAGTAAAAAAAACACGAACACTGTTGAAATATACAGTAGGCTACAAATGACCTGTTCGCGCCACAAATTGTTCTCCGTCCTTAGCGACCGAGTCATTGAATGTGAAACAGCCGGCTGCTGTCGTCAGCGAGCAGCACTCTTTAGACAACGAGGGCGCGCGCGCCGCGCTGATACCTCCGTTTCAGTTTCTCGAACCCGCGCAGTGCGGCGGTCAGAACACGGAGACCATTCTGCCCCTAGCTATGCGTGCAAAAGCATGGGGAGCGATCCCGGGCGTGTCAGAATGGGTGCTGAACGTTGTAAAACAGGGCTATGCGCTGCAGTTCGCTCGCCGTCCCCCGCGCTTTCGAGCCCGGACCGTGACGAGCGGTCTTTTTCTTATCTGATTTGATTTGTGCTTGATCAGAGCGCGGTGGTTGTAGGGGTCTCTTGCCAAAGGCTTCAGCCATCCTTCCGCTCTCTTCCCTGAATTGAAATGAAGTAGTGGGCTGTACTTTCCTACTGTCTATGGTACTTTCCACACGATTGACATCAGGTTCAAGAACGCCCACAAGCCGTGCGAGTTATTCGTGTATTGCAGGTTGGCTGGTGGTTATGTTGCCCGCATACCGCCTCCCATGGCCGAAACTGGTATTACGACACCTGTCCGGCCGTGGCTAGTAATGCTAATGCTAATTAAGGTTGATATCTCTGCAGCACTATGACTTGACATTTTTTTAATTACATCATTGCCCTTATTTCTTCTCATTCTTTTGATGCGTGTAGCTCATTTTTTGGATATTTTTACCTCAATTTTTACACATGGCACCTTTAAGGGAGGAAAGTAGAAAGTTGGAACAGGAAGAATTAAGTTTAAAAAATGTTTTTGATATTGAAGTAGGGAAGTTATACTGTTATTTGAGAGAAACTGGATTGATAAATAGAATTTAGGGGCAGTTAATATTATTAGAATTATTACTATTACTATTTTTTTTTTTTATTATTATTCAAGGGAAGGAAAGCTCTGGCCCACACTCCAACATAGTAGGTGGCGGTAATGCACCATAATGCTGGTTGCCACCCGCCATTAAACGTAACAAAGAAGAAGAAGAAGTGTTTGTCCTTGTTTAATGTCCCCACACTTCCGTTCCTGTTGCTGCCTGTTACTTGTTCATGTCTTGTGTCTTCGGATTGATTTACTGGATTTTGACCTCTGCCTGAACTAGTTTGTGAGTACGGATTACCCTTAATTAGTGGTGGGCAGATCGAGGCTTCGTGAAGCAATGAAACAGTTGAACCAAATGGTCCATATTGTTTCGAGGCTTCGAATCAATCCGACACCCAATTGACACCTAGTGGTCACTTGCAGGTGTTGATCTGAAACAAACTTGACGAGCCATTAAAATTGTTTATTAGGGCCCAAGCCTTGAAAAGGCGAAGGCCCTATTGTTTTCCTTCAGATTATTAGGGCCCAAGCCTTGAAAAGGCGAAGGCCCTATTGTTTTCCTTCGGATTATTATTATTAGGGCCCAAGCCTTGAAAAGGCGAAGGCCCTATTGTTTTTCTCCGGATTATTATTATTATTATTATTATTATTATTATTATTATTATTATTATTATTATTATTATTTTTCTTACGACTATTCGGGCACTTTTGGGTCTCTTAACATGCTCAAAAACTCTTGAAACTTTGCACAAATGTCAGAACCCGCGGCCATTAGAGCCGGACTGAAGCTGGTACCCGGGCGTGGCAGGGGGGCTCGACAGCGCCCCCTGGAACGCGGTCCGAAAACTTGGTCCATAAATCAAACACGCTTGCGTGTAATAATATGAAACTCGGTACACTTATAGATCTCATCGGTTCATATATCCTTCGTGCTCTGACTTTTTACCCCAGCCCAACAGGAAGTCGGCTATTTGGCGTAGTTTAAAAAACACATGCAATGGAATTTAAAATACTCCTCCTAGAAAATTCAACCAATCACCACGAAACTCGGTGTGCATGAAGTCAAGACATGGAGGATAAAAAATTGCCAGGGGATTTTTGATATTTCGAACGGTTTGGCCGTGGCGAGGAAACAAATTTATGGCGAATATTGGAAACAGGAAGTGTGTTATAACATCCTCATACATTAACTGATCTTGATGAAACTTCAGCAGTGTGTTCGCTGTAAGAGGCCGATCACATGGATGTGACTATTGTGAGTCAAAGTTATAGCGCCACCAACTGGCAGCAGGAAGTGTGTCACTTTCAAAATGCTTTAAAATCACCCTCTTATTTTTACCCGATTTGCTTTAAACTTTATGTGTATAATGTAAACACACGGCAGATGTAGACCTGTGAAAGGATTATTGATATCTTAAATACTGTTGCCATGGCAACGCAGCAAACTTTAATATTCTTTTTTAAAGTTTTTGAGACTCTTAGCATGCTTGAAATTGCATGAAACTCGACAGACACTTTACATTTATTGCCTAGTACACTTGTGCAAAGTTTCAGAAACGGGCGTGGTAAGGGGCTCAGTAGCGCCACCTTTAGTCAAAAATGGGGTATTAGTTTTACCTACAGTAACAAAAATCGGTATTTATATTTATCTCCCCGAGCCGGACAACTTTCTAATTTACAGTCATTAGCTCCGACCAACAGGAAGTCAGATATTTTGGTTTGAATGTGATTTGATTGGAATTTTGCCCGTCTCTCTCAGTGTCTGTGTGTGTGAGAGAGGAGGGGGGGCTTTATTTTAACCCTTTCTCTGCTGTGTGGGACTTCTCGGGAACCCTTTTGGGGCCCTTAACGTGCTCGAAAACTCTTGAAACTTTGCACACAGGTCAGAACCTGCGGCCATCAGGGCCGGGCTGAAGCTGGTACCCGGGCGTGGCAGGGGGGCTCAACAGCGCCCCCTTTAACGGGGTCCGAAAACTTGGTCCATATATCAAACTGAATATTGCATGAATTAGTATGAAACTCGGTACACATATAGATCTCATCGGGCCGAACAACTTTCGTGCTCTAAGTTTTACACCAGCCCAACAGGAAGTCGGCTATTATGGGTTGTATGAAAACGCACGCCCCTGGAATTTTATATACTCCTCCAAGAAATTTAATTTGATCTTCACCAAACTCGGTCAGCATGAAGTCAAGACATTGAGGACGCTAAATTGCGGACGGATTTTTGATATCTCGAATGGTTTGGCCGTGGCGAGGAAACGAAGTTATTGCGAGAAAAGAAAAACACAATGTGTTATAACGTCTTCATACATTTATTGATCTTGATGAAACTTCAGCAGTGTGTTTGTTGTAAGAGGGCTATCACATGGATGTGACTATTGTGAGTCAAAGTTATAGCGCCACCAACTGGCAGCAGGAAGTGTGTTACTTTCAAGATATTTTTGACTAAAGTGGGGGGGTTACTTTTACCTACAGTCACAAAACTCGGTCTGTATATTATGCTTATCGATCCGGACAACTTTCTCTTTTACAGTCATAAGCTCCGACCAACAGGAAGTCAGATATTTTGGTTTGAATGTGGTTTTGTCTCTGTCTGACAGAGTTCCCCCTGCCATTCTCTCTGTGTGTGTGTGTGTGTGTTCGTGTGTGGGGGGGGGGGGGGGGGGGGAGGGAGGGAGGGCACACACACAGACAGCCCCCCCCCCTTTTCTGTGTGTGTTTGGAGGGGAGCAGAAAGACTCACACTGATACAAGCTCTAAAGCAGACTTCTTCTCGACAGTCAAAGCGGGGTTACGTTATTGCCCGTCGTGCACAGGAACCCGAAAGGCAACAGGGTGGCGGCTTTATATATATATATATATATATATATATATATATATATATATATATATATTTATTATTATTATTATTATTATTATTTTTCTTACGACTATTCGGGCACTTTTGGGTCTCTTAACGTGCTCAAAAACTCTTGAAACTTTGCACAAATGTCAGAACCCGCGGCCATTAGAGCCGGACTGAAGCTGGTACCCGGGCGTGGCAGGGGGGCTCGACAGCGCCCCCTGGAACGCGGTCCGAAAACTTGGTCCATAAATCAAACACGCTTGCGTGTAATAATATGAAACTCGGTACACTTATAGATCTCATCGGTTCATATATCCTTCGTGCTCTGACTTTTTACCCCAGCCCAACAGGAAGTCGGCTATTTGGCGTAGTTTAAAAAACACATGCAATGGAATTTAAAATACTCCTCCTAGAAAATTCAACCAATCACCACGAAACTCGGTGTGCATGAAGTCAAGACATGGAGGATGAAAAATTGCCAAGGGATTTTTGATATCTCGAACGGTTTGGCCGTGGCGAGGAAACGAATTTATGGCGAATATTGGAAACAGGAAGTGTGTTATAACATCCTCATACATTAATTGATCTGGATGAAACTTCAGCAGTGTGTTCGCTGTAAGAGGCCGATCACATGGATGTGACTATTGTGAGTCAAAGTTATAGCGCCACCAACTGGCAGCAGGAAGTGTGTCACTTTCAAAATGCTTTAAAATCACCCTCTTATTTTTACCCGATTTGCTTCAAACTTTATGTGTATAATGTAAACACACGGCAGATGTAGACCTGTGAAAGGATTATTGATATCTTAAATACTGTTGCCATGGCAACGCAGCAAACTTTAATATTCTTTTTTAAAGTTTTTGAGACTCTTAGCATGCTTGAAATTGCATGAAACTCGACAGACACTTTACATTTATTGCCTAGTACACTTGTGCAAAGTTTCAGAAACGGGCGTGGTAAGGGGCTCAGTAGCGCCACCTTTAGTCAAAAATGGGGTATTAGTTTTACCTACAGTAACAAAAATCGGTATTTATATTTATCTCCCCGAGCCGGACAACTTTCTAATTTACAGTCATTAGCTCCGACCAACAGGAAGTCAGATATTTTGGTTTGAATGTGATTTGATGGGAATTTTGCCAGTCTCTCTCAGTGTCTGTGTGTGTGAGAGAGGAGGGGGGCTTTATTTTAACCCTTTCTCTGCTGTGTGGGACTTCTCGGGCACTTTTGGGGCCCTTAACGTGCTCGAAAACTCTTGAAACTTTGCACACAGGTCAGAACCTGCGGCCATCAGGGCCGGGCTGAAGCTGGTACCCGGGCGTGGCAGGGGGGCTCAACAGCGCCCCCTTTAACGGGGTCTGAAAACTTGGTCCATATATCAAACTGAATATTGCATAATTAGTATGAAATTCGGTACACATATAGATCTCATCGGGCCGACCAACTTTCGTGCTCTAAGTTTTACGCCAGCCCAACAGGAAGTCGGCTATTATGGGTTGTATGAAAACGCACGCCCCTGGAATTTTATATACTCCTCCAAGAAATTTAATTTGATCTTCACCAAACTCGGTCAGCATGAAGTCAAGACATTGAGGACGCAAAATTGCGGACGGATTTTTGATATCTCGAACGGTTTGGCCGTGGCGAGGAAACGAAGTTATGGCGAGAAAAGAAAAACACAATGTGTTATAACGTCTTCATACATTAATTGATCTTGATGAAACTTCAGCAGTGTGTTTGTTGTAAGAGGGCTATCACATGGATGTGACTATTGTGAGTCAAAGTTATAGCGCCACCAACTGGCAGCAGGAAGTGTGTTACTTTCAAGATACTTTTGACTAAAGTGGGGGGGTTATTTTTACCTACAGTCACAAAACTCGGTCTGTATATTATGCTTATCGATCCGGACAACTTTCTCTTTTACAGTCATAAGCTCCGACCAACAAGAAGTCAGATATTTTGGTTTGAATGTGGTTTTGTCTCTCTCTGACAGAGTTCCCCCTGCCATTCTCTCTCTGTGTGTGTGTGTGTGTGTGGGGTGGGGGGGGTGGGGGGGGGGGGGGGGGCACACACACAGACAGCCCCCCCCCCCTTTTCTGTGTGTGTTTGGAGGGGAGCAGACTCACACTGATACAAGCTCTAAAGCAGACTTCTTCTCGACAGTCAAAGCGGGGTTACGTTATTGCCCGTCGTGCACAGGAACCCGAAAGGCAACGGGGTGGCGGCTTATATATATATATATATATATATATATATATATATAAATAAATATAGCTGCAAGCAGCGATGGAGGGCCCAAGCCGGTGGCAGCGCCAGCCCGGTGCCTTTAGTGTAACTAAAGGCACCAGGGTGGCGGTGCCACCGGCTTGGGCCCGTAATCGCTGCTTGCAGCTATATTTATTATTATTATTATTATTATTATTATTTTTCTTACGACTATTCGGGCACTTTTGGGTCTCTTAACGTGCTCAAAAACTCTTGAAACTTTGCACAAATGTCAGAACCCGCGGCCATTAGAGCCGGACTGAAGCTGGTACCCGGGCGTGGCAGGGGGGCTCGACAGCGCCCCCTGGAACGCGGTCCGAAAACTTGATCCATAAATCAAACACGCTTGCGTGTAATAATATGAAACTCGGTACACTTATAGATCTCATCGGTTCATATATCCTTCGTGCTCTGACTTTTTACCCCAGCCCAACAGGAAGTCGGCTATTTGGCGTAGTTTAAAAAACACATGCAATGGAATTTAAAATACTCCTCCTAGAAAATTCAACCAATCACCACGAAACTCGGTGTGCATGAAGTCAAGACATGGAGGATGAAAAATTGCCAGGGGATTTTTGATATCTCGAACGGTTTGGCCGTGGCGAGGAAACGAATTTATGGCGAATATTGGAAACAGGAAGTGTGTTATAACATCCTCATACATCAATTGATCTGGATGAAACTTCAGCAGTGTGTTCGCTGTAAGAGGTCGATCACATGGATGTGACTATTGTGAGTCAAAGTTATAGCGCCACCAACTGGCAGCAGGAAGTGTGTCACTTTCAAAATGCTTTAAAATCACCCTCTTATTTTTACCCGATTTGCTTCAAACTTTATGTGTATAATGTAAACACACGACAGATGTAGACCTGTGAAAGGATTATTGATATCTTAAATACTGTTGCCATGGCAACGCAGCAAACTTTAATATTCTTTTTTAAAGTTTTTGAGACTCTTAGCATGCTTGAAATTGCATGAAACTCGACAGACACTTTACATTTATTGCCTAGTACACTTGTGCAAAGTTTCAGAAACGGGCGTGGTAAGGGGCTCAGTAGCGCCACCTTTAGTCAAAAATGGGGTATTAGTTTTACCTACAGTAACAAAAATTGGTATTTATATTTATCTCCCCGAGCCGGACAACTTTCTAATTTACAGTCATTAGCTCCGACCAACAGGAAGTCAGATATTTTGGTTTGAATGTGATTTGATGGGAATTTTGCCAGTCTCTCTCAGTGTCTGTGTGTGTGAGAGAGGAGGGGGGGCTTTATTTTAACCCTTTCTCTGCTGTGTGGGACTTCTCGGGCACTTTTGGGGCCCTTAACGTGCTCGAAAACTCTTGAAACTTTGCACACAGGTCAGAACCTGCGGCCATCAGGGCCGGGCTGAAGCTGGTACCCGGGCGTGGCAGGGGGGCTCAACAGCGCCCCCTTTAACGGGGTCCGAAAACTTGGTCCATATATCAAACTGAATATTGCATGAATTAGTATGAAACTCGGTACACATATAGATCTCATCGGGCCGAACAACTTTCGTGCTCTAAGTTTTACGCCAGCCCAACAGGAAGTCGGCTATTATGGGTTGTATGAAAACGCACGCCCCTGGAATTTTATATACTCCTCCAAGAAATTTAATTTGATCTTCACCAAACTCGGTCAGCATGAAGTCAAGACATTGAGGACGCACACAGACAGCCCCCCCCCCTTTTCTGTGTGTGTTTGGAGGGGAGCAGAAAGACTCACACTGATACAAGCTCTAAAGCAGACTTCTTCTCGACAGTCAAAGCGGGGTTACGTTATTGCCCGTCGTGCACAGGAACCCGAAAGGCAACGGGGTGGCGGCTTTATATATATATATATATATATATATATATATATATATATATATATATATATTAGGGGTGTCGCAATATACCGGTATTGACGATAATCGTGATATTCAAAGCATGAAATATCGACATCGTGTTAATTTAGAGTGTGACAATATACCGGTATTGGCGATAACCACAATGTTTAAAATGAATAGGACTCTTATGATAAGATGACACGTAAATATTCCAGCGCCAGTACCTCGTTGACCGCTCAGGTGGCAGTATTGCACCCGCTGACACTTATCAAACAAGAAGAAGACGCAGTACGCGCCCGCGCCGTTATTCTGAGAAAAACCATGTCGTCTAACGAGAGAGTGAAACGCTCTGTCCACACACAAAGAAAGTTAGCTCGCCAGTTTGGGAGTTTTGGTTTCAAAGAAAACGCCACTTTAGACAGCCCAATCTGCAGAATCTGTCGGGCTACGGTCAGTGCGAAGGGGGGGAAACACCACCAACCTTTTTACCCCTTCTCCGTGTCCATCACCCTGTGGATTTAGCCATTTTACAGAGAGTAAGTTGTGATTATTTTACTAGTCATGGAATGGGAAATGTGACATTAACCTGTTAACAGCGGGTTTCCATGTTAATATATTTAAATAAATGGTGATTATTAAGTAGCCTACCTCGTTTTCTTTACTCGTCTTTTGTATGTTGTATTTGCACGTGATTTTTTTTTTTTTTTGGCGCTGGTGCAACGATAGTCAAGTCAAGTCATCTTCATTTATATAGCGCTTTTAACAATGTAGATTGTTTCAAAGCTGCTTTACAGAGATAAACTTATAATTTAAGGTAACAGATTGTTTTGGCTTTATAGCGGTTCTTGAATAATGTTATTTTCAGCTAAACGATAGGTTTAAGAGCTTAAAATATGGGTAACGTTACGCAAGTTAACAGGTTAAAGTATCAGTGTTGATATTAATATTAATTCATCACACTGTTGAACTTGACAGTATTTTCTGTCTTTTTGAAATGTGTTTTGAAAAATGAATTTGACTGATAACTTTTTTCTACCAAGGTTTCTATAGATATCGCGATATATCGATATCGTAAATTATTTTGGCCACAATAACCGTGGTGTGAAAAATCTAACATCGTGACAGCCCTAATATATATATAAATAAATATAGCTGCAAGCAGCGATGGAGGGCCCAAGCCGGTGGCAGCGCCAGCCCGGTGCCTTTAGTGTTACTAAAGGCACCAGGGTGGCGGTGCCACCGGCTTGGGCCCGTAATCGCTGCTTGCAGCTATATTTAGGGCCCGAGCACCGATGGTGCGAGGACACTATTGGAATTGCTCTGTTTATTATTATTATTAGGGCCCGAGCACCGATGGTGTGAGGACCCTCTTGGAATTGCTCTGTTTATTATTATTATTATTAGGGCCCGAGCACCGATGGTGTGAGGACCCTCTTGGAATTGCTCTGTTTATTATTATTATTATTATTATTATTATTATTATTCTTCTCCGCATTTAATCGCATTTTTGAGGGCCTAAACATGCACGAAAACTCACGAAAATTTGCACACGCGTCAGAACCGGCGAAAATTGACATCTGATATGCGTTTCAGAATTGGGCGGGGCAAAATGGCTCGATAGCGCCACCTATAAATGTTCAACGGAGTGCGCCTCCTGCTACGTTTCACGTACGTGTAAGAAATTCGGTACATACATGTAATGACCCAATACCTACAAAAAAGTCTCTTGGAGCATAGCCTTAAACACAACAGGAAGTCAGCCATTTTGAACTTCCTCTCTGATTTTTGTGCAGTTTTTGCCATTTTCAGGCCTCGTACTTTAACGAACTCCTCCTACAGTTTTAATCTGATCATCTTCAAATTTGGTGAGTGTAATCTTAAGGCCTTTGCGACGTTAAATTGCGAAGATCTTGAGTTTTCGTCGAAGGGCGTGTCCTCGGCGGCCTGACAAATTTTGATGTTTCGCCATGAAACAGGAAGTTGCTGTAACTCAGGCATTGAATGTCCAATCTGCCCCAAACTTCACACGTTTGATAAGCGTTCTGTCCTGAACACATGGCCATGCTCAAATTCAGTTACAGTCATAGCGCCACCTGCTGGCAGCAGGAAGTGACATGTTTAACACTGTTTTGGACTCCTAATAACATATACAAAATTGCCAGCAAGTGCTAAACATGTTAACAACATACTAGAAACATGCTAAAACATGCTAGCAAACATTAGCTAAGTGCTAAAGCATGCTATTATTGCAATTAAATAGGAATTTGCTGTAACTCAGGCATTGAATGCCCAATCTGCCCCAAACTTCACACGTTTGATAAGAGTTCTGGTCTGAACACATTTACATGAGAATATTCAGTTATAGTAATAGCGCCACCTATTGGCAACAGGAAGTGACATGTTTAACACTGTGATGCTGTACTAGCAACATATTAAATAAACCATTGAGTTATAAACATGTTAGAAACCTGTTAAAACATGCTAGCAATTCTTAGCTAAGTGCTAAAGCATGCTAATGCAATGAAACAGGAAGTTGTTGTTACTCAAGTAGGCAATGTCCAATCTGCCCCAAACTTCACACGTTTGATAAGAGTTCTGCCCTGAACACATCTACATGACACTTTTCAGTTATAGAATAGCGCCACCTACTGGCAACAGGAAGTGACATGTTTAACACTGCAATGCATTACTAGCAACATATTAAATATGCCATTGAGTTATATACATGTTAGAAACATGTTAAAACATGCTAGCAATTCTTAGCTAAGTGCTAAAGCACGCTAATGCAATGAAACGGGAAGTTGTTGTTACTGAAGAAGGCAATGTCCAATCTGCCCCAAACTTCACACGTTTGATAAGAGTCCTGCCCTGAACACATCTACATGACAATTTTAAGTTAAAGAAATAGCGCCACCTACTGTCAACAGGAAGTGACACGTTTTAAACTGTGATGCATTGCTAGCGACATATTTAATATGCCATTGAGTTCTAAACATGCTAGAAACATGCTAAAACATGCTAGCAACACTTTTTCTGAGTGATAACGCATGCTATTATCCCCATAATAAAGGACATTTTTGTAACTGACTTTGACATACTCCTATATTTACCTACTTAAATGCACAATGCCCACCGTGCTCTGTCTTCCTAAATCCACCGGGTGGCGGTTGGCACGGGTGCGAGGGCCCTTTCATCGCTGCTTGCAGCTTTAATTATTATTATTATTCTTCTTCTTCTCCGCATTTAATCGCATTTTTGAGGGCCTAAACATGCACGAAAACTCACGAAAATTTGCGCACGCGTCAGAACTGGCGAAAATTGACATCTGATATGCGTTTCAGAATTGGGCGGGGTAAAATGGCTCGATAGCGCCACCTATAAAGGTTCAACGGAGTGCGCCTCCCGCTACGTTTCACGTACGTGTACGAAATTCGGTACATACATGTAATGACCCAATACCTACAAAAAAGTCTCTTGGAGCATAGCCTTAAACACAACAGGAAGTCAGCCATTTTGAACTTCCTCTCTGATTTTTGTGCAGTTTTTGCCATTTTCAGGCCTCGTACTTTAACGAACTCCTCCTACAGTTTTAATCTGATCATCTTCAAATTTGGTGAGTGTAATCTTAAGGCCTTTGCGACGTTAAATTGCGAAGATCTAGAGTTTTCGTCGAAGGGCGTGTCCTCGGCGGCCTGACAAATTTTGATGTTTCGCCATGAAACAGGAAGTTGCTGTAACTCAGGCAAACAATGTCCAATCTGCCCCAAACTTCACACGTTTGATAAGCGTTCTGTCCTGAACACATGACCATGCTCAAATTCAGTTACAGTCATAGCGCCACCTGCTGGCAACAGGAAGTGACATGTTTAACACTGTTTTGGACTCCTAATAACATATACAAAATTGCCAGCAAGTGCTAAACATGTTAACAACATACTAGAAACATGCTAAAACATGCTAGCAAACATTAGCTAAGTGCTAAAGCATGCTATTACTGCAATTAAATAGGAATTTGCTGTAACTCAGGCATTGAATGTCCAATCTGCCCCAAACTTCACACGTTTAATAAGAGTTCTGGTCTGAACACATTTACATGAGAATATTCAGTTATAGTAATAGCGCCACCTATTGGCAACAGGAAGTGACATGTTTAACACTGTGATGCTGTACTAGCAACATATTAAATATGCCATTGAGTTATAAACATGTTAGAAACCTGTTAAAACATGCTAGCAATTCTTAGCTAAGTGCTAAAGCATGCTAATGCAATGAAACAGGAAGTTGTTGTTACTCAAGTAGGCAATGTCCAATCTGCCCCAAACATCACACGTTTGATAAGAGTCCTGCCCTGAACACATCTACATGACACTTTTCAGTTATAGTAATAGCGCCACCTACTGGCAACAGGAAGTGACATGGTTAACACTGTGATGCAGTACTAGCAACATATTAAATATGCCATTGAGTAATAAACATGTTAGAAACCTGTTAAAACATGCTAGCAATTCTTAGCTAAGTGCTAAAGCATGCTAATGCAATGAAAGAGGAAGTTGTTGTTACTCAAGAAGGCAATGTCCAATCTGCCCCAAACTTCACACGTTTGATAAGAGTCCTGCCCTGAACACATCTACATGACACTTTTCAGTTATAGTAATAGCGCCACCTACTGGCAACAGGAAGTGACATGTTTAACACTGCGATGCATTACTAGCAACATATTAAATATGCCATTGAGTTATATACATGTTAGAAATATGTTAAAACATGCTAGCAATTCTTAGCTAAGTGCTAAAGCACGCTAATGCAATGAAACGGGAAGTTGTTGTTACTGAAGAAGGCAATGTCCAATCGGCCCCAAACTTCACACGTTTGATAAGAGTCCTGCCCTGAACACATCTACATGACAATTTTAAGTTAAAGTAATTGCGCCACCTACTGTCGACAGGAAGTGACACGTTTTAAACTGTGATGCATTGCTAGCGACATATTTAATATGCCATTGAGTTCTAAACATGCTAGAAACATGCTAAAACATGCTAGCAACACTTATCTGAGTGATAACGCATGCTATTATCCCCATAATAAAGGACATTTTTGTAACTGACTTTGACATACTCCTATATTTACCTACTTAAATGCACAATGCCCACCGTGCTCTGTCTTCCTAAATCCACCGGGTGGCGGTTGGCACGGGTGCGAGGGCCCTTTCATCGCTGCTTGCAGCTTTAATTAGGGCCCAAGCCTTGAAAAGGCGAAGGCCCTATTGTTTTCCTTCGGATTATTATTATTATTATTATTATTATTATTATTATTATTATTATTATTATTATTATTTTTCTTACGACTATTCGGGCACTTTTGGGGGCCTTAACGTGCTCAAAAACTCTTGAAACTTTGCACAAATGTCAGAACCCGCGGCCATTAGAGCCGGACTGAAGCTGGTACCCGGGCGTGGCAGGGGGGCTCGACAGCGCCCCCTGGAACGCGGTCCGAAAACTTGGTCCATAAATCAAACACGCTTGCGTGTAATAATATGAAACTCGGTACACTTATAGATCTCATCGGTTCATATATCCTTCGTGCTCTGACTTTTTACCCCAGCCCAACAGGAAGTCGGCTATTTGGCGTAGTTTAAAAAACACATGCAATGGAATTTAAAATACTCCTCCTAGAAAATTCAACCAATCACCACGAAACTCGGTGTGCATGAAGTCAAGACATGGAGGATGAAAAATTGCCAGGGGATTTTTGATATCTCGAACGGTTTGGCCGTGGCGAGGAAACGAATTTATGGCGAATATTGGAAACAGGAAGTGTGTTATAACATCCTCATACATTAATTGATCTGGATGAAACTTCAGCAGTGTGTTCGCTGTAAGAGGCCGATCACAAGGATGTGACTATTGTAAGTCAAAGTTATAGCGCCACCAACTGGCAGCAGGAAGTGTGTCACTTTCAAAATGCTTTAAAATCACCCTCTTATTTTTACCCGATTTGCTTCAAACTTCATCTGTATAATGTAAACACACGACAGATGTAGACCTGTGAAAGGATTATTGATATCTTAAATACTGTTGCCATGGCAACGCAGCAAACTTTAATATTCTTTTTTAAAGTTTTTGAGACTCTTAACATGCTTGAATTTGCATGAAACTCGACAGACACTTTACATTTATTGCCTAGTACACTTGTGCAAAGTTTCAGAAACGGGCGTGGTAAGGGGCTCAGTAGCGCCACCTTTAGTCAAAAATGGGGTATTAGTTTTACCTACAGTAACAAAAATCGGTATTTATATTTATCTCCCCGAGCCGGACAACTTTCTAATTTACAGTCATTAGCTCCGACCAACAGGAAGTCAGATATTTTGGTTTGAATGTGATTTGATGGGAATTTTGCCAGTCTCTCTCAGTGTCTGTGTGTGTGAGAGAGGAGGGGGGGCTTTATTTTAACCCTTTCTCTGCTGTGTGGGACTTCTCGGGCACTTTTGGGGCCCTTAACGTGCTCGAAAACTCTTGAAACTTTGCACACAGGTCAGAACCTGCGGCCATCAGGGCCAGGCTGAAGCTGGTACCCGGGCGTGGCAGGGGGGCTCAACAGCGCCCCCTTTAACGGGGTCCGAAAACTTGGTCCATATATCAAACTGAATATTGCATGAATTAGTATGAAACTCGGTACACATATAGATCTCATCGGGCCGAACAACTTTCGTGCTCTAAGTTTTACGCCAGCCCAACAGGAAGTCGGCTATTATGGGTTGTATGAAAACGCACGCCCCTGGAATTTTATATACTCCTCCACGAAATTTAATTTGATCTTCACCAAACTCGGTCAGCATGAAGTCAAGACATTGAGGACGCTAAATTGCGGACGGATTTTTGATATCTCGAATGGTTTGGCCGTGGCGAGGAAACGAAGTTATGGCGAGAAAAGAAAAACACAATGTGTTATAACGTCTTCATACATTTATTGATCTTGATGAAACTTCAGCAGTGTGTTTGTTGTAAGAGGGCTATCACATGGATGTGACTATTGTGAGTCAAAGTTATAGCGCCACCAACTGGCAGCAGGAAGTGTGTTACTTTCAAGATACTTTTGACTAAAGTGGGGGGGTTATTTTTACCTACAGTCACAAAACTCGGTCTGTATATTATGCTTATCGATCCGGACAACTTTCTCTTTTACAGTCATAAGCTCCGACCAACAGGAAGTCAGATATTTTGGTTTGAATGTGGTTTTGTCTCTCTCTGACAGAGTTCCCCCTGCCATTCTCTCTGTGTGTGTGTGTGTGTGTGTGTGTGTGTGTGTGTGTGTGTGTGTGTGTGTGTGGAGGGAGGGAGGGCACACACACAGACAGCCCCCCCCCCCTTTTCTGTGTGTGTTTGGAGGGGAGCAGAAAGACTCACACTGATACAAGCTCTAAAGCAGACTTCTTCTCGACAGTCAAAGCGGGGTTACGTTATTGCCCGTCGTGCACAGGAACCCGAAAGGCAACGGGGTGGCGGCTTTATATATATATATATATATATATATATATATATATATATATATATATATATATATATATATATATACAAATAAATATAGCTGCAAGCAGCGATGGAGGGCCCAAGCCGGTGGCAGCGCCAGCCCGGTGCCTTTAGTGTAACTAAAGGCACCAGGGTGGCGGTGCCACCGGCTTGGGCCCGTAATCGCTGCTTGCAGCTATATTTATTTATTCTTCTTCTTCTTTATTATTATTATATTACTACCTTTTGGGCACTTTTGGGGGCCTTAACGTGCTCAAAAACTCTTGAAACTTTGCACAAATGTCAGAACCCGCGGCCATTAGGGCTCGACTGAAGCTGGGACCCGGGCGTGGCAGGGGGGCTCGCCAGCGCCCCCTGGAATGGGATTCAAAAACATGTCCATATCTCAAACACGCTTGCATGTAATAATATGAAACTCGGTACACGTATAGATCTCATCGGGCCGAACAACTTTCGTGCTCTAAGTTTTACGCCAGTCCAACAGGAAGTCGGTTATTATGGGCTGTATGGAAACGCATGTTCTGGCATTTGAAACACTTGTCCTAGAGAATTCATCGGATGACCACGAAACTCGGTGTGCATGAAGTCAAGACATGGAGGATGATAAATTGCGAGGGGATTTTTGATATCTCGAACGGTTTGGCCGTGGCGAGGAAACGAATTTATGGCGAATATTGGAAACAGGAAGTGTGTTATAACATCCTCATACATTAATTGATCTTGATGAAACTTCAGCAGTGTGTTCGTTGTAAGAGGCCGATCGCATGGATGTGACTATTGTGAGTCAAAGTTATAGCGCCACCAACTGGCAGCAGGAAGTGTGTCACTTTCAAAATGCTTTGAATTCACCCTCTTATTTTTACCCGATTTGCTTCAAACTTTATGTGTATAATGTAAACACACGGCAGATGTAGACCTGTGAAAGAATTATTGATATCTTAAATACTGTTGCCATGGCAACGCTTTAAACTTTTATATTCTTTTTGGGTGCATTTGAGGCTCTTAACATGCTTCAAATTGCATGAAACTCAACATGCATATCAGATTTATTAGGTACTAGGCATGTGTGAAGTTTCAGAAACGGGCGTGGTAAGGGGCTCAGTAGCGCCACCTTTAGTAAAAAATGGGGTATTAGTTTTACCTACAGTAACCAAACTCGGTACGTATATTCTTCTCTTCGATCCGGACAACTTTCTAATTTACAGTCATTAGCTCCGACCAACAAGAAGTCAGATATTTTGGTTTGAATGTGAGTTTTGGTATATTTTAGACTCCGAGTTTTTAGCGGTGGTTTATTTTATTCACACCAAACTTTTTCAACATGATGAAAATACATTAAAGATGCTAAATTGTGAACGGATATTAAATATCTCAAACGGTTTTGCTATGGCGAGGGATTAAAGTAATGTCCAAAAAAGGAAACACTAAAAGCCTCATATCTTCTAAAAAATTTATTATACACCATTTATTTCTATATAAAAGTATACAAATATCAGAACTAAACCCATTTTGTTCTTTTATTTCAATTTAAGAATTATGTATAAGTTAAAAAACAGCCAGAATGCACTTTTTAGTCAAAAAATAAGTCATACATAGGGCAATACTGCCCTCTTGTGGTCAAAATCGGGTAGGCCCATTGTATATTGTATCTATATAAATAGTGACTGTTAGAATATTTTCCTACCGGTTAATCGATGTGCAATTAAAGCGGGGGCTTTTAAATCGCTAACTTAAAAGCCAAAGTAAGTACTGGACGTCCAGTAGGAATGAACTAAAACACATTCACTCTGTTCTGCTCGTTCCTCGCCGTGAACGCGTTATTGCCCGTGCAGCCGTGAGCATTTAGTTTCATTTTAAACATAGCGCCATTTCGGGGGTGGGATTGCTTGAATTGCGTGTTCAATAGCCTATTATTCTTAATCTTTTCAGTCAGCTGTCCACCCATGATTAATGAAATTGGACTCCTTGTGCTGATGTTTGCTGCGACTCATTCAGCTCACGATTTATTAAGCGGACACGTTCAGGTTTTAATAGGCTAGTGCCCACTATATTTGAATATCTGTATATTGTAATATCTATACCTAGTCACACCCTACTCTTTTTAAATGTATGCTTCATAGTTCATTTTTAATTTCTAAATTTGATCAATAAATTAAATTATTTAGAATAATAAGACACTATAGGACTGTTAGCCTACCCTGTGGCTGATCAAATTAAATATTTTACACTTAAAAATAACAATGCATTAAATAATGTTATAAGATTGTTTTAAATATAAGTTAATTAACGATCGTTGCAAAGAATGAAAGGCTACTTTTAAACATAACACTAAACCTCCTATAGGTGTCGCCAGGCGACCGTCTTAATGAGCGAGTCATTGATTCATTCGTTCAAACGAGTCGTTCGAACGACTGAGTCATTCATGAATGACACAGATCTTTATGGATTGATCATTGAATCTTTGAGTCAAGCGATTCTTTCAAAATGCGGTATCATTCACTAATGAAAAAACACGACCGTCTTAATGAGCGAGTCATTGATTCATTCGTTCAAGTCGTTCGAACGACTGAATCATTCATGAATGACACAGATCTTTATGGATTGATCATTGAATCTTTGAGTCAAGCGATTCTTTCAAAATGCGGAATCATTCACTAATGAAAAAACATTGAGATGCGCGATGGTTCTGCTGTGATCTTTGTTTAACTATTTTCGCTGCTGAAACAGAACAAAAACAGTCAACATTGTTGTGTGTGTGTGTGTGTGTGTGTGTGATTTTGGTTGGGTGACATTTGAATGTTACAGTTTGACAAGAGTTTATAGTTTAACAAAATCACAATGTTGTGTTTTATTGCGAGTGTACACAAATATAAGGAAACACTTAGCAGTTTGGATGATGTCCTGCATGAACAAAATGACGGAGTATGTTTTTATGTCTCCATTTTTCGATCGATCCTCGTACACACACACACACACACACACACACACACACACACACACACACACACACACACACACACACACACACACACACACACACACACACACTGCAATCTTGACATCGCAGCCACACACACAGACAGCCCCTCCTGTGTTTGTCTGTGTGGGGAGGGGGGCAGAAAGACTATTAAAAATAGGTATATTGTGCCATCTAGTGTTTTATACTATGTATAAATGTTTTTTTTTTTCTTTTAAACAAGTGTTTTAAAGTACACTAATTTCAATTAATTCAATGCTGCATTTTTATGTATATTTAAACATTATCAAAGACTACTTTCTGTCAAAGTTAGGATGTTATTTTTTTAGTTTCAAAAGTTCTCTGTCTCCCTCTGTCTGTCATTCCCCTCCCCTATTCGTGTTTTTCATTGCACGCTTTTAAATGTAAAAAAATCTTTCTGTTTTGATATATTTAAACTTTTTTAAAAATCTAGCAAAAAATGCGCCTTTTTGCACAACCCATTTTTTATTTTTATTTTTTCACTGTTCTAATCAGGCCAGGCAAGTCAAATGATCTGTCTTGTCCCTTAAAAAAATATATATATATATATACCACACTTCATATGAATTTTCGGTGTTGTGTACTTACAATGGCTGCTGATTTCATGTGTCCGTTAAGTCCATGAAACTGTAGGGTGTCTAATTTTTCATTTTAGGTTTCAGAACGGTGCTCACGCCCTCGATGCGCACTTTTGCAGAACCCACACTGATGCAAGCTCTAAAGCGGAGATACGTTATTGCCCGTTGTGCACAAGAACCCTAAAGGCACCGGGGTGGCGGTTTATATATATATATATATATATATATATATATATATATATATATATATATATATATAAATAAATATAGCTGCAAGCAGCGATGGAGGGCCCAAGCCGGTGGCACCGCCACCCTGGTGCCTTTAGTGCAACTAAAGGCACCGGGGTGGCGGTGCGACCGGCTTGGGCCCGTAATCGCTGCTTGCAGCTATATTTATTATTATTATTATTATTTTACTACCTTTTGGGCACTTTTGGGGGCCTTAACGTGCTCAAAAACTCTTGAAACTTTGCACAAATGTCAGAACCCGCGGCCATTAGAGCCGCGCTGAAGCTGGGACCCGGGCGTGTTAGGGGGGCTCGGCAGCGCCCCCTGGAATGGGATTCAAAAACATGTCCATATATCAAACACGCTTGCATGTAATAATATGAAACTCGGTACACATATAGATCTCATCGGGCCGAACAACTTTCGTGCTCTAAGTTTTACGCCAGTCCAACAGGAAGTCGGCTATTATGGGCTGTATGGAAACGCATGTTCTGGCATTTGAAACACTTCTCCCAGAGAATTCATCCGATGACCACGAAACTCGGTGTGCATGAAGCCAAGACATGGAGGATGCTAAATTGCGAGGGGATTTTTGATATCTCGAACGGTTTGGCCGTGGCGAGGAAACGAATTTATGGCGAATATTGGAAACAGGAAGTGTGTTATAACATCCTCATACATTAACTGATCTTGATGAAACTTCAGCAGTGTGTTCGCTGTAAGAGGCCGATCACATGGATGTGACTATTGTGAGTCAAAGTTATAGCGCCACCAACTGGCAGCAGGAAGTGTGTCACTTTCAAAATGCTTTGAAATCACCCTCTTATTTTTACCGATTTGCTTCAAACTTCATCTGTATAATGTAAACACACGGCAGATGTGGACCTGTGAAAGGATTATTGATATCTTAAATACTGTTGCCATGGCAACGCATCAAACTTTAATATTCTTTTTTAAAGTTTTTGAGACTCTTAGCATACTTGAAATTGCATGAAACTCGACAGACACTTTGCATTTATTGCCTAGTACACTTATGCAAAGTTTCAGAAACGGGCGTGGTAAGGGACTCAGTAGCGCCACCTTTAGTCAAAAAGGGGGTATTAGTTTTACCTACAGTAACAAATATCGGTATTTATATTTATCTCCCCGAGCCGGACAACTTTCTAATTTACAGTCATTAGCTCCGACCAACAGGAAGTCAGATATTTTGGTTTGAATGTGATTTGATGGGAATTTTGCCAGTCTCTCTCAGTGTCTGTGTGTGTGAGAGAGGAGGGGGGCTTTATTTTAACCCTTTCTCTGCTGTGTGGGACTTCTCGGGCACTTTTGGGGCCCTTAACGTGCTCGAAAACTCTGGAAACTTTGCACACAGGTCAGAACCCGCGGCCATCAGGGCCGGGCTGAAGCTGGTACCTGGGCGTGGCATGGGGGCTCGACAGCGCCCCCTGGAATGGGATTCGAACACTTGTCCATATATCAAACACGCTTGCATGAATAAGTATGAAACTCGGTACACATATAGATCTCATCGGGCCGAACAACTTTCGTGCTCTAAGTTTTACGACCAGTCCAACAGGAAGTCGGCTATTATGGGTTGTATGAAAACGCATGCCCCTGGAATTTGATATACTCCTCCAAGAAAAATTATCCTATCGCCACCAAACTCGGTCAGCATGAAGTAAAGACATTTAGGACGCTAAATTGCGGACGGATTTTTGATATCTCGAACGGTTTGGCCGTGGCGAGGAAACGAAGTTATGGCGAGAAAAGAAAAACACAATGTGTTATAACGTCTTCATACATTTATTGATCTTGATGAAACTTCAGCAGTGTGTTTGTTGTAAGAGAGCGATCACATGGATGTGACTATTGTGAGTCAAAGTTATAGCGCCACCAACTGGCAGCAGGAAGTGTGTTACTTTCAAAATGCTTTGAATTCACCCTCTTATTTTTACCCGATTTGCTTCAAACTTCATCTGTATAATGTAAACACACGGCAGATGTAGACCTGTGAAAGGATTATTGATATCTTTAATACTGTCGCCATGGCAACGTTTTAAACTTTTATATTATTTTTGGATGCATTTGAGGCTCTTAACATACTTCAAATTGCATGAAACTCAACATGCATATCACATTTATTGTCTAATAGACATGTGCGAAGTTTCAGAAACGGGCGTGGTAAGGGGCTCAGTAGCGCCACCTTTAGTCAAAAATGGGGTATTAGTTTTACCTACAGTAACCAAAATCGGTATCTATATTTATCTCCCCGAGCCGGACAACTTTCTAATTTACAGTCATTAGCTCCGACCAACAGGAAGTCAGATATTTTGGTTTGAATGTGTACTGTTTGGAGCATTTTCCCTCTGCCCCTCTGCGTCTGTGTGTGTGTGTGTGAGGAGGGGGGCTAGTTTAGTTTAACCCTTTCTCTGCTGTGTGCAAAATCTCGGGCACTTTTGGGGCCCTTAACGTGCTCGAAAACTCTTGAAATTTTGCACACAGGTCAGAACCCGCAGCCATCAGGGCCGGGCTGAAGCTGGTACCCTGGCGTGGCAGGGGGGCTCGACAGCGCCCCCTGGAATGGGATTCGAACACTTGTCCGTATATCAAACACGCTTGCATGTAATAATATGAAACTCGGTACACATTTAGATCTCATCGGGCCGAACAACTTTCGTGCTCTAAGTTTTACGCCAGTCCAACAGGAAGTCGGCTATTGTGGGTGGTATGAAAACGCATGCCCCTGGAATTTGAAATACTCCTCCAAGAAAATGAGTCTGATCACCACCAAACTCGGTTAACATGAAGTCAAGACATGGATGATTCTAAATTGCGGACGGATTTTTGATATCTCAAACGGTTTGGCCGTGGCGAGGAAACGAATTTATGGCGAGAAAAGAGAAACACGATGTGTTATAACGTCTTCATACATTTATTGATCTTGATGAAACTTCAGTAGCGTGTTTGTTGTAAGAGGCCGATCACATGGATGTAACTAATGTGAGTCAAAGTTATAGCGCCACCAACTGGCAGCAGGAAATGTGTTACTTTTGACAAAAGTGGGGGGGTTAGTTTTACATGCAGTCACAAAACTTGGTATGTATATTGTGCACATCGAGCCGGACAACTTTCTGATTTACAGTCATTAGCTCTGACCAACAAGAAGTCAGATATTTTGGTTTGAATGTGATTTATGGTATACTTTAGACTACGAGTTTTTAGCGGTGGTTTATTTTATTCACACCAAACTTTTTCAACATGATGAAAATACATTAAAGATGCTAAATTGTGAACGGATATTAAATATCTCAAACGGTTTTGCTATGGCGAGGGATTAAAGTAATGTCCAAAAAAGGAAACACTAAAAGCCTCATATCTTCTAAAAATGTTATTATTCACCATTTATTTCTATATAAAAGTATACAAATATCAGAACTAAACCCATTTTGTTCTTTTTTTCAATTTAAGAATTATGTATATGTTAAAAAACAGCCAGAATGCGCTATTTAGTCAAAAAATAAGTCATACATAGGGCAATACTGCCCTCTTGTGATCAAAATCAGGTAGGCCCATTGTATATTGTATCTATATAAATAGTGACTGTTAGAATATTTTCCTACCGGTTAATCGATGTGTGATTAAAGCGGGGGCTTTTAAATCGCTAACTTAAAAGCCAAAGTAAGTAGGCTACTGGACGTCTGAATGAACTAAAACACATTCACTCTGTTCTGCTCGTTCCTCGCCGTGAACGCGTTATTGCCCGTGCAGCCATTTCGGGGGTGGGATTGCTTGAATTGCGTGTTCAATAGCCTATTATTCTTAATCTTTTCAGTCAGCTCTTCACTCATGATTAATGAAATTGGACTCCTTGTGCTGATGTTTGCTGAGACTCATTCAGCTCACGATTTAAGCGGACACGTTCAGGTTTTAATAGGCTAGTGCCCACTATATTTGAATATCTGTATATTGTAATATCTATACCTAGTCACACCCTACTCTTATTAAATGTATGCTTCATAGTTCAATTTTAATTTCTAAATTTGATCTATAAATTAAATTATTTAGAATAATAAGACACTGTAGGACTGTTAGCCTACCCTGTGGCTGATCAAATTAAATATTTTACACTGAAAAATAACAATGCATTAAATAATGTTACAAGATTGTTTTAAATATAAGTTAATTAACGATCGTTGCAAAGAATGAAAGGCTACTTTTAAACATAACACTAAACCTCCTATAGGTGTCGCCAGGCGACCGTCTTAATGAGCGAGTCATTGATTCATTCGTTCAAACGAGTCGTTCAAATGACTGAGTCATTCATGAATGACACAGATCTTTATGGATTGATCATTGAATCTTTGAGTCAAGCGATTCTTTCAAAATGCGGAATCATTCACTAATGAAAAAACACTGTGAGATGCTCGATGGTTCTGCTGTGATCTTTGTTTAACTATTTTCGCTGCTGAAACAGAACAAAAACAGTCAACATTGTTGTGTGTGTGTGTGATTTTGGTTGGGTGACATTTGTAGGTTACAGTTTGACAAGAGTTTATAGTTTAACAAAAGCACAATGTTGTGTTTTATTGTGAGTGTACACAAATATAAGGAAACACTTTGCAGTTTGAATGATGTCCTGTATTAGGGGTGTGCAAAGCAGCCGCTATTTGTATCTGTATTTGTATTTGTTGAGGGGGAAAAAGTATTTGTATTTGTATTTGTATTCGAGTAAAATTCAAAATAGGCGTAAAAATCATAATCATAAAAAAAAAAATTGCGTTACACTTCTAATTTACGTTATGTGTAAGTATTCTTTAATTATATCCATTATAATAATTATGGATATGCAATATTGGTTGATGTTTTTCCATAAATCCAGCAATGAAACAAGGAATGTCATTGAAAAGAAATTAACATAATAGCCATTACCTCATCATGGTTAAACCAACAACTAATAAAATACCATTGTGAACATTATGAAGCCTACAGCCTACATCTTGCTGTCTGCAAAAGACAGAGTAACCTACGTACCATATAACTCCCACACGTGCATACAATTCGACAAAACTACACAAGCATTTTTAAACTTTTTAACCATACGTTAACGTTACTCTGTCAACAGCCTATTGTCTAAATTACCGCGCTAAACAGCTACTGTACGTAAACAGAGCGAGCATGAGAGCACCCGACTGCAGACGTCAATAATGCCGCGTAATGGAATAATCTCCCGATCGCTTCTCGAAAGTTATAAACTGCCTCAGGAATCCAGTTAAGGTACAAACATCTATTCAACAAAAATAGTGATGGAGTTAAGTGTTTTTTCGATCAGCCGAGCGCATCTCTGACTCTGTTGCTGTGTGGAGCAGCCTGTGTCCGTCACTCTCTCAATCATCCGGGCGTCGTGCACTGCGGTCTCATGAGGAAACGCAGCTTTTTGAAATAAAGTTTTTCTTGTTCCCGAATACAAATATTTTTTAAAGTATTTGTTCGAAATAAGTATTTGTAAAAAACACGTTATTTGTGCCTTTCCGAATACCGTATTCGGGTTCGGCTCCACCCCTATCCTGTATGAACAAAATGACAGAGTATGTTTTTATGTCTCCATTTTTCGATCGATCCTCGTACACACACACACACACACATTGCAATCTTGACATTGCAGCCACACACACAGACAGCCCCTCCTGTGTGTGTCTGTGTGGGGAGGGGGGCAGAAAGACTATTAAAAATAGGTATATTGTGCCATCTAGTGTTTTATACTATGTATAAATGTGTTTTTTCTTTTAAACAAGTGTTTTAAAGTACACTAATTTCAATTAATTCAATGCTGCATTTTTATGTATATTTAAACATTATCAAAGACTACTTTCTGTCAAAGTTAGGATGTTATTTTTTTAGTTTCAAAAGTTCTCTGTCTCCCTCTGTCTGTCATTCCCCTCCCCTATTCCTGTTTTTTCATTGCACGTTTTTCAATGTAAAAAAATCTTTCTGTTTTGATATATTTAAACTTTTAAAAAAAATCTGGCAAAAAATATGCCCTCGATGAGCCTTTTGCACAACCCATTTTTTTATTTTATTTTTTCACTGTTCTAATCAGGTCAGGCAAGTCAAATTCTCTGTCTTGTCCCTTAAAATTTTTTATATATATATATATATATTATATATACCACACTTCATATGAATTTTTGGTCTTGTTTACTTACAATGGCTGCTGATTTCATGTGTCCGTTAAGTCCATGAGACTGGGTGTCTAATTTTTCATTTTAGGTTTCAGAAGGGTGCTCACGCATACTTTGTGGTTGATATGTGCCCTCGATGCGCACTTTTGCAGAACCCACACTGATGCAAGCTCTAAAGCAGACAGTCAAAGCAGAGTTACGTTATTGCCCGTCGTGCACAGGAACCCTAAAGGCACCGGGGTGGCGGATTTTTATATATATATATGTATATATATATATATATATATATATATATATATATATATATATATATATAAATAAATATAGCTGCAAGCAGCGATTACGGGCCCAAGCCGGTGGCACCGTCTTCCTGGTGCCTTTAGTGCAACTAAAGGCACCGGGGTGGCGGTGCCACCGGCTTGGGCCCGTAATCGCTGCTTGCAGCTATATTTAGGGCCCAAGCCTTGAAAAGGCGAAGGCCCTATTGTTTTTCTTCGGATTATTAGGGCCCAAGCCTTGAAAAGGCGAAGGCCCTATTGTTTTCCTCCGGATTATTCTTCATTATTATTATATTACTACCTTTTGGGCACTTTTGGGGGCCTTAACGTGCTCAAAAACTCTTGAAACTTTGCACAAATGTCAGAACCCGCGGCCATTAGAGCCGGATTGAAGCTGGTACCCGGGCGTGGCAGGGGGGCTCGACAGCGCCCCCTGGAACGCGGTCCGAAAACTTGGTCCATAAATCAAACACGCTTGCATGAAATAATATGAAACTCGGTACACTTATAGATCTCACCGGTTCATATATCCTTCATGCTCTGACTTTTTACCCCAGCCCAACAGGAAGTCGGCTATTTGGCGTAGTTTAAAAAACACATGCAATGGAATTTAAAATACTCCTCCTAGACGATTCAACCAATCACCACGAAACTCGGTGTGCATGAAGTCAAGACATGGAGGATGATAAATTGCGAGGGGATTTTTGATATCTCGAACGGTTTGGCCGTGGCGAGGAAACGAATTTATGGCGAATATTGGAAACAGGAAGTGTGTTATAACATCCTCATACATTAATTGATCTTGATGAAACTTCAGCAGTGTGTTCGCTGTAAGAGGCCGATCACATGGATGTGACTATTGTGAGTCAAAGTTATAGCGCCACCAACTGGCAGCAGGAAGTGTGTCACTTTCGAAATGCTTTGAATTCACCCTCTTATTTTTACCCGATTTGCTTCAAACTTTATGTGTATAATGTAAACACACGGCAGATGTAGACCTGTGAAAGAATTATTGATATCTTAAATACTGTTGCCATGGCAACGCTTTAAACTTTTATATTCTTTTTGGGTGCATTTGAGGCTCTTAACATGCTTCAAATTGCATGAAACTCAACATGCATATCAAATTTATTAGGTACTAGGCATGTGTGAAGTTTCAGAAACGGGCGTGGTAAGGGGCTCAGTAGCGCCACCTTTAGTCAAAAATGGGGTATTAGTTTTACCTACAGTAACAAAAATCGGTATTTATATTTATCTCCCCGAGCCGGACAACTTTCTAATTTACAGTCATTAGCTCCGACCAACAGGAAGTCAGATATTTTGGTTTGAATGTGATTTGATGGGAATTTTGCCAGTCTCTCTCAGTGTCTGTGTGTGTGAGAGAGGAGGGGGGCTTTATTTTAACCCTTTCTCTGCTGTGTGGGACTTCTCGGGCACTTTTGGGGCCCTTAACGTGCTCGAAAACTCTTGAAACTTTGCACACAGGTCAGAACCTGCGACCATCAGGGCTGGGCTGAAGCTGGTACCCGGGCGTGGCAGGGGAGCTCAACAGCGCCCCCTTGAACGTGGTCCGAAAAACTTGGTCCATATATCAAACACGTTTGCATGTAATAATATGAAACTCGGTACACATATAGATTTAATCGGGCCGAACAACTTTCGTGCTCTAAGTTTTACGCCAGTCCAACAGGAAGTCGGCTATCATGGGCTGTATGAAAATGCATGCCCCTGGAATTTGATATACTCCTCCAAGAAAAATTATCCTATCGCCACCAAACTCGGTCAGCATGAAGTCAAGACATTGAGGACGCTAAATTGCGGACGGATTTTTGATATCTCGAACGGTTTGGCCGTGGCGAGGAAACGAAGTTATGGCGAGAAAAGAAAAACACAATGTGTTATAACGTCTTCATACATTTATTGATCTTGATGAAACTTCAGCAGTGTGTTTGTTGTAAGAGGGCGATCACATGAATGTAACTAATGTGAGTCAAAGTTATAGCGCCACCAACTGGCAGCAGGAAGTGTGTTACTTTCAAGATACTTTTGACTAAAGTGGGTGGGTTATTTTTACCTACAGTCACAAAACTCGGTCTCTATATTGTGCTTATTGATCCGGACAACTTTCTCATTTACAGTCATAAGCTCCGACCAACAGGAAGTCAGATATTTTGGTTTGAATGTGGTTTTGTCTCTCTCTGTGTGTGTCTCTGTGTTTGTCTCTCTCTGTGTGTGGGGAGGGAGGGAGGGCACACATACAGACAGCCCCCCCCTTTTCTGTGTGTGTTTGGAGGGGAGCAGAAAGACTCACACTGATACAAGCTCTAAAGCAGACTTCTTCTCGACAGTCAAAGCGGGGTTACGTTATTGCCCGTCGTGCACAGGAACCCGAAAGGCAACGGGATGGCGGCTTTTTATATATATATATATATATATATATATATAAATAAATATAGCTGCAAGCAGCGATGGAGGGCCCAAGCCGGTGGCAGCGCCAGCCCGGTGCCTTTAGTGTAACTAAAGGCACCAGGGTGGCGGTGCCACCGGCTTGGGCCCGTAATCGCTGCTTGCAGCTATATTTATTATTTATTATTATTATTATTATTTTACTACCTTTTGGGCACTTTTGGGGGCCTTAACGTGCTCAAAAACTCTTGAAACTTTGCACACAGGTCAGAACCCGCGGCCATTAGAGCCGGACTGAAGCTGGTACCCGGGCGTGGCAGGGGGGCTCGACAGCGCCCCCTGGAATGGGATTCAAAAACATGTCCATATATCAAACACGCTTGCATGTAATAATATGAAACTCGGTACACATATAGATCTCATCGGGCCGAACAACTTTTGTGCTCTAAGTTTTACGCCAGCCCAACAGGAAGTCGGCTATTATGGGCTGTATGGAAACGCATGTTCTGGCATTTGAAACACTTCTCCTAGAGAATTCATCCGATGACCACGAAACTCGGTGTGCATGAAGCCAAGACATGGAGGATGATAAATTGCGAGGGGATTTTTGATATCTCGAACGGTTTGGCCGTGGCGAGGAAACAAATTTATGGCGAATATTGGAAACAGGAAGTGTGTTATAACATCCTCATACATTAACTGATCTTGATGAAACTTCAGCAGTGTGTTCGTTGTAAGAGGCCGATCACATGGATGTGACTATTGTGAGTCAAAGTTATAGCGCCACCAACTGGCAGCAGGAAGTGTGTCACTTTCAAAATGCTTTGAATTCACCCTCTTATTTTTACCCGATTTGCTTCAAACTTTATGTGTATAATGTAAACACACGGCAGATGTAGACCTGTGAAAGAATTATTGATATCTTAAATACTGTTGCCATGGCAACGCTTTAAACTTTTATATTCTTTTTGGGTGCATTTGAGGCTCTTAACATGCTTCAAATTGCATGAAACTCAACATGCATATCAGATTTATTAGGTACTAGGCATGTGTGAAGTTTCAGAAACGGGCGCGGTGGAGGGGCTCAGTAGCGCCACCTTTAGTCAAAAATGGGGTATTAGTTTTACCTACAGTAACAAAAATCGGTATTTATATTTATCTCCCCGAGCCGGACAACTTTCTAATTTACAGTCATTAGCTCCGACCAACAGGAAGTCAGATATTTTGGTTTGAATGTGATTTGATGGGAATTTTGCCAGTCTCTCTCAGTGTCTGTGTGTGTGAGAGAGGAGGGGGGCTTTATTTTAACCCTTTCTCTGCTGTGTGGGACTTCTCGGGCACTTTTGGGGCCCTTAACGTGCTCGAAAACTCTTGAAACTTTGCACACAGGTCAGAACCTGCGGCCATCAGGGCGGGGCTGAAGCTGGTACCCGGGCGTGGCAGGGGAGCTCAACAGCGCCCCCTTGAACGTGGTCCGAAAAACTTGGTCCATATATCAAACACGTTTGCATGTAATAATATGAAACTCGGTACACATATAGATTTAATCGGGCCGAACAACTTTCGTGCTCTAAGTTTTACGCCAGTCCAACAGGAAGTCGGCTATTATGGGCTGTATGAAAATGCATGCCCCTGGAATTTGATATACTCGTCCAAGAAAAATTATCCTATCGCCACCAAACTCGGTCAGCATGAAGTCAAGACATTGAGGACGCTAAATTGCGGACGGATTTTTGATATCTCGAACGGTTTGGCCGTGGCGAGGAAACGAAGTTATGGCGAGAAAAGAAAAACACAATGTGTTATAACGTCTTCATACATTTATTGATCTTGATGAAACTTCAGCAGTGTGTTTGTTGTAAGAGGGCGATCACATGGATGTGACTATTGTGAGTCAAAGTTATAGCGCCACCAACTGGCAGCAGGAAGTGTGTTACTTTCAAGATACTTTTGACTAAAGTGGGTGGGTTTTTTTTACCTACAGTCACAAAACTCGGTCTGTATATTGTGCTTATCGATCCGGACAGCTTTCTCATTTACAGTCATTAGCTCCGACCAACAGGAAGTCAGATATTTTGGTTTGAATGTGGTTTTGTCTCTCTCTGACAGAGTTCCCCCTGCCATTCTCTGTGTGTGTGTGTGTGTGTGTGTGTGTGTGTGTGTGTGTGTGTGTGGGGAGGGAGGGAGGGCACACACACAGACAGCCCCCCCCCCCCCTTTCTGTGTGTGTTTGGAGGGGAGCAGAAAGACTCACACTAGAGTGCGGATCGGGCCAAATTTTTCAGTCCGAGCCCGGCCCGCGTCCGACAGAGCAGTAACCGAACCCGACCCGAGCCCGACAGGCATAAAGATATTTATGTTCGAGCCCGACCCGAGCCCGACAGTTAAAATCCCATTTTTTTCTCATACTAATGACAATTGTACGTTTTTTTGTGTGGAAAGCCCACTTTTATTAAGCAACTGTAGGAAGGCAATCGGAAATGTCAACAGGACAAGCGCATCAGCGCGCGGAGCAACAAGCGCTCTTAACACCTGGCGCGCGCACATTATGCACGCGTTTCGTTGTCACGGCTACATAAACAAATGTCCGCACACAGGAAGACGGATGTTATGGTAATATTTTACATGTATTTTAATCACAAAAACGAACGTTTGCATCAAGTGAAAGCATCAGGCACATCGGCTACCTACATAAGCTGTTTTAAATTTAAAATGTTCAATGCCTTATCGCGCTGATGTGACCGAGCCCGACCCGAACCCGAACATCATTTCTAAATATCTGTCCGAACCCGGCCCGGCCCGTCGGGTACCGGCGGGTCCCGTCGGGCTCGGGTCGGGTATCCATCCTCTAACTCACACTGATGCAAGCTCTAAAGCAGACTTCTTCTCGACAGTCAAAGCGGGGTTACGTTATTGCCCGTCGTGCACAGGAACCCGAAAGGCAACGGGGTGGCGGCTTTTTATATATATATATATATATATATAAATATAGCTGCAAGCAGCGATGGAGGGCCCAAGCCGGTGGCAGCGCCAGCCCGGTGCCTTTAGTGTAACTAAAGGCACCAGGGTGGCGGTGCCACCGGCTTGGGCCCGTAATCGCTGCTTGCAGCTATATTTATTTTTTATTATTGTACTTTTCTAATATGTGAATCTTGTAACCTATAGGCTCCTCATTGTGCATAATGTTATTTTGGTCCTGCAAAATGAATATTAATAAAATAAATCAAGCCAAAATGTCTCTCTTTTTTAGACATTTTTATTCAAAAATATTAATTTATCTGCTGTGGAAGGACTTAGCCTACTTCTTTTTTTACAGATAATTTCTCCAGCCTTTGAAAAAATCCTCTCACAAGGGACACTTGTTGCTGGCATGCAAAGATATTTTTTAGCTAGGACATACAAATGAGGAAAGATTACTGCTCTCTCTTTCCAGTAAGTTAGTGGATCATGAGTTCTGGGCAAATACGCATCGTTGATGTATTTTTTACATCCACTGTGGCATCAGCTGTAGCATTGTGTATCATCTGGGTTTGATGGATACGACGAGTATCAAAAAGTTCCCATAAACTGTCCTGTGTTTCTACTGGTGTTGATGGTGATGGGTCTGATGTTGACATTTCTGGCTCTGAATAAAAATGAAAACAGCAATTAGTAACAAATTCTAAACTGACAGCATATATGAAGTATATATTACATGAATCAGATTACATAACACAGACTGAAACTGCTCACCAGGATTTGTGTTTGAACGCATCAGTAAAGCACACTCCAGTGTCATGTGCTTTGCAGCGTCCTGGGCTTTGGCAGCATTTCCAAATGCCATATTTTTGGCATACCAGCAGTGTAGCCAGTGCCAAGGCTCTAAAACTCTCATAACCTCCACATCTGGACTGCAGACCTTCTTGTAGATGTGAGCCTGTGAGCCAAAACAGGAGAAAAAAAATATATAATAATGACAATAATATGACCGTTATGGCCAATTACATGGGTAGTATGGTCATTGTGGCCTACCTAATTGTACAGTTGATTCCTGCGTTGCATTTCCTTTTTTCTGTGCAAGCTTGTGCTGCAACATCCTGTACAGTGGTATTAGCATTGAAGCAGACACTCTCTTTTCCTCTGACATCTCTGTTGTTGCGAGTTTGAATGGTTGCAGTAGTGACAATGATTGTTGAATAATGTCATACTCAAGACTTGTCAGGGGAGCAGTATCATTGTTTAAGTTGGAAAGTGCAGCAGCCACTGGTTCACGTTGATCATACAAGCGTTGTAGCATGTCGAATGTGCTGTTCCATCTCGTCTCAACTTCCTGTATCAGTTTCAGAGTTGGTCTTCCCATCAAGCCCTGCATCTCCACAAGCTTGTCCTTTGCTTTGCAGCTGGATCTGAACAACCCCACTATCTTTCTGGCCTTCTGGCATATTTCATTGAGGACTGGGGTTTCATCTAGGGCCTTTGTCACAATCAAATTTAAATTATGAGCAAAACATGGGACACGGCGAAGGTGGAGTAAATGGGTGCTTATGACCATGTTGGATGCGTTGTCAGTCACCATGCACTGAACTTTGGAGGTTATTCCCCACTCATCCATTAGCAAGGCTTTAGCCCCCATGAGATGCTGGGCTGTGTGGGTTTGGTAAAACCTCCTTACACCCAGTACAACAGTTGCCATTTTTGCCTCTGGTGTTATGTAATGGCAAGTCACACCAAGATATCCGTCCATATTAATGGAGGACCACATGTCAGCCATGAGGCTAACAAATTCGGCCTTTTGTAGGTCCTCCATTGTCTTCTCCTTGGCTTTGTCGTACCTTTCGCTGACCATTGCTTTAAGCACCTTCCGGGATGGGAGGACATAGCTTGGATCAAGCTTTTTCACAAAGGCCCTGAATCCCTCATCCTCCGATGGTGAAGGGCTGCAGATCCTTCACCACCATGTTTAGAAGAGCCTCATCCAATTCCCTCTGTCTGCCTTTTAAAAGAGAAGATAAAACATACTTTCAGACAAATACATTGAAAAAAATACAGCTTCAAATAGTGCACAGCTATTAAAAGTAGCATACTGGTTCATTATTTGGAAACCTTTCTAAACAAATTTAGGTTATGAACGTTTATGCTCAGTGTGCAGAGAAAAATGTAATGGAATGTAGAACTACAACAATTACGAAAACCAAAATGATGTCGTCACTGGCAGTATATTGGGTACTCATATGTAGATCTATAAAATGTATATTCACACAATATTATATTATACTATATTCAGATTGAAGCTATTTTTAACATGATTGGCAGTTGTGATTGGTCCTAGGGGTGGGCGATATGGAACAAATATCATATCACGATTTTTTCAGGAAAAATCACGATTAACGATTTTATCACGATTCTATTTCATGATGCTTTTTACGACTATTTTGCAAATTACTGAGCCGCAATACAGGAAAACTTATATCCACATTTAAAAAATATAGCCAAGGGAAAAAAAAAATTACAGACTATGTCAAAGTACGTTTTCGAGCATATTTTAATCAAGTTATCTGTTATCATATTTATGGAAGTCACAGTGCAATTGTGCAAAGTAAGAACATTCAACAGGACTTGCATTACAATCAAAGACTTCATCACAAAATGAACATTTAAAAAAAAAAAAAATCTAACATGGCAACAGCTGTAACAGACCATGAGCAAACGACCCCATGTCAGCTTTTTTTCTTTTTGTGAGGTTGCATCTAGCATGAAAAATATAGATAAGCAAGCTTACATTTTGGAACTGCTGCTGTTTGTTTATTTAAAAAAGATTAAATAAAAATGTTTAAATAAAAAATATTAACTTGGTCTAGTTATAAATGTAAGTACAGTACAGAGCAGACTATATTTATGGTATAGCTAGCATAAATCCCCAAATAAATATCTGTTTCAAAATGTAAAGCACAACACTATAATAGCTTAATAAAGAAAAGTCAAATACAAAATTTAAACTACCTTTTATAATCTCTTAAGTTTTTTTTTTAAAGTGCAATGTGATTCAGAACAGAACCAAAACAATTAACCAAAGGTGCAAACTTCTGAATCCTTCCTGACTCTTTTAAACTAGCAGCTTTAGAACAAATTTTTCACATTCGTATGTATCCTAAGAACGTAAAGTATGACTGATCCCAATCACAAATTTTTAGAGAGGAAAACCAGTTGATTGACTTTATCTGGCTTGAGAGTTGCCCTTTGGCATGTGACAATATTGCCACCAGTGCTAAAAGCTCTTTCTGAGGGAGCACTTGTTGCTGGAATGCACAAGTACTTTCTAGCAAGTTGGCTAACTCTTGGAAAGTTTGCCTCATGGACTTTCCACCATTCCAAGGGATTCACCTCACTTTCTGCATTTGGTGTGGACAAGTATCCCCTCAATTCCCCCTCTATTGCCTCTTTTAGAGATAAGGAAGATGATCCTGGAACTGCAGATGTACTTCTTGCACCACCTGAGGTTTTCAAAAAGCTGGCAAGTGATTTCTTTACTTTCTTCTGCGGTGTTTGTTCTGCGTCAGGGCTCTGTGATGTGGAGGCAGCTGTAAGCTGTTGAAACGATGCTGGATACTGTACGGTCAGCAAAGACTCCAGCTCAGATACAGCTCTGGCTTGTATTCCCTCTAACTTGTCGCTGTCAATGTATTGGGTTTTGAACCTGGGATCAACAAGCGAAGCCATATCCAACAGGTTATCAGTGGTGGGATCCTGATATTTGTCAGTGAGGTAATTGAGAATTGTTTTCTTCATTGTTTTTGTTAGTTCAGTGTCATCATCATTCAGGCTCAAGATGTTGACTTTCAACAGGTGAAGCACTGGCTTTACGTAAGACACACTCACATAGTCCTCACCGGAGAGTGCATCAGTAAAGTCTCTCAGTGGACTCAGTGCCTTTTTCACAGACTCCATCACATCAATGTCTTGCCATGATGGGACCAAATGCCTCGCCTTCCGGTCTGCCTTCAGGACCTGCGAAATGGCCTTTTCCTGGTCAAGCACTCTCTCAATCATGTTGAGTCTGGAACCCCATCGTGTAGGGGATTCAGTGATGAGCTTCTGTTGAGGTAGTTTCAGCTCAGTTTGAGCATTATTTAATTCCCTCTTTTTCTTCCAACTGAAAGAGAATGTACTGACGACTTTCTTGCAGATAGATGTTACGCGTTCAACACGAGGGTCTCTGGCACTTTTTTCTAAAAAAAAAAAAAAAAAAAAATGTATTGATTAGATTTAATTACATTTTAATTCACAAAAGTTTATATTTTTCAATTGTTGTAATATTTTATTGAAACCAAATAAATTGTGCTTAGTTACAATACCATATTTTATTTCATATACAAAACATTTAAATATAATAATTTATAATGTAAATGAGTCTCTCTCATCTCATAATAATTTTACTCTGTTCAGTGTTCCTAATATACCATAATTACTAAATATATAGTATTACAAACAAACATCTAAATAACAGTGACAATATTTTATTTTTAGTTTCACTCACCAATAGCTAAGTGAAGTCTGTGCCCAAAGCACTGCAGACGTGTCCATTTGTTGAGCTCCAAAGCCCTCACCATGTTAGCCCCACTGTCAGAAGTCATGCAGGTCATGTTCGCTTCTTTCAGTCCCCAACATTCAAGCGCTTCCCTAAGGCCTTGTCCTATGAGCTCCCCCGTGTGGTCTTGCGGGAAGTATGTTGTTTCTAGACAGGCACTGCACAACTTCCAGTCATCAATGAAATGAATTGTCAGACTTAAATACGCCTCTGAAGTGCGGCTAGACCATAAATCAGCTGTTGTGGCAAAAAAATTGACTTTTTGAACGTTGTGTTCCATCTTGTTGCGGCATTCGGAATACAGCCGTGGAATGGCCGTGGCAGAAAAATATTTGCGGCTGGGAATCTCGTAACGCGGATCTACAACTTTGAGCAGTCTTTTGAAGCCCTCGTTTTCCACAGTTTTTATGGGGATCATATCCTTGGCCAGGTAAAATGTCACTGCATCAGTTACATCTTTCCAGCGCTTACTTGTCCTGTCATACGGAGTTCCCTTTTCAAATACCTCCTTCGTTAGAGTTGTTTGTTTTAGCCTTGTAACGCTAGCCTCTGGCTGCCGCGTGGATGTACCTGATGCACTCGCGTGGGGTCCCTTCACAATTTGACTGTCAGCATATTCTTTATGGTGTTTTCTTTTGAGGTGGTTAAATAGATTTGTTGTGTTGCCATCCGACGTGCGAATCTTATCATTGCAACATTTGCAAATAACTGTTGTTTGCGCCGTGTCTGTTATAGAAAATCCAAACCATTTCCATATTACCGATGTTGAATGTTTTTTTGGGATCAACTCCTCTGTGTTATCATCCATCGTCCCAGCGTTGCTAAATCTCACGAGCAAGTTTATGATCCAGTGTTTTGATTAACGCGCCGACATCTAGCGTGCCTCGCATCACATGTTATTACGTAGTTGAAAAGCCATAGATCTGCATCTGATAGAACGTGCATTGTAGCACGATACAACGATATTTCCGAAAAAGTGAATCGTGGAGACATTTTAATCGTTCACGATCAAATATCGTCATATCGTACACCCCTAATTGGTCCCAAAAGTTTGTAATTATATTTCAATTATAATTATATTTCAAACAATGCATGCCTTGCTTAGATGGCCCAGCAGTGTCAGTAGCAGGCCTAGGTACAGGGGAAATGCCATCCTCTGCACCCTGTAAAATGGCAGGATGAGTGCTCCTCAAATGGCGCATCATGGATGATGTATTGTTGCAGTAGGCGAGCTGCCATTCACAATACACACATCTCACTTTATTTGGGGTTTCTAAATGGAAATGCTCCCACACCACAGATGTACGGCATCTCTTCTGGGGAGCCTCCATTTTATCTATCTATCCAAATCTATCTAGATATATATCTCTCATGAAGGATTTCAAAAAATAGTTCAGGTGTTTCACATGGAGGTCAAGCGGAATATTTTTTCCCCTTCCCCCCTCTACCATTCCAAAACCTGTTCCATATCACACTGTGTGCCATGCGCGGGGACAGTGTGGCGTTAACCTGCAGTGTTAGTAGTAAGGTGCTATAGGCATAATGGCTGTGCCCATATGCTTCATAGAAAAGCAGGGAAACTTTATAAAGTCTCATTAGCCTCTCACCATCCCCTTCTCTTATTGCATCCTGCATGTTTAGCAGGAAGAAGCCAAAGCCAAGTCTGGATTCTGTGTGTTCTTTTTGGTGATCTTTGTTTGTTGAACTTGCATTTTCCGGAGAAAATTCTGATGGAGCCACAAGATTGTTTCTTTTTATCATGTGTTTCTCTTGCCTTGACATATGTATACACATTGCCACACATGTCCGCACGACACGGAAATTGCCGCCTCTGCCTTCGCTCTGTCGAAGCCTGACTTTGACCTGCAGTTTCTGTGACGTCTGTCATCATGACAAAGGTGTCCACAACCTCTCCAATCTTGTCATGCAGCCAGCTCCTCTTCAGTTGTGGCAATCCATCGTAGATTTCAACTGGGACAAACCCATCTGGAATTTCTGTTTGCACATGAACAATTTTTTTTTACTTTCTAAACACCAGTAGTGTATCCAAATGTTACGTGTTAAAAGATGTTTACGGGATGGTTACGCAACATTTACGTGAGGTACTGCTGTCATGTGTGCGAGTAGCAAAAAAACAACCAAGAATACCAGACCTGACGTTAAAGACGTTTAATTATGGATGAGTTACCAGGACAAAAAAAAAGATTATTATAAATGTAATGTTAAAAAAAGAAGTAATGAATCAAATACAAAAGTGTCGCTAAATCAAAGAAATAATCAAAACGTAACTATCATAGCTAGTTTACCCAAAACCTCTAAACTACAGATGGTACTCAACCAGAATGCCTATTACCGCCGCGCCAGGCACCGCGGCAAAACTACCGCGGCAAAAATAATCCAGTCGCATTTCAAAGTCATTCGCGAAATGACCGCCAGGTGGCGCAGAGGGACATTGTGCAAAACAGCCGCTATTGCCGTATTTTTAAATGTAAACGGGGTTCATGTCAATTAACAGATGAAATAGGCTACTATAGAACATTGTTTAGGACAGAAAAATAGAATCATAATTTAAAAATAGAGACGAGAACAATATAGCCTTTATTTCATTATTTTATGTAGCCTACGCCTAGACATCGGTGGGCGACATAAGCATATTGCCCGTTGGGAGCAGCGTGATAAAAAAATTAAATAATAATAATAACAAAAATAACAAACAAAAATAAATTGGGTGCAATGAAGCTGATTATTTGTTTACTATTCTATTGAGGAATGAGACGAATGATGAGCGCTTCTCTGCAGAAGACTCGAGAAACCGAGCATTTCTCAGTGAGTAAATTCATGGCCGAGTGGTAGAACTTACGTATCGATCATTTGGATGACACGGGTTCGAATCCCGAACAAACATAGACTATTGTACTTTTTATATTAGCCTATTAATGCATGTCATAGCCTATTATTAATGCAGACAATCAAACAAACAAACTTTTTTTTTATACAGGATAGCTTTTTTTTGGGGGGGGGGGGTTCCTAGTCTATAAAGAGTTTGTAAAACATGGTTTTAAGCAAGGTGCGATTTGTCAGGGGGACGGGGATTTCCTTCTGGTCTAAACATCCCTGCTTCTGCTGAATTATTTTAATCCCCCCTCCCTCCACAGTAACCAATGCTATAAATTACTTCACCAATAGACCATTTAAAATATATAAAATAAAGATATGCAACAGGCACGTTTAAACGACAAACAATAAAATCAGAACCAGTTTCAGTTATGTTCATGGTTCCAGTGGCCTTAATGCAAGCACGGCTTTCAAAATGTCACAAAGCGTTTTGAGATTATTTTGAATTAAATATTGAAGTTTATAATTAAAGGTTCTCTAAGCGATCCTGGGTGACGTCACTTCTTGTTGACGTTCGAACTATTGTCAAACAAAACGGAGGCTAGCTAGACCTTCCCTCCTCCTCATTCGCGCAATAACCCCCCAAACCCCACCCCCACCCCTTCTTGTCGGTTATTGGCTGGAACAGTTTGTTATGTTTCGTGGTGCGGGTTAGTCCAGTTTGTTTTTGTTGCTGTTTGTGGAGCCTGGGGTGTCTACAGAGACCGCATTTTTTTAGAGTGTGTTCAGGAGACAGACAGCTAGCGGATAGTGAGGAGATATTTGCTGTATGTGACAAAAAAAATGTTTGGCCTAAAAAATGCGTGACATCGCTTAGAGCACCTTTAAGTATTTTGGCACACCACGCCGAGTGGCGCTATCCATTGTTCTAAAGTCGGGTTTTATTCTGGCATGTTGAGTTAGTGTTCGACAGACGCGGCGGCGCGTTCGTTTGGATTTATTTTTTTCATAACAGACAGCTAAAATAACTTAGGCCCTAATAGGCTACTCCGTAGTTTTTTAGTCATACAGATCAGAGTAGAGTAGCCTACATCGTTCAAAACTGTAAACTTTTATTCATATTAGGCTAACGACAAAAGTTTATCTGTCGTCTCTGTCTCCGGGAACTGCGTTTTACAAAAATGAACCGAAAGCCACTTGCCTCCGCTCAGTCACGATAAGAAATCGACTATGTCTAAAGCCTTTAAATGTCTAAATATTTCATAAATGTTATCTGATTAGGTAATCTGTATGAAACCGAGAGGTGCAGAGGATCTACTCGCTGTGAGCGCTTCCCAATGATGAACGGACAAGGGTGAAAATCTCGCTATAATTAAATGTAGTCTAGGCTAAATCGCCCTGAATCAAATTGTAAAAACAGATCAGATAATTTATTTGTCGAAATGTTGCGATATTGTTTCATTTAAGTTCATAATTATTCTATAAATGTTATTTAGTTTAGCAGCAGCACGAAGCACTGTGGTTCGAGATTTATATATAAAAAATAATAATAATAATTCACAAATCGCGCACCCTGATTGTAAGGATCCAAAGATCACCGCGTAATTTAACATGGAGTTGAACATTGTTTTCATGACAACAAATGAACATGCGTTTGTATTTAGGTTTGCTTGGAAAAAGCTGGCCCAAACCGAGGTAGCGTTTTATTTCTTCAATTATTGAAATAATAAAATGTTTAGTAATAAACTTTTATGACATAAATATTAGCCTACTAGCCTACATGTAGCCTAAATAATTAAATTCTTTCATTATCAACACTTAACTAGCCTAATTCTAATGTCTAGAATTAAGTGTGAATTGCGACTTCTCTTTGTTTTAAGTCGGTCTCAAACTCAGATTGGCTTCAGGAGGTGTTAAATGTTCTGTCTTTCATATGAAGAGTAAGCCTGATGACCAGGCAAAGGCAAAATACTTTTAAAGATAAATCTCTCGATGTGTCCAAATGTAGGCCCTTAAATTATAAATATTGTAGTTTTATGTATTGTATTTAAAGGGGTTTCACACAGAGTTTCAGTTGAAGTGTTCAATCCATTTGTTTCAACTAGCTTTGTAGAATTTTAACATGTTTGAGCAGTGTGTTTGTCAACAATCTGGCATTATCTAAACATGAACTATCGACGAAACGCGTTCTTGCCAACTAAACGAATGCAAGTGAGCAGCAGATACATAGCGCTTTTATTCGCGATCCACCTCGTTTTATTGTACGGTGAATTCAACAAGGCATTCTGTCTTTGAAGCAACAAAGGCTAAATCATTTGTTACAGTTTTTTTCGTGATTTGTATGGATGACACAGCGACATACAGTATTATCAGCTGTATGATGGGTCGAGAGAGACCCGGCGCGCGCAGTGCAGGGAGACTAAATAAACTAAAATAAAAGAGATCCAGCGCGAGAGAGAAGCAAAGAAAAACGCATGATCTTAATTTATGTTGCTTTGAACTATTTTCGTTTTGTATAGCCTACTGTTTTAATTGTTTATTTAGCTGCAATTTCTTTGGCAATACAGATTTAAAATGTCGCAAGGATAAGATTCTGTTTCTTACTTAGAAAATTAACTCTAACTCGATGCAACCCTGTTTTAAATAAATAAACTGCCGACACTTTATTTAAACCTTGAAATGGATCTGTTTTTAAAAATTTCTTCCTTTGCTATTGCGGGTATGCCAGTCATCTAAATTTCGTGAATGATTCACAAAACAATAATTTAGCAGATTAAAGATAGCTTCATCATTTTAATTTTCTGACGCAATCGGCTGATAATCTTCCTTCATCAGTTTTCTCGTCTGTGCAGCGGCTCTACTCGAATGTAGCAAATTTATGTTGTAATGTGCCATTGATAATTAAACAAAACGCTTGACTTCAATAAACAGTTACCTATCTCAGCCTTTCTCAAAGTGGGTGCCGCGGCACACTGGGGTGCCCCCTGACTGTGTCAGGGGTGCCGCCAAAAAATTACGAAGGCAAAAAAAAAAAAAAAATAATAATTTACATTTCATATATAAATATATTTTAATTTACATAAATACATTCTTCTTCTTTTTAAACATATGAACGGATTAATAAATTTGTAAATTCATTTTAGATAAATATATATATATATTAAATTAACCATAAAAATCCGTCTCACATCAGTAACTGTCATGACGTCCCCACCGGGGTCGCTCTAGCCCCCTAGGGAGCCCGCGCCCTAGAGATACGCGAATGGGCAATTATTTCATCCGCAAAGTTTTGCATCACAAAACTCATCTGTCCGCCATCCGTCCGCACCAGCGTTTTTGACCAATTTTCAAAACCGCACCCGCCCGCCATCCGCTGATTGGGCGATAGAAAGCGCTGCTGATGACAGCCGCGAGACTAGAAAGCTCTGACCTCAGAATATCAGCAGTGAACTCCGTCTCCGATCGGCGCACAGGGACACAAATAAACAAATAGTCTAAATTAAACGCACTTCGTCTTCGGCAAACCTGACCTTATCTGATACTGTACAATATTTTCATTGTAGCAAACGCATTTATAGAAAACGCATTTTGGCACATTTCAACATGCTGCTATTTTGCCTAATGAATGCCTATGTCACTTTATTTTTTAGCAAATAGATAGAAAGCTCGAATAAAATAACATTATAGGCAAATTCTACGCACTGTTATGTCAGGGTGACAACTAACATTATAGGACAGCGCCGCCGCTCCCACCATTTCAGTATAGAAATGCAGACATCCCGAGTCTCCCGCATATTGATAGCGGCTCACTGATGCCCGCGTTAAAATCTCCCGGAATCTAGAGCGAGCGCGCCCGCGAGACAGAGACTGTGCTCCAAACCGCGTAAGCGCATGCACGGCAGAGAGGGAGAGAGAGCAAGAGACCGTGCGCGTGTGCCTCATGAAGCGCATGCAATATCATTCCCCTATTTTCTTTTTTTGGATGTAGGTATAGTCAGATATACCTATAATAATAATTATATTAATAATTAATTAATAATTAATACTATGAATGTCCCAAATAATAGGGATAATACCCCCGGCTTGTGCATGCGCGCATGTAGATCTTTCTCCCTCTCTCGTTGCGTATTAGGCTATTGTTTGTGTCTGTGGGTGTGGGTGTATGTGTATGTGGGTGTGTGTGCATGCGCATATGGCACGGATGAAAACAAGTTCTATATGGAAAAACATGCTTATCTCTGGTGCATTTTTTAACATGCATCTTTTTCTTATCGTATTGTATCTGATTTTATTTATTTTTGTCATGTCTGCCCCTTTTTATTTTATTTTAACTGCATTCTGCACTTCATTTTAGTTCTCCTGGTCTGGATTTGTTGTTGGGTTCTTGTATTGGGCGGTCCACCTCTTATGGTGCGTTCACACCGGACGCGAATAGCGCGTCAGGCGCGAGTGATTTCAATGTTAAGTCAATGCAAAGACGCGTTACACGCGTCTTTGCATTGACTTAACATTGGAATCACTCGCGCCTGACGCGCTATTCGCGTCCGGTGTGAACGCACGCACCATTACGGTTTTATGGCATTTGTGTCTCTGATTAATTATTTTGTGAATTAGCCTACTTTGCAAACCTGTGTTTTTAAAGGTGCTATAAAGTTGTTATTATTATTGTTATTTACAGTTCGTATTATGCTCTGTTCATTACTGTCCTGTCTAAATAAACAGGACTTTTGCATTTATATTTGGGTTATGCAGTGTTTTAAATTATATTTTACACTGGGGTGCCTTGAGATTTTATGCACTTTTGAAAGGTGCCCTGACTGAAAAAAGTTTGAGAAAGGCTGGTTTATGCCATGTTTCTGGAGAATGGAGCCCAGGGGAAGCATGTATAGTGAAAACAACAAAGGGCCAAGAATAGAACCCTGGGGAACACCATAAGGGACGGGTGCAGTAGGTGAGGTAAACGACCCGATATTTACTGAAAACGTTCTGCCCTTTAAATAAGAGTTAAACCATTGTAATGCCGTGCCTTGAACCCCTACTGTACAGATGGTACTCAGCCAGAATAATACTAAAATTGCGGGTGTGTATTTGCTGCCTTTGACCGCTAAGAGGCGCTACAAACGCAGACTTTGAAAAGTGTCAGTTTATTCTCTCTATTGCGTAATCTGCCGCCGCGCCACGGCTCATTGAGAGTGATTGAAATGTGGTAGCAGATCAATTCAAGTGAAACATGTAGTTAAACGAATTCATATAATCACAAGACTGAAATTAAATGTAATACATTTCATAAATAATAAAAACATTTCAACACAAAACATTGCAATAGAAAAATATTAGGCTACATCAATGAGGCTTTGCAAGAGCATAAGACGTGATCTTAACAGCGGTCCGATGATAGCTCTGTGGACAACGCAACAGCACAAGCTTCACAGAGCTTCAAGCGATGCGAGATTGAATATCATTAGCTTTGGCTGACAGCGTTAATGTTTTACCATTCTTGATGCTTAGATATGTAACTGTTTATTGAAGTCAAGCGTTTTGTTTAATTATCAATGGCACATTACAACATAAATTTGCTACATTCCAGTAGAGCCGTTGCACAGACGACAAAACTGATGAAGGAAGTGTCGGGGGCAGTTTATTTATTTAAAACAGGGTTGCATCGAGTTAGAGTTTATTTTCTAAGTAAGAAACAGAATCTTATTCTTGTGACATTTTAAATTTGTATTGCCAAAGAAATTTCAGCTAAATAAACAGTTAAAACAGTAGGCTAGTCTACAAAACGAAAATAGTTCAAAGCAACATAAATTAAGATCATGCGTTTTTCTTTGCTTCTCTCTCGCGCTGGATCTCTTTTATTTTAGTTTATTTAGTCTTCCTGCATGCACTGCGTGCGCCGGGTCTCTCTCGAAATTAAACATTTCAGGGTAAAAACCCATCATACAGCTGATAATACTGTATGTCGCTGTGTGTCATCCAGACAAATCACGAAAAAAAACTGTAACAAATGATTGAGCCTTGCTTCAAAGAAACAGAATGCCTGGTTGAATTCACCGTACAATAAAACGAGGTGGATCGCAAATAAAATAGCTCTGTATTTGCTGCTCACTTGCATTAGTTTAGTTGGCAAGAACGCGTTTCGTCGATAGTTCATGTTTAGATAATGCCAGATTGTTGACAAACACACTGCTCAAACATGTTAAAATTTATCAAAACCAGTTGAAACAAATGGATTGAACACTTCAACTGAAAGTGTGTGTAAAACCCCTTTAAATACAATACATAAAACTACAATATTTATAATTTAAGGGCCTACATTTGGACACATCGAGAGATTCATCTTTAAAAGGTATTTTGCCTTTGCATGGTCATCAGGCTCCTCGCTCTGCATATGAAAGACAGAACATTCAACACCTCCTGAACCCCCAACCCCCCACAGGCTATCTGAGTTTGAGACCGACTTAAAGGAGAACTCCGGTCAATTTTAACATTGAGCTCAATTTTTTGTAAATTTGGAGTGCTGTCAATACAGAGAACAACGACAAAAATCATTGTTGCCTACACCGTGTTATCCTCTTTTTAAAATTTGCACCCTATTGACTTGAATGGGGCAAATTTTAAACCTGCTTTTATTTCTCTTATCATCCTTGATGTGTCATACAAGTGCCCAGCCATGTTGAGTGATTCCTTCAGAGTGAACATGGTGAATCTTACTGCATTAGATGTGAAAGATATTCATAAAAATTATGTTAATTCAACAAGCGCACAGACCTGTATTTAGTTCCTGTTTTCGGTCGAAGTCCAAAGTAGTCGATTGTCGAGTTCACGCGCGTGATCATAGGTAACTAACCTATGCGCGTGAACTCTGTGAACAGGGTGTGCGATTTGTGAATTATTTTTATTTATTTATATATAAATCTCGAACCACAGTGCTTCGTGCTGCTGCTAAACTAAATAACATTTATAGAATAATAATGAACTTAAATGAAACAATATCGCAACATTTCGACAAATAAATTATCTGATCTGTTTCTACAATTTAATTCAGGGTGATTTAGCCTAGACTACATTTAATTATAGCGAGATTTTCACCCTTGTACTTTTATCATTGGGAAGCACTCACATAATAGTTTGAGTAGATCCTCTGCACCTCTCGGTTTCAAACGGATTACCTAATCAGATAACATTTATTAAATATTTAGACATTTAAAGGCTTTAGACATAGCCGATTTCTTATCGTGGCTTTCGGTTCATTTTTGTGACGCGCAGTTCCCGGAGACAGAGACGATAAACTTTTGTCGTTAGCCTAATATGAATAAAAGTTTACAGTTTTGAACGATGTAGGCTACTCTACTCTGATCTGTATGACTAAAAAACTACGGAGTAGCCTAAAGGGCCTAAGTTATTTTAGCTGTTATGAGAAAAATAAATCCAAATGAACGTGCCGCCGCGTCTGTCGAACACTAATTCAACATGCCAGAATAAAACCCGACTTTAGAACAATGGATAGCGCCACTCGGCGTAGTGTGCCAAAATACTTAATTATAAACTTCAATATTTCATTCAAAATAATCTCAAAACGCTTTGTGACATTTTGAAAGCCGTGCATGCATTAAGGCCACTGGAACCATGAACGTAACTGAAACTGGTTCTGATTTTATTGTTTGTCGTTTAAACGTGCCTGTTGCATATCTTTATTTTATATATTTTAAATGGTCTATTGGTGAAGTAATTTATAGCATTGATTACTGTGGGGGAGGGGGGATTAAAATAATTCAGCAGAAGCAGGGATGTTTAGACCAGAAGGAAATCCCCGTCCCCCTGGCAAATCGCACCTTGCTTAAAACCATGTTTTTACAAACTCTTTATAGGAACCAAAAAAAGGCTATCCTGTATAAAAAAAAAATTTGTTTGTTTGATTGTCTGCATTAATAATAGGCTATGACATGCATTAATAGGCTAATATAAAATGTACAATAGTCTATGTTTGTCCGGGATTTGAACCCGTGTCATCCAAATGATCGATACGTAAGTTCTACCACTCTGCCATGAATTTACTCACTGAGAAATGCCCGGTTTATCCAGTGTGTGTTCTCCAGAGAAGCGCTCATCATTCGTCTCATTCCTCAATAGAATAGTAAACAAATAATCAGCTTCATTGCACCTAATTTATTTTTGTTTGTTATTTTTGTTATTATTATTATTTTATCACGCTGCTCCCAACGGGCAATAGGCTTATGTCGCCCACCGACGTCTAGGCGTAGGCTACAATATGAAATAAAGGCTATATTGTTCTCGTCTCTATTTTTAAATTATGATTCTATTTTTCTGTCCTAAACAATGTTCTATAGTAGCCTATTTCATCTGTTAATTGACATTAACCCCGCTTACATTTCAAAATACGGCAATAGCTGCTGTTTTGCACAATGTCCCTCTGCGCCACCTGGCGGTCATTTCACGAATGACTTTGAAATGCGACTGGATTATTTTTACCGGTAGTTTTGCTGCGGTGGCTGGCGCGGCGGTAATAGGCATTCTGGTTGAGTACCATCTGTATATTGAAGTCGTTTCAAGAGGATGTCATGGTCAATAGTGTCAAAAGCTGCACTCAGATCTAGCAGTAACAGAATGACAGATGACCCTGAATCAGTAGACAACAATAGATCATTCGTAACTTTAAGCAAGGCTGACTCTGTACTGTGAAGTGCTCTGAAACCAGATTGGAACTTACTTAGATGCTTTTAACATTTTGGATAAGAAGTAAACTGTGAGAGCACTGCCTTCTCTAAAACCTTTTAAATAAATGGGAGTTTAGAAATTGGCCGGTAGTTACTAAGAACAGATGGATCAAGGTTAGATCTTTTTAGCAAGGGCTGTAAAGAAGCATGTTTAAAAGACTCAGGAAAAACCCCACTAGACAGAGAACTGTTTATAATAGTTAAAAGCGCAGGGCTAATAGTGTCTAATACTTCTCTAAGCAAACGGCCAGGCAGTACATCAGATTGATAGTATGTCAATTTCATTTTAGAGATTAATGCACTTAATTGAGATTGAGACACTAGTTTAAGACACTAGTTTAAAACTAGTAAAATTACTAGAAGGAGAGATCAGGGGAGAAACAGCCGTGTCAAAAGGAGAGAGGTGAGATCGGATATCTAGTATCTTCTGTACAAAGAAACCTAAGAATTCTATACAGGTCTCGAGATTGCCAACAGGAGCTGAGCAGGTGGCTGTATTAAGAACTGAATTTATAGTTTTAAAAAGAACTTTTGGCCTGTTTGCATTCATAGCAATTAAATTTGAAAGATATTGAGTCCTTTAACCTGTTAGCCTTCAGCGCCACTTTTGAAAAATCCCCAGAAATAGCATACCCAACCTAAAAAAGATTCAATTAATTGACCCTTTGTCCTAAAAGCTCAAGTACGGTCTCATTTGAAAGCTGACACCTGGCACTTTATTGGAAATGTAGAATGAATTATTGTCATAATGAAAAAAAAATTATGAATAGCTTCAAAGTTGTGTAAGTTATTAGAAATTTATTTTTATGAAACATCTTCATGAAAATTAAATTGAAGTTGGCCCGTCAGCACTCTAGAAATGCACTCCAGCTAAAGACACATGTCTGACCATGTTATATTTAAAATTTGAAGGTGATAAGTCTAAAACTCTGTATTTTGTTAAATGTTTTTCAAGATCATCTCAAATGACTTTATTTTGAATTGACTCTAAAATGCAAACTTGTGTTTATTGTCATCTATTAGCATCTATTCAGTCTATTGTCTCTATTGTTTTGTGGTGCAAACGAGCCCCATTCAGTGTCAGTCTCTCCTGCACACATTTACACCTTTCCAGCCTGCTTATGGCCATAAATATTATTTTCCTTTGTCTCCATTATAATCGCTAACGACTGGCTAATCACGGTGTTTCACCCCCTAATTTCTTTCATAATCTTCACTTCACATTTGAAACTGTATCAAATGCCTTTCTTAAATAAAGAAATATTTCAGTAAGCATTCCGATTTAGAAAAAAAATCATAAAAAATAACAGCTAGATGGCAGGTGCAACTAGAGAGCTAGCTAGCATGTTAGCTTAGCACACCATCAATACACGACAATTTATGAGATTAAAACCCTTTTTGTGCTCCAAACTTACTTTATAGTGCAAGTCGAGTGTTTTAAATAATCTTCTATGAGCTTATTTGGCTTCAGAAAAGAAAATCAGACAGAAAATATATGATTTGATATTATTCTGCACTATTGTAAAGTCTATACCGATTAGCATTACATTATACATATAATCTATTATTATAAAAATACCTGACATGGCTCGAAGAACACAGGTAAATCAAATATCATTGCAATCATGTTTATTGTCTTCAAAACATCTTTATCTGCATGTTATAGCGATCTCTGAAAGCTAACGTTAGCTGTGTTTATGTCAGTGACGTCCTGGAAGGTCACAGGTTATTTCTTCTTCGTGAGCTTTCATATTTGGAAAAAACTGTGCAAATGGCGCCCTCAGCCTGCTGTATGGATTGAAAACACAGTACATCAGAGTATCCAGCACTCTTTATGTATACATCGACGCATTTGGATATAAATTCAATAAATATTATTCCTGTCTATAGAAATATGATGTAAACCTATGATAATATATCAATATTTCTCCAAATCTGCACATTTTTGAGCCAAAAGCCCTGAGGAACGTTGTTTTGTCACGCGTTCTCAAGACAACAGCACCGGAGTTTTTTTTTGAATGGAGCAGCTGACGCTCATAATTCATATTAAAGGTATCGACTCATTTTTTCATTACATAAATCCTGACACAAATTAAGACATAACTGTCACTATAAGTTTCTCAGAATACAATAGTGGTCAAATACTGAAACGTGAGACTTATATATTTTTAATGATGTATAGTTTGTCAAGGTAATAACATTAAATCTGATAGTAACTTTGAACTATTTAAAAAAAAAAACGCTTCAGAGCGTCCTCGCTCTGGTGAAGGTTAACAGGTTAAAAGGTTCAACCCAGATTCATTTATATTAGACATCAATAATATGCAATGGTCAGATGTTCTTGAAGAACAGAATGTCAACACTGCTTTAAATATGTTTATGGATAAATTAATGAAATTGGTTAATATGTATGCTCCCCTTAGGAAAAGGTCAATAAGAAGTAACAGTGCTCCATGGCTGGACAATGAAGTGAGATCGTTGATGCGTCAAAGGGATAAAGCCAAAACAGTTGCTCAAAAAACAGAGAAACCTGAAGATTGGAAGATGTACTGCACATTAAGAAATAAAGTTACAAAACTAAATCATAGTAAAAATAATGGTTATTTTATACAGAAAATGTATAATTCCGTGAATGATGGGAAAAAACTGGAAAATACTGAATGTATTAATGTGTAAGAAGCCAAAGTCATCCCCAAAATTTGTTGAATGTGAGGGGCAGTTCATTACGAAGCCACATGATATTGCAAATTATTTTAACACGTTTTTTTAAAAAGAAAAGTGGATAATTTAAGATTTGACATGAACAAAACTGACAGTGATGCATGCCGGAAATTGGTTGATAACATAATACAGGGCAAAAACTGCCATTTCCAATTCAATACTGCAACTCAGGATGCCGTAGAGAAGCTGCTACAGGGTCTAACTACTGAAACATCTGCAGGTATAGATAATTTGGAAGGAATAATACTTAAAATAGCTGCGACTCAGCTTTCAAAACTTATAAGTCACATTTGTAATAGGTCCGGTACTTACTTCCGTGGTTCCGGAGGTCCGGTGGTACTTTTCCTGAGCTTTGGAAACAGTCAAAAATTATACCCATTCTTAAAGATGCAAAGGTGGGCTTTACTGGATCAAATAGTAGACCAATCAGTTTACTTCCAGTGTTAAGCAAAATTTTGGAGAAGATCATCTTTAATCAAATAATGGATTATTTCAGTACAAATGAATTGATGACAAAGTTCCAACATGCATATAGACAAGGCTTTTCCACAAACACTGCTCTAGCACAAATGACAAATGAGTGGCTAACATGTTTGGATGAATGGAAACTAGTAGGAGCTGTGATTTTGGATTTTACAGCAGATTTTGATGTAATAGATCATAGTCTTCTCATAGCCAAACTCAAAGCATATGGTTTTTCACACTCAGCACTAACTTGGGTGCATAGTTATCTTTCCAATAGGACGCAACAGGTTTATTTTAATGGTAGTCTATCCAATTGCTTAACAACATCATGCGGCATAGCACAAGGAAGTTGCCTGGGTCCACTTTTATTTTCAATATTTATAAACGATTTTCCATATGTTTTTAGAAAGGCTAGTGTTGTTATGTATGCTGATGATGCTACTTTGTTCAATACAGCATCAACATTACCTGAACTCAATGATAATCTTCAGCATGAGTTAACCCTCTGGGGTCTGAGGTGTTTTCTGGGTCCTGGAGGTGTTCTGACATGCTCTAACATTTGTGCTTATTTCTGTTACTTGTGACATTTTCAGGGCTAAAGTCTTATTACACTGCATTCAGCACAAACTCTGCTACAATAACATGTCAGCAGCATGTATGTAAAAGTTTGTATTTTTGAGATAATAACATTTATGCACGGTTTGTGAAAATGACAAAAAAAAAAACTGAAATAAGGTTATGAAACCCAAACTGATTATTTCTTTACAAGACTTTTGAAAATTGTATCACGTAGCCTAGAATATTTGCTCCAAAACTATGTGAAAATCACCTTGACTACTCATTCAGATAAGACAATATATTGATTTAAAATTTGTAAGACATGTCTTGTGTAAGAAAGCTTTATGCGAGTAGGCGTAAACCACCCCATGAATATTGAGTGTTTCACACCTGAGAAAGACCCTCCCATAATGGCCATATTAGGAGCTCTCAGGTCCTATGAGGAACTTTGAACAAAGAATATAAATATATTTTTTCTCAAAGTCAAAGTCAAAGTTTATTTATATAGCACTTTTTAAAAACAACAGGTGTTTAACAAAGTGCTGTACACATATATGCTATATCAATAATGCAATCAACCAACATGAAAAATAAAAGGAGTAAAAAATAATAAAAACAGCAAGCATAAAACAATACTCACATAGTATCAAATGCCAAACTATAGTAGTGAGTTTTGAGGTTTGATTTAAAAATAGCAAGGGTTTGGGCCTGTCTGATATGCAGGGGCAAACTATTCCAGAGCTTTGGTCCAGCTACTGCAAATGCTCTTTCACCTCTACTTTTTTTCTTCACCCGAGGGACAACCAACAACAACTGGTCAGCAGACCTAAGCGCTCTTGACGGAGCGTATTGCCTAATCAGTTCTGACATATACTTAGGAGCAAGGCCATGAAGCGATTTAAAAACAAACATCAAAATTTTGAAGTTAATTCTAAAATAGATTGGTAGCCAGTGAAGGGAGGAAAGAACAGGTGTAATATGTTCGCGCTTTCGTGTCCCTGTCAACAAGCGAGCTGCAGCATTCTGAACCCTCTGTAGTCTAGAGAGAGAGGCCTGACTAATGCCTATATAGAGGCCATTGCAATAATCTAAACGCGATGAAATAAAAATGTGGAGAAGTCTTTCAAAGTCTCTAGAAGACAAAAATGATTTTACCTTGGTGAGTTGTCTCAATTGAAAAAAGCTCGATTTAACTACCAAGTTAATCTGTTTATCCAATTTAAAATCACAATCCATAGTGAAACCTAGATTTTTGACATATGGTTTCACTAGTGGATTCAGCTCACCAAGATCAAAATTTAGCGAGTCATAAGTGCCACCGGGAGTAAAAAGTATAACCTCTGTTTTGCTTTCATTAAAACATAAGAAGTTCTGTGCCATCCAAGCTTTAATTTCCTCGAGACATTGGAGTAAAGGCGCTAAAGTGCAGGTGTCTTTTTTTTTCAGAGGCAGGTAAATTTGGGTATCATCTGCATAGACATGAAACGAAACTCCAAATTTCCTAAAGATATGACCTAGGGGCAGTAAATACAAGGCAAACAACATTGGCCCCAAAATGGAGCCCTGAGGGACACCAGACGTGAGAGACGCCGTAGAAGAGACAAATTCTCCAAGGCGAATTGCAAAAGTTCTTTCAGACAAATACGACTTAAACCATGCCAACGCAGTACCCTCAACACCAACACATTCTTCTAAACGTGAGATTAAAATCCTATGGTCTGAGGTGTCAAATGCAGCTGAAAGATCCAATAATAATAAAATCGCACAATTCCCTGAGTCAGTGGTAAGTAACAAATCATTTGAAACTCTCAACAATGCAGTTTCTGTACTGTGTAGCGACTTAAAACCAGACTGAAACACTTCGTGGATACCATTTAAACATAAAAATACATTCAACTGTTCAAATACAACTTTTTCGAGTAATTTAGACAGGAACGAAAGCTTAGAGATGGGCCTAAAATGATCAAAAACTGATGGATCCAGATTACTTTTCTTAATAACCGGTTCCACCACTGCGTGTTTAAAAGATTTAGGTACAACTCCCGTAGCCAGGCTACTGTTAATAATAGCAAGAACCGAAAAGCTAACGGCATCAAATACATCCTTTAGGAGACGTGGAGGAACAATGTCAGTGTGACATGTAGACAATTTCATTTTGACAAAAGTCTCCCTCAATGAGACAAGGGACACTGGCTCAAACTGATTTAAGACAGCAGAGCGCTCAAAACTAATAGGTTGGAAAATCAGCGAAGATGATATATTCAATCTAATAGCATCAATCTTGTCAATAAAGAAATGTAAAAATTGTTCACATAGTTCGGTAGAATGTTCTAAACTAGCAGCTTGGGGAGTATTTAAAACCGCATTAATGGTACTAAACAGTACAGCTGGCTTAAGGGAGTTTCTACTAATTATATTCGATAAGTATTTTGATTTCTCCTGTCTCACACACTTTTGATATTTAGACAAGTTATAGCGTAGGATATCAAGTGAGATCTGCAACTTATCCTTCTTCCAGCGGCGTTCAGCCCTTCTGCATTCCAGCCTTATAGCTCTAGTTGTAGCGTTTAGCCACGGTTGGACTTTACATTTATCTCGAATCGTCCTGAAAGGGGCAACAGTGTCCAAAATGCTATTGCAAGTTGAAAAGAACGATGAAGTTAATTCTTCAGTAGTTTGCCCACATGATGGCATCCGATAGTCTAACTCAATTAAATAAAAAATTTCTCATACTAATTACACATGTACGTTTGTTTGTGTGGAAAGCATTCGGAAATGTCAACAGATGAGCGCATCAGCGCGCAGAGCAACAAGGCGCGCATGAACGTGTTTCATTGTCACGGCTACATAAACAAATTTCCGCACACAGGAAGACAGTTATGGTAATATTTTACATGTATTTTAATCACAAAAACTAACGTTTGCATCAAGTGAAAGCATCAGGCACATTGGCTACCTACATAATAAGCTGTTTTAAATGTAATATGTTCAATGCCGCGCTGATGTGGGCTCGGGTCGGCTATCCATCCTCTATTTCAAACACACAGCGCGAACATTCACTGAAACATCGAGCAACAGTTCGACTGCAATGTGAAGTTTATGCAACAATACTAACTAATATAATTCAGAATTATTTCCTACCTTAAAATCTTTCTTGTCTTCAAATCGCGTTCTTCTTCTTCTGATGTAAATCCAATCTCACCTGAACTTCTTTTTTCCTTTTTCCAGACTCTGAATTTGAACTATATGGCCGAAATAGTCGGGAAAGATTCATCTGGATGTCATCTTCCCTTGTCGAAGATGATGCTTGGCTACTCTGAGAACCAGGGGTGGATGGATAAGGTCGCCAGCGAGTGGAGTTTGTTCTGTAACATGGGGTGGTTGGGAACAGACTGTGAGAGGGGGCCCTAGGGGGCATCATAGACAGGAAGGATGTCCCTGGGTTGCATGGGGTGGTTGGAAACAGACTGTGAGACGGGGGCATAGGGGGCATCATAGATGGGGAGGATGTCCCTGGGTTGCATGGGGTGGTTGGAAACAGACTGTGAGACGGGGGCATAGGGGGCATCATAGATGGGGAGGATGTGCCTGGGTTGCATGGGGTGGTTGGAAACAGACTGTGAGACGGGGGCATAGGGGGCATCATAGACGGGGAGGATGTCCCTGGCAGGATGTCCCTGTTAGGAGTTCCTTGTGAAGAGGTCAATCTTTCTGCCAGTAAATTCGTTGTTATTTGTATCTGGCGAAGTATTTCGCGCATGTCTTCATCTGAACTGTTAAAATACATGCACAAATTGAAAACATGTAAAATATTACACTAAAAAATACTTTTTATTTATTAAATTTGTTTAATATTTTAACTTAAAAAGAATGGTTCACTGTAAAATGAAAAATAAATGTCATAATTTATTCTCCCTGTTGTGGTACTAATGTCCCTTTTTTTCAGAACACAAAAGGTAAAAAAAAAAAAAAAAGTCCTGTTCATGCTAGTCCATATCATTGCAGTAAATAGCGACCAGCTTTTAAAACATGGTAGCCTATTTGCAGGTATCTGCACTTCCAATTTAATACTTTTTTTAAAGTTTCCAAAGCATTTTAAGACCTGGAAATCAATTCAACTTCTATGCAAACACACAAAATCACCCTGCTCAACAGAGATATATGAATGAACAATGGGCATTTCTGGCTTTAAATGAACTATAGCAGAATAAACGGTCTATAGGATTATATAGGTGACCATAGCAAAAAATATTTTTGATTTACAATTTGCTCTGATGGTGAAATAAAAAAATCCAATGTTGCCTTTCTGTGACCTTACGATAGAGGGAAAAAATATATAAAGAAAGAGACTGATCATGGCAGTCAGAGAGAAAAAACTATCACTCCCTAAGCAATAGAAACACACTCGCAGCAGTGCTTACTTTTTTTTGGTAATTTTGGTACTTTTTTTACTTGGTAATTTAATGCCAGCCAGTGGGCACTCTGGCTGTGGAAGGGAGGTTGAAGATGACCACGTTGGATCACTGGGAGTCTTAAGCACCAGGGCCTTTGAGGCAGTGACCAAAGCCAGAGAGGTTGCACTCTGACTGGGGAATAACTGGAAAACCATGGAACATCCAGTAAAAGACAGGCTGATTTTCTAAAATCTGAATCCCAGGCAAGGTGCAGCCCTCTGGGGCATGAATAAAGCTCAAACACCCAAGCACCAGGGCTTTCAAGGCAGTGACCCAAGCCAGAGAGGTTGCACTCTTGCTGGGCAGTGAGTTCAATCTCCGCCATGGTGGAGCTCTGAAAGTCATGAAACCTCCAGGAAAAGACTGATTTTCTGAAATCTTAATCCCCTGGCTGGGCTTGGTTTGCTCCTGGAGGCCCTCTCCCTCCAGGATTTATCCCCAGCCAGAGTGCCCCCAGGCTGGGCTTGGTTTTCATCCTGGAGGCCCTCTCCCTACAGGATGTTTTTTGGTCAGTAACCAGCCTGACATGGACCCCGGCGGAGAAGCTCCTTCTTCATCGCCCACCACTGCCTCAGCTGACATCATCCCATCTCATGGCAAAAAGTAAGTGCATTATAGTTTGCAGGCATTGTTTTCAGTGCGACTTTGTCATCTCAGAATAAAGGTTTTAATAACACTGTTATTATTCACATAATCTTAATGGTGGTGTCTTAAGTATCTTGTCTGTTTTGTCCCGTTTAATCCAAACAGACGGTCTATTGGGTCTGCTTCTAAACATCAGACAATCATGTTTAAAGCAAAGGCAGATGTGGAACGGATACAAAGGGACATCCAGGTGGGCCGTAAAATCAGCAATGCTGACATGACCTTATACAGGCATAGGCGCCGATACCGTGGGTGCTCCGGGGCTCGAGCACCCACGGAAAATACCGAGCACCCACGTGTGCCAGACTGCCAGTAGGCTACATTCATTTAAAATTAAGCGTCACAATGTGATTGGTTATGTCGCTGTCAGTTGCCTGCTCCATATCCTATCCACCAATCACAGCGTTTCTTGGATGAAAACGCCTCTTTAGTGACCGCGCTCCATCCCCCCACTATACAGTTTTTGGTATATGTGCTTTCGGTAATCAGATTCAGAGTGAGACTAAAATGGACAGAAATGATGCAAGTGTATTGACATCCACCACAAGTGCCCTGTCAGAAGCACATAACAGCGAAACTAGAAGCAGCGAAGCTAGGAGCTACAGTGAAACTAGCAGTAAGTTACCAGTAGCGAGGCTAGGAGCTGTGCCGGTCAGTCATAACTTGCCATTTTCAAAACTCATTTCCCTTGAAGATGCCGATTTAGCCTTGTTTACAATAATAGCATCCAAATGTTACATTGCAAATATGGAAACGTTGGACCGAATGAGAGATGCGCGAACCAAACGTCGTACAGTTCTAGTTTCGATTCAAATAAATCAGTTTATGCTTGGCGTTTAGAATAGGCTAAACACAAAAAAGGCTAAATGTTGTTTGTAATAATGGCAACAATAGGCTATTTTAGTCTATGTATATTTTTATTATACGTGGGTGGCTAACGTTACTTATTTTTCATTCTTGTTGTTTTCTGAAAACAATTCATTTAAGGATTTGACATGGGTTACAGTAAGGGGAATTAAAATATGTATAGCCTATGTTATTAATAGTGTTTATAATATTCATTGTGTAACGTATTTTATTTACCGTTGTTGTACACTATTTCTGAATAGGCTAATAAAATGCGGTTTTTACAACAATGTGACGCGCGCGTGTTTTACTACATGACCCGGTGCGCATCATTTGTTTGGATATAAATTATAGGCTAATACATTTTAATAAAACACAAGGCCTACATCATAAAACTCAGAAGAGTAGCCTACATTTTAATATCTAATAGAATTCATAATTATTTCTTACCTTAAAATCTTTCTTGTCTTCAAATCGCGTTCTTCTTCTTCTGATGTAAATCCAATAATCTAACAGCGTGTCTTCCAAACTCGACGAACAGCAGAGGACTGATGAAGTTCGGTGCATTGTTGTTGAGGTAATGAGCGCGTTTGCGTGCATGCGTGGACGATTTGCATGTCTATATATTTTGCACGTGTGGGTGTGGTCACATTAAAACTAATGAGCAAGGGTTTGAGAAACTGGATATCTTGTTGGTTTTATACAAATTACTTAAACAGAGAATATTTGTTTTCGTTTTGACTCTGATCATTTAAAACTACACACTTAAATGTTTATAAATATATAGAGCTCACAAATGTGTGACAAGTATTCGCTGAGTTTTGTTTATGTTTAGAGATGTCCTCAAGAAAAAAAAGTTTGGACGGAGACGGAGAGGCAGAAAGCACACCCTGTTTAATTTCTTTATTTTATAAAAGCACAACGTTTTGTTTTGATTGTAAGTGGACACATACAAAAGTAGACATCTCACAGATTGTTTTTTCATATTTATTAAGTCTGTATGACCATATATGACGGAGTATTTTAAGTTTATTTAGCTGCTATGTAAAAAAAATCGCGCAAATCACGCCGGCGTGATTGCCGACCCCAGAGGGTTAAATACAGTAGTGGACTGGGAGAAAAAGAATAAATTGGTAATGAATATTTCCAAAACTAAATGTATGATATTTTGCAATAGATACATGTTTCCAAGTATCACCCCACTTAATCTGCATATAGAGAGTAATGTGGCCGAGCAGGTTACCAGATTCACACTGCTGGGTGTTAGACTAGATAATTTATTATCTTGGTCAGACCAGATTGACCACATTGTCAGTAAGATGGGCAGGGGTATTGCTATGTCCAGAAAATGCTCTGTATATTGTCCAACTGCTACATTGAAAAACGTCGTCCAAAGTCTTGTTCTGTCTCACTTATATTACTGTCCAGTAGTTTGGAGTAGTGCAGCTCAAAAACATCTAAGAAAACTTCAAATTGCACAGAATAGAGCAGCCAGAGTAGTTCTGCACTGTTCTTTTCGCGCTAGTGTGCGTGAGATGCATATTAAATGATCTTGGTTAACAGTAGAGGCAAAAGTAAAATATAATATTTTGTTGCTCATGCACAAGGTCATGGCTAATTAAGCATATAACATTATAAAAGAAAAAATATTGTTTAGTGGATATGGTCATGAGCATGTGCAACAAGATAATGATTACTCCTAGTCCAAGATGTAATTTTATGAAGAAAACTATTGTATACAGAGGGGCTGTAGAGTGGAACTCACTTCCATTCAGCGTCAGGGAACTCAAAAGTAAATATTCTTTCTTTTAAGAAAACAATAAAACAGATATTACAGGTGTGAAAGTACTACAGATGGTACTCAACCAGAATGCCTATTACCGCCGCGACAGGCACCGCGGCAAAACTACCGCGGTAAAAATAATCCAGTCGCATTTCAAAGTCATTCGCGAAATGACCGCCAGGTGGCGCAAAGGGACATTGTGCAAAACAGCAGCTATTGCCGTATTTTGAAATGTAAGCGGGGTTAATGTAACACTGTCAATTAACAGATGAAATAGGCTACTATAGAACATTGTTTAGGACAGAAAAATAGAATCATAATTTAAAAATAGGCTAGAGACGAGAACAATATAGCCTTTATTTCATATTGTAGCCTAGACGTCGGTAGGCGACATAAGCCTATTGCCCGTTGGGAGCAGCGTGATAAAATAATAATAATAAAAAAAAACCGAACAAAAATAAATTAGGTGCAAAGAAGCTGATTATTTGTTTACTACTCTATTGAGGAATGAGACGAATGATGAGCGCTTCTCTGGAACAGATTGGATAAAACGGGCACTTCTTAATGTGTATGGCCGAGTGGTAGAACTGACGTATCGGCCATTTGGTTGACTCGGGTTCGAATCCCGAACAAACAAAGATTATTGTACATTTTATATTAGCCTATTAATGCATGTCATAGCCTATTATTAATGCAGACAATCAAACAAACAATTTTTTTTAAAATACAGGATAGCCTTTTTTTTGGTTCCTATAAAGAGTTTGTAAAACATGGTTTTAAGGTGCGATTTGCCAGGGGGGACGGGGATTTCCTTCTGGTCTAAACATCCCTGCTTCTGCTGAATTATTTTAATCCCCCTCCCTCCACAGTAATCAATGCTATAAATTACTTCACCAATAGACCATTTAAAATATATAATGTAAAGATATGCAACAGGCACGTTTAAACGACAAACAAAACAAAAAATAACCAGTTTCAGTTCATGGTTCCAGTGCCTTAATGCATGCACGGCTTTCAAAATGGCACAAAGCGTTTTGAGATTATTTTGAATGAAATATTGAAGTTTATAATTAAGTATTTTGGCACACCACGCCGAGTGGCGCTATCCATTGTTCTAAAGTCGGGTTTTATTCTGGCATGTTGAATTAGGCTAGTGTTCGGCAGACGCGGCTGCGCGTTCATTTGGATTTATTTTTCTCATAACAGACAGCTAATATAACTTAGGCCCTTTAGGCTACTCCGTAGTTTTTTAGTCATACAGATCAGAGTAGAGTAGCCTACATCGTTCAAAACTGTAAACTTTTATTCATATTCAAACTTTTATTCAAAAGTGTATCTGTCGTCTCTGTCTCCAGGAACTGCGCGTCACAAAAATGAACCGAAAGCCACTTTCCTCCGCTCAGTCACGATAAGAAATCGGCTATGTCTAAAGCCTTTAAATGTCTAAATATTTAATAAATGTTATCTGATTAGGTAATCCGTATGAAACCGAGAGGTGCAGAGGATCTACTCAAACTAGCTATTATGTGAGCGCTTCCCAATGATGAACGGACAAGGGTGAAAATCTCGCTATAATAGTCTAGGCTAAATCGCCCTGAATTAAATTGTAAAAATAGATCAGATAATTTATTTGTCGAAATGTTGCGATATTGTTTCATTTAAGTTCATAATTATTATATAAATGTTATTTAGTTTAGCAGCAGCAAGCACTGTGGTTCGAGATTTATATATATATAAAAAATAATAATAGCTAATTCACAAATCGCGCACCCTGGTTGTAAGGATCCAAAGATCCCCGTGGAATTTAACATTGAGTTGAACATTGTATTCATGACAACAAATGAACATGCGTTTGAACAAATGAACATGCGTTTGTATTTAGGTTTGCTCGGAAAAAGCTGGCCCAAACCGAGGTAGTGTTTTCTTTCTTCAATTATTGAAATAATTAAATGTTTATTAATAAACTTTTATGATAGAAATATTAGCCTACTAGCCTACATGTAGCCTAAATAATTTACTTATTTCATTACACTTTACTAGCTTAATGCTATGTCTAGAATTAAGTGTGAATTGCGACTTCTCTTTGTTTTAAGTCGGTCTGGAGCTCAGATCGCCTGTGGGGGGTTGGGGGTTCAGGAGGTGTTAAATGTTCTGTCTTTCATATGGAGAGTAAGCTTGATGACCAGGCAAAGGCAAAATACTTTTAAAGATAAATCTCTCGATGTGTCCAAATGTAGGCCCTTAAATTATAAATATTGTAGTTTTATGTATTGTATTTAAAGAGGTCTCACACACACTTTCAGTTGAAGTGTTCAATCCATTTGTTTCAACTGGTTTTGTATAATTTTAACATGTTTGAGTAGTGTGTGTTTGTCAATAATCTGGCATTATCTAAACATGAACTATCGACGAAACGCGTTCTTGCCAACTAAACGAATGCAAGTGAGCAGCAGATGCAGAGCGTTTTATTCGCGATCCACCTCGTTTTATTGTACGGTGAATTCAACCAGGCATTCTGTTTCTTTGAAGCAAGACTCAATCATTTGTTACAGTTTTTTTTTTCGTGATTTGTATGGATGACACACAGCGACATCTATCAGCTGTATAATGGGGTTTTACCCTGAATCTTGTTTAATTTCGAGAGAGACCCGGCGTGCGCAGTGCTGGGAGACTAAATAAACTAAAATAAAAGAGATCCAGCGCGAGAGAGAAGCAAAGAAAATCTTAATTTATGTTGCTTTGAACTATTTTCGTTTTGTAGACTAGCCTACTGTTTTAATTGTTTATTTAGCTGCAATTTCTTTGGCAATACAGATTTAAAATGTCGCAAGAATAAGATTCTGTTTCTTACTTAATAAACTCTAACTCGATGCAACCCTATTTTAAATAGGCTAAATAAACTGCCCCCGACACTTTATTTAAACCTTGAAATGTCCAGGATCTGTTTTTATTTTCTAATTATTAATTTCTTCCTTTGCTATGGCGGGTATCAATTGTCAGTCATCTCAATTTCGTGGATGATTCACAAAACAATAATTTAGCAGATTAAAGACTATCTTCATCATTTTCATTTTCTGACGCGATCGGCTGATAATCTTCCTTCATCAGTTTTGTCGTCTGTGCAGCGGCTCTACTGGAAAGTAGCAAATGTATGTTGTAATGTGCCATAGATAATTAAACAAAACGCTTGACTTCAAATAAACAGTTACCTATCTAAGCATCAAGAATGGTAAAACATTTAACGATGTCAGCCAAAGCTAGTGAGATTCGATCTCGCATCGCTTGAAGCTCCGTGAAGCTCGTGCTGGTGCGTTGACCACTGCGCTACCGTCGGTCCGCTGATAAGACGTTGCTCTTGCAAAGCCTGATTGATGTAGCCTAACATTTGTCTATTGCAATGTTTTGTGTTGAAATATTTTCATTATTTATTAAATGTATTAGGCCTACGTTTAATTTCAGTCTTGTGATTATATGAATTCATTTAACTAAATGCTTAACTTGAATTTTTTCTGTTTTACCACATTTCAAACACTCTCAATGAGCCGCGGCGCGGCGGCAGATTACGCAATAGAGAGAATAAACTGACACTTTTCAAAGTCTGCGATTGTAGCGCCTCTTAGCGGTCAAAGGCAGCAAATACACCCCCGCAATTTTACCGCCGCGGGAACGGCGGCGGTAAAAGTCTCATTCTGGTTGAGTACCATCTGTACCTATTTTATTTTTGCATGTTTTGTTTTAAATGTTTTGCATTGCATGTTGAATAGATATTTCTTTTTGCATAACTGCATAATTTGTACTCCTTTCAAATGTGTGTCATGGTAGCTAATATATTGCATAGTTTTTATAGATCTTATTGATGTATTGATTAATTGAATTTTTATTTTTGTATTGTACTTTCAGTGGACCCCAGGAAGACTAGCGACCACCATAGTGGGAGCTAATGGGGATCCAAATAAAAAAATAAACCTATAGTGTTTAATGTACCATGCCAAAAGCTTTTTGCAAAGGAAGGACACTTTGTTAGCATTCACTAGTACACTGAGAATTCTGAAAAATAAGCCACTGCATTGACCTGAAGACACAATCATGCCTTCACTGAAATGAATTCCATGCAGATGTACATCAGACGCGAAAGACAAAACTTCTTTGTGTGGCTATTTTTTCTGAAGTGCTGTCTTCTGTGGCACTTCTAATGTACACGTTCTTACCGTTTTCACATTCTGCACAGACAAGGGTAATGAAAAGAGACTTGGACCATTGAGAAAATGGGCCATCATAAGCTGATGCTTAGTTGCCAAAGTGAGTGGAATGTTTTTGAAATTGTGGACGTCACTCACCACACCTTTGAAATAGCTATGCTTGGCCTCAACTATGATTGTCCAGAAATCTGATTGTCCATAGCTCGACTAATGCCCAATTCTCATGTCCATTCCCACCTATGGTTTTCTTTGAAGAGCTGGACTGGGAAATTACTTGGGGTCTGTTCACTCTGTCTGAGTCGTTGTAAGGAAAGGATTTAATACAGTTGTACAGTAAAATGTCCCTTTGAAGATGAGTTATTTCAAGCTAATTGATAACTTCAATGGAACAATTCCCTCCAATGGGACAATTCCCTCCAATGTGTCATGTAGGAAATCTGGTGGGAACCCAGTTATTGGGTGAAAGAAAGGAAGGTGCTTACTGAGGACACATTCTTTTTTTACACCAAGTCTGCTCTGAAGCTCATGGTGGTCTCTCATCTGTAATTGAGTTGTGCTGTTCAATGGTTCGAAGCTGAAAACAACTAGCATCTTATGTCTGTATGTCATCTTTGCTGACTTGGCAAAATCTACACAGGTTCTCAGCTTGAAAGCTTTCTTGAAAGCCAGCAAGACTGTGAGCCCCAAGATTGTCAGCAAATACACAATACACCGTTAAGATGTGCATTCAGGGCTTCAACAAACACACCTTGCTGCTCCAGGTCTTTCATGTCTTTTAACAGTGGATCGAAAAATGTGTCGTAGCCAAACATTTTTTACATCAATGCTCTTTCCAAGCAGAGCCAGTTGTATTGAGGAAAGTGTAGAACGGAATTTTGCAGACAAATTTAGAAGCACCCAATAAACAGCTGTGATCTTGTGAATCTTTTTCGAAGTGCCCAGGGGATTGCAAACCTCAAAATCATCAATGTAGATACCCACTGAAAGGCAATCACTTTGAACACCTACAAGTTGGTTTTCCTTGTAATACTGCCCACTACGAGTAGATGTGTACTGTCCTGGTAACTCATCCTCAACAAAAACAGCTCTTTCCAAGACATCTGCTCTGTTGAGCAACACTTCAAGAACTCTCAACACAGGCACATGTGCCTATCAAAACGGTACTCCACCGGATCAATTACTTGAAAATGGTCTTTAAAATAAGCATTCCTTCTATAATCTGTTGAGAGTGTACCCTTCTTTGCAGTGGCTGTAAAAACAGGATTTGTTTTAAGATCTTCTGATGATATCAATTCAGAACGCTCTTCTGCCACTGAATCATCAATGTGGCTTTTGTATTTTCTTAAAATATCCCTGATCGATTGTTTTGCTGCATACTTAGATAACGAAACAATATCACTCATCCAACTTAATATCTCCTCCTGAGTTGCACTTTTTGAAACGTGCAAAATTGTCTGCATATAAAGGATCAATGATTCAAGTTTGCTCTCTAGACTTGTATAGTCTACAGGCTCTGAATACGAGCTTGTTTCAGGTCCAGAAGGAGTTAAAGGGCACCTATTATGGAATTTTGAAATGTACCTTTCATGTAGTGTGTAACATAGATCTAAGTGAAAAAAAAAACATCCTGCAAAGTTTGAAATATGAAAGTGCACCGTATATAAAGTTATTGTCTTTCAAAAGTAAGAGTCGACTCTGAGTCATTTTTATGAATCGTTAGAAGACCGAAGCTTTTTCTCTGACTAGATGACGTCAACTTGTCAAGTTATTTGAATACGATACGCCCACTTATTGCGCTCCAAGGCAAACTTGAAAACATCATGGCGACGAGACGCTGTGTTCTGAAGTGCGACTCAAAAGCCAACTTTTTTCATCTGCCCAAGGAGGAGCATTTGAAGACTAAGTGGCTACAATTCATATATACAACTATATACCACAGAAGTATAGTCCAAGCCTTGTGCTTAGTTCATGCCATTTTGAAGACGATTGCTTTAAATGCAATCAAACTTGGATTCGCGAGCCGGCTGATATTGAAGGAAGGTTCAGTTCCAAGTGTTTGCATCAGCTTCCTCCTCCATATCACAGCCTGTAAGTCAGGGGTGTCGGAGTCAGTTCCTGGAGGGCCAGAGCCCTGCAGAGTTTAGCTTCAACCCTAAACATTTTTTTAAAAACACCTGATCAGCTAATCAATTCCTTCATGCTAATTTGAAAATTGCAGGTGTGTGTGTGTTGAAGCAGGGTTGGGACTAAACTCTGTAGGGCTGTGGCCCTCCAGGAACTGACTCCGACACCTGTGCTGTAAGTGTTATTAATAATTGTTGCTTTTATGGTTTTTTTGTAGCATGCTTAATAATTATTTTGTTTGTTGTGTAAGCAACGTTTAGCTTCTAAGTCTTCAATGACAATTGAATTGAGATATGTGAAGTGTTTGTCGTTGTTTTCGGAGTTGTCTTAAAGAATAGAATAATACCTCGTAGTAACGTAACTGCATTTTTTTTTTTGTAAAAACGTTATGTTTATGCATCGGGCTAACGCAAACAAAGACTGATTGTGCTTTTACAATATGAACTCTGGGCTAATGCACGCTAACATAACATTAAATTCTTTATCTTATTTTTCGTTTTTTACTACAAACTACAAAGCAGTGGACTATAATCATTATTATAACACAATTTAATTGATAAAAGCATCATTGTACTCCGTGTTAAACAATAAGTATTATCTATGTAAACACTGCTGGGTCATCTGACCAATCGACGCAGATTAGCGTCGCGCAAAGGAGGGGTTTGGAAAAATGAGTCGTTGAACGAATCATTTGGGAGTCGGTGAGCAAATCAGGTAAAAATAAATGCATATTATACGACAACAAAAGTGTTTTTTGTCATTTGCATGCATGTAAAACTGTTGTTGGGGACTCCCTAAACAACATTAGGAACATTTTAAATGTCATAATAGGTGCCCTTTAAAAGAACAATGCTTACATTTGACTGTTGAATTGGTATCTCCAGTCTCTTCCGACCATGACTCTTCATTGGTTTCTAAATCATCCTTTTGAAATGTAACAGAAGAGCTAAAATCTTTAAAACCTTGAGACTTGTGTCTACGAGTTATGTGACTACTAAAAGTTGAAAGGACATTGGTTGTCAGCTCACAATCTTTAAAAGGACATTTGACTGTCATGTTTCTTCAAATGATTTCTGATATGGTTTAAAAACTGAGATGGCAAATATCTTTAAAATCACATAACTCACATGAAAAATGAAAGTGCTCTTTAACTGCAGCAGTCTGTTTGTGTGCTCTAGTCAAATGTGATTTTATCCTACAGTTTTGAAAGTGCAGATACAGTCCGTATACAAGCAAGGCTGCTGCCAGAATCGTCCTTGATAATGGTGAAACCTGTAGTTTCAAAATTACCTCTCTGCTACTGTGGGCAAATTTGCAAAGCTTACACTGCACATCTCTAACTCATTTTTTTTGTATTTAGGTTTGGAATGCAATGTTAAATTTCTACAAAATCATAATTAAATGTAATTAATTAACTAAGCATGAACAATACTTCTACAGCATTTATTAATCTTAGTTGGTGTTGATTTCAACGTTTACTAATACATTATTAAAATCAAAAGTTTTATTTGATAACATAAGTTAATGCACTATGAACTAACACAGACAATGAGCAACTTTTATTAACTTTGATTAATAAATACTGTAAAAAAAAAATGAATTAATAGCCTACTGTAAAAAAATTAATTGCTCATTGATAGTTCATATATTAATTTTAACGAATGAGACCTTGATGTAAAGTGTTACGTGTGTGTGTGTGTATATATGCTACGTTAAACACCGAAATAAGATCCTCAAAAATTAAACTGTTTTTATAATCGTTTGAAGACAAAATCTAAATTATATGGTTAAATCACGTCTTTACACTTGGCCGTGTTTATTGCACAGTAACGTTAGGCCTAAGTTACATTACAGTGAAAAGAGGACGAACATCAATGAACAAAATTAACACAATCTACAACACAAAATCCTCTTCTATACATGTTATTGTTTTAATTGACACTCTAACCGTGTATTTTTGATAACTTTCAAATGTTAATAGCTAAACTATCATCTCAAGATCGCTATAACTCGCTGTCTAAGCTCGTTTGAAAATATACTGTGCTATAGAATGAGTTGTCTTTTATGAACATAACATTGCACTTTATAATTTATGTGTGCAGTTTATATATCTTAATTTCAACAATAACGTTAAAAGAAAACCTACCTAATAGACTAAATCCACTCCCGAGTCCCTTCGTCAGCGTGATTGAAGAGGGAAACCCTGTGCAAGTTACGCGAAGACAGACTGTGCATGCGCAACAACAGGAAGTTAAACGGTCAAAATTATAAATCAAAATATTAAGTTTTCTCAACTTAATTGTTTATACTCAATGGACAAAGTAGTAATCAACATGCAGTTAAATAGTTTTTAGAAGTAAACTCAACATTGTGCTCAAAAATTTGTCCACTTGACTTACAATTTTAAACTGAGTTAACAATTTGCAAGTTGGATTTTTTACAGTGTGGAGAGAGAAACAAGTGCCCTGCACAAAGATGTCGCTTTTGGACTGACACAATTTGAACTTCACCTTTGTCAACACTTCAGTCGTGTTGAATTAATGGGTAAAAGAGGCCAGAAAGTTGCAGTGTTACTTTCACCAGACATGGTGAAGGCCATAACACGCGCCTAATAGAGAAAAGACAGTGGTGTTCTGGCAGAAAACCTGTTCCAGTTTGCCAGTCCTCATTGTCTGACTCCCTACAGAGGACAGGACAGTTTGAGGCTCTACGTGAGTGAATGTGAGGCTGAAAACCCTGAGCTCCTCAGGTCGACGCTATTACGCAAACATGTCGCAACTTTGTCACAGATCTTGAACCTCAAGAATCACGAGTTAGACCAGACTTCCTTGGGCATGATATTCTTGTACATCGGGAGTATTACCGACTTCCAGAGGCTACTACCCAGCTGGCCAAAATCTCCAAACTACTGCTTGCCATGGAGAAAGGGTCTCTCAGAAGCCTTCAAGGCAAAACACTTGAGGAGATTGAAATCGAAGGTAATACCATTTAAAGTTGTTTAAGTAAAAAATTAGAACTGTTTCTAGCAAATGTGTTTTTTTTTGCAAAATGGAACACACATTGTATGTAGGCAATCTAAAGCACTTGAATCTCATTATTCATCAAGGTAATATCATTTATTTTCTTAGATAACCTACAGTTGACCGATTCAAGTCCAGAGAGTGAGGTCGATGCTGAGAGAGAGGTCGATGAAGGAAATCTCACATATCCACAGACTGGTAAGTACAGTGTGATTTTTCTTGAATTTGTTTTATTTATGAAATCACATGACTAATGTTAAACTTTATTACAGATTCTGAATCATCAGAGATGAAAAGAACGACAAAACCTGTTGAGGAAGCTCCAGGCACGTATTTATTGTCACCAGATGTGGTTAGACTTTTAACAGTGTAACTACTTCCTATGATGTATCCCTAACCAATTGTAATTTCACTGTCAAGTCAGTAACTGTGTAATCACTTACTGGTTTCTTGTATTTCAGACACAATTCGAGGGGATGTTAATTTGTGTCTGAAAAACAAGAAAACAGTAAGGGCCTTATCGACTTAGGTCCCAGATAGCAATTGACTGCTCACGCAAACAGACTGCACACACAGTTGGTTTGCATTTTACAGGTGGGCTGATATGAGGTCACATGCAAAGATGGCGAAGGGTGTAGTATGCCAATTCGATTTTTGAACATTTCCTGGTTTATTCTGCAAAGAGTTTGGATGACAGCAGACTGACTGCACGCCCCAAGTTTCAGTGGAAGAGGCAAAGAAACAATAAGATATCTCATTATTATTAGGAGAAACGAGATACAGGAGAGTAAACATTACCTTTGTCTACTTTGCACATGGCAAGTTAACCAAACTCACTCTGTAATACTTCTACTCATCTTTTGTTATTTGTGTGTATGTATTTAATGGAGTATATTACATTTGATTACAGGTTCTGCAGGACTGCTGACAACCTGTCGAGGAACCTCCAGGCATATCTGTGCCATTATCACAAGGTTAGCCCTTATCCTGAGTCTACTAACATGTCACCTTTTTTTTATTGCTTTTAGGTTATGAAATAATGCACAGTGCATTCCCGCCTGTTCTCACGGAAATGCGTCTCTATAGCACGCAGTGTTTATCGTGCAATTTATACGTGAAAATTAGTTTTTACGTGCATATAATACGCAGTTTTCGAGTGCATTTGATACGCACTTCATTGCCTGTAATACACACGCACCCCACACCACTACAAAACCTACTGTACCCTAACCAACCCATGCGTATCCTATGCACGTAAAAGCTAATTTTCGCATATAAATTACACGATAAACACACTGCGTGCAATGAGACGCATTTAGTGTGATCGGGTTGAAAACCTTCACTTGTTTCAATTTAGTTATCACAGCAACAATTGAGATAAATGGGAGGCACATGAGCTAAATTTCAAGTGATGTGGATGTAGAGTACAGTAGTAGAAGCTTTAAATGATGACCAGGACACTTTTTTCAATCTAACAATTTACTCATTAAAACATTGCAGTGTAACAATGAACATAGGCATGGCTGCCGCTTTTCAATGCACATGACAGCAACTACAGAGTCTCAGCTTGCTCTTCTGCTAGACTCAATGCAGAATGTTGATTGGTTAACAGAGAATCGCCACTTGCACGTGCTACACGGGGAATGACAACATTAGAAGCGCCATTTTTTAATATAGCATACATTTGAAATATAATACTACTGTTATTGTGTCACGAAATATAGTTTTAAGAGTTTTTCAGGCGAGAATGTAGTTGTTTAACCCTCTGGGGTCTAAGATGTTTTTGGGGTCCTTGAGATGTTCTGACATGTCCTGACATTTGTGCTTTTTTCAGTTGCTTATAAACATATTAATGGCAAAGGTGTAATTACACTCTATTTATCACAAACAGGGCTACCATAATATGTGAGCAACATGCATATACATGTTTGTATTTTTGAGAGAATAATGTTTATGAATGGTTATTCAAAAAACAAAAAATGTAAGTGTCTGAAATATCTCAACAAAACACAATACTACATGTGTTCACAATCATTTTGAATAATGGATGTTGTCGCCTAGAGTTTTTCCTTCAAAATTGATCTGAAAATCATCCTGCCTAATCATTCACATAAAACAATACATTGATTTAAATTTTGTAAAACACTTTTTGTTTGGAAAGGCAATATGCGCAATGGGCGTAGATAATCCACCACCATCATGAATAGTAAGTGGTTCACACCTGAGAAGACAATGACCCGCTTAATGAGCTTGCATAATGACCCGTATACAAGTGATTTTATTTTACACTAATAATATATAAATAGATATTTTATTTGTGTGTGTGTGTGTGTATATATATGTATAAATATATATTTTATTTGTGTGTGTGTGTATATATATATATATATATGTGTGTGTTTGTACACACACACACACACACGTATACAATACATCAAAAAATACCCTACTTTCAGTTTAAGTTAATTTAACAATTCAACGCAAGTAATAAAAATCTGCATATATGAATTAGATATACATTATTTTTTATTTCAACTTTCTTTCATTATTTTAATGACACTGTTGCGTGATGACATTTTCACTTTCAAGCTGCGTTCACACTACAAGCGACACGTTACCATTCATTTCAATGGGGAGCGGGCATTTTCCAGGTTGGCGACCTGATGGGGTGTGTCTGGCGGCGCGACAAAGTTGAGATCTGTTTAACTTTATGCAAATGAAGAGCGACTTTCGGGAGCGACAACCAATAGGAGGGAAGTCAGTGGAGCGCGCGTGATCATCGTCACTCTCTGACAGAGGCAAGTTGAATGAGAAGCTAATTTTAGCAGTCAGAAACTGTCCTATAAGTTGTGATATATCTCCGTGGTGGTATTCACAGTACTGACGCCTAATTGGTTTTGTGAACCCATATAGACCGGTATTTGCCCGTTTGTTGCAATTAAATAGCCGCGATGGCAAAAAGCACTCATAGTTTCTGGTTCATCTTTAATATTATGCATGTTATGAACTGATTCCATTTATATTTAGAATTTTCCTTCCAAAATGTTTGTTTGTAGTGGCAAGAAAACTGATTTGTTTTCTACAACATGGAGAAACATCCGTGAATGTCACTCACAAACATTACTAGGCAACCAGTAGCGGGAATACGCCCACTAGTCAAGTCAAGTCATCTTCATTTATATAGCGCTTTTAACAATGTAGATTGTTTCAAAGCTGCTTTACAGAGATAAACGTATAACTTTAAGGTAGCAGATTGTTTTGGCTTTATAGCGGTTCTTGAATAATGTTACTTTCCAGCTAAAGTTAGTTTTGATTGATTCACTTCCGTCGAAAGGATAATTTGTTATTAAATTAGGGGCCGCTAAGACGACACCGTTCTCGCTACACAGACTTTAAACGTGAACCTGCGATAAACACTGATGGCGTTCACGTGCGCATTAGGAATTAATTCTATAGTTATGTGTGTTTGAATATATGTGCGCATGTTTGTAATTCTCTACAAACCAAGCCTATACAAACTACTTGTCCTGCCTATAAATTTGATACAGAATTTTATTTTATCACTACGGGGTAGATCCGCGAAATTTCCACAATGCTTTATCTGTAGAGTGGTAAAGGGATCCTCCATAGGGAGAGGCTAGTTGGCACTTCAGCACTGCGTTGTCATCGGGTCCAGGCGAAGGTCCTTCGTCAGATCTGGATACGGCCTGGATCCAGCAGGCTGCGGGAAAACCTCGGGATAAACAAAGACACTAAAATTAGCGTAGATGCCATTCTTCTTATGATGTAACGAGTACATCAGGATTTAAGGGAAGTGTTCCCAGTTCCGGCTGACCTAATCTATGCTGCCTAACATTGAATTATAGAAGTCAATAATGTATTATGTGAATGCTAGGTCAAAGAGATGTGTCTTTAATCTAGCTTTGAACTGACAGAGTGTGTCTGCTTCCCGGACAATGGTAGGAAGACTGTTCCAAAGTTTTGGTGCTAAATAGGAAAATGATCTACCGCCAGCAGTCGATTTTGATATTCTAGGTATTATTAACTGGCCGGAATTTTGAGATCGCAATAGATGTGAAGGACTATAATGTGTTAAGAGCTCGCTCAAGTACTGCGGAGTTAAACCATTTAGTGCTTTGTAAGTGATCAGCAATATTTTAAAATTTATACGATGTTTAATAGGCAGCCAATGCAGTGTTGACAGAACGGGGCTAATATGGTCATACTTCCTGGTTCTGGTAAGAACTCGAGCTGCTGCGTTTTGAACTAGCTGTAGTTTGTTTATTAAGCGTGCAGGGCAACCACCCAGTAGAGCATTACAATAATCTAGCCTTGAGGTCATAAACGCATGAACTAATTGTTCTGCATTATTCATTGAGAGCATATGACGTAATTTAGATATATTTTTAAGATGGAAGAAAGCGGTTTTACAGATACTAGACACATGACTTTCAAATTAAAGATTGGTATCAAAGAGCACACCCAGGTTCCTAACCGACGACGAAGACTTAACAGAGCAGCCATCAAGTGTTAGACAGTACTCTAGGTTATTACGTGTGGAAGTTTTTTGTCCAATAATTAGAATCTCTGTTTTTTCTGAATTTAGTAGTAGGAAATTACTAGTCATCCAATTTTTTATATCAGCTATGCATTCCGTTAATTTTGTGAATTGGTAGTGTTAGAAATGAATTGACTCCAACAAAAGTGCCCCCAGTCTCTGTCTTTATTCAAGGCATGAATAAACAATTCGTCCAGCGCTGGAGGAGAGAAGATTCTCTAAACTCAGACAATAGCGTACCAAAATATATAGAAGGAGTATCAGGGGGGAGTAAAACCCTTCCACCAATAAAACCATACATTACATCATATAGCATCATATAGCATAGTTATATAACATATTCTAAATATGGTCAGTTTCCTGTCAAAGCTCCACAAAGACATGTGTATCCGAACGGGACCCTCCAATGGAAAGAATAGGGACCCTAGAACAAGCTCTCCACTTGAGCAATAGGAACCCTCTTAATGTATAACAGATGTGACCATTACATTAACATAAAGGAATGCTTATGCTGCATATATGCAGGTCTGAGAGCATGCAGGGATATAGGAATATAAAACAGATATTTCTAACAGGTAGGTTTCGTTAGGTTTTGAAGAAATATACAGCTGAGTATCGTCAGCATAACAGTGAAAACTAATTCCATGTTTCCTAATGATATCTCCTAATGGTAGCATATACAGAGTGAACAGCAGCGGTCCTAGTACTGAGCCTTGTGGTACGCCATACTGAACTTGTGATTGATAAGACCTCTCTTCATTTACTGCTACAAACTGAAAACGGTCAGATAAGTATGATTTAAACCATGCTAGTGCAATTCCACTAATGCCAACATAATGTTCGAGTCTATTTAAAAGGATGTTGTGGTCAATGTTGTCAAATGCAGCACTAAGATCAAGTAATACTAATAGAGAGATACAACCACGATCGGATGATAAGAGCAAATCATTTGTGACTTTAACGAGAGCTGTCTCGGTACTATGGTACGGTCTAAATCCGGACTGAAAATCCTCGCAGATATCATTTCTTTCAAGAAAGGAACACAGTTGTGAGGATACTGCTTTTTCTAATATCTTTGACAGAAATGGCAGATTCGAGATCGGCCTGTAATTGACTAGTTTTGTTGGATCAAGTTGCGTTTTTTTAACAAGCGGTTTAATCATAGCTATCTTAAACGTTTTTGGTACGTATCCTAGAGACAAAGATGAATTCATGATATTAAGAAGAGGATCTATGACATCTGGAAGCATCTCTTTCAGCAGCTTAGTCGGTATAGGGTCTAACATACACGTTGTCGATTTAGATGATTTGACGAGTTTGCAAAATTCTTCCCCTCCTATAGCAATGAATGAATCAAATTTTCCCTCAGGGAGACTACAATGCACTTCCTGATGTGATACTGTATTAGACGGTGTTCATAAAGTCATTACCGCTGTGTTTCTTGGAAGCTTCTGGGCTTGAAGCTTTCTTTTTCGTTAGTTTAGCCACTGTTTCAAATAAATACCTAGGATTATGTTTATTTTCTTCTAATAGGGTTGAAAAATAAGCAGATCTAGCAGCTTTTAAAGCCTCTCTGTAAGCAATCGAGCTCTCCTTCCATGAGATCCGAAATATCTCTAGTTTTGTTTTCTTCCAGTTGCGCTCCATTTTTCTGGCTGCTCTCTTAAGGGCCTGAGTGTGCTCGTTGTGCCACGGCGTTGGACTATGTTCTTTAATCTTCTTTAAGCGCAGCGGAGCAACTGTGTCTAAAGTGCTGGAAAAGAGAGAGTTAAAAGTTTCCGTTGCAATATCAAGTTCTTCTAAGCTATCTGAGATGATGAAACTGATTAGGAAGATTTTTGATAAAGCAATCTTTAGTGGCAGAAGTGATCGGTCTAACATATTTATAACACGGAGTCGGCTTTGCAGCCTTGGCTAAATGTAATTTACATGAGACTAGATAATGATTTGAGATGTCATCGCTCTGCTGCAGTATTTCAACGGCATGAACATCTATTCCATGTGATAGTATTAGATCTAGAGTATGATTACGGCAATGAGTCGGTCCTGACACGTGTTGTCTAACTCCAATTGAGTTTATAATGTATTTATGCATCTTTTTCATTATCTATGTGTATATTAAAATCACCAACAATTAGTACTTTATCTGCAGCCAATACTAATTCTGATAGAAAGTCCACAAATCTTTGATAAAGTCTATATGGTACCCTGGTCGGTTAAGGTTAAGCCAGTCTGTCTGCTTCCTGACCTGAGCCCCAGATTGTCATGTTTTAGCTCTAAGACTATGGGCCAAATTACTAGAGAGAAGAGCAGCACCATCCCAGGAGGGATGAATACCATCTCTTTTTAACAGGTCAGGTTTGCCCCAAAAACTTTTCCAATTGTCTATGAATTCTATATTATTTCACGGACACACCCCAGACACCCAGCCATTGAGTGAACACAATCTACTAACTATCTCATCACTCCGCCGAACAGGAAGGGGGCCAGAGCAAACTACAGTGCTTGACATCGTACTTGCAAGTTCACACACCTCTTTAATATTCATTTTGGTGATCTCCGACTGGCGGAGTAGAACATCATTAGTGCCGACGTGAATAATAATCTTAGAGAATTTACGTTTAGCATTAGCCAGCACTTTTAAAGTTGCTTTGATGTCAGGCGCTCTGGCTCCTGGCAAACATGTGACTATGGTGGCTGGTGTCTCTATTTTCACGTTCCGTGTGATCGAATCACCAATTACCAGGGCACAATCAGCATAATTCTCTTAAGACCATCAAGATGGTCATCCTGTTACTGGTTCATGTGACCATTATGTCTTGTCTGATGTGTTCCATCAGAACAACAGTAAGGATCTTAGGGATTCCTTGAGAAAGATTGGCCTTGTCCCGGAGCTTGCAGGAAAAATAAACAGTCAGACAGCTGAGCAACTCTTTTGAGATATGAAGAAAAATAACTACTTCCTCAACATGATTAAACCAACATCCCACATATTCCTTGCAAGAAATATTTTGCACCATAAAAATGTGGCACGGAACAATATGGTTGTGAAGCAATTTACAGATGAGAACACTGAATTGCAGTTTGATTGCAATGTAAAGATAATTTGGGGTAATGTATTATCACTGTGTGTATGTTTGTTTATATTAATGTATATGTGTGTGTCTGTGTGTGTGTGTGTGTGTGTGTGTGTGTATATGTAAATAAATGTGTATGTATAGTATACATTGTATACGCTTGTGTGTTTTAGGTGAAGCCGTGAATCCTCAATCTGCTGCATGCAGTCAAATATCAGGTATGAAGGTGCAGTTGTGGTAAAAAGTTAAGACATCTTTGATTAAGAATTGTATATATTTATATATGTGTGTATGTTTTATTAGAGTGAGGATGTTTGTTTGTGTGTTTTAGGTGCAGCCGTGAATCCTCAATCTGCAGCATGCAGTCAAATCCGGTATGAAGGTGCAGTTGTGGTAAAAAGTTAAGACATCTTTGATTGAGATGAAGTGATAGTTCATGTTGTTTTTTCTTTTTTTAAGCCACCATATGAAGAGCATACGTCACAGTGTGACCACAAGCCCTTCTGGGCAGTGGAGGACATGCTTCCAAATAAAGGAGTTTGGGGCCAACCATTACCAGATCATCTTCAGAAAATGGTAGTCATTAGTGTGTGGCCATACTAAAATTCTGAAAACATGATCTTAGTTTATGCTTTTTCATTTTATTTTTCAGGTTGTAAGTGTATTGGACCCTAACAGTGACACAAAGGAACATATTGTTTCTGTGGGGTCCACTGTGCTGCTGCGTTCAGATTTTTTGTCTTTAGGATTGTCAGAAGGAGTTGAAGCAACGGTAAAATAATTTTTTATTTGTAAAATGAAATGGAAAAATATCAAAGAAACTGATTTTATTTGTTTTTATTAAAAAAATATAGATTTTGAACTGTTGTCTACAAATCGTTAGAGCACGTCGCTTTCCACAGGGTAAGGTAGCAGTCTCGAAGATTTTATTGAAAACCGGATACATTTGTATGCATCTGATAATTGTTTCTTCATTACAGGATAACAGTGTGTATGTTGCTAACTCGTATGTGGTAGCAACCTGGCTTCCGTCACTCTCTAGTTTCCCAGAGTTGTCCCTTCCGGTGAGTTCTGGACTGTTTTATTTACACGTGTCGCTCCGCCCAAAAGTGTCGCCCCGCACCCTCGTCCAGACTGCACTCTGGGGTACTATGCCGGAACCGACTCCGTGTAGTATGTACACCACGTAAACATGTACATCCGACATGTACACCATGTAAAGAGTTCACTAGGCTAGGCGCATCCAAAAAAGTATCGCTCTAGCACTCTTCTTACTATTCTCGATTAAAGTTTGGATGCGTGTCTCTAGTTCTGAAATCTTCTCCGTCAGCCTGACTGTCTCCTTGCATTTATCACATATAAATCCTATATTGCCGACAGAGAAGGCTATGGTAAACGTGACATGAAGTGCAGGTGACAATAACAGGTCAAGACATTACTCACCGTGTTTGTTGACTAATTCTTACTCACCTGGGCTTATATGAACTCAAAGGCGCGCGAGAGAAAAATAAATAACTGAGCGCACGGGTGGTGCGTTAACAGGCTAGTGAGTTACTAGCGTGTTGTGCTACCAATAACGGAAGCTAGCAATGTCAGGTTAATCTGAGATTTTGGGTAAGCTGTATTTAGTAGTATAAACAACTAGAATTGATAGTAAATGATGGTTCAAAACAGAAAGAAATACGAAGCTAATAAGAGGCTTAGACGGCGCAAACAGACTTACAGCAGCAGCAGTCACAGAGGCAGACAGGAGCCACTAGCGACTTAAGTCACTAGCGACTTAACCGCCAGCCACTGGCGACCTGCAGCGACAAAATCACTTGTAACATAGACTCACCGTATTTCGGACATCATGGTATTCTGTACACTTTACCTTTTCCCGCGAATTCTATAAATAAACGACATAAATTACACTTTCAGGTCACGGCATCTATATATATCAGTGTCATCTTTGCCGCCTCCTCTTTCGATTCCAACCTACCCCATGTTTCCAGAGCCAGTCGTTTCAAAGAAATCAGCGTGAGTTTCTAACGTACACCAATGACTGTTCAGAAAATGGCGGGGGGAGGATTTTCCGTCAGGCCAAAAGGAAGAGGGGAGAATACCTCGGCTCTTAAAACATAATCACCCACCAGAAAATGACAAAAAAACATTCTTATGGTCTTAGGGACTGTTCGTTATTTATTTAAGTAGCCACCGGAGGAGTTTTGAGATCTATAGTCAAAATAGACTTGACCCTCCCTTCACCAGCAATACATTTTTCTATGACCCTCCAAAATGATTGTGAAAAAAGGCATGACCCTCCCCGATAATTTATTGATTACTTCTGTACTGGTTTGCGCTTGGCAAAGATGTTCAGATATCTCTATGCCTAGACCTACACCAAGGTAGAAAATGCATGATTTGATTTGTTAAACATGAGGATTATCCGTCTGGCATTGCCGCTCACTCTAACATTAACCTAGATAATTGTTCGCTATTATTAGGCACATAGGCTAACCAAGTGGTTGTGCGGAGTGAGGAGCGCGCAGTGCATGACATGCAGGCGCTATCGCGATTACTTGCACTTTCCTATCAACAGTGGAAACAACTTAAAATACTTCATTTCTGGCCATACAGAAAAGAATAATGCATTAGTCACAATACTTTTATTTGTGTTAACTCACAATAAAAAGAAAAAATTTTGCTTTCGTAAAATAAAGTAAAACAATCAGGGCACGCTTTCATGGTCTCCGTGAACTGGAGCATGTCAGAAAATAAGCAGAAACATATCGTAAGATATAGCCTACTAGCCTCACATATATGAGAAAAATATCTATATAAAGCTTTATGTCCACTATTAAACGAAAAAAAATCTAATCGAAAGCAAATATGATCTGATTAATCCGTATGAAAGATGCATTTCTCTCTATTAGCGGAGATGTATGGAGACATGTTTGCAGTTGACACTGATTTAGAAAACATTAGTTTATTAATAAACAATTAAAATGCATCGTTATTTTTTAAGACATATTTATTATAATTAGCCTGCTTTTGCGGCAAGATTTATGGATCGGAATGCACCCAGTATTTAAGCAGAAACTAATAAACGTGTGATTAGTCGACTAGTAAAATCTTTAATATCGACCACAGGCTCAGCTCCCTCCTACTTTCACTCGCTCCTACGAGTCTACATCCCTACCAGAAGCCTGCGATCGGTCAATGAGCGACGGCTCGTGGTACCATCACAGAGAGCCACAAAATCACTCTCTAGAACATTCTCATTCACGGTTCCTTGCTGGTGGAATGATCTCCCTACCCTCGTCCGGAATGCAGAATCCCTGACCACATTCAAAAGACAACTGAAAACTCATCTCTTCCGTGAGCACTTGACATAAAAAAAAATAAAAAAAAACCTCTCCTTTACCCTCCCTTGTTTTGGCTTATGCTACTCTGAGCAATGCCAGAACTTTGTATTTTGAGCACTTCTTGCGTTATTTTTGCCTCTTCACGATGACTCGCTTGCTGTAGTCCTCAGTTGTAAGTCGCTTTGGATAAAGGCGTCTGCTAAATGACTAAATGTAAATGACTAAATGTAAATGTAATATATGGCAACTCTAATCAATACATTTACTATAGTTGACATTATTTAATTAGTAATAAGTATCCAGCTCTTTACATTAAATTTGTGTTAACAATTAGTTAATGAACCAATAAAATAATAAAACATTTACTGTAGCCTATCTTGAAGATTGTTGTATTGTGTTGTATCTTCTGCTATAAAGATGCAGATTGACATTTCGTTAATTAAAAAAATAAGCACATAATGTTGTAAAAATGTTCTGTTAGATGATCTGTTTACTACTTTTTGAATTTTGTATAATAATATTGTCAGTGTCTGGTTTGTGTATTCCTGGTGTACACTAGAGGTCCTCTTCCCCACGGTGTCATCCACATTATGAACTGCATTCCCCACAATCCTTGTCTGTACCAATCACTGTTCATTGCACTCAGCTGTTTCCCGTCATCATTGTTCCCAGCTGTTCCCTGTTTCATTGTTAGTTCTGTGTGTATATATCCCTGGTTGTTACAGTGTTTGTCACGGGAGTCCTTGTCTATTATCACGCCACATCTGTTCCCTGTTTGTGTTCATGGTTTTGAATGGATTTATGATGTTGACTTCTTGCCTGGACTGGATTTATGCTTACGGAATTCGAAATTCGGGATTCGAGATCTCAGACTGAAGTTTAAAGGGGTGGTAAAGTATGATTTCACTTTTCCAACTTTAGTTAGTGTGTAATGTCGCTGTTTGAGCATAAACAACATCTGCAAAGTTACAACGCTCAAAGTTCAAAGCAAAGGGAGATATTTGCTTTTAAAGAAATCGTTTTTTTAAGGACTACAACAAACGGCTGGTAGGGACTACACGACATTCCTCCGGTTTTAGTGACATCAGTAAGTCTAAAATGTACATAAACCCCGCCCCCGGGAACACGCAGTTGAGGGAACAAGTCAAATATTTGTATTTGTATAGTATTTTGTCACAGAAGGGAGTCAGCTCAAACTTTAGCATCCATCTTTTCACATGCAATCGAAAGTCACTCTGTGTGCATCTCACAACAGTTCCTATACGAGCGATTTATAGATTACCATGACAGAATATCCTAATTGAAGATAGTTAACGCCACATCAGCAACATAAATTCATCAACTAACCTTTCAGAGACGTCCTGTTGCATTCTACATGTTGTCTCTCCATCTTTGTCTGACTCCGTTTTGACATTAAAGACAGAACAGTTTCTGTCATTTTAGTGTGTCTGCGTGAGGTAATCGCAGCTGCTAACACACACATGAGCTCTTGAAACCCCGCCCTCTGCAGCAGCTCATTTGCATTTAAAGGGCCAGACACAAAACCGTGCGTTTTTGCAAATCCTCAAAAAGTGACAACTTTAACATGCTATATAAAAATATCTGTGGGGTATTTTGTGCTAAAACTTCACATACACACTTCTGGGGACATCAGAAATTTATTTTACATCTTGGGAAAATGGCATTTTACCACCCCTTTAACTAATCAGCTGTGAGCAAAGAAACATATAGGTGACGTAACTGATTCCCAGCGTCTGTTCTCTGTTGCAATGGCTTCACCTTTTCTCCCAAATCCCGTGGACATCTCCGCGCAAATTGTTAGACGAGCACTTCGTAGAGAGAGTTTTTAGGGACAGACAAAATTCCTTTGACTTTCCTGATATTTACATGTATGAAAGATACAGATTTTCCGCGGAAGGAATATCTTATCTTTGCAAACTTCTTGAGCCGCACATAACAAATGTGACTCATCGAAGCCATGCCCTTACTGTACCGCAAATGGTATGTGTTGCGGTTTTTTGCAAGTGGTACATACTTTTATGCGGTCGGTGATGCAGAGAATCTAGGGAAAAACACGGTCTGTCGAACAATTCGCAAGGTGGTCCTCGCTCTGCAGGGGTACATAAATAGCTTCATTGTGTTCCCTGGACATTTATCCACCATGTCCATAAAAGAGGGCTTTTATAAAATTGCCGGTAAGATATATTGATAGGGTGACATCACAAGAACAAATGTAACCTTTCACACAAATTTTTTTCTTCAAAAATTTTTTTTTTCACACTTAATCTATTATACAATAGTCTGCAGTAGCTACCTGTTAAGAAATGTTTTAAATATATATGTTTAATTCCTATGATAGGATTCCCTAGAGTCATAGGAGCAATAGACTGCACACATGTTGCAATCTCCACAGCTCTAGGAGAACATGAGTTAGATTATGTGAACAGAAAGTCTTTTCACAGCCTTAATGTTCAGGTAGGGCTACAATATAGCCTATGTGAAATTATTTTTATTTGCATTGAGATCAATCTTTAAACAAATAGTAACTAACAGATAGGACAATGATTTACTGTACATTTCATCTGCAGATGACTTGTGATCATGAATGCATGATCATGAATGCATGATCACAAGCTTGGATTCCAAATGGCCTGTCTCAGTGCATGACTCACGAATTTTCCGTGAGTCTATTTTGTGTCAGCGCTTTGAGGAAGGCAAGTTAAATTTGGTACAGTACACTTTACATTTTTTATTTTAATTGCAAAACTTACAAATTTTTCCCCTTTTCTGTTCTATGACAGGGATTTTTGATGGCCTGTTGGTAGGAGATAGAGGTTATGCATGCCAGAGGTTTTTGCTAACCCCCTATCCTGACCCCCAGACAGGGCCACAAAACCGCTTCGATGTGGCCCCCAGTAAAACCAGGGTCAAGATCGAGATGACGTTTGGCATCCTAAAGGCACGTTTCAACTGTCTTAGGCGTTTAAGAGTGTCACCAGAGCGGGCATCACAGATAGTGGCTGCATGTGCCATTCTGCATAATATAGCCACTATCAGAAAGGAGCAAGAACCACCACAAAACCAGCTTCTCCCTGATGAAATTGACCCCATCACACTTGACCACACAGCTGGGGCAGCTGTCAGAGATGCAATCACAACACAATATTTTACTTAATAAAAGCACACTAACACTGCAGATATGACTCCAACTGTTTTATTGGTCATGTGGCTAGGGAGGAAGAAAGGGAGCAAGAAAAATAACATTAATAAACATTCATAGTGTTCATACTAAAGCGTTACTTGGTTAAAAAAAGTTCACATACTGAGATCTGTTTTTTCCAGCTGTTTGATCTCCAATTTAATTTTTTTTAATTTGGAGCGTCCTCAGCTCACAGTCTAGTTCTAGACTCCTTTTGTAAAGGGCCCTGACTGAGTCTGTTTCCACCTGAAACAATTCCACTACAAACATGATCATTACAAGTTTTCTGGAGGTTGATCAAATCACAAAAAGTGGCATGACTTTCTACAAACATAGGACTGACTGTAATTTATGTCAAGGGTTTAAAGCATTACCATGTTCACATTCCTTCTGTAGCCCATTGAGGTAGAGGCTTCAGTTTCTGGGGCAGGTTGTGAAAAATCCTACAATAAAAGAGATGTGTAAGGGCCAGTCACTTAATTATGACATTCAAATGTATGACAATAAAAAGCCCAGTGCATTCACCTCAGCAACTGTCTCAGAACACACAGAGTGTCTTCATCATTTGGTTCACCCTAATAAATAAAAGTCAAATATAAAGCATAGCTGTTATAAAGCAGGTTATGTTCATGGTGTTCTGTCTGCTGCATATACTGACCTCTGTGTGGGAGACTGTGTGCATGTGTGCTGGCTTCAACAGGGACACTGTATTTCCCTCTACTGCAGAACAGAGTCAGACATATTTAACCCTTTTTAAAACATTAGTAATGCATTGCACACACATACCCAGTGTCACTTGCTTAGAGGAGCCAGCACCAGGGTCAGACTGTACAGCACTTGCAATGCCATCTATAATCGGCCGTCCCTTTTTATTACTCAGCGCCAACTACTCCGCCACAGTGTAATTTTGAGGAGGTGGCCCTCCCCCAGTTTTCCTGATTTTACACTTTTTTCTGTTTGCTGCAAACAAGTTTTTATGATTAAATGTTCACAAAAATAATAAAAGGTTGTGGTAAATACTCACCACTTTGAATTATATTTTTATATTTTGTCTTGATCTGCTGCCAAGAACGTTTGGAGTGGGGGTTGCATCTAAAAATCAATGAATATCAATCTTTCTTAGGATGTAATAGCCTATACATTCACATTTTACATACATCTACACACACACGTATGTACAGTATGCATGCATGCATGTATATCAACACGAATACACACGTTTATTTTAGCATTTAATACATTTTTAATATGATTACATCATTTAACTTACGCATTAACGCAATCAGCAATCTTCCTCCAAGATTCTTCTCTTGCTTTGGCAGCAGAGACAGTATTACTGCGTGCTTGAAAAACACTTTTATATTCTTCATATTTTTGAATAATAATCTCTTGCTCCTGCGCGTAAAAATATATAGCTCTCGCTCTATCCATTTCGAACGCGATTGGTTGTTCAGTGCCGACGTCACTCTTTTATGTGCACGCGCGTGGAGTAATCATAGCTTAAGATCAAAGCCTGAGTTGACAGAGAAAGTTGATGAGCTGCGTCATGGTACCAATAAAGCCTGATTGCATCGGTTCGGTTTTGTCAACTCAAAACTAATCCTGTAACCCCGAGTTTGTTCAGCTACCTTCATGGTACAGGCCCCTGGTGTAACTGCCCTCCGAAACGCATTCGAGACTTGCGTAAGAGACTTGCATTCGAGACTTGCATTCGAGACTTGCATTCGAGACTCGATTTAAATCCGATCGCTCAAAACACTTCAGGAGGAGGTCTGGGCCACATTCCAGACAAAACTGGACAAGTGTAAATGCATCTTGTTGAAACCACATATGTAAATTTTACTCCTCCCAAAAAAACAAAAAAAACAAATGTGAGCATATTATGTGTCATATTATAGCTAGATATGACGACACTACTGCAACACGCATCACTGCAGCCGAGCATCTATTCATCAAGCCAACGTGCAAACTATCACAAAGTGAAAGTAAGTCGCAGACGCTCAACACACAATCAGCTTTATTAAAAGTGAAGAACCAAAATGACCTTACCAAGGCTGCTAGCGGCTCTCTCTTATTGTCTTTGACTTATTGTCTTAAGCCGCGTTTCCACCGAAATTACCCGGAACAATTTGTCCCAGGAACTTTTTTCCCAGGAACTTTTTTTGCCCCAGACCGGTTGCTTTCTGCGTTTACACCGCGGTCCAAAGTACCGGGAAGATTATAAACTGCGCGCGACTGCTCCTCCCAGTCTGCAACGCACAGTAAACAGTTTTGAGCGCCACATTTATAATAAGTATGGAGGAGATTCAAACTGTGCTGTAGTTGTATTTGTGATGTATTGCAGACATTAAATGTAAGACGGGTGGGACGAACGCGCAGAAAATTTCCTGTTACACAAATACGCTTAATAAAGCCTGAACCTCGTCATCGTTCCAGCTGTTTTTTTTTTTATTGTTTTTTTTTATTAAATTCCATATTTGCAGACAGACAACTCTTAATGCATGAAGCCACGAACCGCAATAGATTTTTAAAAATGCCGGTTAAAATAGAATGCTGCGTGAAGTCCTCCAGTCAAAATGCGGAGTGAACACAACCAATCAGCATGTTCAGCGCACAAGTCCCACCCCCGAAAGTTCCTGAACTTTGAAAAAGTACTACCTCGCGAGCAGGGACTTTCGGAGGGGGAAATATTTACCCGGAACTTCATTTAGACCCTGGTTCCTGCGGTGTAAACACACCGAGTACCAGCCCACAGTTCCTAGTTCCTGGGGAAAGTTCCCGCGGTGGAAACGCGGCTTTTGATTTTGTCATTTTAGCTGATAAAATGCAGCTCATATCTGTTGTTTTCGGTGACGTGCACTCCATTAAATCTGCATAGCGCGAGAATTGAAGGTGGGATTTAAATCCATTTTACACAAACACATTTATGTGCCCATTGTAAATTGAATCGGTTTGATAAATCAGAGAGCTATTCGATCTGAGAAAACGCATGAAGTGGACAGATGTAAACAGCCCCTAAATGTACAAATGTAACGCGCGTTACTTTACAGTTTTTGATCGTGGAGGATTTAATGTCTCCACAATCTGCTTTTGAAGAAATATGGTAGTATCGTGTTACAGCGCACATTCTATAAGCTGCAGTTCTGGCGCCTCAGTCCCAATACTGTAAATCTCGACGTACATTCACATCAGATGTTAATGCTGCGGTAGAGTTACACTCACAGGACACTTCACTTATTCGCAATCACAAAAGTTCATTATTTGCTTGTGCTTTAAAGTTTTGCCGGGTAAACTTTTCATTGGCGTTCTGTTCTGACATGTGCACTTTTTCTGAGTGCGTGCACTGTCAAACAGCGCCAAACTGACTGAGACAGAGAGTTACATGGAAAAATATGCACCAAACAAGCCACTTTGAAATTTAGCTGTTTTCATGAATACAAAAGTTGGGTGACCCTCCCCTAAACTAAAAAAAAGTTAGATGACCCTCCCCTCAACAAAGAATAAAAAGAGATGACCCTCCCCTATTTTCCTCCGGTGGTCCATTCCATAAATATTTGTATTTTTTTAAGGGATATACACGTTCAACAAGGCACTTTGTCCGACATGAATTTGAGCGGCTGCGGCGCATCACTGCACCCTCATTAAAACACCTCAAGTTAAATTAACGTTCATGTTAAATGCTGTTTTAAAGGTAATTTCAACACATCTGTGTAATTTCACGTTATCTGGTTAACATTAGGACAGCACAGCACGTATTGTAATAACATGCAATTTAACAACATTTCAAGCCATTAAGTTAACATGTTTAAGTTAACTTACTTATAAGCCATAAAAGTAACGTTAATAACGTTAATCATAATTTCTATAACATTAAGTTATTTGAGGACCCAATAAAAATTAATCTACACTTCATTTTATAAAAGGAACTTTTAATAACATGAAAAAGATGAACATCAACAAAAAACTATATCCTCTGGATCTTATTTCGGATTCAACGCAGACACGGACAACTTTTCAATTCATCACTGGCATTCATCCAACTCACACTACTCGTCTGCTGTTTGCCGATCCTCGCACTACTCCACTGTACCTTCTACATACAAAGGTCGTCATACTGTGTTGATCGTGCATAATTAGCGGCAAAAGTGCTGCTGCTTTCTTGCATTTTCTTGCAAGAAAAGTCCGTTTCTCAATTGCCAGTAATGTCGTGCTGCTCCGTGGTCTGAATATGCATACTAATCGCAACGTCTCTGCACTGCACTGGAGTTTTAACTCTGGGTTTATTATTCAGCTGTGTACCTATGGCTCTTGACTATTCGTTACTCCAGCTGCGTAGCATGAAATCTCATCCTCGTCTTGACACGACTACATATAGACTCTGTACGGAGCTCAGGGTTGCTAGGCGACCGCGCTATGTCCATCGTTCCTGCCGCCGCCATTTCTAATCAGGCTGCCCATCGTCGTCAGCCATGCCTTCCATCTGGTCGAACAGATCGGATATCTGTAATTCTATGCTGCCGTCTACTCACCATGGAATGCATCATACCTCAGTAAAAACTGTTTCCTGTGATCTATCTCTGATTAATCCATATACATGCAATGACTGCGCGTTTCATCCTGCAGTTTAACTGTCGGTCTCTCACAGATAAGGCTGTACTCTGCTCACTACTAACTGAGAAAAACTTTGACTCATTGCTCCTCACTGAAACATGGCAAACTCCTAATGACAATTTCCACCTAAATCTCCTCACTCCCTCTGGATACAGCTACCTGGCCAAACCTCGCTTGACATCAAGGGGTGGTGGCCTGGCAGCTGTTTACCGCAATAGCATTCCAGTCAAAACTATTGACTTTCATGTGACTTCAACCTTTGAATATTTAGTTCTCAAAGTTTCTGGCACATCTCCAATGCTCTTGATTCTCCTGTATCGTCCACCTAAAGCTATGTCAAACTTCTTCAGTGAACTGCATGAACTGTTAACCCTTTCCTCTTTCTTATCTCATTGTGTTATATTACTCTGTGATTTCAATATAGATGTTGATACCGATTGTGCAGAATTACGCGAACTCTTGTCAGTGTTTGAATGTTTCAATCTTGTACAACATGTTCATTTTGCTACACACTCAAAAGGTCACACACTTGATCTCGTCTGCACAACTGGTCTACATAATATTTCTGTGCATGGTTCTCAAATTGGACTGTCTGATCACCTCGTTGAACTAAAATGTGAAATGCCTCTTCCCCGCGTCAGGGTTAAATCCACTATAACATACCGTAACCTCAATTCTGTTGATCCACTGCTATTTTCTGAATCTATACAAACTCATCTCTCTGACATTACTGAACACACAAGCCCCCTTGATATGCTTACCAAATATAATGCCTGTATTTCCACAGCCCTCAATATTTACGCCCCTCTTAAAAGTAGATTTGTGCCTTCTACGCACACGTCTCCCAGGTTTACCCCTGCACTTCGCAATCTAAAAACAGCTGGTCGTCGTCTTGAACGCCTTTACAAGAAAACTGGTTTAACTGTTCACCTTACTGCGTACAATGACCATATTCAGTTATACAAATCTGTTATAAATACTGCATAGTTACTACTCTACCATCATTAACAATGCATTCTCTCGACCAAAATCACTGTTTTCTATAGTCAACAAACTCAGCAACCCTCCTGCACCTGTCATGAGTAACTCAGCAGACCTCTCTAAATCATTCCTGTGCTTCATTCAAAGTAAAACTGATAGTATCTATAATCTCTTCCCATCCATGATCTCTACTGTTCTCACGCATGACCTCCTCACCACTTCTACACTTGGTACTCTCACTGATTTTGCCCCTCTAACCCCTGCTTATATCTCTGAGCTAATCAACAAAGCAACCCATACAGAAGTCACATATATTGAAATATATTAATAATAAATATATTTTCATATATTTAAATGTCTTAAATCTAAATAGATTAAAATATATGTTATATTTATATGTAAACATATTTTGAGATATATATTAAAAATATAATTTAATTTGATTTTGGCTCCTTTTTAATATTTTTCACATATATTAAACATGTGTAAATATATTTTTATTGGAAATATTTACATATATTTCTTTATTTTATATGTAAATACATTTATAAATATATTCATTTATAATATGAGTTAACATTAGATTTCTTTATAAGTAAATATATTTTAATTGGAAATATTTACATATATTTTTAATTAAAGTATATTACAAACTTTTAATTTAGACCCTAAATAATCATATTAGCTTGTACAAAAATGATATTATATGACCCCTTTAAGGCTGTTTAACAACTTTTAACGTGTTTACACGTTCAACCAAAAATATAAAAAAATAAATACAAATACAATTAAAGCTGCAAGCAGCCTTTCAGGGGCCAAGCCCTTCTGGATGTTTGGCTGGTTTGGATACATGATTTTTTATTTATTTTTTACTAGGAATCTTTTGAACATTCCACAATTCACATGGTTTAATACTTTGCTACACATCGGATTTGATTAAACAATCTTCAAAGTTATAGCCTTTTTCTTTACTCAGCATTTGCTTTATACTCATACACTGTGGTTTGCTTAATTTTACAGAGAGTTAACCCTCTAAGCGCCAAAGTCGCAAAATTGCGACAAGACGTCATACTTAATAAAACAGGCTGTAGATCCTAATATGGTGTAATATCTCATTTGTATTCCCTACCACTAGATGGCAGACATGTAATACTTTGATTCAAGACCAAAATGACGTCATGTTCCTATTCAAAGTATTGGAGAAAACAGCAGAGCAAGTGAGCGCTCGTGTCATTGATGCGGAAGCAGTTCAGTTCAGAGCGTCTGTGTAAATTGTGAGATTTGTGAGAGAAAATCATCAAATGGCTAATAAAAACTTTTATCGTGAGGATGTGTTGCAAATGTTATTCGCCGATTCTGACTCTGAAGGGGAATATTTGCCTTTTGAAAATGACGATCGCGCTTCTCCCGGTACATCTTTGCCGCGAAATGGTGGAGCTCGCGCTTCTCCCGGTAACGTACATCTTTGCCGCGCAGTGGTGCGCTTCTCCCGGTACATCTTTGCCGCGCAGTGGTGCAGCTCACGCTTCTCCCGGTACATATTTGCTGCGCAATGGTGCAGCTCACGCTTCTCCCGGTACATCTTTGCCGCGCAATGGTGCAGCTCGCGCTTCTCCCGGTAAATCTTTGCCGCGCAATGGTGCAGCTCGCGCTTCTCCCGGTACATATTTGCCGCGCAATGGTGCAGCTCGCGCTTCTCCCGGTACAACTTTGCCGCGCAATGCGCGAGTGTTCACGAAGCACAAACAGATCAATTTGACCATTTGCCTAACGGGGATGGGAGTGGCAGGGGTCGACGTGGTATTAGTGTACATAGCAGAGCTGTTTCTAGAGGTATAGGCAGCAGGGGTAGAAGAAATAGGGCTGGAAGTAGAGATAGCTCTTTGGATCCAGTCAGAGCGGCTCGAGGTGGGAGTGGCCGAGGTAGACGTGGCCGTGCTGTGCGTGGGAGAGCTGGGAGATGTGGTAGAGGCAGCAGGGGTGATCTGGGTCTAAATAGGGATGGAAATAGTGATGACAATAGTGGCTGTTTTTTTTTTTGAGAAATGAAGAAGTGTATCAGGACTGGATCAAACACTTTGATGAGCCTGTTGGTTATCTAGGAGAGAAAGATTTCACCAGTGCTGCACCCTTAGACTTTCTGTCCCTTTTTCTGACTGATGACTTCTGGAACCTCATTACAAATGAAACCAACAGATATGCTCATCAGTTTCTAAACTCCCAACAGCTGAAACCCAATTCCAGATTTCATAATTGGTATGATGTCACTGTCTTAGAGATGAAGGCCTTCCTAGCACTGCATTTGAGTATGGGGCTGGTAGAGAAGGCAGAAATTGAGAATTACTGGGCAGAATTTTGGCCAACCTACACACCTGGGTTTAGCAAAGTAATGTCTAGGAACAGATTTGAAATCATTCTGTCTTTCCTCCATTTCACAAACAATAGTGAGTATGTAGGGAGGGGTCAGCCAGGTCATGACAGGCTGTTCAAGGTACGTCCAGTAATTGACCTGATAATCCCTCTTTTCTCAGCCGTTTATGGTCCACTCAAGGAACTTTCTCTGGATTAAATGACCATAGAATTCAAGGGAAAGTCCACCTTGAAACAATACAACCCTAAAAAACCTGACAAGTATGGCTACAAGGCATATGTTTTGAGTGAGGCCAGCTCAGGCTATGTTTTGCAGTGGTCCATGTACACTGGCCAAAATGCTGATGCTGATTCTGATTTAGGTGCCACCCATCTAATTGTTCGTCAGCTGATGGCCCAATACACAGGGAAAGGGCATGAGGTGTATTAAAGTAATTAAAGTCCAGTTCATATGAAAAGAGGATTAGTTGGATTTTAAAACCGAACCAACATTTAAAGCATTATAAATGGAATTACAGGTACAAAGATAAAAAAAAGGACAAAGTTAGTCTCATATTGCATTTATTTAGAAGGAAATCAATTTGGGATAAAAAAATAAAAAAAAAGTAAAAAAAAAACATCAAAAGTAAAACATTGATAAAGCATCCTGTATAGTTGCAAACCTGAAACATTTAATCAAGTAGGAAAAAGTATCACAATTAAATCATTTTTATTTTACAGCAATGTATATTTCCATTACAAATTATTTTAGCTACTAGAAGTGGAAAAAAAATAAAAAAATTCATCATTGAAAAGTAAACTCTACTCATTTTTTACAACACTGAATATTTGAGGTAGACATGAAAGGAGACAAAATACAAGTTATACAGACAGTATAGGCTCATCACATGTTTTTTGTTTTTTACATGAATGTTTGTTTTTTGTTACAGGTCTTTTTTGCGGGATGAAAACTGCGTCAGGTTCTTGTGAGGATTCGGTTTCTTGAATTTGAAGAAATTGTTCATTGCTTGGATGTTTGGTTTCGGTTACAGGTCTTTTTTGCGGGATGAAAACTGTGACAGATTCTTGTGAGGATTGAGTTTCTTCAATTTGTAGAAATTGTTCGTCGCTTAAATGTTTGGTTTCTGTTACAGCTTTTTTTTTACGGGATGAAAACTGTGGCATGTTCTTGTGAGGATTCACTTTCTTCAATTTGAAGAAGTTCCTCATCAGTATCGTGGTTGGGTGTTGTTTGTATCTGTAGAACCTGCATGTTGTGTGTAAATGTTACGGTTGAACTGTTCATGGCCAGGAACATCTGTTCGATGTCCTGGGCATCGATGTGGTTCAGGTCAAGTAGTGGTTCTAGAAATTTCTTCAAAATGGAATTTGACACTGTTAAAGAAAGCTCTGTTTTGTTTTCTTTAAATTCCAAAATGCCACCGAGTTTTGTGGCGTAAGTGTTGCCAGTCCTTAACATTTTGCATTTTGTGCAGCGGTGGAAAGCACATTTTGGCGAAAATTCTTGCTGAAGAGTGGCACACTTTGGGCACTGTTTACTAATGTTTATTTGGACACCTTGCAAAGCAGAGGTGATGCTTTTGTGAGAAGTAATTTCTTTTTCATATATTTGGTGAAGTGGTCCAGTAGAAATTTGAATGGTTGGTGTAGGTGTAATTATTGTGTGTCTGGTTGATTGTAAAAAGGTTTTTTGTTGGTACCTTTTTGTTGTCAAGTTCGTAAAGTCATACGAGTTCCCTTGATAGACGTCATTAATAAAGTTGTCCCACAAGGCAATTTGAATTCCTCCTGTTTCGTCGGATATCCAACAGTTCATTACTTCTTCAGTCTTGTTAAAAAACACATTTTTAACAGATTCTATCTTTGTCACTGTGGCTTTTAGTGTGGGTATCTGTACACAAAGAGAGTGTGAGAGAAAACGGTCATGAGATTTGTTTTCAATGTGTATGGAAAAATGTTGTGCAACTTACATGATGCTGTGCATCTAGGGTTTTTATTTCGGCAATGGTTGAGAGGTGTACTTCCTTTGGGGGTTTATGGGGGAATGGTACTTGAGTCACTTCGAGTGTTGAGAGCTGGTACTCTGGATAGCATATTTTGTGTTATTGCTGTCTGGAAATTGAAAGAAACATTTAAAAAAAATTAGACAACAAGGAGGCATATGTGCAATCACTTACATTTTACTTAAAATACCATGTAATTTTTTTGTAATACTGATAACAACAACAAACAAAGCATTGTGAGTTTGTAATAAATAAATGTTGACCACGTCACAAAAGTTAACCGAAACGGTGTACACAAGTATATACTTGCCTTACAGACATGAGAAATGTATTAATGGAAAGTTTGAAATGTCTACTTTAAAAAACATGAAACAATTAAAATCTTACACACTTTCAGATAATGTAATCTGCATGAAACGGTTTCTTGTTTTATCAAGACACATTATGTTTACGATGCACCACAGCAAGCTTTATGCATTTCAGCACTGATTAGGTGATTAAAGGTTTATGATGTATTAATATAAATGTGCCATCCGTTGACTAATTACTAAAGTGATTAATTGTTAGTTGACTAGAAAAATCTAGGGCAACCAAAAAAAAAAAAAAAAAATTGGTAACACAATTAAAAAATAATAAGAAGAAGTGGAGTTAAAAATACAAGGTATACTTACTTGGAACTTTCTTTGCATACGTGATTGCGGAGCAGTTCCTTGCAGCATTGTTCCATGAGGTTTGTTGATTACATTGAAAGATGACTGTGTGGTGGTATGTGTCCCTGTCTGTTTGTAGTGAAGCGGTGAAATATTTGTTATTAATTTTAGATAGTTTTATGGGTGATACAGAATGCACATATCCTGAAATTGAGTCTGGAAGTTGATTCATTGTTCTCTCAATTTTGTTTTTTAATATTTCTGTTCTAATAGTGGAAAATATCTCATGGAATTCTGTGCAGGATAGTCTGGTATTTAAATTGGGAATTAGATTGGGAATGCACCATTACTAATTAAAAGAGATTGAGTCGGTTCATAGTTAATTAATTGGAGTGTGTGATTCATTGATGTCCATTTTAAGTTTATTAGTAAATTATGGTCTTTAGTGGTAAATTGTGGATGGATTAATACCTGTAAGTTAATTGGTTTATTTGTCATTACACTATATTTGATTGTTGCCTGTTATGTATTTCTGGTATAGGCAGGAAAAAAAATAATACTGATTTATGTATAGATATCTATAGGGTATTTTGCAATAAAGAAAAAATGACAATGATATTTTATGGAATTATTTCTTTATTAATTTTAGTAAACTTTTGTGTGGTAAACTGTAAAGTTGAGTGACATGTACAGTAATGATACTGGTATGATCAAACTGTCTGTTAAGTCTGTGTTACTGCTGTTGTTGATGTTATCACTTGCCCAGACAAAGTTAATAATATGAATCAAAGCAGTCAATGTTTTGCATACAATGCATCAAATAGAGATTGTGATAAGCCTATTCAATATTAAGTATCAGTTATATCCATTGAAAACAAAATTTCCTTAGCAGTTTTAGTTAAAAAGTGTGCACATTTGAAGTATTGATGGGTTATTATGTTTACTTAATTTCTATACAGATGAGTACTATTTATTAAATGTTGTACCCAAAATGAGGTGGTGTGAGAATTATGCTGCATGTGTCGTATGTCTCTTTCATTCATCCAAGAAGTTAGAGGGCGCCCTTGCCTAGAAAGTGTTCAAAACATTTCAGAAAATCCTTTATATGGCATTAAAAATCCCCCTTTCTGGTCAATGTATCCCTGCCTCTGCTTAATTATTTTTATCCCCGGTGGGGATAAATTTATCCTCCCCTCAAAGTGATCATAGTGCTACTACATAGTGGCGAGACGGATCACAAAACTTATCTTATCCCTCAATGCTTCTCTGCAACACTCGCTCCCTGAGAAGTAAAGCTGAGGAGCTAAGAGTCAATTCCAGAGTTCGACATGAGTACCGGGATTCATGCCTGCTTGTGCTCACTGAGACGTGGCTACGAGATGACGTGCCGGACTCGCTCGTTGCTCTGGAAGGCTTCTCGCTGGTACGCTCTGATAGGAACAACAACTCAGGCAAGAGCAAAGGGGGCGGCATTTGTGTTTACGTCAATCAAAACTGGTGCTCGCAATTTACTGTGAGAGAGCGGCTCTGTAACTCTGACATCGAACTGGTATGTTTAAGCCTTCGGCCTTTTTATCTTCCACGCGAGTTTGGGAACATTTTAGTATGCACTGTTTATATCCCACCCAGTGGGAATGCTGCAAATGCAGCTAAACTTACAGCAGACTGTGTCCATAGACAATTAAGTGTAGCGTATATGCCTCGGACTCTGGGTCCGTATGAATTAGCTCAAATGATCTATAGGGAATTTTAATAACTAATCATGAATATGATTAATATATTGCATATTACAGTTACATTAAATTATCGAAATTGAAGATAGACTATATGAATATATGAATAATCAATCACAACGAATTATAATTCCTCATTCATACATCAATAGTCTTATTTCAGATCGATTATGAGATAATCTTTAAGGGAAATTATGTAATCATCAAATCGGTGTTGTCCCGCAACGACCGTAAGATTAAACTATCAATTTCTCAATAAAGTTATCCCTTACAAACTCCAAGAAATATTAACTTTCTGGCCGTGAACATTAATTTTCTTGTGTTTATAAAATTAAATCTACTCGATGTAGTAAATAATAAGAGCGCTGGCAGCTCTTGGATCTTTAGATCTCATTGACTCGTTTTTATGATCGTTAAACAGTCACCAGTCATTTATAATATATGGTTTTAATAAATGCAAAACTACAGAATATAGGCTACTACACAAGATACATGTTATATGTCTATGTACATATCATACAGTTAAACAATAAGACAAACGGATAACAAATGAGAGAGGGAGAGTTGGAGAGAGAGAATGAGAGAATGGGGGCACGCGCGCTGAAGCACGCGCTGAGGTTGTAGAGAGAGAATGAGAGAAAGAGAGAATGGTCACGTGTGACCAGAACAGCAAAATCACAGACCTTTGAGAGCCATCAAAATGCATCGAACCTTAAAACATTAAAAACTCGTTAGAGTGGATACTTGCAAAAGGATCGTTGTGTGCGTAATGTGTCTGAGGAGGAGTGCGCGTTCTCGTGCTTAGGCGCGTTCTCTCGTGGAGGCTCGGACAGGGTGCATGCTCTCGTGTCTCCGGGGCGCGCTGGCCGCGGGAGTTTTAAAGAAGGCCTCTTTTGGAAGGGAAGTTGCTGAAGGAATAGTTCACGCTAAATTCGTTCACTCTTAGGTGGAAACGAACAAAAGAGAATTTGAAAATGAAACAAAAGAAACTTGGATAAAGAAAATAAAAAGAGACGGACTTCGGAGGAGTCGATATCGCAGACTGTTCACATGACGAGGTCGGGTAGCAAGAGCAGGAAGCGAGAGAGCAGGAAGAGCTTTGGCTCTCTTTTTAAAGGAATTTAAGGATAACGCCTTCTCATGGCGGATTGTCCAATCACCTTCAGTGATCTGGGAGCGGGAGAATCCCTTTGTCCTGCCAGAAGACCCCAGTCTGTGTAGTTTATGACAGAGCTTTGGCTTAGTCATTTCTATGACTGAAAAGGATTCATCTAGTAATAATCATATCATTGCAGTCTATTATCGAGATTCAACTCCGTTAGGTCTCAAAATTTAAAATGGTATCAAACACATTCAGGTTACGGTTACAGGAATACAACGTTTGATTATTATGCATTAGTCTAGACATTTTAAAGTTTGATTAATACATACTGATATTGAAATCAATTCCACATCGGTCGTGACACATAAATGGCAACACAAAAATATCAAGTCCATTTGTTGAGGTCTTAAATATGATTCTGTTGAATAAAGTCTCTTGGTGTGTGTGTGCTTCTTTGGGAAAGGAATGTTTGGTGTCATATTACGTGTCTTTTTGTGTGTGTGTGTGTGTTGTAATGGAGAAAGAGACAAAGCTCTCGTCGGTTCAGACAATGCATGAAGTGTTTGGAGAATCACGATTCACTGATCGAAAAGCAGTAGTCATTGTTGCTACATAAGTCGTACCCCTGAAGCACCTTGTTTCATTTTAATCATTGTAAAATTGATACTGTGTTGCCTGGATTCCATCAATATGTGGATTGTAATACAAGGGGCAAAAATATTTTAGATAAATGTTATGGGAATGTTAAGAACGCCTATATAGCTAAGGTTAAACCACCATTAGGCTCCTCTGACCACAATGCTGTCCATTTAATTCCAACATATAAGTCAATGCTTAAGAGCAGTAAACCACAAACTAAAACTGTATATGTGTGGAATGATGATGGAATTGAAACCTTAAAAGGATGCTCCTCTTGTACTGATTGGAATGTCTTTCAAAGTTTGGATCTAGAGGAGGCCGCGGAGACTATGACAGATAACATACTTCTCTGTAAAGATAATGTTTTAGATAAAAAAAATAATAACTATATATCCAAACAATAAATCTTATATCTCCAAGGAAATTAAGGAGTGTATAGTACAGAAAAAAATGGCTTTTAAGAGAGGAGACCTTGTAGCTATGAAAGATGCACAGAAGGAACTCAATTTTAAACTAAGCGTAAGGAGAGGGAGAAATTTGAGGCCCATTGTTTGACTATGAACACTAAAAAACTATGGGATTCTATGAAATATATGACTAATATGGCTCCAGCCAAAAGATCTATTAATGTGATAGATGAGGAGGCAAAAGCAAATGAGTTAAATGGTTTTTATTGCAGATTTGACGTAAGAGACTTTTCACAGGAGCAGCTAGCTGCACTTGATGCCTTGCCTACATTGGATTACCCTAAAACAATTATTGACAAGATCATGGTGGAGAAATTGTTCTCACAGGTTTGTCCTAGCAAGGCTTCTGGGCCAGACGGCATCTCTGGGCGGTTACTAAAATCCTGTAGTAAAGAGTTAGCCGAAGCCTGGTGCCCCATTTATCAAAAATCTATAGATACGCATACAGTTCCTTCTATTTGGAAGACTTCCACTATTATCCCTGTTGCAAAAAAGGTTAGCTGTTAGGAGAATAATGACTACCGTCCAGTAGCACTCACTTCAATAGTGATGAAGTGTTTTGAAAAAATGATGATTAACTTTGTTAAAACTGATGTGAGTAGTCTATCAGATATATTACAATTTGCGTATAGAAGTACAGAGGATGCTGTTATAGCCATAACACATTTTATAAATGGATCCTAGCTCATATGCACGTCTTTTATTTGTAGATTTTAGTTCAGCTTTTAATATGTTGCAACCACATCTTTTAATTGCAAGGCTGAATGATTTTAAAGTTCATCCATCTATTATAAAATGGTATTATTCTTTTTTGACCAATCGCAGGCAGCAGGTTAATGTCAATGGTACATTTTCTGAATTCAGAACGTTAAGCACAGGAGCCCCTCAGGGCTGTGTTAGCTCACCGGTGTTGTTTACCTTGTATACGGATGAGTGTAGAAGGCATTATTCTAAAACCACATAATTAAGTTCTCAGATGATACTGCAATCTTAGGTTTACTGAAAAAGAAAGAGGACATGTCTGAATATTTATTAGAGATCGAACAGTTTGTTAACTGGTGTGAGGATAACCACCTAGCTCTGACTGTCAATAAGACAAATGAGATGGTGTTTGACCCCGGAGATGTTGGTGATCACAGGCCTGTGATTATCCACAATGAAACCATCATACAGGTCTCTTCATATAAATATCTTGGCGTCTCCATTGATAATTTACTGACATGGAATATCCATGTAGATGGTCTTTGCAGGAGATTACAACAACGGTTGCATTTTTTACGGCGTCTTAGACTTTATGGTGTAGATCAAAGGTTTATGATAATATTTTATCAAGCAGTCTTCGAAAGTTTAATCTGATATTGCATTACAGTCTGGTTTGGTAATTTGTCCGTATCACGCAGAGCTAAATTACTACGAATGACCCATACGGCTTGGAAAATTATTGGAGTGAAAGAACAGACATTGCTGCAGATTCTCTATGAACAGGCTACTCTAATGCAGGCTAAAAAGATTGTGGGTGATCCATCACATATTTTGCACACAGAATACGAGTTGCTGCCTTCCGGCAGGAGGTTTAGAGTCCCACGTTGTAGATTGAACAGATTTAAAAACTCATTCATCCCAGTGTCTGTAAAGATGTTAAATAGTGGTGTTATGGAGTTGTAATTTATGATTTTTTTATTTTTATCACTATTATTGTTGTCTAGTTTGTCGATTTGTTGTATGTCTGTACTGAAGGCAGCATGGGTGATGGCCCAAGACAAATTTCCCTTCGTGGGATAATAAAGTTTTACCTTACCTTATCACGGATCCGTGGTTTGATTAAAGTCAATTTTATTTTAAAATGATTACTCTCACGCTTGAGCGTCTGGCGCCAGTGATTTCAATTTAAAGGAGAACTCCGGTCAATTTTAACATTGAGCTAAATTTTTAGTAAATTTGGAGTGCTGTCAATACAGAGAACAACGACAAAAATCGATGTTGCCTACACCGTGTTATCCTCTTTTTTAAATTTGCACCCTATTGACTTGAATGGGGTCTAATTTTAAACCTGCTTTTATTTCTCTTATCATCCTTGATGTGTCATACAAGTGCCCAGCCATGTTGAGTGATTCCTTCAGAGTGAACACGAGTGAATCTGACTGCAGTAGATGTGAAAGATATGAATAAAAATGATGTTATATTAGCCAGCGCACAGACCTGTATTTAGTTCCTGTTTTCGGTCGAAGTCCAAAGTAGTCGATTGTCGAGTTCACGCGCATAGGTTTAGTTACCTATGATCACGCGCATGAACTCGACATGTAACAAAGATGAAATTAATGCTTTTTGTAGAGCTTGGAATACCTAATCACAAAACGTTGTAAATAAGGGTGAGGATATTGTCAATACATTGTTTTAGGTTCACATGCTAGTTATTTGTTACCAAGTTTTTCTTTCTATTGCAGTCTAAAGAACAAGGTTTTTTAAAAATGGATATACAGTTTATATTAAATAATTAAGGGGCAAAGACAAAACCAGTTCAATTTAATTTACTTTATTTTTTTATTTTTCCGCCAACCTCTCCAACAGCAAAAAAAAAATTCGGTTTGACCTCTCTCTGGCCTCTGCTTCCCTCCTCTCATCTGCCTCCCTCTGGTATTTCATATCCTCTTTTAGGAGCTGTAGGATTGGATCCTCTCGCTTCCTTCTCCTTTTCTCTCCTCTGTGCCCTGCTCTCTCTTTGCTGCTGTCACTCACTCTCTCCTCCTCATCCTCGTCTCTCCCTTCATCTACCTCTTGTGCAGTGCTTGGCCCTGATTTTTCCTCTTGGATCGAGGCAATAAGGCAAGGGGGAGAGACTGCTGCAGACTGCCCTAATGCCTCGTCCATGAGGGCAAACCAGGTCCAATTTGCTGCTGTTGCCTTGCCATCCTCTGTCCCTTGACCTGTGGCAGGACACTTACATTCCTAAACAGTGAAGATCAAAAAGTTGTGATGTACACTACCATTCAAAAGTTTTGAACGGTAGTGTATTACTATTGTACATTACACTGCATTTATACTTACTGCAAGCAGGCCCAAGTCTGTCAGGTTTACATTCAAGGTTTACTTCAAAAATCACAAGTTACATTAAAATGTGCAAAAACAATTATTTCCATATCTCCCACCTTGTACTTGGTTTTTAAATTGTCCCACTTTTTTTTTTGCCTGGGTGTGAAATTCTGAGGATCCTCGACATTGGAACAGTCCTTCGACGGATGTCGATGACGTAGCATCCTCGAAATTCCGGCTTCCGAGGATCCTTCCTTGACATTGAGAAACGGCTATTGAGTCTGGTAATAAAGCTAAATAACTGAGAAAAATTAGAATTGGTCTTCAGATGCCATGTCTGTAACTTGTATGACAAAATCTAGCGATAATCCAATATCAAACAGATTAATTAAAATAAGTTATTAGTCCACCACGTGCGAGACGTCATAAACCAACGTGGTTGAACGATACTTTGCGACATACGGTTTCGGGAAACAGTCGTGACTAGCTAGTTGATTTCTCCAACAATGCATCGTACTATGGTAGTTAAGCAGCGAGCTATATAGTTGTACGTTCCATAAAGACATTCTGATGGATTTATGTTCAAGATATTAAACAAACTTTATGAAGATATATGGTTTTTGTTATTACAGCCACATCCTAAATGTTTTTTTTTTTTTTTTTTTTTCAGTACATTTAAGCTCTTTATAACTGCGTTTCTTGTGACCGTAATTAAGATTTTTTTTTGTACTGTAAGCATTGGTATGTTGATAGTAAAAATTAGTGTTTGCTATACATTTCACTGATGTTAAGTAAGATTGAATGTAATCCAATTAAACAATGAGTTTTATATTATTATCATGTCTTCAAAATGGATTTTAAGTAAGATTTTTATGGCAATGCCATGAAGCATTTATATTGATATACACTTTTCATCATTGCAAGTATTTTTTTGTAAAAGTATTGAATTAATGAATGATGTCAATATATCTGTATTGACAATGATTTATGTAACATGTATGTTAATATCAATGTCTTTACTTGGAATGTTATCATTTTGTAGTTATGAACTTTCTCTTTACATATGTATTTTTCTATTTTTGAGATTACAGATGCCATGGCCAAAAAAGAGATCACGCATAGCAAAAAGGCTATATGCAAAGAGATGTGCAAGGACCGAGGTTTTGCCACTTCCTCTTGAAAAAGTGGTAGAGGCTGTAGACGAGTGTCCTCTTGAATCAAGTCAAGCAGGCTTCTCTGATTTTATAAAGCTGAAGGAAAGTCCAATGAAACTCATGAAAAATTAAAACTTTAAGAAACACATGAAAAATTAAAAAACACATGAAAAATGAAAACCATAATAATCCTTCACATTCACATGAAAATGCGTTGAATACTTTACCTGCATGTGTTGAATTTTCACAGAAACCATTACTGAAAGGTTCCTTTCATCAAGGGGATGCCCGCTTTGGAAAGTCACGTGGCAGACAGTGTGGTGCCATCAGTCTGACAGCAGTGTTGACGAGCAAGATGAAGAATGTGCTGACCTGGACAACACAAGATCTCAACGGTGTCTTGGTGGCAGGAACACACCTTTATGAATCTTTACGAAACCAGGTTAACATAAATGACCGGGAAGTCATGGGTAGGCATTACATAGCAGTCCATGAATTACCAAGGAGACACGTGCTGGGTAATACTGTATTTTCCATAGAGTATGCAGAGTCTCTCACTGTATTTGTTAATGTTGATGACTACGATGAAGCCTTAAAGCTATGGTCTACGATTTCAAAGATTGTTCATTATTAATAACCTCGTTTAGATGCTGGTTATGGTTCTACAGTACAATCCTAACAATATGAAGAGAAAAATAATGAAAAAAATCCATTCACTCTATTGGGTGTACAGCTGCAGAGAAGTTGACCAATGTAAGCTGTCCGGCCGGACAGCTTACATTGGTCAACTTCTCTCATCCAATCACCAGCGCCACTTGAAACTCCGCCTGGCGCTCGCGTCTCCACCCCGCCCCCCTCCTGCGACATGAAATTGCGCGGGCAAGCAAGCTGACAGTCTATGGTAGCTAGCTAAGTAGCATCAGATCAGCAATGGATAAAAAAATAAACGACAGCAGCAAGCGGCCTCTGCTTGCCCCTACTGTAAAGTTTGGACGAAAGAGAAAGTCTGTAGAGGAAAGAGCAGAGATTGAAAAAAAATGTGAAGAATGCCGGACTCTAAGTAGAATAAATATAGGGTCCACCATTGACCGTTGGAGGAAGCTTCAGGGAGATCTGGGACTGAAAACCGACGCTGACACGGCTGACTTTTTGTTGAACAGGTAAACAAAAAAGCTTTACCTGCGAATCTGACATCGCACGTCTCTGTTCCGATGTTTACTACCGGTGATCACAGCTTGACTGAGTGACGTTGTTCAGGCCGTTTCCCGGTGGGAGGGATCGGGTAGCACAGAGGGGAGGGGTGTGTGTGTGTGGAGGGGCGGGATGAGTTTTTTTTAAACTTCCCAACCGTCTCAGGCTTTCTCGACCGATTTTGAACATCGTAGACTATAGCTTTAAGCAATGTGGCCATGCCAGTTGATGTAGCTCTTCAGCAAGCTTTACTGAGTGCTGATGCTTTCCTTTTAAGTATTTGTGCCAACACATGTGCAGTAATCAAGGAGGGCTCATGGTATGCCTTTGTTGATTCTCATGCTAACAAAACTGAGACAAGTTGTGTTGCTTATTGTGGCCGGATAAGTGATGTGGCCTGCTGATTGGTCCTTGTTGAGTAGGGCTTGGACACTCCAATAGGGGGAAGCGGCCGTAATATTTAAGGACCCTTATTTTGACGGGTTTACGGGTCCTCGTAGGTCTGGGTTCTTCACTTCCGGGCAGTTTGTTTCGGTTCTCGGTCCCCTTTAAGGTATGTTTACACTCTCTCTTCCTAGCGTTGTAAATACACGGATTATTTTAGTAATGTGCTTCATTTATAGTTTATAGCGGGGCTGGTGGCGATGGCGTTGTAATAGGTTTCTGGCGGAGTTGCTTTCAGGTACGTTGATGTTTACTTAAGCTCTATCGCGGTGTTTGAGGTAATTATTATGTCACATTTAGCAGTAAGAACGCGCTGGCAGATGCGGGTGAACGCTGGCCGGTAAACAGAGCCGCAACGTTGGTTGTGAGTAGCCATGCAGCGCTGCGTTCGATCGTGATTCTGCCTAAACCGTAAGTAACCTCTCCCTTGTTCACATTCGGTGTTCGGGACATTTAGGTTGACTTGTGTCTCGTTGTTGAAGGTGAATGGTGAATGGATCATCGCGGTCATTAATCCATAGTGGAGAACGCTGCACGTGACGCCGCTGCTGTTTTGCTTCCCTTTAATTTGTTTACTGTGTATTTGTGCTGCTGGACTAACGCCTGGTGATTTATCTGGCAGATATGTTGGAAGGCTAGTTTTCTAGCTTCGCGTCTGCCCAGCTGCTTACACAGGTTATTTTGTTTTGTTTATACAGTTTATTTTCTTTTTGTTTTGTTTTGCCGGGTTGTTTTCTATATTGTTTCTTTTGAACTTTGGTTTTGTTTAATAGTGGGTTTATTTTGTGGTAAATCCTGTCTGTGTCATTATTTGTGAGCAGTTTTCTTGTTTATGATTATATTATAAGTTGGTAAATGTTTGTTTTTCTTCATCCCCGGTCCTGTTATTTTTGTGCCACTAGTCGCTGAGTGCCAGCTTGAGCGGCGTAAGGCACTATTAGGGGGTGGAGTATTATAGCTGCCATATTTGGTGTCTTTACTTCAGTTTCTTTTCATTATTTGGTGTATTTTATTTTTTATGGTTAATTCGAGTCCCTTTCTTCTCTCTCTCCAGGAGCCAGTGAGGATTTGGCGTGGAACGGGGGAGGCTAGCTGCTTCGTTCGAGTGGCCTGCTATACCGTGTGCTACCCTGGGCTTTACACCGTGTGCTGTGTGTGCTGTCAAGGCGTCCTTTTGGTGTGGGTGTGCGGGTTTGATTTGCTGTGACTTAAGGTGGGTGTGGGACAACCCCTCGACTTGCTGCCGGCCTGCCCTGTTCCCGCCAAGCTTGGCTTGGAGAAATTATTTGTTACGTGTATGAGTCCTGAGTGATTTTATTGGAGCTGATCATTTTATAATAAAGTATTTTTTGTATTGCCCCTCACGTCTCCGGTCTTCTGCCTGTACCAAATGGTAAAACTTACCTGTGTGCCTTTTTCTTGGGAGTTATTTCCCTGGTGCCCCCCAGGGTGGCGTAGTCGGATTAAAATTTGAGATTAACCATACTCTCCGCCGAAGATACCGCCACATTATCATAGCACCATATAATCTTTATATGACTATATTAATGAGATTGAACAGTCATTTGGGTCAATTGCGCCACGATTTGTAATAACTGGAGTTTTGGTTTATGCAGATGGTGAAGTTTCTCCAGTTTTCCATGCTCTTCTGGTAAAGCACTTTACAGTGTAGTCTTAAAACGCAAACCCAAGGTATGCAAATCTGTGACGACTGAGGTAAGGTCATCTGACTTTCAGTTACCTGAGGTTGAAGTTCAAAATACAAGAAGCAATAATGTTCCCATGCCACAGCCAGTGTGTAATGTTTTGCCAAGTAAAGGAAAAAGGGGGAGAAGAAAAAATCAGGATGAACTATCAGAGAAATGGGTTACGAAGTCCCACTCGCTAGAGGCAGACCACAGCAGTTGTCCATGGTCCTCTGGTAAAGCACTTTACAGCGAAGTCTTATGCAAATCTGTGACAACTGAGGTAAGATCATCTGACTTTCAATTATCTAAGATTTAAGTTCAAAATACAAGCAGCACTAACCTTTCAATGTCCCAACCAGTGTGTAATGTGTTGCCAAGTAAAGGAAAAATGGGGAGAAGAAAAAAGCAGGATGAGCAGGTCTCTGAGAAATGGGCTAAAAAATCTCATGTTGAAAATGTTGTAGTAGATGACATAATTATTACTGATGTTTCAATTCCAGAAGATTTTTTTTCTCCTTTGACTCTTAGAGATCAGCAAGCTTTATGTGAACTTGTGCTTCTGACAAATGATAACAGTGACTGTGATGTCATAACAAACTTTGGTCCCATTGCAGGTCCGTGTCAGACAAAGAGTATCAAACCAGATGGTAACTGCTTTTTCAGATCACTGGCATATGCAATAAGTGGAAGTGAGGACAAACATTTGAAGATTCGCTGTGCAATTGTCAAACACCTGAAAATGAACGCTTCAATATTTAAGAGGTATGTGAGAAGTGAGTATACTTCAGTAGAGGACTACTTGATACAATCTAGAGTCTATTATTCTGGGTCATGGGTCACTGAAATTGACATCTTTGCTTCTGCTGATCTGTTTAAAACAACCATAATGACTTTTAATGATGACCGATAGAATGCACACAAACCTACTGGAGTGGTAATTGCAAACAATGCAATATATTTGAAGCACGCACGACTAATAATGACTATTGGGAGGACTGTCATATTACATAACATTATAAAGAGAACAATATTGTAATAAAACATTGTGCATTATTTGAGTTTAGTTGCCGTGTCGCGTTGCTCCGGGAAGAGCGCGTCCACAACATGAGTCATTCTGAATGAATGTTTAAGTTCACTTGTGCATTCACGTCATTTTCTGCAGAAATAGTTTGTAATATTATGTTTATTTTGAATATATCTGATTAACCCTCATGTGGTGTTCAAAACCCTATAACACCTGTTGTGTTCCCGGTCAAAAATGACCGGCCCATAAAAAATAGCTTATAAATCACTCATTATACCATATTTTCACCCAATCTTGGATTCAATATTTTTGTCAACATGTTCTCTTTCAATTAGGACTGGTTTTATATTTTGATTTGCATCTGAATAATCATAGGCCTCATTTATTTGAGAGTAGGCATTTCATTTTTTGAGTAATTTTTAATAATTTTGGAAATATTAAATCAAATCTGAAGAAAATTGGTATTGTTGATTACACTAGTCAACTTAAAATTTTCACCAGGAATTTTGTTTTGGAACTTTTGTTTTGTAAAAAATATGGCACATAGTCACACTTGTGGTGTTCCTGGTCTACCGGCCTATAAAAAATAGCTTATAAATCACTCATTATACCACATTTTCACCCCAATCTTGGATTCAATCTTTTTGTCAACTTGTTCTCTTTCAATTAGGACTGGTTTTATATTTCTGTTTGCATCTGATTAATCGTGGGCCTCATTTATCTGAGAATAGGCATGGTCAAAAATGGTCACAATGGCCGACCATTGAAAGTGAATGGGAGAGACTGAAAATTACTGAACAATTTAGTTTTCAGGAGCATGTTCATTATTTTCATGTACACATATGAGCATGTGTGCTTGCAAACATCGAGCCCTTGGACCTGTGCATGTATCGATACATTTATACACACGCTACCCAGACACACACACGTTAAAACACACAAACTTTTTTGAGTATTACACACATTCTATTGGTCCTGGCTGGAGAGGGTTTGAGGGAAAGTGTAACTGTAAGAGACAGAGGAAGAGAGGGAACTTGGATTAGATTTAATAAATCCTTGTTGGGTTTTATAAGTATATCTAGCCAGCAAATTAATTCAACTTAAAAAGATGACAATAGCATGTTGATGTGAGGTGTGTAATATTTACCTGCTTATTCTGTATTCGTGTGAAAACTTGCTTGTTGTTTTACCATATTAGTTAAGGATAAAATACCTTTCATAATTAAACTGCCTGGTTGCACTACAATATGTGTTATTGTCGTCTTGACGTTGTTTTGCAATCATGAATGAGACGTTTGGCAGTTTTTATAGTTTGTTACAATTTGGCCTAATCTGCAGGCCTACACCACACACAGTCCATGGTTATCATGTGTTAGTTTCTGTGATGTTCTGCATGGCCAATATGAAGTGATTTGGTTAGGATCATTGTAGGACAGATGATGAAAAAATGCACTAGGGATATTTTCATTGAGATGATCTCAAAATATTCTAATAATAGGTTCTCTTTTTCAAGATGCATATAACAATCCAAAAAGGGAGATCTTTGCCTGAATTGGAGAGATGCACCACATGCTGCAACGACTTTCACTGCCCGTTCTGTAGTTCAGCTCTGTTCCACTCAACAAAATTGAGCAAGGTCAGAACCCATCTAGAGAGCCATTTCAGTCGTGCAGTTCTCCATGAAGGTAAAGTTTTCAAACATTCCCTCAGGAAATGCAATTGGAGTTAAAATGTGCATTAAAACCAGCATGAATTTTATGATCTGTTCCATTTGAGCAATGAATCAAAACAACTGTCTCTCTGATTTGTTTTTGGAAATCATACACCTAATTCAGATTTTGGGTATACATAATTTACACTTTTAAAAAAATTATCTATGTTCTTGTTTAGGAAATACCATTCACAGATGTGGGTTACATTGCCGTCCACAGTTGCATTACCACTGTATCCACTGCCAGTCAACGCTGTTACGTAAATCTGACTTCATTAAACACCTGTCTTTGTGCAAGGAGAATCACCCTGCCATAGCCGGCACAATCCCAGCTCCGACATTTACAACCATCCCATCTCCAAGAAAGACCATGTTAGCATTTCCAACAACAGCAACCACCACCATCCCAGATCCAACTACAAAAACCACGACCATCCCATTTCTAACAACAGCAACCACCATCCCAGATCTCTCTCTCTCTCTCTCTGTGCGCATGTGCGAGCGTTTGCGGAGTGAGTGAGAAGAGTGTGGTAAGTGACGCCTGAGTTTGTTTTCTAACTTTTTTGTGTTTTGTTTGTTTGTTTATGTTGTTTGTATGTTAGTTTGTGTAGGTGAGTAGTTGAAAGTTGTGGGAGTCTGCTCCCGGCGTTCTTTTGCCAGGAAGCATGGCTGCTTCAGGTGTCACGAGTAGTGATGGTCTAACTCGGCGTCATGGGATTAAGATTTTGTGTAAGTTCAGTGTAGAGGAATGTGCTTTAGCGGTTGGCAACATAGTTGGTTACAACGCGATTGTCTCTGCATCTAAAATGAACAACGCGGTTGTTTTATTTTTAAACGCGATCGAGAAAGCTAATGAAGCTAATGAATCGGGAGTCGTGATTAGCGATGCGCTCACACCTGTACTTCCTCTTAGTAGCCCTTCTAGAAAGATTATTGTGTCAAATGTTCCTCCTTTCGTTTCTGATGCAAGTATTGCTAAATAATTGTCTTCCTTTGGTAAGATAGTCTCTCCCATTAGGAAGATTGCTCTTAGCTGTAAATCACCCTTGCTGAAACGTAGTGTCTTTTCGGAGACAGGTCTACATGATTCTGAAAAATAATGCTGACGAGCTGAACCTGTCCTTTAATGTTAAAGTTGAGGACTTTAATTATACAGTTTATGCTACATCTGAAAGTATAATGAAATGCTTTGGCTGTGGCAAAATTGGCCATCTGATACGTGCTTGCCTGGAAAAAATGGATGAAAATGCTACTGTGCAGACAAACTCTCAGAGTAATCCTCCTGAGGCTGTGTCTGTCACAGAGGATGTTGTGGCCCCGGCTGCTGCTGTTGAGTCAGGCTCTGGGGGGTCGGTCAGGAAGAAGCCCACTATGGCGGAGGTTACTGCAGGTCTGTTCCCTGCACCTGATCTCATGGTTTATGAGACAGGTAATTCAAGCAGTGACATCAATGCAGAGAAAATGACTACTGATAAACAGGCCAATGAGGGTGTTGTTGGCATGGAGATGGAAACAGATGCAATCTTCAAAGTTCCTGTTAAAAGGAAAATAGTCCACCAGAGCAAGGTCATTAAACAAGTAAAAAAAGACAAAAATAGGGCTGAAAGTGTAGTCTCAGATAATGACAGTGATTCTACAGATTCCAATGTTTCTGATTGTTCTTATCTGTCATCACAAAATGAAAACGAAAATCAGACTACAGTTTATAAAGTTGAGGACATTAGCAAATTTTTGAAAGAAACTAAAGGTCTACCTGGAGTTCAGGTTGAAGATTACTTCCCTGATCGCTCAACTTTCATTAAAGGGGGGGTAAAATACTTAGTTTCAGTCAATCTCATGTTAATCTTGAGTACCTATAGAGTAATAGTGCGTCCTTCATATCTCCAAAAAGTCTTTAGTTTCATCATATTTATAAAATAAAAATACAGCTTTCCGATTCTAACCGGAAAAAGCCGAGGTCCTTGATTCTGGGCGTGGGCGGAGCTATAGAGTCAAGCGGGAGCGCCCGGGAAGGTTTGCTTATTATCGATCGTGGTGCGGTAGGCCATATTACTATATATATATATAGTATTTGGTTTGCAAATCCAGCGACGACCTGGGCCTTGTTAATAAAACATTCGTCACTGAAATGACCAGAACACAAAACCGCACTTGCCACACTCCTTTGCTGTCCCGGAAATACAAACTGCATCCACTGTTCCAGTAACACTGGGTTCTTTGGGAAGCTGAACAAGGTAAACTTTCCCTCACATCCCAAAACACACTTTTTTGGAGACATTCTTGACATCAACCATTCCTATTTAGCGCTGCTGATGATGATTTCCGGTAGTAGCGCGTCGATGCATAGATATTATATAGATCATATATGATGTCTATGCGTCGATGAGCGCGGTCTTTCTCTCCTCTGGTCGATGTGTGCGTGAACGCGCTTTTCCGAGAGCAATGCTCATATAAGGAGTTCCACTCTGGTCTACGTCATTAGATCTACGATAGAAAAAAACCAGCCGAAACGTGTTGCAATCCGGAAGTATGATTTTCAGCACAGAAATTCTCTGTTATTCGTTCAAAATAACTTTTCAAACTTTGGCCATTGTTAGCATGAGAATCCATCTCTTTAACACTGTAAACAACTCTGAATACATGAAACACCATTGTACCCCCCCTTTAATGATGCAAAAATTCTAATGAAAGAAGGAGCTATTGCAGACAAAGAAGTTTACCGTCTTAAGAAAATTGTGAGTAAACTTAGAAAGCAAAATCTTAACGATGAAAAACAAGATATGGTATAATTTATTTTTCTGGTAGAAGTCTTTGCCTTGCTGATTGTTTCTTTTAATTATCTATGTATTTTTAAAACATCATTTTCTATAAGAGATTTTAAAATTGGAACTCTCAATTTAAATGGTGCCAGAGACAGTCAGAAGAGAATGTGTTTGTTTGAATTTATTAAACAAAAACATATTGATGTTACTTTTATTCAGGAATCACATAGTGACTTAAAAAATGAGGTAGACTGGAAAAAAGAATGGGATGGCCAAATATTTTTGAGTCATATGTCTTCTAATAGTGGAGTAGCAGCCATTCTGTTTTCAAAGAAATCCATACCAATTTCTTGTGAAATAGAAGAAATAGTTAAAGGCCGTTTTTTAAAAGTTACAGCTGAGTTTGAAAACACTACAATTATTTTTTTAAATATTTATGCTCCCACAAAAGGGGCTGAAAGAATAGGTTTTTTTTATACAATTAGTGTTGTTATGAAAGATTTAAGCTCAGAAGAATTATTTTTCCTCAGTGGAGATTTTAACTGTACCGAAAATGATAAATTAGACAGAAATCACTTGGAGCCACATATTGCCTCACAAAAAGCGCTCACGCAATTGATAAGAGCATTTGATTTATGTGATGTTTGGAGGAATGTGCATCACAACCATAGACAATATACTTGGGCACATAGTAGAGATAATCTTATTTCTATGGCAAGATTAGATAGGCTCTATGTGTCTAATCATCAAGCAAATCTGGCTAGAGAATGTAGAATAATTCCAGTCGGTTTTTCTGATCACTGTTCTGTTGTTTGTAATATTTTTATTAATTCTGTGCTTTTAAAGAGTGCTTATTGGCATTTTAATACATCCCTTTTAAATAGGGCTGTAACGATTAATCGCGATTAATCAAAATTCAAAATAAAAGTTTGTGTTTACATAATAAATGTGTGTGTATTGTGTATAATTATTTTGTATATATAAATACATACACATGCATGTATATATTTGAGAAATATTTGCATTTATATACTGCATATATATTTTTATATGATTTATATTATATATAAATAGAACTATTTTATACATAAATAACACATTTTTATTAAATATATACATGCATGTGTGTGTATTTATATATACAAAATAATTATACACAATACACACACATTTATTATGTAAACACAAACTTTTATTTTGAATTTTGATTAATCGCGATTAATCGTTACAGCCCTACTTTTAAATGATAAAAAGTTTATTGAAATTTTTAATTTGTTTTGGGAAAATTTTAAGGAACAAAAACAGTCTTATACTTCCTTACAACAATGGTGGGATTGTGGCAAGGTCCACATTAAACAATTATGTCAAGAGTACATGTCACAAGGTGACGGGTCAACGGAACTATCATCTGGGGAAATGTTTCCGGGTGGGAGCGGTTATAGTGTGACACCGGACCGGTCCCCCAATGTTTTGGGTCCGGGCGGAGCCGCTAAATGAAGAGACGAGCGTCAGCTGTGCGAGAGGAGGAAAATTAACAGTGATTGGGACACACATCCACATTGAGGATTATAAGAAGGGCATTCTGGCATGAAGAGGGCGCGATACGGAGCGGTAAAGATTAACGCGGCGGAAAGGCGGAACTTTATTCTCGGCGTCCTGGGGGACTGGATGAAAGGATCTATGAAGTGAAGGTGACGAGGATTGGAGAGTGGCTGAGCATCCACATCGTGTATACGGTACATACTATTTACAGCGTTGGATATTCAGATCTATTGGTGTGAGAGGACGTCGGCTGGGATCGCGAGTGGGGGCCTTACTCACTGTGAGTTTGTTGTGGACTGCAGTGCTTAGTGTGGAGTGAACACGTGTGACTCTTTGAAGTGATTTCCTGCATGCACAAGTGTGGGTGTATAATTCTGCTTCCACCCGTTGGCCCAGTGGGCAGAGCCGTGAGAAGATCCCTTACCATTGTCTGTTATATCATCTGCTGTCTGTTCTGAGGAGAAGCCGCTGTGAGAAAATCCCTTACCACAGCTTGTGCCCTCGTCTGTTGCTGTCTGCCCGGGAGAGAAGTGGCTGTGAGTAAATCTATCGCCATTATTTGTTTCATTGTCTGTTGTCTGATATCTAGAGAGAAGCCGCTGTGTGAAAGCCTCTTCACAATTGTCCCCTTATCTGCTGTCTGCTCTGGAGAAAGACCGCTGTGTGAAAATCTGTTCCATTATCTGCTGTTTGCTCTGGAGAAGAGCCACTGTATGAACATCTCTTACCACGGTCTGCCATCATCTGTTGCTGCCCGTCTTGGAGAGGAACTGCTGTGAGTAGACCCTACTATCGTTCTTTGCCCTATTATCTGCCGTCTGCGCCGCAGAGAAGCCGCGGTGTGAATGCCTCCCATCACAGCCTGCCCCATTGCCATCTATTCAGGAGAGAAGTTGCTGTGAGTAGATCCTACTGCCATTCTCTGCCCTATTATCTGCTGTCTGCTCCGCAGAGGAGCCGCTGTGTGAAAGCCTCTTATCACAGCCGTTCCATTGTCTGTCGCTGTCTATTCTGGAGAGAAGCTGTTGCAAGTAGATCTTACTGCCATTCTCTGCTCTATTACCCGCTGTCTGCTCCGCGGAGAAGCCGCTGCGCGAAAGCCTCTTATCACAGCCCGTTCCATTGTCCGCCGCTGTCTATTCTGGAGAGAAGTGGCTGTGAGTAAATCTATCGCCATTATTGGTTTCATTGTCTGTTGTCTGATATCTAGAGAGAAGCTGCGGTGTGAAAGCCTCTTCACAATTGTCCCCTTATCTGCTGTCTGCTCTGGAGAAAGACCGCTGTGTGAAAGCCTCCCACCACAGCCTGCCCCATTGCCTGCCGCCATCTATTCAGGAGAGAAGTTGCTGTGAGTAGATCCTACTGCCATTCTCTGTTCTATTACCTGCTGTCTGCTCCGCAGAGAAGCCGCTGTGCGAAAGCCTCTCATCACAGCCTGTTCCATTGCCTGCCGCCATCTATTCAGGAGAGAAGTTGCTGTGAGTAGATCCTACTGCCATTCTCTGTTCTATTATCTGCTGTCTGTTCCGCAGAGGAGCCGCTGTGTGAAAGCCTCTTATCACAGCCTGTTCCATTGTCTGCTGCTGTCTATCCTGGGGAGGAGTTGTTGTGAGTGGATCTTACTGCCATTCTCTGCTCTATTACCTGTCGTCTGCTCCGCAGAGAAGCCGCTGTGTGAAAGCCTCTTATCACAGCCTGTTCTATTGTCCGCCGCTGTCTATTCTGGAGAGAAGCTGCGGGGAGTGGATCCTACTGTCATTCTCTGCTCTATTACCTGTCGTCTGCTCCGCAGAGAAGCAACTTTGTGAAAGCCTCTTATCACAGCCTGTTCCATTGCCTGCCGCTGTCTATTCTGGAGAGAAGCTGTTGCGAGTAGATCTTACTGCCATTCTCTGCTCTATTACCCGCTGTTGTTCCGCAGAGGAGCCGCTGCGTGAAAGCCTCTTATCACAGCCTGTTCCATTGCCTGCCGCTGTCTATTCTGGAGAGAAGCTGTTGCGAGTAGATCTTACTGCCATTCTCTGCTCTATTACCCGCTGTTGTTCCACAGAGGAGCCGCTGCGTGAAAGCCTCTTATCACAGCCTGTTCCATTGTCCGCCGCGGTCTATTCTGGAGAGAAGTTGCTCTGCTGCATGGAAGTCTATACATTTACCTGCTTCGGAGATAAGCCACTGCATGAGAGTTCCTTACCACAGTTGTTCTACTGTCCGCTGCTGTCTATCCTGGAGATAAACTGCATGAGAGTTCCTCACCGCAGTTGTTCATTGTCTGCCGCTGTCGGCTCTGAAGAGGAGCCACTGGGTGAAGATCCGTCTGAAGACGCACCATCGTGTGCTTGACCCTTATCGTTGTCTGCATCCGTCGCCCAAAACGGCTACTCACTGGTTCTGCCGAAGAGGAACAAACGAGTCGACCTTCTGCTGGACAGAGAAGAGCGGAGTTGGAACTCTTCTACTACGTGTTTTAACAAATAGGATTTTAATTCAATAAATTGACTTACTACTTATCCTGTTGTCCGTCTGTGGTGTCGCTGGGTAACTCCTCGAGGTGGTACATATCAAAGGGGCTCGTCTCGGCCCGTGACATACACTCTTAATGCCTCTAAAGATATGGCCCAGTCAATGAAGATTTTAGAAAATTAAATTATAGAACTTTTAAATACAACAACTTCTACAGGTGATGGTGATTGTTTTGAAAGTAGTAAATCCAAAAAAGAATTGCTTGCAGATTTGTTGGGTATGAAAGCTCAAGGAGCGTTAGTTCGTTCGCGTTTTCAAAACATCTCACAAATGGATGCACCATCTAAATTTTTTTTCAATTTAGAAAGATTCATTGCGCTCTGATACAGGGACAGAGCTTACTGAGCCCAGTGAAATACGCAAGCATGCCTTGGATTCTACTCCAATTTATACAAATACGAATAGTCTCAAAGAGAAAATTAAGACTCTAATTTTCTTCATGATCTTCCAAAGATTGATGAAGAGTCTAACATTATGCTTGAACAAACTTTGACACAAAATGAATTATACTCAGCTATGATGAGTATGGAAAATGGAAAGACTCCTGGCATTGACGGGATTCCTGTTGATTTTTATAAAATTTTATGGCCAGTGATTGGTGAAGATTTCTTTTTAGTTCTTAACGACAGTTTGAATAAAGGATTGCTACCGTTAAGCTGTAGAAGAGCTGTTATTACCCTGTTGCCCAAGAAGGGAGATCTCCAGAACATAAGTAACTGGAGACCGATATCTCTTTTATGTGCAGACTATAAAATTCTATCAAAGGCTCTAGCCACCAGGTTAAGTTAAGTTCTGAGTCAAGTAATACATTCCGATCAGAATTATTGCATACCCAATAGGTCAATCTTCGATAACATCTCATTGGTCAGAGATGTTCTAGAGGTTCCAAGGCTATTTGGTGTAAACTGTGGTCTAATTTCGTTAGACCAGGAAAAGGCCTTTGACCGTGTAGAACATGCATATTTGAGAGATGTTTTAGAAGCTTTTGGTTTTAGTCAGGTTTTTATAAATATGATTGAGGCCATGTATCGTGACATTGAGAGTGTACTCAAAGTCAATGGTGGTTTCAGTGCTCCTTTTAGGATTCAGAGGGGAGTTAGACAGGGATGTGCCATGTCAGGTATGCTATATTCCCTGTCTATTGAACCTCTGCTTCATAAATTAAGAACTGAGTTGAGTGGTTTTACTATACCGTACTGTAATGTCACGTTGCACCTTTCTGCCTATGCTGACGATGTAGTTGTTTTTATATCCGGTGCTGATGATATTGAAAAATTGAAGATTATTGTTAACCGTTTTAATAAAATTTCTTCTGCAAAAGTTAACTGGGGAAAAAGTGAGGCCCTTTTAATGGGCGATTGGAATAGAGGTCCTCCCAGTTTACCTGGAGGTTTAATCTGGAAGAAAGGCGGATTAAAATATCTTGGAATTTTTCTAGGTAATGATGATTTTGTCACAAAAAATTGGGATTGTATGCTAGAAAAAATTAAAGGACGTTTGCAGAAATGGAAATGGCTACTCCCCAAACTGTCTCATCGAGGCCGTACACTTATAATCAACAATCTGGTGGGGTCCTCGTTATGGCATAAACTTGCTTGTGTTGATCCGCCTGTTGGACTGTTACCAAAACTTCAAGCAGAAATGGTTAACTTTTTCTGGGACAATTTGCACTGGACACCTCAAAGTGTTCTTTTCCTGCCAAGGGATGAAGGAGGTCAAGGCTTGGTGAATCTTGTCAGCAGAGGAGTACAGACTTATCGGCTACAGTTCATTCAGCGACTGCTGATGGGTCCCCAGAATCTAGTGTGGAGACCATTAGCACAAACCATCTTATCTGGGGTGAATGGAATGGGACTTCATGCTGCACTTTTTTTAACTGACTATACTCTTCTGGATTTGACCAGATTACCTTTATTTTATAAAAGTCTTTTTAAAGTGTGGAGACTTTAAGCATGAGTGGACAGAGTCAGCTACATCTCTTTTCTGGTTGCTTGAGGAACCTGTGGTGTTTGGGAGTCGCCTTGATGTGTCAGGTGATGAGTTCCCAGGGCTAAAAGACTTGCTTGTGTCAAAGAAATTATTGCAATTAAAAGATATTGTTGACAAAGCCGGACCTGGACTAAAAAATGCAGAAACTGTTGCTATACATCTGGGTATAAGATCAGTGAGATTTGTTAGAAGTTTTCTGAACAAACTGGATGGGGTTTTAAACTAAGGAAAGACCTCTACTTGAGAGATACAGTATGGGTGATATTTTTCCTGACGCTGATGACCTTTTCCCAGACGTCAGAGTTATACCTGATCTTGAAGAGTCCTCATATAATAGTCCTCTGTTGTGTTTGAATACAAATGGAAATGTTGATTTTTGTACAGTTAAAGGTAAGATCCTATACAAATGTATTGTGAAGATAATAAATAAACATACGTTAAAAGACAGAGTTGACACAGTATGGAGAGACAAACTGGGAGTGGTAGAGGAAATAAAACCAGAGTGGAGAGAGTACTATACAAACCACCATTGACTAAACGAGCAGGCGATCTCCAGTGGAGAATCCTGCATGGGGCAATCGCTGTGAACGTTTTTGTGATGAAATTGAATCCCACTGTAAATGATAATTGTCCTTTCTGTTCAGAGAGAGAAACGATATTCCATTGTTTTATGAATTGTGACAGACTTTCTCCACTTTTTGATCTTTTAACATTTTTATTTTCTTTATTAGGGATGTTTTTTTACAAAGCAATGTTTTATACTTGGCTTCAAGTATAGTAGACTACAGAAATATAAGTGTCAATTAATTAACTTTATTGTTGGTCAAGCCAAATTAGCGATTTATATTTCCAGAAGAAATGAAATAGAACAGAGAAATGGACAACACATTGTATCAGTTTTTAAGAATATGTTTAAATCAAGAAATCTTGTTGATTTAAATTATTACAAGATGATGAATGCAATCAATGTTTTTGAAATTGAATGGTGTTGTGATGTTGGTATGTGTTCTGTACGTAATAATGAGTTGGTTTTCATATGTGAATTAAGGTAGTTAAAATCATGTAGTAGTGTTGTTGTTGTTATTGTTTTTTCTTGTTTTTTTTCTACTGTTGTTGTTTTTTCTTTTTTGAAATAGCTGTTTTTTAATAAAGTGTTTTAAAAATCAAATCTCTCTCTCTCTTTCTATCTCTCTCTCTCACACAGAGTTGAAGCCTACCTACAGCCATTCTGTCTGTGCAGCAACTGATGGAAAAAGAGGGTCTTCTGGTGCTGTTATATTTAAGGACCCTTATTTTGACGGGTTTACGGGTCCTCGTAGGTCTGGGTTCTTCACTTCCGGGCAGTTTGTTTCGGTTCTCGTCCCCTTTAAGGTATGTTTACACTCTCTCTTTCTGGCGTTGTAAATACACGGATTACGTTAGTAATGTGCTTCATTTATAGTTTATTTATAGCGGGGCTGGTGGCGATGCCGTTGTAACAGGTTTCTGGCAGAGTTGCTTTCAGGTACGTTGATGTTTACTTCTTAAGCTCTATCGTGGTGTGTGGGGTAATTATTATGTAACATTTAGCAGTAAGAACGCGTTGGCAGATGCTCCTGTTGAAGCTGGTCAAAATATCTTATGAAGCCTTCTCCATATTGACTGAAATTCTTTTGGTCTCTTGCTTGTCGATGTTTACTACAGAGATTATTTGTTTTGTGTCATTTTCCATTACTGTGTACGTCCAGAATTGAGCACAGAAGCCAGGGCTGTCTATGCGACCATCGGCTGTGAAAACATTAAGCATTCATTTAGAAATCCTTTCAAACAAAGACATCATTGTGAGCAAGGATTACTGAGGCATTTAACAGATAGACACTCACCCAGAGCTACAACACACTGTCCTTTGATTTCAGCCCTGAGATTAGGGCACTTCTGTGGTCATGCCAGCATTCTCTTATAGTGTCAACGCAGTACGGATCCTGCACTCTGAAGAAGGTGGCATGGCCAACGATCCTCATATTCATGTATTGGAAAAGTAGGGCAATTTTGCAAAAAAAGTTTCCGGACAATAAAATGTTGGTAGCCAGCATGAAGTCCCCTGCCTGCATTCCAAACTTGAATGTAGGCTGGTAATTCCAATGCTAGACACAGTGATCGTTGGGACAAATCTGCAAGTCGAAGAGTGAAATGACAGGACATTCTTTTTGTTACCACCAACTAAAAATAATAATAATAATTTAAATAAGAGTCAGTATTATCTTATGTATGTGTTACTTACCCATTGTAGTGACAGCTGTACCTCTCAATTTACAATCAATCCTGAAAGGTCCAGGAGTCCGACACTCAACAGAAGTCGGTGGGTCCTTGGCAGTGCACAGTGGAATTGGTAGTAAGGTACTCAGCAAGTCTTTTTAAACAGGTGAAATAGGTTATGGCTGCAGGTTCGCCAACAATGTCCCCTTCCTCCAAAACCTGAACCATTTCAAACGCTGTGGTCTCTTCTGGTGGTTCGTTATCAGGACAATCGTGGACTGTCTCCTCCATGCCTATGGCCTCAAGGTCCTCCAGGCGTATTTTTGTTTTAACCCTCTGGGGACCAAGGTGTTTTTGGGGTCCTTGAGATGTTTTGACATGCCCTGATATTTGTATTTTTTTCCGTTGCTTATAAACATATTAATGGCAAAGGTGTAATTACACTCTATTTAGCACGAACATGGCTATCGTAATATGTGAGCAACGTGTATGTACATGTTTGCATTTTTTGAGAGAATATTATTTATGCGTGGTTATTCAAAAAACTCAAACTTACATTTTCTGATATAAGACAACAAACGGCCAACTTCACATATTCCCACAATACTTTTGACTAAGGGATTTTTACTTTAAAATGATCTGAAAATCATCTGGGCTAATCGTTCACATTAAACAATAGATTGATTTTAATTTTGTAAGACACTTTTTGTTTGGAAAGGCAATATGCAAGTGGGTGTGAATGATCCAACAAGGTCATGAATAATGTCCTCATTCCCACCTGAGAAGACAAAGACCTGCTAATGCTGCATACTAATGAGGCTCTTATTCAGGTGTCACTGAGCCACAAGAAAGAATGCAAAGACACACACACACACACACACACACACACACACACACATATATATCTCTACAGAATTGGTTCAGAGTTTGAAACATCTTGAAAAAAAGTGTATTTTTCCACAAACTGTGTATGCTTGCAAATTGTATAATATCCAAGGTAAACATTTCTAGTAATTGTGCAATTAATTCTCATTCGTATTTTCAGAAAGTTTTGGAATATGTAGGCTATTCTCTCCCCAAATTTGTCACTAATAAAACACAAAAATAATTTAAAGAGAAGGCTTATATTGACCTTTTAAGATTTTGTTTGCACCTTGTAAATTAGGTTTTGATGTGGTAGTAAAAACTTTATAATCAATCCAAAACGAAATGTTGTCTTTCATATTTCGTCTGCAACATATCGTCTTTTATAATATATATTAGGGCATAAATGTTAATTTGCAGTTTAATATGTTGCTTATACAAAGACATTTTATTTCAACGTATTCAGTCGATTTTTACTCATCTCAGTTGGCAATATAGATAGTTTGCTAAAAGCGAAATTCATTCACACAGACATGCGCGAGCTGTACTAAACAACAGCATGAATCTGTGCCGTGCATTCTTTCAAACACAGAAACGCAATTCAAATTGTAAAATTATTTTGCGGTTTACAGACACCATTTCATATCGCGATTAGAACAAAGCACTTACTGATCTGCAGCTGGATCCGTTGTTAGGCTACTCCAGCACGTTTGAGGAAAATTTCCAGGATTATCACGATATTATTATTCCTCACCACAGTGTGTTTTCCAGCTGTTGTGGGCGTTGACTGGTTTGCATGTGTTGCTTCAGATGTTTGAATAGCGCGCGCTCTCCATGGGCGTGTCAAATTAGCAGAGTAATGAGGTGCCAGAACGATAATGAGAACGGCTGATCTCTCACTCTTTTTATATAGATTACATAAACAGAGAATATTTGTTTTAATTTGAAATAGATAATTTAAAACTAAACACTTAAACAAAACTCAGCGAATACTATTCACTCAGACATGAGCTATATATCTCTATAATCATTTAAGTTTACAGACGTGCACTAGAAAAAATTTTCACGGAGACGGAGAGGCAGAAAGCAATGACAGTTTCTTTGTCGACTCTACTGTCAACAAAGGCTCAAAGGGAGGACTTTGAAGAGCTCTGAGTACCAGAGCTAGGTCCCAAGAGGGTACAGAGTGCAAAACACGAGGTGGATTTAACCTCCTAGCACCCTTAAGGAATCTGATGATCAGGTCGTGCTTCCCCAAAGATTTACCCTCTACTGCATCGTGATGTGCGTCTATTGCAGCAACATACACTTTGAGGGTGGAGGGAGACAGGCTTCGCTTCGCTTTCTTTTTGCGAGAAGGGGCTGAAGGCGTCGGGACCACCCGCCTGCAAGTCATGGAGTGCATGCAGTGCCTTGGCCTGGTGGACCTGCAGCAGCGCCATGGCATGCAGGGCGGAAGCGGCGTCTCCACACGCCATGTAGGCATCCCTGGTCAGAACCTACAGGGAGGGGAGTGAAGGGGCACCCCGCCAAGTGGAAGCGGTCTTAGGACACAACTGCATCGCAACCGACCGCTCCCCTGGGGGGATTCCCTCGTACCCGTGCGTCACTCCGCCATCAAGGGTGGTGAGGAAGGAGGAGTGAGGTTGCCTACCAAGACTTCCTCAGCTCCTCATGCACTTCAGGGAAGAAAGGTACTGGAGCGGGCCGCGGGGCAACAGTTCGGCCCGCTCCGAGACACCAATCATCCAGCCGCGAAGGTTCGGGACCCGGTGGAAGGTTCCAGACGAGCCCGACATTCGCAGCCGCCCTTTCGAGCATTATGGCCATTTCCGGATCCGGCTCAGCCGAAGCCACCACACCCGAAGGGGGTAGTTCCGCTGAGTCCTCACCAGAAGATGACCGCTCTTCCTCCGATGCCACGATCGACATCTGATCCTCAGGCGGCGCCCCGAAGGAAACAACCGGAACCGCCCGAGACGGCTCCGGAAGCTCCGCCGGGACAGCCAATGGCAACGAGCTGCTAGAGGAGTGAGAAGCCCGTGAGTATCTTTCACCGCACGGGACATTCTGCACTGTGATCCTCATCCGCTCACCAACAGGATTCACCGAAGTAGCCGTCTGCCGAACTGAACCGGCAGACGAACTAGATCGGGGAACCGCTGAAGGGACTCTCAGGGTTCTCGGTCTCGAACGTAGCATCGCCAGAGTCATGTTCCCGCAATGAGAAGGACGCGAAACGCCCGTGATGCTCTTTCAGAAGAGTTTTTACACTCTGTTTTTTTTTTTTAAAGAGAGAAAAAAAAGCTCGGTCAGCAGTAGGAAGCGATGATCGCTGAAGCGCCGTCACACCAGCACCAGAGAGGAGGATCTTCCAAAAAGAGGACTTGTATTTTCTTTATCTTTCTTCAGGCAAAAAACAGTAGCTCACGCAGAGACACACTGGACGGCTCCGAAGCAAAAAGCACTGACGCAATGTTTACTTCCGCCTTTTATACCCGCGCTGGTAGGCGGGTCGCGGAATGCAAATCTTGCATGCCAATGTCCATTGGCTCGTTTTAATTCTCTCGAAGGCAATTGGCTCCCTAGTGTGATCCCAATTCATCAGGGAACTCCCCCGAACACACGTCGGAGTTACCATGACGAAAGGGAACAAATATTCTCAGCTTCTGTAATCTGTTAGCCTGGCAAGCCAGACTTACATCAAGATGTTTAGTCTGGCAACTCTCCATAGACGCGGCTTAATCCGAGGGGCAGGATAAACGGTTGTCTCTCTGCACGCAATAGGATAGCGCTACAACCAATCAGAGCAACGAAGAAGGTGATGTAGTGATGTAGTCAGAGCGACGGAAAAGAGTTGATGGGGAAGTGTTTCGCGGAAAAGTTTGATGAAGAGATTTCTGTAAGCTACCAAATGTTATTGTAATGTAGCATAATGACTGTTGCCGTGTTTGTGAAAAAAATATGAGAATTGCGGGTGTGCTTGTACCTTCAGCAAGCATTTTCGATAAACAGAAGAAACTACTAAGTAAGTACTAAGTAAGCCAAGAGACTACTGCATGTCGGAGTGGCGGTAGTTAAAACATCGATAAAGTCTAACAGGATTTGTAAGGTGTGTCTCAAGACTTGAACGTGACTTGCCAGTGTACTGGAGATGGGTGGAGGATGAAAAGAACGAGCAAGCCTCCGCAGTAGAAACAATTACAGGTCGTTCAGATAAAAGAGAACGTGAGCCTACTCCATTGAAGACCCCTGGGCCTTGAAGAAGTTCTTTCAGGTCATCATCAAATGCCCTAAACAAAAGGTGTGCGAGGCTGAGGATGCTTTGATGGTGAAACACAAACAACAAAAAATGGAAAGCGGTGGCCAAATTAATCATGAAGCATGAGGAGCTTCTACAGGATTTTTTTGGTTTTGTAAAAAAAAAAAAAAAATTATATATATATAGGCTAGACTAAATTGTACAGTCATTGGGAATTTTATTTTAGGTTTAGTCAATATTTTCTTTCTGTTGGACATTTTTCACCGACAAACAATAATGTTTTTTTAAGATGGTATATATGTTCAGTGTAAGCATTCATATGTCAATTGATTGCTGATTATGTAATACAGATAAAACATATAGGCTATATATTTGTTTTATTTATTTAATGTCTTAACCATAGTTTCCCATGGAATATATTACATTTTGCTTTAGAATGTATGTTTCTGTCATTTTGTTTTTTATCAGCATTTATTGCTTTTGTTTTGTGATACTTTTGGTGTACATGTAACAGTTGTCTGTTTTTAGGGTTGAAGGTGTGTCTGCAGAGTCACTCAATGTGCCGTGGGGGTTGAGGAGCACATTAACAATATCCAGGCGTTTGTGCATCCTGGTACAAACCTGAGCTGTAGTTTGGCCCAGCATGCACGACATTTTGATGGCATCAAGGGGCCAATGTTGGTTTTGATTATGATTGGTACCAACGATGTTGCCAGGCCTCAGATGATTGTGGACCAGATGTTGGCGCTGATCCAGCAGATTCGGAATGGGCATGATGTACAGGATCTGTACTTCGCTGTGTATGCAGTGTTGCCACGGCCTGTGGATGACTTGTACACCAAGGCTGTGGTGAAGGAGTGTAATGTTCTGCTGGAAAGGTGTTTTGTGGAGATGGACAATGTGCTGTTTCTGCGCACACATTCGCTTTTTTTGTCAAAGGGAAATATCACCAGGGATCTGTATGGGAGGGATGGGTCACATATGAGTTGTGGGGGCAAACAGCGATTGTTTGCTTTCATAAAGAAGTTTTTGTGGCATTTTTGTCGCCATGAGTAAATAATGAATATAAAATTGTTTGAAGAAAAATTATTGCATAACAGCTGTGTGTTATGGTATTTAATTTAAAATTTCATGTCACAATTATAGTGAGGAATATTTTTATGTTTATAAATTGTATCATGGTATTGTTAAAGTATGCTCAGAAAGTACTGATACATATTGAATTCATTTTGCAGAGTTTTATATTTAAAATTTAGAAGTGAATTATATGAGCAGCATTATGCAGTTATTTGTTTGTTTAACTTAAAGTTAAAATAATAAGGACTAGTGTACAGTCAATAATAAAATAACAAATAAACAGTTCAAACAATCGCACAAATGAAATACAATAGATCAAAATGTAATAGTGCTATGGGTTTTTCAGGTAGGTGTCACATTTGTTTTCAGGTTTTAATTATTTAATTATCAAATGTAAACATTGCATAGTTTTTACTGTAGTCTGTACATTAATTATAGTGCAATGCTTGTTAAAGCTACATAAGTTCTTTAGGGATGAGAAGTAAGTGATTATGTTTTGTCAAAGAAATGACTGTTATGGTGTAATTATGTGAACATATTACTATGTATGTTAATGTAATTTGTGGGGTTTTGTTGTCTGAAAGATAGTAAATTGGTCAAACCACTGATTTATAGATTTATAGAGAATTGCATGATGTCATCAAAACTGTTACCACACTTCTATTTTGGTATTCAAGTGTTCTTATTTGTTTTTATAATGTATATAAAATGTCATTTGTTTAAATGTTTAAGTTTCCCCTTTTTGTTTAAAACTTACGATCATGGGTCATTCATTCCAAACTACAATGTCAGTAAATTACAAATGTCAAAGTGTTTATTCTGAAATTTGAATAAAAATATTTATGCTTTGTAACGTATGGTAATAGCCTATTTACCTACTGTTATTCAGTTTAATGTTGTGTTAGCTGTATAATGTGTTTTTATTTGTAGGTGTAGTTAAGTGTATTTTTAGTTAAGATAATAATTTATATGTAGGTTTAATTAATGAATTAATATGAAATGAATGCGTAATTAGGCTATATGTAATTTGTAATGCTAGCATAACGCCAATGAATTTGCGCTGTTTAAAATAAATGTGGCGTTGGAGGGGCGGTTGCTAGGGCTGGGAGTTTTTTTAGCCTGGGTCTCAGCCCGAACCCCGCCCACAACATTTTTTGGTCGGGAAGTTCGGTCTGGACTCAATCCGTTGAGGAGTAATTATGCTCGGCTCCCAGAAGGCTGAGCCAATCAAATTGCCAGGGCGGGCTTTAATCGATGATGGACAGATGATCTGCGGTTACGTAATCACCACGTCATCAAAGAGCGGTTGGGTTGAATTGGTTTTCAACAAAGATGACTGCAGCTGGAGGATTGAGATGTTTAGATTCCGCTATCGCGTCTGTTATAAAAGAAATCGACAGCGCATTAATTTTAAAAGACGAACAGAGAACTGCAATCAAGACATTTGTCTATCGGAAAGATGCGTTTGCCGTCCTTCCAACAGGATTCGGCAAAAGTTAATTTATCAGCTGGCTCCGATGGTTGCTAAGAAGATGGGACGCAATGAAAACCAATGGAAGGGATGGGCTCGCGATCTCTTTTCTCTGAAGCCTCAGATGAACACGCTTCTTCAGCCTGGTCTCTTTCGTCGTCTTTCCATTTTTTAAATCAGTCAAGTCGCGTTGCAACAGTGTTATAAAGTTTAGACAGGGCTGACAAATGTGAGAAGATTTATTTGCTTTATTGTCGAGATCTAATCCTAAACGGAGAACTTGTTCGTATATACATCCACCTTTTGTATTTCTCTCAAAAATGCTATTCGTGCTTGTAAGTACTCCGCGAATACTTAAATTATTTTTACAACAACGGCAAAGATCATTTACACTCATTAATTTACTAGGCTACTTCTTACAGCGTGCGTGCAGTTGAGCTCTGTTGACAACTATGCGTCGCTCAACATGTGTTGCTCTGATTGGTTGTAGGTCTATCCAATTGAGTGCAGAGTTTGTTTTTTTCCTGGTTCGGTTAAGACACGCCTCATAATCAAAGCCCTATGAAGCAGTATCAGACTCACATTGGCCCTCATTTATGAAAAGTGCGTACACCAAATTTCCAGCGTACACCCAAAACCACGGTGACTTTGCGATTTATCAATATGGACGTTGGCGTACGGCACGCTCAAATCCTACGCCAGCTCAGGAGGTGGTGTAGCCTACATGTACGCACGTTGAGTTAGTGCTGAAATGCGCAGAAAAACAATTCCTAACACCACAAAACACACTGACAAACTAAAGATATGATATATTATGTCCCACTGTAAAAAAAACAACAACATAGAAATTATAAACTTCAGTGTTTATTTTTGTGAGTTAAGCTCGGCAGGTGCGCACGGACTGGGTTCAGTAATGAAAGGCTTTCAATGACCAAAAAATTATTCAGACTGACAAAATAATTAATTACGTTCTTCTTTTAAATAATAATAATAACGACATTCTTCTTCTAAATAACTAAGCGTCATTAATAATAGAAATCATAATAATAAGAATATAACAAATTGTCATGCAATTATTAATGTGAATGAATGGTAGGCTACTCCACATCACATCATCATCACTATTGTACACCCCAATACATGTGACGTGATACAAAATTAAATGCTAATTGTTTCAAAACATGTGCTGTAAAATAATGCATTGTGATAGGTCATTTGCTCATCCAAACAGCTATTTAAACTGGATTTCCGCCGTACAACAATTCTCAATGATGGCTGACCTGGCGCTTTTAGAAGACGCATATGCGCCCTTGAGAAGGTAAAGAGTATTTCAGGATAGGCGAGATCTTCTGAATGAATCAGATGAATGGCTGATGAGCAGATTTCGTCTTCCAAGGCATCTTCTCCTGGAGCTGTGCAATAACCTGGAGCCCTACCTCCAACGTGAGACCCGGCGGTCAAGGGCCTTACCTGTTCCAGTCCAGGTTCTCTCCACACTGGGGTTCTTGGCCACTGGAACCTTTCAACAGGAGATTGCTGACAGGTCTGGCATATCCCAACCCACCATGAGCCGCATGCTGTCATCCGTGCTGGCTGCCATCAGGACTCTCATCCCACACTACATCCAATTCCCATACGACAATGCCCAGCAAACAATGATTAAAAGGGGTTTTTATGAGATTGCTGGGATTCCAAATGTCATAGGTGCAATTGACTGTACCCACGTGCGTCTGAAACCACCATCGGTTAATGATTACGCATACATCAACCGCAAAAATTATCATTCAGTCAATGTGCAAATTATTTGTGATGCCAGACTCTGCCTATTAAATGTTGTGGCACGATGGCCTGGAGGCACCCACGATGCCTTCATTTTTGAGCACAGCAGCGTGCGCAGACAGCTGCAGGAGGGCGCATTGAGGGGTCATGGTTATCTTTTAGGTGAGTACTAAGAGTGTAAGGCAGAGCAAATTTATTTTGCTAAATATATTCGTTTCCTAACTTCTCTTTTCCCCTTTAGGTGACAGGGGTTATCCTCTTTTGGACTTTTTGATCACCCCTGTGCCAAACCTATTGCTCTATTCGCCAGAGAAGGTGTGCAACATCATTTTGGCATGTGCCGTCTTGCACAACATGGCTGAGATAAACTGTGTGCCATTTGACGCGCTGGCCCCAGACCCAGAAGTGCCAGTGGAGCAGTGGGCAGCACCACCGGCTTTGGGAGCTGTTCAGCTCAGACGGGACCTTGTTCGGCGGTTTTAAGGGTAAGTTAAAATAACACAGACTTTGTTTTAATTGTTTTTTGTTAGTTTTCATTTATTTGCTTTAATGTCGTATTTACTGACACTAATGACTGGTTAATTTCGACCAGTAGTCTACAAATTTCGGTCTGTCTTTCCAGGACCTCATCCGTCAGGACCCTTGGCCGTGGCGCACGGGAGGCTGGTGAACGAGCCTCGGCTTCCCCCGCTTGCACCTGCTCAGGCTCTGGGTGGGGCGCAAGGATAGGCTCAGGCTCCTGGATGGGCTGAGGGGGAGATGCATCGAGGGCGCTGGGGCCTGCAGTGCCATCATCTACAAAACAATAGAGCAAAATTTAAATAAAATGAGTTAACTATGGACTTGTGTTTTTTTATTGGTCTATCAAATTTAAGTTTACTTACCATGAATGTTGTCGGTATCTTCCCCACCGGTGATACCTTCTAAAGACGCCGTTCCGATGAGGGCTGCCACCCGCTCCTCGTTCGGTGTCAGCTGGAGGCTTGGATCCGGTGGGCCTCCCTCAGTCTGACTCTGGCTCCTCTTCAGTGCCGAGACGCGCCTCTTTGTGGCGATCTTTATATCGGACCACTTTTTTTTCACCTACAATAAACAAGAAAACTCATGCTTAACTTGATCACTATTGGTCTATATATTAAGCAATAAAGAAAACTCATGCTTAACTTGATCACTATTGGTCTATATTAAGCAATAAAACATTCTTACATCTGCTGGAGTGCGCTTCTCAACCCCCACACTATTAACAGCACTCGTAATTTGGGTCCATGTTTTGTTTTTGTGGGCGCCTTTAATCCCACTCTTTAAAATCCCAAATAAAACAATTTTGTTTATTTCCACTTCCCTGGTGATGGTCTCGATCTCCACGTCGGAGAAGTTTCTCTTCTTTGCCGTCTTCCGTGTGTCCATGGCGTAAAATGAGGGCGTGGGGGAGGCGGAGACTTGAATATATAGGGGCGTGTTAATCTAATGACGATCATTTTCAGCCGCAGCATTTATCAAGAGGAAGGTATTGCATACACCTGAATTTCAAAGGTACGCACAGCTTCATAAATCAGGCGGTGAGAGGAGTGTAAGCATAATATTACGCCAACATATACGCCCGTTTCGACACAAGATTGATAAATGAGGGCCATTCTGCCTAGAATATGAGTATGACGAAGTGAGGCTAGGGCTTTTTAGTAAAGCCCCGAATATTTTGTTACCTTGTCTTTCTCATAGAGCAAAACAATTAAAGGATAATTCCGGTATTTAACACCTTGAGTCTATATAGTAGTTTGTTTTGGATGAACAAGAGTGGTGGACAACATTTTTTTGACAATGGTTCCTCTCTCGAGTTTTTGACTATAAAAGAATTGGCCATGGACCCATTTAACATTGGAGTCAATGTGCATGTCCGAAAATGTCATTAAAACAACCTTTAACATTAGTTTTCAAAACTGTGCAACTCACCGAGTGATTAGTGATGTTAGTTGATGTTCCAGAAACAAAAAGTGTTGCGAAATTCAGTTTCTGTCGTGTTTTATTCGTCATTTTGTAAAATCCCATTGAATTCTGTTGAAGGACTGAGTGCTCGTTAATATACATGCGCTACCGGAAACGGAAAGGGGGCTGTTTACATTTGGTTGTGTAGTCGATGTAGTCTTTTTGCTCGCTTCCGTTTCTCGGCTAGCGAGCAGAGCAACTGTGCTCCGGGAGAGTAAGCGAAATAAACAAAACCTTCATTAATTGTTACTTGTAACATGGATTATGAAAAGTGGATTATGGAGGACCCGCTCGATTTTGAGTTTGACGGTCGAGGATACCGTTTCGAACCAGAATATACAGAAGAGGAGCTACATGTAAGGGAGATGGAGGCTCAGTCTAGGGCTATGGAGGCGCCTGAAACTCCAGCAGATGATGTCCCGAGGATTACGGGAACTTGGTGGTGTGCCTGTGACAAATGCAGGCAGATGTGCCGCACAAATTCTGCCCATATTGAAAAACGTGACCACTGACCAGTGCAATATAAAGTTGAACTCGACTGTGACCGTGAGTGTCCCGCGAGACATAAACATCAGTTATCGCCATCAAGTGGTCGGGAGTGTGCTGACGCTTCAGATTTAAATATTGCGCGGAAGTTACACGGGCTGAAAAAATAGTTCCACTATAGCAAAATAAACGGATTGGAATCATATTTTGCGACGATATATTGTTTATAATCGTCAACGAACACCACTAACCACTCTGTGAGTTTAACAGTTTTGTAAACGAACATTATTGGCTGTTTTAATGACATTTTCGGACATGCACATTGACTCTAATGTTAAATGGGTCCATGGCCAATTCTTTTATAGTCAAAAACTCGAGAGAGGAACCATTGTCAAAAAAATGTTGTCTACCACTCTTGTTCATCCAAAACAAACTACAATATAGACTCAAGGTGTTAAATACCGGAATTATCCTTTAATCAGAAAAACTAATGTGATTAAGATTACAGCTGCCGCGATTACCTAATCATGAAAAGTGCATATTAAAGTTTTATTTATATTTTTCCCTTTGCATTAACGGTACTTGCAACGTGCGTTTGCAGCGTTGAGCGTTGTAGCCAATCACATACATGTCTGTTGAACGCATCAGCCAATCAGAGGCGTTTACAGTTTTTTTCAGTCGCTAACAAGCGTGTCCAACTAGTTGTCACATTTTCAAAACTCTAAACACAATTAGCACAGCATCGGCCTTTTGTGGCCATACCATTCACACATTTCATGTCGTTTTCACACAATATGCAGTCAGTGAACACATTTCCACAATGCTTACATTTTCTTAACATACAAGCTATACCTCCCAACAAAATGATGGATTGTTTTTGTAGTATTTACGAATGTTAACACACAACATCCCACAATAGCAAAAACAATATTCCAAACCTTAGATACAGTATAAAAACCTCGTCTTCTGCAATGATCAGCTCAAACCCAATATATCTCAGCTGATAGTTTTTTACGATAGCTTACACACTAAAATTAAACTTTTCCCACAATTAGCAAAACCTTACACTCAAGAAGCAAAACATAAGGATAGATTTGCACAACTGTAAGCACATTGTCAGCTTCACACTATTTGCAAAACATTACACACAGTTATTTGCAAAACACTAAACACACTTGTATACATCAGACACAGAAGTTTATCATAATGTCACTTCCTTGCAATTCCAAAGCACTGACTGTCAAATTACCACACCTATGAGCCAATCTGTTAAACACGGCCGTCAGGTGCACAAACACATGATTGCTAAATTGTAGACACACCAATCAGGTTTAAGCACTATAAAAAGGAAACAGGTAAGTTGTATATACTGTAATACTGTTTGAAAACTGGAAAATGTTTTTTTTTTTATGAATGTTTTGTTGAAATGTTCAGTATTGACTGACTTTACATGAAAATAAATAAATATTTTCATTAGTGTCATGTGGTGTTGGTGAATTTATTTGTACACTTTCTCTGTGTAAATGCTAAAAGTGTTTTCGGTTGAGCACAGGAGTGTTTAACTGATTCAAACAGAATCAGACCATATGACGGCTGTGTTTATGTTATGACAACAAAATACGTTTTTAAGACATTGTATAGTTTTGACAAAAGTGTTCCATTTTGCAAATGATCTGAGGTGTTGTGTTACTTTGGTGTAGGGTTGTGTTAATTGTGTGTAGTGTTTTGACAAACCGGGCCCTGTTTTCAAAATTGTGCTTAAGCAATTGAAAAAAACTGTAATAAACAAACAATTGAATAATTGTCAGAGCTGATTTATGTTGGGTAAATTGGGCCAACCACAGCTGATTCCAGTCTGGCTTAGACTCAAGTGGCAGGGGTTATTTTTTTTCTATTACATTGACACTTATACAGTAAAAGGAGGAGAAGAGAGATGCAGGTGCAGTGAGCCAGTGGACCCTATAATACCGAGCGCATCCTTGCCTTTCTCAATGATCTCCACCAGCGCCTGGTTCCAGAGCAGGATCAGGAGGGTGAAAACATGAGGACCTTTGTAATTACCTGGGACAATGTGGCTTTCCATCATTAGCAAGCAACAACAACATGGTCTGAAGTCCACCCAAGACTGGTAAGTCTCTTCCTTCCACCATATTCACCTTTCCTCAACTCCATAGAGGAGTTTGTTTCTACATGGAGGTGGAAAGTGACCATCAGCCACATGACCAGATGTCCCTCCTTGAAGCCATGGATGCTGGCTGCAGGGACATCAGTTCATGATTGCCAAGGGTGGATCCGACATACCAAGCGGTTTTATCCCAGGTGCATCGCCTTGGATAATATCAGATGTGATGTTGATTAAAACATGTGGCCTAACCCTGAAGATCGCAGAGATTAGATACAGTAATTTTGTGCTTTTTTTAGTCTCCCCACTAAACTGTAAATTAGTCGCTGTGCTGCAGATGTTTTGTGCGAGCTCACTGAGTTCTACACTTTTTGCAAACCTGTCATTATTATTGGCAATAAACTTAAGATGCAAATAAGAGATTCACAGCAATGTATTTGATATTCTTGATGTTGCTTTGATGCACTATTACGCACCGCTCTGTTTGTTGTTATGATGACTAAAAGTTCAGCGGTCTAGCTCATCAATGTCAAAATGATTAAAGAAGGCGGGGTTTACCGTTCACAGAAGGATGTTAACTGTGAACGAATGCCTGGTAAAATGTAAGTAGATAAACATTTAATACTTGACAACTGTTTTACGGTAGAAATGTTCAACTACCGACAGTATCCAGTGGCGCAAATTACTCAACTTTTTTTTAAATTAAATTTTGCCTTTTTGAATTGAAAATATGCTATAATTTCCTTGATTCATATAGAGAGAATGGACTGTATGCATACTTTAAAAAATAAATTATTATTTGCAACTACTTCAAATTATTTCACTAATACAATAAGCCTTAATTTTTTATATTAAGCTACTTGGAAAATGTAGTGAGCTAAGCTAGCAGTTACTCTACATTAAATTCAGCTTCACTACACTGAAGCTACCTCCCCGGGAAATGTAGCAAGCTATGCTACAGTATTATGGCAAAAGTAGCTTACTACATCTAAGCTATTTTTTTATTTATTCATTTTTTTTATAATTTTTAAACATCATGTCAGTCAAACAGATAGGCAGGCATAATTTATCAGTTCAATTGTTTATTCACAGACTGTTCCAAACCAATTTGAAAAAATTAAACATAACTATATAAAACCATATAACTATATAAAACTATAACAAAACCAGGTGTTGGGAGTGTGTGCATCTTTCCATTAAAGGTGCAGTGTGTGTGATTAGCGGCATCTAGTGGTGAGGTTAGTGAATTGCAAACAGAGTCACTTACGGCCTATCCCTCCCTTTTCAAACTCGAAGGAGAAGCTACGGTGGCTGACGTAACCAGCACATGCAGACCCACAACACAGCAAGGGAGAAGATTAGTAAAAGTTCAGCTGGCTAATATGAGCTGTTATGCTGTAGGCTAACGTTAGTGTTTAACGGTCAATAGTACTAATCAGCTGATTGTCTCATGAACGTAACCAGCACATTTATCCCCACATAGCAAAGCCATAACACAGCAAGGGAGAAGAACTAAGTTACATGAAACAATATAACTACATATTTTACACGAAGGGAAAAGTCACTTCTCGCGGTGTCTATGGCTAGCTTCTAGGTAATGTTAACTAGGGCTGGGGTAAACAATTATTAATAAAACGATTAGTCGGGCGATTATTTTATCGATTAGTCGACTAATCTAACAATTATTTTTCTGTTGCTCGATTAATAAAAACCCTGGCCTGGACATTGCCTGGCTCCGTTAATTGACATTGGCGAACTAGCGTACTGAATCATGATACTATAAGCTGGCTAACGTTAGTCTAATGTTATGTATTTGACTCGTAAACGACCACAGCATGAGTTAACGCTAACTAACGTTAAGTCATCATGAGTTAGCTAACGTTAGACAGATAGTGTTAAAAGCTACAGCAATCTGCTTGCTACCGTTAGCTAGATCTAGCAGCTGTGCACTTTGGTGGTGCTGGGCTAACCAAGGCATCTTAGCTCTGTGCAGTTTGTTCGTGCTACGTTAGTAGCTACCGTTCACATTAGTTCAAAATCTGTTGGAACTAAAAAAAAAAAACATTCAATTACTTAATTATTTATGACAGTAATCATAAGTAAATAATACATAAGCATTGAAGGCTACAATGCTTTAAAACGCAAATATTGAGAAATATTGCTTAAAAATAAGCAACCTTCTATGCACACATTATAATGATGATTATTATTAGTAGTAGCAGTAGTATTTTTAATACATGGAGATGTAGCTAAATCTATTGTACAGTAGACTAATATCATTATTTCTGTAAATTTTTTCAAAGTTAAACCGAACTTTTATTTTGACGGGTTGCCGTGAAGACCTTTGAGTTTCTGTGTGTGTATGATAGATGACGATAGTTTTTCTCAAAATGGTAAAATGCTCATGAAGTGACTCTCAGGAGTGGCTCTGGAGATGATTTTCACCATGTCATCATATCGTGAGGCAGCAGAGACTCAAAACAGCACAAGCGTCACTCGTTCTTCAGTGTGTGTGGTAAATGAAACCGCGCGTCTGCGCCATTCATTCACACAGAGACAAGCAGAACATGCAAGGTTAATATTTAAATAGTATTTTTGCAGTTTAATATACACAGACACTATATGGTATCAGCTACAGTGCTCATAGTAAAGTTAGTCTGGAGCCCCGCGCTTAGACACGGGAGCGACTGAAAGCAGCGCCTATTAGTGGGTACCGAATATACCCGGTACTACAGAAATGCTGGTACCGTCACATTTTCAGTACCGACTTGGTACCGAAGTACCAGTACTTTGACAACACTATTGGGAATTCTATGAAGAGGTTGCTGTTTCGTCCTCCATTCTGCCCTGTTTCGGTCTCCCACATGTGTGTGGCGAGCTGTACCTCCGGGAACGGTGCAAAAAAAAAGAAAAAAAGAAGTGTCAACGCAAAAATATGACGTCGACGTAATTTTGATGTCATCGACGCGCCGCTACAGCACTAATGCTAACATTATGAAACAACAGTTTTCATTTGCATTGTTAAAGATGGAATACCTTACCTATCCAACAGAAAAAAGGCAACTTCGGCGTTGCTTTGAAAGCCTTTTTCCCTGCATTTCTGTCAATAGATCCTCAGAAATAATACACATTGCACCTTTAAGCAAATTTATCACGTGTCAGCCCAAGGATTGAGATTGGTACGTGATGTCCACGTCCGGAGCAGAATGTGGTGGTAATGCACCTAAAAGCTAGCCTGACTTCGTCATACTCCTATTCTAGGCAGAATGTGAGTAGATAGATCAGAATAGAATAGATCTCGACAATAAAGCAAATATATCTCGCATTTGTCAGCCCTGTCTCAACTTTATAACACGGTTGCAACGCGACTTGACTGATTTAAAAAAATGGAAAGACGACGGAAGAGACCAGGCTGAAGAAGCGTGTTCATCTGAGGCTTCAGAGAAAAGAGATCATGAGCCCATTCCTTCCATTGGTTTTCATTGCGTCCCATCTTCTTAGCGACCATCGGAGCCAGCTGATAAATTAAAACTTTTGCCGAATCCCGTAGGAAGGACGGCAAACGCATCTTTCTGATCGGCAAATGTCTTGATTGCGGTTCTCTGTTCGTCTTTTAAAATGAATGCGCTGTCGATTTCTTTTATAACAGACACGATAGTGGAATCTAAACATCTCAATTCTCCAGCTGCAGTCATCTTTGTTGAAAACCAATTCAACCCAACCGCTCTTTGATGACGTGGTGATTACGTAACCGCAGATCATCTGTCCATCATCGACTAAAGCCCGCCCTGGCAATTTGATTGGCTCAGCCTTCTGGGAGCCGAGCATAATTCCAGACCAAACTTCCCGACCAGAAAATGTTGTGGGCGGGGTTTGGGCTGGCACCCAGGCTACCTAAAAGCTGGTTGTAGGGCCCTGATTTTTTTTTTTTTTTTTTTTCACATTCCCCAAAAAAAAAAAATCCATTTAAATTTTTCTGTATTCAGTTTTTTTTCCCGTTTTAATATTTTTGGACTCCCATTTTAATGGTTAAATTAAATTTTAGTAATAAAAGAGCATGTCTAATTAATTGAAACCATGAAACTTATAAAATTTAACAATCATCTATTAAAATAATAAAATTAATTACATTTATGGCACTATGACTTTTTAAAAAATAATTTACCAAATTTTGTTTTCTTTTTGTTTTGTTTTCTTGATTCCATTTTAATGGTTTAATTTCATTGTAATAACCAATGATTTAAAATGTAATAGTTTAAGCAAAACTTTCTTGTTAAACCAAGCTTTTATTTTGACGGGTTGCTGTGTAGACCTTTGAGTCTCTGTTTGTTTTTATGATTTGACGATAAAAGTTCATGCATTAATGTCCTCATATAGGCTGAAAACATTGCGAGCGTCATGCATGCCTCAGTGTGTGTTTGAGTGTGTGGTAAATGAAACCGCGCATTCATTCAGAGATATGCAGAACATGCATGATTCCTATTTACTCTTCATGCGAATATTCACATACACTAGTCTATAACGCGATTTTATTTACATTTACTCACCTACTTTTCATCCAAGATATGACAATTCTGTGAATTTTCGCGTTATACAGTAAATTCAGTTTTTATGCCTAGAGTCCGCGATTCTGTCCGTGTTTTCCGCATCGTGGTAATGAAATATGGTCCTATGGTTGCCAACCGCCGTAAAAAAACATGAAGTCATCGTCACTTACTGATTCAGGATCAGTGACACTTAGCAATTGTATTTCCGTTTGAGCTTGAACTTTAGAAATGCTTGGGGAAATGTAGCTTGTGTGTAGTGTGGACTCTACCGCACTACTTGATCAAAAAAAGAGCTTTGCTACTGAAAAGCTATTTGATTCAGAAAACAGCGACGCTACCGCCACGCTACAGTGAAATGTAGTTCAACTAGTAGCGTCACTACTTGTAGCGACCCTACTGCCCAACACTGCTTAGAACCACCCCTGGTCAGGACATAATACATATGAACACTTTTTTAGATAAATATGCATTTAAATGGAGCGATTTGGGAGAATAATATATTGTGTAGAGATGCATATTTTAAAACAAATATAGCTTACGTAGGAATATATTTTGCATTCATATTTTTGACTATCCCATTTGGTTGTGACCCAATTGCGTTAATATTTGTAAAATATGTGTTATTTCAAATGGATTGGCTGACAATACAGGAAGTCATTTTATAATTTTCTCATTTAAACCACTGTGTCCTGCGGGTATTACGCAGATTTTTCTTTAGTCAGTGTCAGATCGGAGGTTGTAGGTCGAGGTAAGCAGATTTGGTCTCATCTTGTTTTTTTCTTCTCGTTAAGAAGTATGAATTTTCCAAATGTATTTATTAAGTATAAGCTTGAACATTGTTTATATTGATTAACTAAATACTGTGTTATTTGTCAGGTAGGCTAATGGCTGATTTTTCACCCAGCAAGTTTGCCACTATTAATGATGAAGATGTGGAGGCGGTACGACAGGAGTTTCAACTGTCAACCGTAAGTAAGAAATGTGGTTAATGTAATTTATGTATTAATGTAATAATGTGTCAATATTGAAAAGAAAAACGTGAATACAAAAACATGCAGTTCTCTTACGTAGAGTTCTCTCGTACTGCGTCGAAAGAACGCTACGGGAAAGTATTTCTTTGTCGAGATTGAAGCCTAAAATTAATCCTTAATTTTGTAATATTGTAAAACGCTTTTCTGAAGCATACAACCTAGGCGGAGCAATACAGCTCACCCATTGGCTGCTCCGCCAGAAAAGCACAGCCTATGCGAGGCCAGAGACGCTGACCAATGAGGACGCTTCGCGCCCTTCTGCGTCACCTCCCGCCCAAACAGGCGTGGCCTAGGCCTATAAATACGAGCATAGCTGTCTAACACACTGATTTTTCTAAATTCACGAAGCTGCACGCATCGTTGGATTGGATTCGAGCCGCCACAGCCGTTTGGAAACAAGCACCTCAGCAGGACGAGCCTTTTACCTGAAGCCGCCGTCTTCGCCGCCTTCAGCCGCCGTTCCCTGCTGCGCTTCTCCGGCGTGGAATATCCTTTACATTATGTGTGTGTGTTTTGTGTGTGTGTTCGCCGTAGCGACACACAGTTTTTCCACCACTAAAAGAGCCGAGCGTCTTTTTCAAGATGTCTCGCACCTCCTGTGGCTCGTGTAGAGCCCCGCTCAGCGACGGGGACCACGTGCTTGTGTTTCCTGCCTGTGAGTATCACGCAGCTTCAGCTCTCGTCGATGGCGGCTGCCATCACTGTGATTTGATGCCTACGGTGACTCTGCGGACTCGCCTGGCGTTCTTTACTGAAGCTGCATCTTTCCGCCCGCTGCAGTGCCGCGCCGTGAAAAGCGCCGTGCTCAGCGGAGCCCGGAACCTCCCTCCACCACGAGGTGCTCGCCGCTGCTGCCGCCAGCTTCGCTGGACTCTCTGACCGACGGACAAGGGCCGCTGAGTGCCGCCGCGTCCGTCATGGACGAGGGTGAAGCCGCGTCTGTGGAGGACCACTGCTATTCTCTCCTCGCTTCGGGTAGCGAGGGATGGGCGAGCTCCGAGGATCTCCCCTCCCCCGCCGCTCGTGAGCGTCGACGGAGAAAGACCAGCATCGATGCGCTTACCGGCTGGATGGCTGCTTTTCTGCAGAGGCACGTACGTTACCGTCCTCACGACCCGCGCCTTTTTCTTCCTGAATTCACGAAGAAATCGCGGAGTCCCGGAAAGCCCCGTTTTCAGCCAGGATGCGCACTTCTGCTTCGAGGAAAGCTACAGTGTTAAAATCCCGCCGCGGCCGGATTTCACTAAAATGTCTCGCTCGCACAGTCCCAACATACGCGACCGTGCCAGTGTATTTTGCAGTCACCAAATCGGCATCAATGCCCGTTTGCCTGCACACAGACGCCGTATTCACGACGCCCCAGGTAAATCTGAAAATGTATTTTCTGGTGTCCCGGCCACGGCCGATGTTGTGATGTGTGTATCCGTAATGCCCACGACCTAGTGCCCATTCGTACACACAAGCACAGCCCTACACAATACAGGGCTTGCACACATAAAATCGACTCATGTCGGTTGTGCTTCATGTAAGTTAGTGAACGTGCCCGCTTTTCAGTGCCCACAATCACTACACACTGCATGTCCCGTGGTTTCTGTAAAAACGAAACGAATGCACGGTCAGTCGGTTCTGATAGACAGTACTCTCTGTGCTACACGGTGTCCCGGCCACGGCCGATGATGTAATGTGTGTAACTGTATGCCCACGACCCAGTGCCCATTTGTACACACAAGCACAGCCCCACACAATACAGGGCTTGCACACATAAATCGACTCATTTCGATTGTGCATTATATGTAGTGAGCGTGCCCGTTTTCAAGCGCCCACAATCACTACAAGCTACATGTCACACGGTTTCTATGAAACGAAACCAATGCACGGTCAGTCGGTTCTAATAGACAGTACTTCCCAGTGCTATAAATGTACCCGCGTTCACGCACCCACATTTATTCTCAAACATGCCGAGCCGTACGGGGCTCGCACCGCGCGCTCTCTCTTTCAGCTGAGAGAGCTGAGCGCGCGCGGGCTGCCCGCTCGATTAAGCGCGCCCCCGCATCACGCTGCAATGGCGCCCATGTTACAGCACACGACTGCTCTCGTGTCGCCGCCATTTCGCGACCAGAGCCCGGTTTTTCAACCCGTGCAAGCACAGCCCTGAACAACACAGGGTCTGCACACATAAAATCGGCTCATGCCGATTGTGCTTTACATGTAGTGAGCGTGCCCACTGTCCAGTGCCCACAACCACTACATACTGCACGTTCCGCGGTTTCTGTAAAAACAAAACTAACGAACGGTCAGTCAGTACACAAACACAGTGTCCCCGGTGTTATAAATGTGCCCGCTACCAAGCGCCCACGTATTATTCACAAATATAACGAGCCCTACGGGGCTCGCCCCGCGCGCTCTCTCTCAACTCAGAGAGTCGAGCGCGCGCGGGACGCATACTGTGTTAAACATGTCCCCCGCCTCAGACGCCACGGCGTCCATGTTACAGCACACGGTTGCTCTCGTGTCGCCGCCATTTCGCGACCAGGGCCCAGATTACATTCAACCCCTAGTCACACGTGCAGATGCATGGGAAAGACTTCCCGGGGTCTCAGAATGGGTGCTAGAGACTATAAAAAGAGGCTATTCGCTACAGTTTCATCAACGCCCTCCCCGTTTCACGGGAAAAGTCGAAACCACGGTAAAAACAGAAGTAGCACATCTACTTCGAGCCGAAATAGCGAAGCTATTGAGCAAAGGGGCCATAGAGCCTTTATCTCAAGCTCAGAGCGAAGGGGGTCTGTACAGCAGATATTTCCTGGTACCGAAGAAAGACGGGGGTCTCAGACCCATTTTAGATCTAAGGCGTCTGAACAAAGCGCTAGCAAAGCGAAAGTTCAGAATGCTCACGACCAGAAGAATCCTCGCGCAAATTCGCCGAGGAGACTGGTTTATGGCGATAGATCTGAAAGACGCGTATTTTCACATACAAATTGCGTCACGTCACAGGCGATTTTTGAGATTCGCCTTCGAGGGCCGGGCATATCAGTACACAGTCCTGCCATTCGGCCTGTCTCTAGCACCTCGTACATTTACAGTGTGCATGGACGCGGCGCTGGCACCCCTGAGACTCCGAGGCGTTCGAATTCTGAACTATTTGGACGATTGGCTAATTCTGGCTCAATCGCCGTCAGAACTCGCTCACCACAAGACACTAATACTCGATCACCTCGAGTGCTTAGGTCTGAGAGTCAATTGGGAGAAAAGTTCACTGTTTCCCAGTCAAAGGATCTCCTTTTTAGGACTGGATCTGAACTCACTGTCTATGACAGCACAGCTGTCATCACAGCGCAGGCGAAATACCCTGCAAATGGCGAAATCCTTCCGCAGCGGCCACATAGTGCCACTCAGGAGATTTCAGAAAATGCTGGGCCTCATAGCCTCAGCCTCAACAGTGCTGCAGTTGGGCCTGCTGCGCATGCGCCCACTACAGTTCTGGTTGAGAGCGCGCGTACCGCGCCGAGCATGGTTACACGGTCGTTATCGCCTCAAGGTCACTCAGGAATGCTTTTCAGCCCTGACACCATGGAGAGCGTCAGACTGGTACCGGTCAGGTGTAAGCCTGGGGACTTCCTCGAGCCTGAAGGTGGTGTCCACGGACGCGTCCACCTCAGGCTGGGGAGCACTGCTCGACGGCAGACCGCTCTTTGGCCAGTGGGCAGAGCGGGCCAAACTACCGCACATAAACTGCCTGGAAATGATGGCGGTGGACTTTGCGCTGAGGCGCTTCTGTCCCCGGATAAAAGGACACCACGTCCTGGTCCGCTCGGACAACATGTCGGTAGTAGCCTACATAAACCGCCAGGGTGGCGTGAGATCCCGGAACCTATTCAGGTTAGCGGAACGCATACTGGTGTGGGCCCAGCACAACCTGCGCTCGTTAAGAGCAATGCACGTGCCAGGCCACTTGAACGTAGGCCCGGACAGACTCTCACGGAACAACGTTCCTACGGGAGAGTGGTCCCTACACACACAGACAGTGCGTCTGCTGTGGAAAACGTTCGGCAGAGCGGAAATAGACCTGTTTGCAAACCAGGAAAACGCTCACTGCCCAGAATTCTTTTCGAAGAGCACGAACGCGCTGGCCAGAGTCTGGCCCCGCCGTCCGCTCTATGCTTTTCCTCCTGTCTCACTCCTGCCTCAAGTGCTGGAGCGTATCAAGGAGAGCGGATGCTCAGCACTACTGGTTGCTCCATACTGGACGAATCAGACCTGGTTCCCAGCTTTGATGCGACTGAAAAGTACTGCCCCGTGGCCGATTCCAGTGAGGAGAGACCTCCTCTCACAGGCCAAGGGCTCGATTCTGCATCCTCACCCCGAGCTCTGGTCCCTACACGTATGGGCCATAAACGGGTACCCGCTAACCTCCCAAGAGGAGTGTTAGACACGATCGAACAAGCTAGGGCTCCGTCTACTAGACGACTCTACGCTTCCAAATGGTCGGTGTTCTCTGGATGGTGTTCAGATCAAGGTCTGTCACCACTTCAGTGTGGAGAACCGGAGATTCTCTCCTTCTTGCAAGAGCTATTGGATAAGGGAAGAACCCCATCCACGCTCAAAGTCTATGTGGCTGCCATATCAGCGTTCGTTAATCCAACGCTTGGCCATTCACTAGGCAGGAACGACCTGGTGGTCCGCTTCCTTAGAGGCGCCAGGAGGTTAAACCCTCCAAGGCCTCCTTCAGTCCCCGTTTGGGACCTTTCTACAGTGTTGAACGCTATGAAAGGGGCCCCTTTCGAGCCTATTCACTCAGTTGACATGAAACACCTGTCTTTCAAGACCGTGTTTCTTTTGGCTCTCGCTTCAGTGAAGCGTGTGGGAGACTTGCAAGCGCTCTCAGTGAGAGCTTCTTGTATGGAGTTCGGGCCAAACGACTCTGTAGTCGTATTGAAACCGAAGCATGGGTACGTGCCTAAGTCCCTCAACACACCGTTCAGGGCTCAGGTCATCTCCCTGTCAGCCCTGCCGGCCTCAGAGGACGGAAATAGCTCCCTTTGCCCGGTCAGGGCATTAAGAGCTTACGTGTCCCGCTCCGCTGTTTTTCGACAGACGGAGCAGCTCTTTGTTTCGTTCAGCGGGCGCTCCAAAGGGCGAGCCGTAACGAAACAGAGTCTGTCTCGATGGGTAGTGGACGCCATTGCGCTAGCCTACGCATCTAGAGGTTTGGAATGCCCTTTGGGCATCAGAGCACATTCCACGAGAGGCATGGCCTCTTCATGGGCTTGGTATAGCGGAATCTCGTTACAAGATATCTGTATGGCGGCAGGCTGGGCCTCCCCGTCTACATTTATTAGGTTCTATAACCTAGAGGTTCCTGCGTTGCAGGCTAAACTGCTCTCGGTCTAGAAGACTATGTATAAGTGTTCCTGCCCCGCGCTGCGGCCCAGGTTACTTCAATGTTTAATATGTATAAGTGTTCCTGCCCCGCGCTGCGGCCCAGGTCACTTCAATGTTTAATATGTATAAGTGTTCCTGCCCCGCGCTGCGGCCCAGGTCACTTCAATGTTTAAGCATCACTCACTGACAATGTGTCCCATGAGCATGCTATTACCCCTCATATATATCTATATTTACATATATATGCTATTATGCCTTAAGAGGCACTACTATAAAGGGATGATGCTATTTTAGCCGCTCTCCCTATACTTCTTGGGGTAGGCACTTGTATACCAGGGCGCGCGCGCCCTTAGGTGTCTGTGTCGGTCCAAGAGCACGCACGGCGGTTTACATAGGGTTCCCGTAGCGTTCTTTCGACGCAGTACGAGAGAACTCTACGTAAGAGAACGTACTCGGTTACTAACGTAACCTCGGTTCTCTCTAGGAGAGGGAACGAGTACTGCGTCTCATGGCCGTGCGTGCCCACGCTGCGTCGCTTCATTGACGAAAATCAGTGTGTTAGACAGCTATGCTCGTATTTATAGGCCTAGGCCACGCCTGTTTGGGCGGGAGGTGACGCAGAAGGGCGCGAAGCGTCCTCATTGGTCAGCGTCTCTGGCCTCGCATAGGCTGTGCTTTTCTGGCGGAGCAGCCAATGGGTGAGCTGTATTGCTCCGCCTAGGTTGTATGCTTCAGAAAAGCGTTTTACAATATTACAAAATTAAGGATTAATTTTAGGCTTCAATCTCGACAAAGAAATACTTTCCCGTAGCGTTCTTTCGACGCAGTACTCGTTCCCTCTCCTAGAGAGAACCGAGGTTACGTTAGTAACCGAGTACGTTTTATAAAAGATGTTTAAAGTTGTTAAACAACATAACAGCAGTTTCTTTCACCGCCGCACCAAACGGTTCTAAGTTAGTTGTTTTTCCACTTGAGCCTGGTAATGTGTTGGTAGATTCAGTGAAGTCGCCACTCAGGATTGATCACTTTTGTTGCCTGGTTACCAGTTTCTCTGTAGCTGTTAATAGTACTTTTTGAGTGAACAAATTAAAAATAAATTATAAGTAATAGCTGATCATTCTACACAACGCAGTTGCAAGTTATATCTCATATCATCAGAAAAACTGACGCGTTACCAAGGGAACGACTGGCGCATTTATTACATTTCAAAGAATGGCTGCTAATGCTATTTGTCCCACATTGAAAAATGTAACCGTAGTTGGCTCGGATCGATACGGAATAGTTACAATTATAAATAGTCTGTGCAACTACAGCAGTGGTATCATAAAACCTTCACTGGCACATGCCTGTGAAATACAGATGTAGTCTTCTTCAAACTGACAATATGTGTGGGGAAAATATTAATGACCTTAATGTGTTTAATTGACATTTCTTTTTAAAATATCACGGTTTTAGGTTATTTAAGATTTTGTGTCAATATTATCACTGGAGGTGTTATATTGGTATTTATTTTAATGGTCATATTTCTAAAGTGTCCATTCATGTTTCTGGTCATGTTTTGATGGTTGTTTGTATTTGCAGTATGCCTGTCTGGATACTGCAATGGCTTGCCAGGAGGTTTACACGCAGTGTTTGCATATTAATAAAAAGGCCATGGAGCTGCTTGTCTGTCAGGTGCGGCTGAGGCAGTGTGCGGAGCAAAGACTTGTTCTAGTTGAAAAGGATCTAGAGACAACAGAGAGCCAACTGGGAATTGCTCTGCAGCAGCTGGAGGTTGCCCAGGCATCATTTGTTTGTGTATGTGATGGTAGGTATTTAGGCCCCATTTACCCTGCATGGTTCAAGTGACCCAATTCCGATTTTTTCATCTCATGTGGCACAGATCGGATATGACCGGCAAACGTGTAAGCAGGAAAAAAATCACATGGTTTCCGATATTGTCAGAACGGTTTCAGGCTTCACTCATATGTGGAAATAAATCGTATATGAATCGGATACGTGCATTTGCGTCTGCCATGTAAGCAGACAAATCGGATATTCCCCATTAAATGCGAGTCGTACGTCATTAAAAAAAGTGACGGCAACTCCGGTGGACACCAACTGCGATCACATGACGTATTAATGGCGCAATGGAGGACGAAGGATCAACACAGTGGAGTAATGCGGAGGTTTTATGTCTTTTGAGTGTTTGGGGTGAAGAGACAGTGCAGGCAAAAATGCAGGGTTGTTACAGAAATAAATCCGTGTTTGAAGACATTTCACAAGATATGAGGAGCCACGGTTTTAAGCGCTCGTGGCTACAGTGCCAACGTAAGATAAAAAGCTTAAAAACCAAATACAATGCGATCAAAGACCACAACAATAAGAGTGGGAATAGTCGTGTAACATTCCCATTCTACGACACAGACAGAGAATAGACACAGAAATAGAATTTCTAAAATTCTAAAAGACACAGAAATAGAATTAAACATGTGATCACAGTTACTTATACTTTTTAGAGTAATATCTAATATCTTTAGTTCATATCAGTCACTATTTGTATTACAAGTCAACATTTGTCAAACAGATGAGCCCCCTGACACGCCACAGACCACCTCGAGTGAGACCAGTGGTTCATCCAATGAGAGAGCCTCATCCAGTGTGAGCACCACAGAAGTACCTACAAGGGCCTCAACACCAACACCTTGCTCAAATCAACCAGACCGTAGTACACCAGGTAGGATTAATAGTAATTTGTATAACCGTAATTAAAAATTTTGTTTTGTTTTTGACAAATAGGTAATTTCATTCATTCACGGTATAAAGTACATATTTTTTTCCACAAAAATAAATATTACAGCAAGACAGCTAGAATGATATTGGTGCACACTCATGCCTGGCTCAGATTTATTTTTTTGTCTGTTACGATATTCACTGTGCCAGATTACGCAATTTTGACTCGTAAAATCTTGTCATGGACAAGAAACATGTCAGACTATGCGTTGCTTTCCGACCAGCCATTGCGTGCCGTCTCACACACACATTCACTCGCACACATACATACACATTCACACACACACGCACATACACTCGCTCACTCTCTAGCGTACACACACTCGCTCACTCACTAGTGCACACACACACACACACTCTCTCGCGCTCACTCACACACTCTCACGCTCACTCACACACACTCACTCGCTCACTCACTAGCACACACACTCTTGCGCTCACTCACTAGCACACATACTCTCGCGCTCACTCACACACACACACACACACACACACATGCTCACTCACTCACACACACTCTTGCGTTTACTCACTCAAACACTTTTCCCTTGAACACTTCTAGTGACTTTACAGACTGATTACAGTTTTGAAAGCAATGAGCAATACAGTAATTTCAGTGGGTCAGACTCAGTATGAATACTAAAGTAACTGATTTTGTTTTGAGGTCACACCAGGGCTAAATTTGAGCCGGAACGCGTTCCGGCACCTCTGACGTTGGATCCGGAACACGCTTTTATATTGGATCCGGCACCTCCTAAATCACTATGGAAAATTAATCGCCTAAATTAAAAAAAATTAAATGACTATTTGTGTAGTGTTCAATGTTGTTATCGATAGAGATTCGTGGATGGGGTATTATTTCATCCGCAACCGCTTCACAAAACTCATCATCCGCCCCAACGTTTTTTGACATTCAATTTTCAAAGCCGCACCCGCCCGCCATCCGCTGATTGTTTTGCGGTCTATGGAAGATGCAATGCTCTGCTGATGCAAGCCGCGAGAAAGCCCTTGTCTGTTCTAAAAAAAGGATGCTGCAAAGATATTTAATGCTTATGTGTGTGGCATAGGCCTATGCTGAGTTTCATTCATTTATGATGAGATGCGCTCCAGTTAACAATGCAATGCAAGTGAACGCGGCGCGCCGGCGCCTCCATGTCACTGTTATTATCTGCTACATTTGCTTTTTATTTATTAAATACATGCAATTGGTTGATGAAACCTTTAAAGTGAATTTCGTTTTGTATAAATTGTATCTTAATTTTAATAAAGGCACACCGCGGAACTTTTGGCCACTAGGGGCGCTAGACCTGTAACTTTCACGTCTAGTGCCCCTAGAGGCCACAAGCGCCACAGAACTGTCGCAAAAGTAAAGAAGACATCCACTTAATAAATTAATTGCACAAAAGTGAACAGAAAATAATGTCTGGTAAGGTAAGTCGCCCAACCCTGCTCCTGTCTGTCCTGCAGAGTTAATCTCCAACCCTAATCAAACACACTTTCATTTTCAAGCGATCCTGAAGACGTTAATTGTTTGCTTCAGGTGTGTTTGATTAGGGTTGGAGATAAATTGTGCAGGACAGTCGATCGGCAGGAGCAGGTTATAGACGTTTTGTACCTAAAACTAAGTTGTTATTGTGCTTGTTTTGGAGTCATCTTATCTTTAGATCGGACTTACGTCGTCTTATTTGTGTTTTTCATGTAGTAAACTATGAATTTGAATCTAAAATCATATAAGTCTCTAATAATACACACATATATGAATGTGTAAAAGGACAAACAAACTGAAGCCTACAAATAACGGCAGTAGGTTTTGACTTATATCAGTTGTTACACAAATTCCCGACTTCGCAGTAAATATTACATTATATATCCACTTTTATGCCGATGTTTATGTTTAATTTTCAGTCATCATTTTCTTCGCCCCTTGAAGAATCTTCAGAGTCCCCTCCCGAAACAGGAGGAGGACGCGGAGGACGACGAGGGAGAGCCGGGGAAAAACAAGAAACGAGAGCCTCTTGTTTTTCCGCGAGCACGATCCCTTTCGCGTTTGCCTCCTCAGAAGCAGTTTTAAATTTTTTCCTTGCCTCAGCCATCGCCAGGAGTCCAGCAGGCGGAAAAATAGTAGCAAAAGCATTAGCTCCTTGAGCATATCAGAGCTTGTGGTCACGTGACGGTCGTAAAGTGATTCGTTCTCCAGGTCACATGACCTGTCCAAAGACGGTGCGTCTCCTCCAAACTTACATAGGCGGTATTTCAAGAGGGCAGCCCCGCTCGGAGCATTGATAGTGTCAAACACTGTATATTAGCCTAAGGCATTATTTAAAATAACTCATGCTTCAACTCTTTAGGTCAAAAGTTCCACGGTGTGCCTTTAAAAGAAAGGCTTTCTACAAAGCAAAACTTAATGAAATGGTAAAAAGTTTCCCGATATATTGATATATCTTACGATCCTATCTTTTATTACAATTGTTTTTGAGCTAAAATGTAATACACAACATTATATATATATATACACACACTGTAGCCTGTTTCTTTCATCAAACATGTTTGGGGCCAGTCAAGGGGTAATTAAACTGCACGATCAGTTATCGGTAATGATATATTGTTTATTTTTGCAAATGTTTTTCATTTGTTTAATAAATCTCATAATGATGGCACATCAGTTATTTCTATCTCAAATGATTGGGGTCGGTCAGGGGGTACTTGGCTGGAAAAAAAAAACATTATTGGGGGGTAGGCTACATTATTGAAAAAAAAATTGAGAAGCACTAGGCAGTGTAATTATAATTTTTTTGTTCCTTTGCCTCCAACCCGCGTTTTGAGTTGCCGTATCCACCTGATCCATGTGCTCAGGGACCTCCCACTTTACAAATTAAGCACTGGGTCACACCATTAGATTTCAAAGTATGAGATATTAATTAAATGTGTCTAATTATTTTACCTAAATCTAGGTTAATCATGTCATGTGTTATTTCAAAACAGTTTAAGAATAATATTACTGGGTATAGTATTTCAAATTGAAAGTAAACATTAAATATGTAGGAATTCAGACATGCAATTAAAGGTATTATCATAATTCATTTTTATTTCTATTTGTGTGCAGATGTGTCTGAGGCTGGCACTCAAACTGAGTTTGTGGAGACCTGTGGAGAGGCCAGCACTACTGAAAATATCATTGAATGTGTTAAGGATTAATGTGGTTAATTGCTTAATTTGATCTAGTTAAAAAATAAAGATTATTTAAAAAAATAAGTTTTTTGTGGTTTTTGACTGTTAGGTATATAGTTTCTGGGTATGCGTTTAGTTTAGAAAATAATGGGAGAAACAGAAGTTGGGTTACATTTTTTTTTTGTACAAGTATTGTAAATAAGAGATACATTTCTTTGCGAAGGTAAGATCTTCGTCTAATTATTTTTCTTTGTAATGCTTTTATCAATAATGATTGATAATGAGAAATTAAAAAATAATATAATTGCAACAACGATTATCATAAAGAGTGGCCAAATATTGAGATAAAATAAGAATTGCAGAAACAGTTCATTAGATGAATTTGAAATAAGGGTGACATGCAAGTTACTTTTTAGTTTGTTAAAAAGGAACAATCTCTTGCCCCATACATCCACTGTGGTGCCCATTGTGTTAATCGCATTACACAGCATGCTTGTACTGCCTCACGTGTTGTCCACAGTGCTTTACAGTGGGTTCATGAGTTAGGAATTTTGTTTGGGAAGTCAGGTCAATTTAAATCTTTGTTCAAGAAAGTTGCAAAATATAAGGCCCCTTTGTCCCACAAGATGGACAGTTCGCTCCAGTGCTATCCATGCAGTGCTGAATCAGTATGAGTCAGTAATGCTTGCTCTGAATGAAATGGCAGCGGGCAGCTCAGACACGGCTAACAGGGCAAATGGACTACATGACAGATTCCAGCAGGGAAATGTAGTTCTTGGTCTTCTGCTTGCATTAGAGGATATAGAAGAATTGGAGAATCTTAACACATCTCTCCAAAGTCGAACACAGACCATCAATGTGTAGCGACAATGGGTGGTACATTTACAAATTTAGTTTGAACACGGATTAAAACAACACGCATTGCCATGTGACCAGCCTCAAAGACATTCCAACCCCCCTTTTTCACTTCCTCTCTGCAAGAGAGAAAGCCATGTGACAAACTCACACACATGTGGCTAACACACACACACACACAAGTTCTCTAAATTCATCATATAAAATGGCCACAATGTTAATGTACATTAACCTAAGTGTGAAAGCTTCTAATATGCAAATCCTATGTAGTGTGTATTTTTCATATGTGTTTAATATCATTTTAAATCTCGTGACGTGTCCTGTCGCACCGACAGCCCATTTACGACGCTTAGGAATGCACAGAGAGAGTCGACCCTCACCCAATGCCGGCTGAAAGACAAATGAAGCCCTGTTGTCCTATATTCTATAAATATAACCACTTGAAAGATGTGTTAAACATGTACCTAATTTTCCCATCTCATGATTGTAAAACGTATTGATGTGGGATTCCTTTTTATGTGTTCATTAATGCTTAAGACTTGATGTTCACTTGACACACTCATGTGTTGCATGTTTAGTCTTGTTAAAATCCAATTGTCGTCACCCACTGGTTAATTTACATTACATTTAACTAATGTTGTGTTATAAGAATTAGTATTGTATGTTATCAGAATCTTGAAGGGTCCTCTCTGAAAAACCCTTCAAATTACTTATTCAAATTCACTGTCCTGAACACAAAGAGCCATAAAATCTTCCTCCAAAGGAGCGCTTTTATTGGCTCACACCCCCCAGAGGGCAGGACAGCTTCACACTCAAATAGTAAGGAACCCTACTCCTCGCTCTCTTGCCCATGCTCTGGTTCCAACCTCTTGACGTGCTGAACGTCCCTATCTGAAGATGAGGCCGCGGGCCTACAAGCCCTCTCCATTCCCTGCCACCCAACGGCAGATGAAAACTGCAACGGCTCCATTATTGAATGGGCAACCATTCATTCTTCAACCTCCAGCAACACTCAACTTCAGACACCTTTTGAAAGGACCGCGCACAGCCCACGTGCTCCGGGAGATGCATCAAATTCAAGAAATGACATTTACACACACACACACGCATACAGAGAGACCTGGTACAAGTATTTATTTCTTTCCAGATTTAATTGCTTAAAGACTGCTTATCCCTGTTTTAAATTAATAATTTCCTTGGTGTTCTCAAAGGTTAACTGTATATGATGTTTGCGATATTTGATATCATTTAGACAATGATATCCAATCTTCTCTAGCTTTAATTCACTTCCATTTTCCCCTGCGCAACTCCATGTCGTTATCCGTTTGTCTTATGTGTTTACGTAACGTTACCCTGTGTAAATACCTGTATCACGTGTTTAGATGTAGAATTATGTATTCATTAGCTTCGTTTCATTAAAATACAAATATGATTTGATTAAACTGTCTCAAGCTCACATTACATCGTCCCTGAAATGTCTGATCTTAAGCTACAATGCTTTATAAATTTTATAAGGATAGGAGTCGTCATTCTTCTGGCCAGAGGATGATCTCTTCTGGGTTTATAAAATCGATGATCCTATTGAGAATTAATACAAACGCCCGTTCGCTGGACGAACGTAAGTAACTTAATTCCAATCAGAATTATCTTATAATCGATCTGTAATTGGACTATTTGTATATTAATGAAGAACCATAGTGCACTATGATCATTAATATATACAATTGATCCATTATCAGTTTCGATAATTTAACGTAACTGTAATGTGCAAGATATCTTAATCATATTCCTGATTAAAATATAACTAATTCCCCACATAGTTAAATGACTTTATAGCCATTTTGAATGCGGTTACAAATGGTATGCTTTCTGCAGTTGCTTATGTGAGGGATGCTGTTGCAAATAAAACAAATTAAGAGTGGTTTAAAATTTTCTATACCAAAGCATCAGAAATGTGCCAAATCCTTGATCTCTCTCCAATTGCACAGCCCCGTACTCGTAATCCTTCTAAACGTCTAACTGGTCAGGCTTGTGCACGTGCATTCATCTCCATCTGAATATTACAAAACAGAGTTTTACAAAGTGATTGATGTTGTGGATATGCAGTTCAGAGAACGTTTTGAGCAGGAAGGGTTTTGAGCAGGAAAACATCCTCTTAACAGGGGTGGTTGATGATAATGTGGTACAAATGTACCCAAAACTGGACAAAATATCCCTTAACACACAATTGGCAATGTTCAGATCAAAGCATAATATGCAGTCCAGCAGTGAAGCAGCAAGCATCCTTCAGGGGATGCGTCCAGAAGTCCGTAGTCTATTTGATCAGGTGGAAACACTTGTCAGACTGCTTCTGATCACTCCCGTGTCCTCAGCAGAAGCTGAGAGAAGTTTCAGTGGTCTCAGGAGGCTAAAAACATGGCCTCGTAGTACCATGACATTAACACGGCTGAATAGTGTTGCTGTGTGTCATATACACAAGGAGAAACTTGATCAATTAGCGAGAAAAAAGATTGCTCAACAATTTGTGGCCTGCAAGGAAAGCCGAAAAATTAAGTTTGGAAGTTTTGATTAAAAATCTCACTTCAATTTTGATAATATTAAAACCTTGTAAATACATTGATTTAGGTTGTATTAATATATTTTTATAAAATGTCTGTTGTATACAATTACTGTAGATGTAATCTGTATACTCATTGAACACTTTTTTTTTTGTCCAACTGTTAAGAAGTAAGATAAAAGTTATTGTTAAAGTGTAGTGTAACTGAAATATTGTAAATATCATAAAATATCTTGATTTCATACAAATAAAGTGTAGCTGTCCACAGTGGTCTGAAAGTCCCAAGTCCTGAAGTAATTTTTTAATTTTGATTATGATTTCACAAAAATAGTTTGCTGTAAGCTATCATGGCATGTTCCCAAAATTGCCACTAGGGTGCTGTAAAATGGCAATTGCTATTCGAATTTCTATCTAGAATTTATTATTATGAACATCACCTTTGGGTCACATCACCATACAGCTTTTGTCCCCCCTCTTTTATAATGGCTGCTACGCCCCTGGTCATATGTCATTAAGTTCCTTGACAGAGGCCCAAACAACACTTACAATCTCCCTTTACGGGAGAAGATTAAAGATGTTGAGCACAGGTTTATTCTTTGCAGGGCGAACCTGGAGGGTGCTGGCCCTTTTTACCTGACAAACCACAATGAAGTTGAGAACCTCTACAAACAAACTTAAATAAATTAAATCAGCTCAGTAACAAAACAGTAACTGCAAATGGTTTCATTCTTTGTTCATGAAGTGTTCTGCTTTGCATACTGTAGCCTATGTTTTTCATGTTAAATGTTATTGGTACATGTGATGAACACTATAACAACCATTACTAAAAAGGAATATTTTAAATACGGTCACTGAATAAATATCAACTTGAGCAGTCAAGTTGAAATGCCATCTAGCACACCTGAAGATGGATGGAATGATGTTGACATTCCAGACGTGACACCACCACAGCCTACCTTCAGACCAGACCCACCAATTCACCAGAACCCCAGCTCATTCGTACAGCAACCTATACAGTTCTCCAGCTTTTCCAACTTTTTTTTCAAAACCCTGTTACAGACAATAATTCAAAACACTAATGACTTTGGATCAACTCACTACTCAAAGCACTCCAACCCGTGGATTGACGTTACCATACAGGATATTTTTGCATTTATGGCCATGGTAATTTATATGGGTATAGTGGAACTCCCTTCATTAACACACTGCAAAAAATGCTTTTCTTACTTAGTATTTTTGTTTTGTTTCCAGTCCAAATATCTAAAAATTATTAAATCAAGAAGCATTTACTAGAGAAGTAAAATGACATAAGAAATTCTATTTTGTTTTAAGATAAAAAGAAAGTAATTTAAGTAATTTTTGCTTAAAACAAGCAAAATTATCTGCCAATGGGGTAAGAAAAAAAATCTGAATTCGAATGGAAAACAAGAAAAAAAATCTTAATTCAAATGGAAACCAAGAATTCTTTTCTTACCCCATTGGCAGATAATTTTGCTTGTTTTAAGCAAAAATTACTTAAATTACTTTCTTTTTATTTTAAAACAAAAAAGAATTTCTTATGTCATTTTACTTCTCTAGTAAACGCTTCTTGGTTTAAGAATTTTTAGATATTTGGACTGGAAACAAAAAAAAAATACTAACTAAGAAAGTATTTTTTGCAGTGCAGATTTCTGGCTAGGGGGATTTCCATGTCATCGCAGGAAAAGTTTCTTCAGATCTGCCGCTCCCTTCACCTCAGTAGCATGGTGGACGATGCTGCTAATGAGCAGAGAAGAGGAACATCACAATTTGATCGTCTCTGCAAAATAAAGCCACTGTACATGGAGATGAGAGATGCCTGCAAAGGGAACTTTCACCCTTGCCAAGAAAAGTCCATTGATGAGAGGATGGTTGCCTCAAAAGTATCGGGGCTAAAACAGTACATGAAAAATAAGCCTGTTCGCTGGGGATATAAACTTTTTGTTCTTGCAGACTCAAAGCAATGGGTACACTTGGGACTTCTTTGTATATGAAGGGAAGCTGCAAGGAAACAGTGGCAATGGGCTCAGTTATGAGTCTGGGATGGAGCTTCTTGGACACACAGTTGCTTGGCACAGGCTACAAGTTGTTTGTAGATAATTTCTACACCAGTCCCTCTCTTGCCTCCTTCAGAAGAGGATCTGGGCGTGCAGAACCATACTCGCAAACATAAAGGGTTTTCCAAAAACAAAAATAAATGTTCTGCACTCTAAATCTCCCTGTGGCAGTATAAGATGGATCCGAAAGGACTCCCTCCTCTTTGTCCAATGGTGAGACCCAAGGGACGTGTTCATGTGTTCCACACAGCCCATGCGGGGGACACTGTTCAGAGGGGAGTCCGAGATCCAGATGGGCACTGGGTGTTGAAGGACATCTCTGTTCCACCAGCAGTGAAGGAGTACAACCAGTATGTATTATATAATCAACATTATTTTATGCTATTTGAAATTATATAAAATATCTCAATGTATTTTTTTTATGTCCAAACAGGTGCATGTGTGGAATGGACCTACCTGATGCCCTAATACGTTTATACAAAGTCATCCATAAGACCCAGAAGTGGTTTAACCCATAAGAACCCAGTCAATTTCCCCTTATAGGAAAATTATGGGGAATATAAAACAGACCAAATGGACCACTTAAAGGCCACCTAATATGCCCCTTTTCACAAGATGTAAAATAAGTCTCTGATGTCCCCAGAGTGTGTATGTGAAGTTTTAACTCAAAATACCCCACAGATAATTTTTTTCAGCATATTTAAATTGTCATTTTTGGGGGGCTGAGAAAAACGCACTGTTTTGGTGTGTCTCCTTTAAAAAAAGTTAATGAAATGCGGTTCCACGCAAAGGAACCAGCTCGCACTCAGAGCCAGGACAATCTCATCTCACAGAAAGATGATAATATCAAAACAGAAACTCACAGTAACGGTGTTCGAGTCTGACAATAATGCCCACAGAGCTAGAGAATATATGCTGAATAGAGATAGAACAGGTATGTTTATTTTATCTGCTCCACTATAATATAAGCCTGCTGTAGTAGACCCCATCTGAATGATGACCAAAATATACTGATAAGTTCAATTAAGTTTCACGAGTTCACCCTTAAATCAATTAAACAGAGTAAAGATTATGCGTATTTGGCGTGCTGTCCGAGCTCGGAAATTTTGCCCGAACCCATAGTACTCCCCCGTTGTTGTAAGAGTATTTAGAACTAGAAGTGAGGAGATGGGGTGATGCTGTTAAACTGTCAACAAACTGAGGTAAGTTTGCAGTATATATACACCTCTTACCTCTTGATTGGGTTGATTAACAGGGTATGGTCCACTCGTGTCTAATTAGGTTTGATTGTCTGAATGTGCTCCACATGTGTTTAATTAGGTTTAATTATCTGAACGTGCTCCTCCTGAACTTTGTTAATAAAACATAATTTATTGTACATTACACAAAAGATGAAGCGTTAGTTTTACTGCAGAAAATCACTGTAAGAATAAACAGTATAAGAAGTGCACATTAAGGCCACATTTACACATAGTCGGGTATTTAGAGAAACAAATATTTCCCCCCCTCCGTTTTCAATAATAACATCGTGCACACAACCCGCATAAATACGCCGTCGAGCGCCTTTATAACTATGCTAAACCTATGGGCGGCAGTGTAGGGAGAAGGATAAAGCCATGCAAGCCAATCAGAATCCTCAGAATCAACAAGAGAGAACCTAAAACCCCGTTTCTCCCAGTTGACACGACAACATATAACCGGCGTTTTCAGAAATCTCCACTTTGGCCGGAGTTTTTAGAAATAATTGTTTTCTGGGATAAAAACGGCGTTTTCGTGTAAATGACAGGCCAAAACGCAGAGAAATATCTGCGTTTTCCCATCGTGTAAACGGGGCTTAAGGCCACATTTACACATAGCCGGGTATTTAGAGAAACGAATATTTCTCCCCCACCGTTTTCAATAATAACATCGTGCACACAACCCGCATAAATACGCCGTCGAGCGCCTTTATAAACTATGCTAAACCTATGGGCGGCAGTGTAGGGAGAAGGATAAAGCCATGCAAGCCAATCAGAATCCTCAGAATCGACAAGAGAGAACCTAAAACCACGTTTCTCCCAGTTGACACGACAACATATAACCGGCGTTTTCAGAAATCTCCACTTTGGCCGGAGTTTTTAGAAATGATCGTTTTCTGGGATAAAAACGGCGTTTTCGTGTAAATGACAGGCCAAAACGCAGAGAAATATCTGCGTTTTCCCATCGTGTAAACGGGGCCTAAGTCTTATCCATAAACTCTCTCTCTCTCTCTCTTTCATTATCATGGAACATAACGTTACACAGCGAAGTACACAAAACACTTGTTACAACTAACAGTAAACAAATATATACACACCTTTTGAGTGGGTGCTTTATAAACTGGTAAACTGTATATCTGTAAAACGACTCGATGAGCTCGAGCTGTCATTAAGTGCTCGCTCTCACTTTAATTTCTGCTGTGATCAGTAACGTTAGTCCTGTCCATAGACTGTAAAAAATATGGACAAAGTGTCCGTGATGTCACACGTAGGTTTCTGAATAGCATTTTTGAAGCCTAAAGTGGGCGGAGCCGATCATCGCTCATCACTCCCCGATAACAGAATATGGGCTAAGAGGCGGAGCTGAGGAGCCTGGCTATCTGAAACCACGCCCACCTAGCGCGACGTTATGGAGTTAGCTCAGGCTTGGGAGCTAATGCTATATGCTACTCACAGTACCAAGTCTGCACAGGGTCTCGCGCTAAAGTGACACTAGATGATTAAAATCAGAATGCCAATTAAAAAGGTCCTGTTTTTGCCCTTCGAAATATTATAATAGTTAAAAGACATAGCTACAAGTGAGCAAGAGGTCCTCGCTGCAGCCTGTAGCACGATGACGTAGCTGGATGGTCCAATACGTAGTGGACTCTGTTACGCGCATGCGCGGTGGTGTGTTTTGGTGACGGAAACAATCACACGTGCTTTGATCTTCCAAGAAGAATAAAGTTAATATATAAATGGTCACTTGAGTATGCAAGCTCTTTTCCGCCACAGAATAAAACATTAAAAAAAATAATTGAGACTTTTTTATCTCACAATTGCGAGTTTACATTTAGCATACTGACTTTAATTCTCAGAATTGTGAGATATAAAGTCAGAATTGCGTGAAATAAAGTCTCAATTGCGTGTTATAAAGTCAGAATTGCGAGATATAAAGTCAGAATTGGGTGTTATAAAGTCAGAATTCTGACTTTTTTTCTCGCAATTCTGAATTTATAACACATAATTGCGAGTTTATATCTCCCAATTCTGACATATTTTCTCAGAATTGTGTATATAAACTCGCAATTGCGAGTTATAAAGTCAAATAAATATTATTCAAAAATACTATTATTTTTTACCTCAGTAGGCTAGTTTAATATCTCACATCTCACAATTCTGACTTACACGCAATTGCGACTTTATATCATGCCATTCTGACTATCTCCCAATTGCGTATTATAAAGTCAGAATAGCGAGATATAAACATGCAATTCTGAGAAAAAAAGTCTGAATTTCAAGCTATATTTCTCGCAATTGCGAGGTTATATCTCATAATTCTGACTTAATAACACGCAATTGCGACTTTATATTACGCAATTCTGACTTAATAACACACAATTGCGACTTTATATCACGCAATTCTTAGATTAAAAAGTCAGAAAAGTGAGATAAAAATCGCAATTACCTTTTTTATTTCTCACTCCGTGGCGAAAACAAGCTTCCGTACATGTCTTGCAGACACTGAACAGCAATAACCTTATGTACAGATCACTGGAAAAAACGAATAGCCATTAAAGAAGGAACTCTTACCAGGCAAAATATCATTAAGCACTTTTTTTTTTGACATCTGACAAGATTTATTTTCTTGATGCTGTTATTATTTTTGCATTTTCCCTTGGATGTGTACTGGTATTGTAAGATGTTTACAGACCTTATTGTATTGTACCTTTAAAATTACAGAGACAATTAGATTATTGACTTATTTTTGCTTCCACTCAACAGCAAATATGACCTGAATAAAATAAAATGGCTAATAATAACAACCCCGCAATATCCCCGCAACATTTAATTATGACAGGTTTAGGGTTGATAATGAAAATTAAAAAGGCTTTATTTTAAAATGTTCTATATACACGCATTAAAAAAAAATAATACTTGCAGTGAGGACATGCTATTAATCTATCAAATGTATGTTTAAAATCATGTGATTGAAATGTTGTAAAATTAACTATTTTGTAGAGAGAAACTCGGATAACTTAGCATCCCATTTATGTAATTACTTATTCATCAACAATTACTTAATATTAAACTGCACTACTACTACTACACAGGTTAGATTAGAACATCATCTCAATACAATATTGAGCAAACATGTCACCTTTACCAGCGCAGGCGAATTATAACCATATATAGTACGATTATAACCCAGAGATCGTTACTGCGCATGCGTCACCAAAACACACCTCCATCCACTACGTATTGGACCATCCAACTACGTCATCGTGCTACAGGCTGCAGCGAGGGGTGTCTCCAAGTGAGACTGTGTATCATGATTCTGTACAGCTATTCTGCTAGTTGAAAATGTATTATGCAGTAACTTACAATATTACTCTGAGAGTGTGTGTGTGTGTGTGTGTGTGACCGTGATTATGTGCATACATGTCAGTCACTCTTTTTTACAGTCTATGGTCCGTCAGCGCGGCATCGCTCGTCAAGTTCGTAGAGAGCTTTATCATTCAGTCCATTTTAAATTCAGATTTTGGCTGCATCTCAAATGGGTCAAACCATATATATATTATTTTTGTCTTCTCTAGATGCTACATTGAAGAAGTGGCCAGCAGCCAGACGAGGGCAGATAGGCACATCTATCAATTCGAAGCTCACGGAGCTGAGATCAACAAGATATATATTTTTTTTCTTTCTTATTTTTGTTCTTGTACTATTTGATTGTTTTAAAGTAAATAAATAATGTAAATTTCTACATTTTGGGCTTTTATTTATGTTGCCTAGTAGCTATGGATTTGAATAATTTTACTAATAGGTAAACATATAGGTGAACATATAGGTGCATATATGCACACATATGCGTGCATATATGTACCTATATAGGTACATGTATGCACATATATATGTGCATATATGTGTACATATATGTACATATAATATAGGAAAACAGCCAATTTTATGTCACATATATTAAAAACCTATATCAAAACCTATATTAACCCTCAGGGGTCTGAGGTGTTTTCTGGGTCCTGGAGGTGTTCTGACATGCTCTAACATTTGTGCTTATTTCTGTTACTTGTGACATTTTCATGACTAAAGTATTATTACACTGCATTCAGCACAAACTCTGCTACAATAATATGTCAGCAGCATGTATGTAAAAGTTTGTAGTTTTGAGATAATAACATTTATGCGTGGTTTGTGAAAATGACCAAAAAAAAAGTCACTGAAATAATGTCATGAAAGACAAACTAATTATTTTGTCGCAAGGCTTTTGAAAATTGTATCACGTAGCCTAGAATATTTGCTCCAAAACTATGTGAAAATCATCCTGAATACTCATTCAGATAAGACAATATATTGATTTAAAATTTGTATGACATGTTTTGTGTAAGAAAGCTTTATGCGAGGAGGCGTTAACCACCATGAATATTGAGTGTTTCACACCTGAGAGAGACAAAGAGCCTCCCATAATGGCCCTATTAGGAGCTCTCAGGCACTATCATTACATTACCTTGCACAAAGAATGAGGAGATTTAAAAAAAAAATGGCTTTTTGATTGTTTGAATTTATTTACAACACAACATCATCCAAAGATACACAACAAATGGCAAAAAGCACATTATTTAACACACTGAACTAAAGACAGAGACTTAACCAGTCACACACCTTTCCTTTCCTGAAACATAGTGCATACCTGTCATTTCCAAGGTGTTTGATTTTTCACTTTACCTCCTCATGCTCATGTTGAAGTCAGCAGGACGGGTAGCTACCTAAAAAATATATATATATATAAAAAAGCTGTGAGCATGCTGATATCAAGAAGAAACCAGGGCTGCATGATTGTGGGAATACATTTTAGATTTCTGGTGAAAATTCCTTTTTAAAATTTACAAAATACACACACACACACACACACACACACACATATATATATATATATATACATATATATATATTTGTTGTGCCTTGTAGGCATATACCTGCACTGCAAAAAATGATTTTCTTACTTAGTATTTTTGTTTTGTTTCCAGTCCAAATATCTAAAAATTATTAAATCAAGAAGCATTTACTAGAGAAGTAAAATGACATAAGAAATTCTATTTTGTTTTAAGATAAAAATAAAGTAATTCAAGTAATTTTTGCTTAAAACGAGCAAAATTATCTGCCAATGGGGTAAGCAAAAAAATCTGAATTCGAATAGAAAACAAGAAAAAAAATCTTAATTCAAATGGAAACCAATAATTTTTTGCTTACCCCATTGGCAGATAATTTTGCTCGTTTTAAGCAAAAATTACTTAAATTACTTTCTTTTTATCTTAAAACAAAATAGAATTTCTTATGTCATTTTACTTCTCTAGTAAACACTTCTTGGTTTAAGAATTTTTAGATATTTGGACTGGAAACAAAACAAAAATACTAACTAAGAAAGTATTTTTTGCAGCAGGGCTGAATCAAATAATAAGAACAGTATAGCAGGCATAGTATCTTGTTGGTTTTATACAAATTACTTAAACAGAGAATATTTGTTTTCGTTTTGAATCAGATAATTTAAAACTACACACTTAAATGATTATAAATATATAGAGCTCACAAATGTGTGACAAGTATTCGCTGAGTTTTTTAAATGTTTAGAGACGTGCTCAAGAAAAAAAAGTTCACGAGACGGAGAGGCAGAAAGCACACCCTGTTTAATTTCTTTATTTTACAAAAGCACAACGTTTTGTTTTGATTGTAAGTGGACACATACAAAAGTAGACATCTCACATTCTTTTTTCATTTTTATTAAGTCTGTATGACCACAAATGACGGAGTATTTTAAGTTTATTCAGCTGCTATGTGAAAAAAAACGCGCAAATCACGCCGGCGTGATTGCCGACCCCAGGGGGTTAAAACATATGTGACCGGTCACGGAAAGTAGGGACACAAGTCGGTTCTGGAGCATTTTGAGTTATTCACAGATTCTGAAAGTGTAGTCTCCAAGCTTTCCAACGATGTGTAACACATGGAAATCTGATAATATTTGGAGAAGTTGTGGCCATTTGAAGGTAGGCACTCAAAAAAATTCAAAGTGGAGAAATCTGCCTCTAAAGATTGAGCAGTTCTCACCTCTCTGCTGCTGGGAGTGACAATAGGGCTCATTTACATCTCATTTAGATAAGCCATACCCCCTTTAAAGCTGTAAAGCACATGTTGTTTTATTAACATTAAATGGATAGTTCTCCCAAAATGTTTAGTTAATTGTCATCATTTACTCTCTCAAGTTGTTTTAAGGCGAGACACTACAGGTGAATAGGGTAATATTTTTAACTAGCAGATATCACCATGAAACCTTCCCAGTTGATTACCTACATTAAGATGAGAAAAATATGTATTACAAGTTTTCTGTAATTTAATGTTTAACCCCCTGGGGTCGGCAATCACGCCGGCGTGATTTGCGCGTTTTTTTTCACATAGCAGCTGAATAAACTTAAAATACTCCGTCATTTGTGGTCATACAGACTTAATAAAAATGAAAAAAGAATCTGTGAGATGTCTACTTTTGTATGTGTCCACTTACAATCAAAACAAAACGTTGTGCTTTTGTAAAATAAAGAAATTAAACAGGGTGTGCTTTCTGCCTCTCCATCTCGTGAACTTTTTTTCTTGAGCACGTCTCTAAACATAAAAAAAACTCAGCGAATACTTGTCACACATTTGTGAGCTCTATATATATTTATAATCATTTAAGTGTGTAGTTTTAAATTATCTGATTCAAAACGAAAACAAATATTCTCTGTTTAAGTAATTTGTATAAAACCAACAAGATATTCAGTTTCTCTAACCCTTCCTCATTAGTTTTAATGTGACCACACCCACACGCGCAAAACATATAGAGATGCAAATCGTCCATGTGTCGCGCGAACGCCCCCATTACCTCAACAACAAAGCGGCAAACTTTATCAGTCCTCTGCAGTCGTCGAGTTTGGAAGACATGCTGTGAGATTATTGGGTTTACGTCTGAAGAAGAAGATCGCGATTTGAAGACAAGAACGATTTTAAGGTAAGAAATAATCCTGAATTATATTAGTTAGTGTTATTGTTGCATAAACTTTATTTTGCCATTGAACTGTTGCTCGATGCTTCAGTGAATGTTCCCTGCACGCGCTGTGAGAGTTTGAAAACGCAGTCGCGCGACGTGCGTTTGAAAAGCAAAACGCACCATGATTTCACTCCAATCTCATTTCATAACGTCATATCGATGTAAACATTTGAAGTAACATATGATAATCAATATGTTTTTCTCTAGTGTAGTGTTACTGAAGTGTTCCTTTTTAACTATGCCTGCTATACTATTGTTCTTATTATTTGATTCAGCCCTGCAGGTATATACCTACAAGGCACAACAAATATATATATATATATATATATATATATATATATATATATATATGTGTGTGTGGGTGTGTGTGTGTGTGTGTGTGTATTTTGTAAATTTTAAAAAGGAATTTTCACCAGAAATCTAAAATGTATTCCCACAATCATGCAGCCCTGGTTTCTTCTTGATATCAGCATGTTCACAGCTTGTTTATATATATATATATTTATTTTAGGTAGCTACTCGTCCTGCTGACTTCAACATGAGCATGAGGAGGTAGAGTGAAAAATCAAACACCTTGGAAATGACAGGTATGCACTATGTTTCAGGAAAGGAAAGGTGTGTGACTGGTTAAGTCTCTGTCTTTAGTTCAGTGTGTTAAATAATGTGCTTTTTTGCCATTTGTTGTGTATCTTTGGATGATGTTGTGTTGTAAATAAATTCAAACAATCAAAAAGCCATTCTTTTTTAAATCTCCTCATTCTTTGTGCAAGGTAATGTAATGATAGTGCCTGAGAGCTCCTAATAGGGCCATTATGGGAGGCTCTTTGTCTCTCTCAGGTGTGAAACACTCAATATTCATGGTGGTTAACGCCTCCTCGCATAAAGCTTTCTTACACAAAACATGTCATACAAATTTTAAATCAATATATTGTCTTATCTGAATGAGTATTCAGGATGATTTTCACATAGTTTTGGAGCAAATATTCTAGGCTACGTGATACAATTTTCAAAAGCCTTGCGAAGAAATAATTAGTTTGTGTTTCATGACATTATTTCAGTGACTTTTTTTTTGGTCATTTTCACAAACCACGCATAAATGTTATTATCTCAAAACTACAAACTTTTACATACATGCTGCTGACATATTATTGTAGCAGATTTTGTGATGAATTCAGTGTAATAATACTTTAGTCATGAAAATGTCACAAATAAGCAGAGCATGTCAGAACACCTCCAGGACCCAGAAAACACCTCAGACCCCAGGGGGTTAAATATGCAAATTAGGCATTATCTAATTAAATATGTGCTAATTTGCCTATATTTAAAAAAACGAAATCTCAGAATTGGATAAAGCCAGGTTCAAAATTCTTTTTTCATTGTGTTTACATATTCATGGGTTTCAGTCACGTGACTTTTTTGTTGTGGCCGCCATCTTTAGGACCTTTGAGTTAAATTGAGTAGTATCTCCCTGGTGATTGGAAAGATGTCGCACACTAAAATAGCACACCTCACTGCAGACGATAAGCAACGGTACTTAAATCAAATAGATACTTTAGGTATAGATCCTTATTTACTGCCAAACGAACTGCTGACTCCATTAAAGTCTTGTAAAAACTTGCCAGATTTGACGTTTGCTGATATTTATGGTGCGATCTGTGAAAAAAACAGAGGGGGGGATGTTTTGAAACATTTTTATTCATAAAAATAAATCATGAGAACATGAACTTCATCACTGCATGTGCAGGAATTGTAAAATCTTTTTTAATAACTCATGAAGTAGCCTAACGCAATATTTTTACTCTAATAGCTTCTTTCCCCACACATAACTGTGATCATGCAATAACGTTAACTTTACATCGCGATGATTAGCTACAGTGAAATGATAGAAAATACCTTATCTGTGTTAGCAATTCGCGTCTAAACGCGTCTTTACATTATATATGAAGTGCAGCGCGACAGAAGTGTAGCACGGACAAGTGGATCACCGCCGTGAGTAATCATTTTAAAATAAAATTGACTAATCAAACCACGGATCCGTGATAAGTTTTGTGATCCGTCTCGCCACTAGTGTAGTAGCACTCTGATCACTTTGAGGGGACGATAAATTTATCCCCACCGGGGATAAAAATAATTAAACAGGCAGGGATACATTGACCAGAAAGGGGGAAATCCCACGCATCCCCCCCAGCAAATCGCACCCGGTTTATATCTACCTCGTCCACAATCCCTCTCCATACACCGGCGAAGCTCTCAAGGCATTTAAAAGCACTGAAGCCTACCTCTACTTCACTTCGGGATGGGTTAATGATCCCAAAATATATAATCTGGAGATGAAGAAAATGTTCTTGATAACAGGACGGGTGTTATTAACGTTACTCGAGTAATCGCTGCATTGCTGAACTGAATTGGTAATAATGTCGGTAAAGCACATCTCCTGTATTGTTAGTGAGGTTTGGACACCTTTATTTTCAATTCTCATTTATTTGTAAAGCGCTTTTCACAATATCGTTTCAAAGCAGCTTTACAGAAAATGCATGGGTCATTATTTTCATTAAGAACAAACTTTTTTTTTTAACTTACAACTTTAAAGATATGTTAATCCTCCAAAAAAAACATATTTTCCCAACTCAGGCACAAAATCCTTAATAATATTATCCTTTTTATTCAGGCAAGGGAGTCTTGTACCACCCCGTCACGGACAATATGAATGCCAGTAGAGTAGTAAAAAAAGATATTTATGCACGCAGTGATCCCTCTTTATAGCAGCAATCCATCTCTGACGACGCTCAGGGTTTTTGGGGATATTGTAAAACGTTAATTTCTCATTTCTTTGAGATTTGCTGTTATCGCAGCTTACAGCAGATAGACGGCATGTTTGGATTCGGTCCTACAAATGGCGGCCACACTGCTGTGTGACGTCACGTGAAACCCGTGAATTAGATGGGGAAAAAAATTACAGAGGGATTTATGGATATCTACTTTTGTTATCCTGTAAATCAGAATATACTGTCAATAGCCTTAAAAAATGTATTTTCGCCATGTTTTTTGGAATAAAATGTTATATAAATCAGGCTAGGAATAACATATTTACAAATCCCTCTGTAATTGTCTTCATAATATAACTAGGTACAAGACTGGAAAGTTTGGTGTGTATAGGTGCTACTGAAGAGGAGATTTCGGACTTGGAGTATGAGAGAAAAGTCATTTTGAGAAAAAGGCATTTAAAGATTTGTAATGTAAAAAATCTTACTTTTTTAGTTGAAACAACTGGTTACTGACACAATATCTTATCAAATCATTAGCAAAAACAATACAAACCACCTAAATCACATCAAAACTTATAAACACAGCATTTATGGCCTTCAACTGAGCAGAAAAACAGTCAAAAACACACATCTGAATGTCAGAGCGCGTCACGTGATGCATCTGAACGAATCAGGTTGCCAGAAATTGACATCAGCCAATGAGATTTCGCTTTTAGGGTTAAATGCCCATTTTACTTTCACGATTGGTTACTGATTAAAAGGAAATTACCATATTTGGATCCGACAGCATTGTACAGAAGAGAAAGAGCTTTCCAACGATGTGCGTGATTAAAAGGAAGCAGACAGAGATCGCGGAGCAGCGCGTTGATTTAGAACGCCAACGTTTGTTGAATTTCAGAGAAATCTACAGACGCAAATAGACAAAGTGTAGTAAAATAAAGACCTAAATGTGTATTTTGGACTTTTTTTCACCACAAATCTGAAAGAAGACATGTTATTGAAGACAAATAGCCCAAAATATCAAAATTGACCAGTGAAAAAAACCCCGATGTTTTTGCCTGCCGTGTCTAGCCTTAAACCTGAATATGTTTCTTTCTTCTGTTGAAGTTATTTGGAAGAATGTGGGTAACCAAACAGTTGATGTTCCCCAGTGACTTCTATATTTATTTCCTATGGAAGTCAATGGGGACCAGCAACTGTCTGGTTACCCACATTCTTCCAAATATCTTCTTTTGTGTTCAGCACAATAAATAAATAAATACAGGTTTGGAACAACATTAGAGTGAGTAAAGAATGACAAAATGTTTATTTTTGGGTGAACAATCCCTTTAAGGACAAGCGGCTGCATGTTTACTATTAGGGCTACTGTCTCTTTAAGACTTGAAAGCAACGCGTCTAATATGTACGCATAATATGACACGCAGATTTCTCTCAATTTTCTCGGTTTGCTTTCAGTTTAGACATAACCAACTTTCTTTATGTAAACCTTGAGTGTATTTGACAGTATTAGCTCAAAAAGACTCGAAAGATAACTTAGTCCAGTATCCAGGCGCTGTTAGACAGGCTTTTATTGCATGCGCGCGTCGGCTGTTTGCGCAGAAAGCGCATTAGAACAGCGCTTCAGCAGCGAATGACATGTTTAACCGGCAAGGCTTTAAAGCACATGCAAATAATGAACTTTTGAGAACTGCAGTGTCCTGTTCCTCTGCGTAAACATTTAATGTGAGTATTTGTCGCGTTGTACACTGGGCTGTTGAGACGCAAACTGCTACAAAAGCACGCAGCAGCTTGCTTGCAGCAAGGATCACAGCGCAACTTTGAACTATATCGATGCAATATGGTCTAATTCCATATCCCATTAAAAAAATATATCAATATATTTTTTATATCGATATTATATCGCCCAGTCCTACCACGCTGTTCCCTTGGAGGGCGGGGGCAATAACAAAAGAAACAAAAGCCGGCTTATCCAGTATGGAAATACACACAGACAATGACACGCCCCTACTGCGAGCTATAATCTCACAAAACAAGCCGATTTCAACCTAAAAATGTACGATTTTAAATATACCAATATTGATATCTAAAACATGGAGAGGCTTCTTCATGATCTAAACTAACAGATTCTGCAAAAAAGCGAAAATCACCAGTTTTGAAAAAAAAAACGCTTCTTTCTCATTTTGCTCAAAAGGTGTGCTGCCGACTTGTGTCCTTACTTTCTGTGACGGGTCACATATGGTTCTGGAATGACTCCAGGTCTGCTGTTGATCTGTTTGAAAAGAAAAAAGTCACACACAAATTGTAATCGGTGCATCTCTAATATATATTGGTGTGTGTGTGTGTATATACAGGGAACTACACTGCGACCAAAATGGTCGCATATGCGACCTTTTGAAATGCCATTGCGACCCTAATTTTTAATGGGTCGCAAATGTATCACTGACTATTTTTGTTCCTACCTTATGTTTTAGGCAATATGCTATGATTTACTATGAGCATTTATTAAAACAGAAATGTGTATTTTAAGAATACGTTTTATAACGTGCTCTGAGCATTCAACACAAAGTTGGCTTCAGCCCCGCGACTTATAAAGTAATCGGGTTGATGTGCGCATTTATATGTCACACGTTTCCCGCTGTTCGCGCATAACCATTCTCCTCTATTGGTTCTTTATTTGTTTTAAAAAGCAGACGTAATATTAATCCGTCTCTGGTCATGATTTGGAGACAATGAGCATTGAACCGTTTTGCTTATTTATCACGCAGTAAAAATGCCCCTCCCCGCGGCCAAAACCAGTCGTCTGTGGATGAGAATCCAAAACAATTAGTGGGACGTTGTTCCTGCTTCACTTCACAGGCGCTGAGTGAAATAAGAATTTTAGAATGACGGGACACTCATTTATATTACACTTTATTCAACAGGAAGAACAGCTCGTTCCGCGCGTCATACGTCATTATACATGCGCAGTCCTTTCAGTTTCGGTTTTCAATCCGATCAAGTGTTGACGTGTTCTCTCGATCGCATTCCAAAAGGAATAAACCACCCCTTTCAATCCGATCGAAAATGCATTCGGATCGAGCTCAACCCGATCGATTAAGGCGTTTACATGAAGATTTTTTTAGTCCGATTGAGCCGTCAATCCGATTATAAGTGTCCATGTAAATTGAAGCTTCTCAATGACAGTATGAAGCACGCGAAATGTATAGACATGTACATATGCCAGGACGCAGCAGCACTCCCTACTGCATTTCGGTGTCAAGCTAACCAAGCAAGTGAGGAATCTGAATTGATAATTGAGTTCAATGTAGCTTAATATAGCCTTATTTGTGGCTTATTATATTTCACTTAATTGTGAAGTAGACATGCATTTTTTTTATCTTTAATACTGAATAGTCAATAGCTGCTGAAAATCTATTATTATATTATTTTATGGATTATATTTATTTTAAGAGTTCAGGAGTCTGCCCATCTGTGCCAACCATAGCATGTTGAAATCCAAAAGAAATTAATTTAGCACATTATTGTGTACTGTATTTTCTATTGCAGTAAATCTATCCCAATCAATGTTAAAGAAAACAAGGCGGCATGTGGTTTAAAAGATGGAAAGTAAAATAAAAAAAGCACATCTGTATGCAATACAGTTTCATTATTGTTCATTATTATCCAGAGCGGCTTACTATAAATAATTTGTGCGACCAAATCATGTTTTGCGCCAGTAACTGAAAAAGTTAGTAGCGCAAGTGCCACCAGTGGAAAAGGTTAGTGTAGTTCCCTGATATATATATTAGAGATGCACCGATTACAATTTTCTAGGCCGAGTTTGACCTACCAATACCGATTTTAGTAGGGATGGACCGAATATTCGGCCACCGAAAATTTTCGGACGAAAGACTTATATCACGAAACAATACGGCCGAAATGAATTTTGTTGAACTGCGGTGGTTGCGCCTGATATCATTCACCGTGCGTCCACATAAAGCTGCCTCTTTTTCATGGCTTGTTGCGCTTACGGTCAAATACACACGAAAACATTGTCACAACGTTCGTCTTGCCGCGTATTCACATAAACACATCGGTTATGTCCGTGCTGCGTAACGATTCTAGCTCAAATAAAGGAATTATAATTTAAATAACTGATCATGAATATGATGAAATTTTCCCATAAAGGGAACACGTGCCCATGCGTCTATATGGACAATTAAATACAAGGGATTTATAATCAATGATCCATACAGGTAGGCAAAAATAGATAAATGGTGTCTATTAATAATCAATCATAACAAATTATAATTCAGTATTAATATATCAATTGTCTAGAATAGACACACCTCAGTCCTCAGGCTGCTCTTCCCTTTTCGAGCTCTATCCGATCGTCATCGCAGCTTCCCTATGGGGGAAAGAGTAGTCAACTAAAAGCATTATGGTCCATTGCGACAACGAAACAACTGTGCACTGCATTAACAAAAGTCGTTCTCGCTCACCTGCATTAATTGCCACTCCTCAGACGCCTTATCTGGACCTCCGCTTGTAATCAGTTTATAAGAACTGCCAAACACGTTCCAGACGCACAAAATCAAATCACTGACTCTCTCTCCAGTTTCTCTTTCCAGAAATTCAGGATGCTGGCGCCAGAAGCGGATCCAATTCCAACCCCAGTCCCTCATTATTCTCAGCTGATCTTCCCATAAATCATCCGCTAAAATCCCTCCTGGACACTTCTCAGATTTACAGATAGTAGATAACGAAACTATATCTTTCTTCATTAAACAAAGTCAAACTGATCGCGCTAAAAAGGGTCACTTCGTTTACATTTTCAATTTGCCAACTGTACCATTCTCTTTTAAACTACCTGCAGTATAAACAATCCATGTTCAAATCCCCACTCGATCCCCTCTTAGCAGACAACTCCAATCATCCAGCCACAAGATTTTGGTTCCAAAAAACATCTCAAAGCAGTTCTCACCCAGTCCGGTATAGCAGCAAATCAATTTTCAAGTCATTCCTTTCGTATTGGAGCAGCAACCACAGCCGCACAAAAAGGTATTTCCCAACAACAAATTCAAACACTTGGAAAATCAAAGCCCTAACTTTAAATCGTTAATTTCCTTCACCTGCTCCATTCATTGTCACTCTCCAACCACCTTCCAAAACCATTTTTGGCTCGCCTACTCACGGCCGCTACAATAAGTTTTACAATACAGTATACTTTTACAAACAATTGCAGGCTCCCCCGTTCGCATGCAGTGATGGCTCCCCGTTCGTGGGCCGGACTCATGGTGCCTTCACGTGCTATGGTAATTATGGTAAATACCAAAAGCCGACGTGGAAAATGCACATGAACACCCCCTCATGTGGTATTTTCCACTGGGCAACTCGTAGAATATTTTGATGCACGAGTTGCCGAGATGAGATAACCTTTGACCTTTTCAACATGGCGGAGAGCGACGCAAGCGTTGTGAATGGTAAGCATTGTACACAACTAAACGTTTTTTGCTACTGTTAGCGGATTGTTTTTGTAGCCTATACAATGTTGTGTCATTAACAATTGTAATATAATGCGTTAACACTCAGTGTCAGTTTTAAAAATAAAGTTATGTTTGGTGTTACCTACCCAGAGCAGATGCTAGCAAGCAGTCGATAGGAGCCTCCTAGTAATGAGCGGTCAGGCAATTTACTCACGTGAATGTATTTTGTCTGTAGTGTACGCCAGCGACACCATGCTTTACTGGGACCAGGAGATGACCCAGCCCATAACCCAAACGCTCTATCAACGGGAAGGGGAAAGTACCCTGTACATGGACCATGATTTCACCACTGCTCTGCAAATAGTTCCCCCCGTTTCTGTTTCTGAAACAGGTGAGTGCCCGCTCGCATAATGAAATGCAGTTATATTCCCTTGGTTAATCTATTGCATTAGGCTATGTTGAAATACACCAACCCGTTAAATATGAATAAAACACAAAATGGTTAGATTTATGCTTGGTAATTGCAGACATGCTTGAAAAAATAACTTGCATGTAACTTAATTGCCAAGCATAAATCTAACCATTTTGTGTTTTAGTCGTAGGCTACTTTTGAAAACCTTGTTCCCCTAGGGGATCTCTATCTATCTATCTGTCTGAATTATCTATCTATCTATCTATCTATCTATCTATCTATCTATCTGTCTGTCTGAATCTATCTGTCTGTCTATCTGTCTGTCTGAATTATCTATCTATCTGTCTATCTATCTAAATGATCTGTCTATCTATCTGTCTGTCTGTCTGTCTGTCTGAATTATCTATATCTGTCTGTCTATCTGTCTGTCTGAATTATCTATCTATCTATCTATCTGTCTATCTAAATGATCTGTCTATCTATCTATCTATCTGTCTGTCTGTCTGTCGGAATTATCTATCTGTCTGTCTGTCTGAATTATCTATCTGTCTGTCTGTCTGTCTGTCTGAATTATCTATCTATCTGTCTGTCTGTCTGTCTGTCTGAATTATCTATCTATCTATCTATCTATCTATCTATCTATCTATCTAAATTATCCATCTGTCTATCTATCTAGATGAGAACACTACAGCAGAGCTGCCCCAGAACCAGGGTTTCACCAGGGACCAGACCCTTTTTTTGATTGACCTGATGCGCCAACATCTAATGAAAGATGACAGTGAACTTCCTCGCAACCTCGCTGAACTAAACTCCAGGATCAAAATGTCCAGGGGGAAGAAGCGATCCTTCTGGCAGGAAATTGCGGCGAAGTTGCAAAGTCAGTTCAACCAGCATTTTGATGTAGACAAGGTGTCCAGAAAGTCGACCACCCTGGAAGATGCATACAAGAAGGCAGTAGACAACAATGCATCCACAGGGAAAGCTCCTACCAAGTTCCAGTTTTTCAAAGAAATGGGGGAACTTATTGGGGGGCATCATGACGTAGATTTCCCGGTAATCGGGACAGCAAAGGGGGTTACTGTTAGGCGGCCAGAGGCCTTCAAGCAACCCTTGATGTTCGGCAACTCTTCTACTGAGGAAGAATTGTCTTCTCCCTCCATTGCACATTCCTCAGATTCTGAGAGCGCAGGGCCTTCAACCTTATCACCTCCTCACACCAGTGCTTTGGCACGGAAGAGGAAGCGTCGTGAAGACAAAACACAGGTGATGTCCCGTGTCATTAAAGAGTGCGAGGAAGCCACGCAGCGCCGACACGAAGAAATCATGGGGGAAATTAAAACCACTAATGCTTTATTCAAGCAGATGCTGCAGCAGTCCCATTAAGCAACAATAGATAAAAAATATGTTGATTTTTTTATTTTATTTTATTTGTTTACTGTTTATGTTTTAGGCCTGTTTTTAATGAAGCCTACACCTCTGTATATTTTATGTTATTTTAAAGGTGCTGGACATATTTTTTTACAAGTTTATGTTTACAGAAAATGAGTTATGTTTACAAATGAGATTTTATTTATTTTTTCAAAGGTTTATTTTTACAGAACAAATTACTTGTTTACAAAAGAGATTCATAACAAAGAATTTCAAAAAAATACAAAAATATAGTATATGTTCAAATAATATACTACGTTGAAATCAAACAGCATCAAAGTACAGCTAAGTTATTTTCAAGATAGTGTTCTGAATTGTTGTGGAAAAGAGTCGTTAAATTAAACGATTCTAAGGAACCACACCACTGTCTGATTTGTTTTCTTTTTACATCTGAACATAAGTCTTTAACTTGTTAATCAGAATTTTTCACATGTTAGGCATTGCTTTAACTTGCTTGGATGACAGTAAAAGTGTCAGGGGATGAAATAGAATGCCTATGATAAAAATGAGTTTGGATAGGCTAGTAGCATATTCATATTCAAATACTGTAGCATACAGTAATGTTCATTCATTCTCATCCTCTTCACGAGGGCACCTGATTGGGTGCTCATCACATGTACTTTCAGACTCCCCAATACACATATTGTGAAGCGCACAAGCTGCTACAATGACTTTCACAACTACATCTACACGAGAGTTTTGTAGTTCACGGAGCCGTCTCCATTTACACTTTAAGCGGCCAAACGCCTGTTCCACTATTACCCTCCCATTGCATTTCTGCGCAAGTCATCTTCACCCAAGGCTCCATTGTCGCGTTTTGGAGTGACAATGAATGGGAAGCTGTTGCAGACATATGCACCATCCCCGAGTAGTTTGTAGCCTCCCAACTTCTGTTCATGGGTATTGAAGAATGGGGATAGCCTAAGCATGCGTGCATCATGTACTCTACCGGGAGGCCCAGCAAAAATATCTGTGAACCTTCCTAGGTCGTCTACAATACCCTGCAGCAGCACAGAATAGTAGGCCTTCCTGTTTAAATAATCCCCCCCCCCCCTAACAGGTGGCCGCTGGATTCTGAAATGGCATCCATCAATTGCACCAACTATCCCATCAATTCCGCACGACCTTCTGAACAGAGCTGCTTGGATGGTCTTTTGACAGTCATTTGGCCAGACAATGTAGTGTTCTGCAATGGCACATGTACGGTCAAGCATTTCAATGATGACGTTATGCGCTGCTCCTTGACTGACATCAAATTTATCAGAGATCTCACGAAATGAGTTCTGATTCGCGAGATACCAAAGCAGCATCACCACCTTTTTCTCTACAGGAATTCTTGCAGGACCTCCTGGTGAGTGGTCATCAGTCATCCCATGTTGCCTTAATTGATTGCAGAATAGGTGGAACTGCTCTCTGGTGAGCCTCAGATGACTCTTAAATGTGCTGTCCTGCATGTTTAGAAGAGTCTTCCAGGCAGTTCCGGTTTTTAAGACCGCCGGATTGTCTTGCTCCAAGCAGTGTAGTATGACAAGTCTTTAGAAAACAAAAACCCGGGGTCAGTTATTCATTTTATGTATGCGTGTATGTATGGTAGGCCTTCACTGTTTTTGAGCTGGTAGGAAAGATTAGGCTAGTAGCTATGCTTCACATAAGGGTAGACCTAGCATTTGCAGCTAAAACAGAAATATTAGCTCTATTAACTCCCTTGTCCTTAAAAAAATATCTACTATTCATGATCTAGAAAATATACAGCATTAGCATATTATTTACCGTTTGAGTTTTGACAAATCATTTTCTTGCTGTAGCAGATGACTTGAGCAATCTAAAATCGTTTTAGGCAAATAACAGGTCTGGATCTGTGAGTCCATCTTTTTCCTACATTATGACAACAAAAGCACTTGAACACAACACACTGGTAAATACCAGTTCACAAGTGGAAAATATCATAAAAGCATTTGAACACAACACACTGGTAAATACCAGTTCACAAGTGGAAAATATCATCTTTTCCACAGCACGTGAAGGCAGCATCAGTCCCCCTTCTGAAGCGCTGGTCGAGCCCTCCCGTTCGAATTGCAGTAAGAGCCTGCCTGTCTTAGTCGTCGTCGGACGGCCGCGCTCATGTCGCTGTGCGGGCTCCCCGTTCGTCAGGCCGCGAGGGGTCTATTCCCGTGTCCCAGCCCCCTTCGAAGCGCCGGTCGAGCCCTCCCGACTGAGTACACCGGATGTCCCCCGTTCAACCACTGGCGAGGCTTACCCGTCCGATGCCGCGAGCATCCAAGTTCCTGTCGGATGCCGCGAGAGGCCTCCCGGTTGAACGGCTTAACTCGTTCCCAAAATGCAATTTTTTTCTCTCCTGTGGTAGCCTCTCCAAACAAACTTGGAAAACTTGTGCAGTTCTGGGTGGGCTGGAATGTGCTTCCCAAACAGATGGATGTTGAAGTGGTGGACAGCCGCTTCCCAAAGTCTTCCACCTGCTTAAACTCTTTGAAAGAGAAGTCCATGCTGCTATTTTGAGTGTTGATACTGGTTTTGGAATGGTCTAAGGACATTCATCATATATAATGTGTGCACCATAACATTTTGTTATATTGTTGCCTTTGATTTTTTTTTTTAAATAAGTACAGTAAAACTGTACTGAACAGTGACTGAGTTCAGAGTTAAAGAATAAAAAGCATTTGCATGTAGCTCCTAGTTCTGTGTGTAAAACTGTGCAAGTAAAGGCTGCAAGCTTGTCATGTGTTGAGGCATAATTTTATTAAGTACTTTATGTAACGCATTTCTGAGTTTGGTTCAATAACACTAGTCAATTGGTATAATGAATTTAAATGTTCTCTGCACGCACTGTGAGTTTGAGTCAGTCGCGCGATGTTTTTTTTTTTTTTTTTACTCCAGTCATATCGATTGTAAACATTTGAAGTAACATGTGATAATCAATATATTTTTCTCTAGTGTAGTGTTACTGAAGTGTTTCTTGTTTTTATTGCATGCAAGCCTTCAAACAACAGAGCAGCACTCTTGCCAAAAATATGGATCCAGCTTTTGTCTCAACTGGGTTTTGAAATTGGAAAAGAGCCATTGACAAATTTTCAACTCACCAGCTGAGTCAAGCTCATAAAGTGGCGATAACAACATACACCCACCAAAAAAGAAGCATTAAAACACAGCTATCCACAGTGAAGGAGCAGCAGCAGAGAGAGGCTAGATCATGCCTGGTCAAAATAATGAAGTCAATACGTTTTCTTGCCCGTCAAGGTCTAGCTCTTCGTGGCCATGATAATGATGAAGGGAATCTAAGGCAACTTCTGCAACTGAGAACAGAGGATGACGATGTGCCGTAAGTTTGGCTAAGAAAGCCCAACAACAATTATACCAGTGCTGAAATTCAAAATGAGATTTTGAATCTAATAGGCAACTCATTTTTTCATGATTATAGTGACCAAAATTATCACGGTCATCACAGAATCTTGTTCAAAAAGTACTAATAGAATGTTCAGGGGTTGCCCACCCTGCAGTACTCCATTATAATTGATGCAGTGGCGGTTCTACATTGAATTACACCTTGGGCGAGACCCCCTTTGAGCGCCCCCTTTCAGACGGCCCTGATAAGTTGATCATAACTAGAGATGAAATGGCATGAAAACATTTTTTCATGATTATAGTGACCAGAATTATCACGGTTATCACAGAATCTTGTTCAAAAAGTACTAATAGCCTACTACACAATGAAATCAATTCACCAGGTTTTATGTCGAAAACCAGCGAACAACACAAAATTAGCATCAATATGCACTTTTTGTTTAAATAATAACATTAAAGATGATGGCCAGATTTTAAAGGAGTGTCTTTTATGTTATCTACTAACATGTACACGTTCAAATAAAGTTGACAAAAAAGGTTTTTTATAAAAAGATAAACCTCACATATTTCAGCCTTTAAATCATTTTTATAAAAAGAATGAGTCAAAAAAGATAAATGACTGACACTTACAATGCACATTAGCTTATCTTTTATTATTAATAGTAAAATTCGGTCAGATTTTCCCATGGCGTCTGTCGTTGCTATGCAACCATGATCTCCATAACGACTAAGAAGTTTTAGTAACTAATGGATTTCCACCACCGAACAACATTTGCTGAAGCTCTGCTACAAGATTTATTTACAGAGAAGAGACGTGTTTGGGTGCACCCCCATCCTGAAAAGTAAAAGAAAATTCATCTCGCTGCCCCTGGAAAAAATGAGCGCGTCGCTTCATTTTTGAGCGCGCTTCCCGTGCGCCTACATTTGAAATAACGAACTCTAGCGCACAAAAGACGCGATATGTGAACGCCCCCTTGGCCAATCAGGCCACAAGCTACTGGTAGCTCGCGAGCGACGTGTTGGAGACCCTCTTGACATAGATTCGGTTGTTAAATTGTTAAATTTCCACTGTCTTTGATCAAACTGATTATTTCTGTCGGTCATTTAAAACTTCTATCGAAAAACAGCTGTTTAGTAGCTACTTGCATCTTATCTCGCACTGTATGATCGTTAACTGAAATGAAGCGTCGCGTTGAGATTCGCGCTCGGCTCGCGCTTCTGTGAGCAAAAATCCTGCTTGCTTTGAATGGTCTCAAACATTTTGACATTGACGAGCGGGTGTTTGAGTGCTGAAGCAGCTTAGATGAGAAGGTCAGTTATCGTCGCGATGGGCGAATCATTGCTGCACCGAATTAGAGTTAATATTAGGGAATTATTCATTATACTAAATGATGCGCATCAGAGGGGATCACTGATCTATATAATGACTGGATAGCTCATGACGTTCTAAACTGACACCAGGCAGTTAAGCCACCGGAAGTGTTCGAGCGGCCATCTTACGATTCCCTACCCAGGGTTCTTGCAGGTTTCAGTAAGTCAAATTTAAGACCTTTTTAAGACATTTTAAGACCATAAAGATTTAAATTTAAGACCTACACGACGCATTAACCAGCAAATAACAAATAAAATTAGCATCAATATGCACTTTTTGTTTACATAAACATTAAAATAATAACATAAAAAAATTATGGCTAGATTTTAAAAGAGTATCTTGCAACATGTTATCTACTAACATGTACAAGTTAAAATAAAGTTTTGACAAAAAAGGTTTTATAAAAAGATAAACCTCACGTATCTCAGCCTTTAAATAATTTTTTATAGAATTAATGTGTCAAAAAAAGATAAATTACTGACATTTACAATGCACATTTGGTCTGATTTTCCCGTTGCGTCTGTCGTTGCTATGCAACCATGCACTGCGCTCTCCACAATGACAAAGAAGTAGTAGCTAGCTAGGATTTCAACCACTGATAAACGCTTGCTGTAGCCATTATTTATTTACGGAGAAGAGAAAAAACACCTGTAGTGTTTGGGTGCACGGTGCACCCCCATCCTTCATGTTGACTGAGCTTTCAATGTTGTTATGGAAAGGGTGAAGCGGATTGGTTGGTTCTTGTCACATGACCTGCGGTGCGCTTGCAGAATTAAAAAAAATTGAGCTTTTTTTTTTTTTTATCTCGCTCCACCTGGAAAAAACGGACTCTTGGCGAGCTACCGCCAATCAGGGCACGAGCTACTGGCAGCTCGCGAGCGACGTGTCGGAGACCCCTGCTACAGCTCCGCTTTGTAGGCTACGACTCGATACTTTTTTGCTATTTTGTAATAACTTTCTGTGGCCAGCATTTCAGGAAAAGAACGAGGGTAAAACCTTTTTAAGACCTGACTAAATTAAATTTAAGACCTCGGATGAAAATCTGGCCGTTTTTAAGACGTTTTAAGGCCTTAAATTTAAAGTTCAGAATTTTAGACTTTTTAAGACCCCGCGGGAACCCTGCCTACCAGCAGAGGGCTCCGACGGCCGTTATACAGAGATTGGTAGCTCCGACGGCACTTTTAAGATGAACCGCTGTGCAGCATATAAGTGTAAAACGACTTTCACAAAAGGATGTAGAAAATTGCCGACAGGTTGTAATACCAGCCCTATAAGTAGTGATTTATATGCACAATTGTCGCTATTCCCGTGTTGTTTTCTGCGAGGCAAGAGTAATGCTTCTTCAAAAAAACAAAAACGATAAAACAGTTAACAGTAGTCCATAAGAAACCTCGGAGCAGCAGTAATCACAATTACGGTAAGTGTCCAATAAAAACACCATTTGACAGCTTCAAAAGAGCTTCGTGCAGAGTCCGTTTGCCGTTAACGTTACATTAACCCATACTATTTGTATTATGCTTTTCCTGAACATGTACTTGCTAACTAATCAAACACTTTATTTGAACAAACTACTGATCTATAAAACACAACCGGTCTTCCTACCTTTTACTATCGTATATTGATATGCGCGAGGGAGGGTGAGCATACAGCGCTCGTGTTGTTTTAATGCTGGGCGTACACCAAAGGATTTTCACAGTCCCAGACTAAAGACCGGCAGTCTTTAGGAATCTTACTGGAGTCTCGGCGCGCTCCCGTCGTCTCGATCGTTAAATGTGAGGGGATAATCTGCAGTCGATGACCCGATTTATGCCAGTCTTTCTCTAGTCTTTCATATCAAACATGTTTGATATTATCGCAAGTCCTAGCGTAGTCATAGTGACGTAAAACAATCAACAACCAATAAATTTGTTCTCAGAAAATCGGAAACAGGAAGCCATCAGTCACAACAAACAGGGTTCCCGCGGGGTCTTAAAAAGCCTTAAAAGCATTGAATTTATTAATTTGGAAATAATACCTTATTATTGTATGTAACTTCTCCGTATTGTATTTTTCACAACTCTGAATCCACTTGTTGACAAGAAAAGAGGAAAGAGCCGTTCACATAGCGCGTTTTTTGCACGTGCAAATTCGTTTTCCAGGCGCGCCTCTGTTCATGGTTGCATAGCAACGGCAGACGCAACGGGAAAGCACGCGCTTGTGGAAAGGAGAAAGCGGTGCAAACTGCGCTCTCCATGTTGACGAGGAAGTATCATCAAAGAATTAAATGATTTTGAGCCCTTGCATTAGCTTTACTACTAGATATATTCATTGAGATGAGAAATAAAAACCCGCCCTGTACATCTATGATCAGCTGTTCGGCCGAGCTTTCCTTGTTGTTACGGAAAGGCCGCTGGTTTTTGTCACATGACCTGTTGAGATGCTTCTATTATAAGCCGTGCGCCTACATTTGAAATAACGAATTTGCACGCGCATAAAACGCGATATGTGAACGGCCCCTAAAATGGTATCGTGTGCGGTTGTATCTAACTAAAAACACTACAATACCATTCAATAACATTACTTAATGCCTTATCTAACATCAACACATTGAGTGAACAATATATTTTTACAACATTAATGCATGTTTGTGAATGTTATTTAATACAAACACTTGATTGTTCATGAACAGATAAAACTTTTGATTTAAAAAATGTATTAGTAGGCTATTTTTTAAATGACCCTAAGGAGAATAATTGCTTCCATATATAACTATTGTTTATTGTTAGGTCATTTTATCTAATGTTATCTAACAAATGGATATACACTCTAATATAGGCTATGCAAATTTAATCTAAATTAAGCTTTGGTACCGAGAATCGTGGATTTTCACAGGTATTGGTACCGAATAGGCCTACTGAAATTTTGGTCCCGTGACAACAATCCCAGCATGGAATAAGTAGCTAGCTAATGTTAAAAAACAACTTAACATTGTTCGGCAAACTTTCTTGTGGCCAACTGAAATGTTTTTATTTTTCACACCTGCTTGGCTTCTCATCTTTTACCCATTCCACATTTGAAAAATAAATGAACACAAGTTCAAGGATTTTGTTTTTCTTTGCTGGTAGGGACGTGAAATGGGTATTAATGTTTTATATAAATGGTCTTAAAAAGGGCTTAAAAAGACTTGAATTTAACTTGAAGAAACCTGTAGGAACCCTGAACAAAGAAACATGTCGACGGACGTGGAAACACAACGAGCGCCAAGTAGGCGAAAATGGACCGTGGATAAAGAGGAGCGCCTTGTCGAGCTGTGGGCAGAGCAGCCGTGTCTTTTTGATGTAAACTGCCATTTATACCACGACACAGTGGAAAAAGAAAAGAAGTGGACCGATATTGCCGAAGCCATCGACAAGCATGCCTGCATTTAAAATTATACCCTTTCAAGACATTTAGTTCAAACTATTGTTCTCATCATATAATGATATAGATTCATAACCCCCATATACAGTCATGTGAAAAAGTTAGGTCATCCCATTAAATAGTCAACTCTTTATTAAGAGATGTTCACATAACAATGTCTAATTAGATTTTTTTCATTCCTGGAAAAGAAAGTGATTTATTGTAATTAAACAATATAAATTAACATATTTTTACTCATCAAACAAAAAATATGCATAAAAATGCCTATTTTAATGGAGGAAAATTTTTGTTGTAGTCTTGTAAATAGTGTCACTACAAGATTCAGTGTTTGTAAAATCTTTAGTCTGAGACTGTGAGTCTGTGAAACCAAGTGTTTAGATGTGAGCTGATAATCTTATAAAGTCTTTTCTAAATCTTTTCAAAGTCTTTAGGTGTACAGAAGGCATAAGACGGTGAGAGTGCGCGCGGGGGCTCTGTCTCTGCTCGTTCATATGCGCCCTGTCCAGTGTCCACTGATCTAAATAATTCGTTGTTACGGCGATTCATTTGTTACTTTTGCAAATAAATTGCCGTTTTAGTTAACGTTTTGGGGTTTTAACTAGCTATACCACTGATCTTAAGCTAAATGGAAGTCCTATAAGTGAATAACGGACACTGGACACTTAAAAATTAAATATTATATTTTAAACGTGTATTTTAACAAGGAGGTAAGCTACTTATTTTCCTTTCAAACGACAAATAACAAAATAAAAAACTTTCATTACTGCCACCTGCAGTCAGCCTAGACAGACACTCTCCAAGCTCCTCTCCCCAGCTTTTAAAAGCAAATTTTATTAAGCAGGAACAAATTCCAACTATAAATAAATACCCATTTAAATGCTTAGGATGTTTGCGTTGTACGAATGTACAGGCAGACTTTAGAATTAAAAACGGTGTATCTTTAGGCAATGTTTTCTCAGTCAAATCATAAAAAATCCTATTGATTCAATAGAACGCCTGAGCTCACTAGGGAATACCAATATGGCGGCGCGGTGGCTTCACTGTTTATGCAACCTGATCTCACAGAAATACGTGAAATGAACACGACGCCTTAAAGGACAAGTTCGGTATTTTACACTTAAAGCCCTGTTTACAGATCGTATCTGATGAAATAGAACGGTTAAGATTAAAATTTGGACACATGCTGCTGTCGCGAGAATTTTAGGTTTATTTAGGACCTATTTTGCCAAACGTGTCACACCCGTGATTCTTCCGTTGAGAGCTTGAATAATAGACACTCAAGCGGCGGAGTAATACCGCACCTCACTCAGCACATTTAATACAAGTCATGGAGTTGGACAAACACTACGATAAAACCTGTTGGAATGCATCTTTTTCGGCGATTTTTTTTGGGACCGTATCAGTGAACACCCCTGACCACTCGGTGAGTTTCACGTCTTTGTAAACGAAAGTTTAATGTGTTTTAGGAAGGAATCTTCCTGTGGCCATAGACAACCATTGTGGGGGTGAGGGGAGAAAGCGATATAAACCTAAAATTCTCGCGACATCAGCATCTGTCCAAAGTTTAATCTTAACCGTTCTATTTCATCAGATACGATCTGTAAACAGGGCTTTAAGTGTAAAATACCGAACTTGTCCTTTAACCCCGATTTGCGTGGTGGTGTCACGGAATGTGTTGAAATTACGTGTCGGCACCACGGAAACCACCCATACAAAGTCAATGAGGCTCATTTGTCGTGATGGACACACGGCTTCCCTGGTTCAACAACGTCATACAGTGGGCGGTGGTAAATGTTGTTTTCTAGTTTACGAAACGTCCTCCTTTTATAATTTATTATAGTGAATTTGTTCCGATTTTTGTTGTCTAAATAACAGTAAATTGTTTGTGATATAACTATGGAGTCGTTTTAAAGAATGGCCCGAGACTGTGTTGGTCCCTTGTACGTTATTAAACCCTTTACGATATTTTATTATTTTCAAATTTTCTGTCATAGCAGCGAATATTATTAATAATTATTCTTATGAATCAGAAGACTTTCAGTGATTACCACGGCAACGATACGTCACGTTATGACGTTACGCACCGTAACGCACGCTTCTTACCCATAATCACTTTTGCCATTACTCATTTCACCCGCCAATTGACTACAGTAAGTATATCAACCCAATGGGTGTTTGTTTGTTAAAAAACACACAAAACCTTTGCTGTTATTTCTTTAGTTGTAGCCTGATCTGTGTAGCGTTTCATCCCGGGAGATTAGGTTGAATTTGTTAGTGTTGCATTATCATTTAGCACGGCTATCCGCCGAAGTAACGTTAGTTAGTTATCCAGCCAAATGACAGGCGTCCCCGGCACAGTTGGATTGTGGCACTGCCAGCTACCAAAATCAGTTTAAACTCATGTATATGTCCATGTCTTGTGGAGACAACAATTAACAACGTGTTGTTGCAGTGGTTAAAGTTTTCACAGTGCAAAGTAAATGTCAGAAGTGTAACTAAGGGGAATTACCGCAATCAGGGATGGACTGGAATAAAAAAGTGGACCTGGAGTCTTTCCAGAGGATTTGACTGCTCAGTGCGACTCAATGTCAATGACCGTTTGTACCTGATATAATTTATACATAATTAAATAGAGAGACGAACCACCACTGACTTATAACACTATGGTGCTATACTTTTGTAAGACTTTGCCATTTTAGAAGACACTGAAATCATCATGATATAATTAAGGGTAATTGTTACTTTAGTTATTTGTGACATTGAGAAGAGAGAGCAGTGGATATTATGAGAAGCATTTTACGCAACAGGACAGAAGAAGACCACTGTTTCCATTATTTGTAGGCCTAAATAAAAATGTATTTGTGTATGTACTTGCTTGCGTCAAGTGAATGTGGTACACATCTGATATTTGTACAGTAAGGATTGATTTGTATTGTACGTAGTGGTTGTGATGGATTAATATTAAATTACAATTAATCATTTGATGCTCGTTTACTACAAAGGCTATTCTAAAAATATTTTGCTTTTTCCTGTTTTACAGCTTTATTGCAACACTTTTTGACTTCACCAACACACACACACACAAATCAAAACAACGGCACTTTTAAGAGCCACTATCTCTCTCTCTCTCTCTCTCTCTTTCTCACTTGTCTCTTTTGATCACTCTCTTTCTCTTTCTCTTTTTCTTCATTTATTTTTATATTGTGTCTGTATTGTTTATATTTGTATAATGTCCCTCAATTCTGACGTGAGGGTCTTTGATGATCCCAATGATGCCAGGATCCACATGGCAGCATTAATTAGTGATGCTTATCTCCATGATGCCAGGGTAAGGGTTGTCATGAGAAGCAAATACCTAAGTCTGAAAATACTAATTAGGGCCCAAGCCTTGAAAAGGCGAAGGCCCTATTGTTTTCCAAAGGATTATTATTTATTATTATTAGGGCCCAAGCCCTGAAAGGGCGCAGAGCCCTATTGTTCTTCTAAGGATTTTTTGTTATTCTTCTTCTTCTTCTTCTTCTTCTTCTTTATAATAATTTTTTTTTCAAGGTTTTTGCCACTTTTGGGGGCCTTAACGTGCTCAAAAACTCTTGAAACTTTGCACACAGGTCAGAACCCGCGGCCATTAGAGCCGGACTGAAGCTGGTACCCGGGCGTGGCAGGGGGGCTCGACAGCGCCCCCTGGAATGGGATTCGAACACTTGTCCGTATATCAAACACGCTTGCATGAATTAATATGAAACTCGGTACACATATAGATTTAATCGGGCCGAACAACTTTCCCTGGGTCAAGTTTTACGCCAGCCCAACAGGAAGTCGGCTATTACGGGTTGATTGGAGAACGCTTGCTCTCGCATTTGAAACACTTCTCCTAGAGAATTCATCCGATGACCACGAAACTCGGTCAGCATGAAGTCAAGACATGGAAGATGATAAATTGCCAGGGGATTTTTGATATCTCGAACGGTTTGACCGTGGCGAGGAAACAAATTTATGATTAAAAAAGGATGCATAAAGTGTGTTATAACTTAGTTATAGTTTTACCTACAGTTACAAAACTCAGCGTGTGTATTGATCTTATCAAGCCGAACAACTTTCTAATTTACAGTCATTAGCTCCGACCAACAGAAAGTCAGATATTGTGGTTTGAATGTGGATTGTGTCTCTCTCTGTCTCTCTGCCATTCTCTGTGTGTGTGTGTGTGTGTGTGTGTGTGTGTGTGTGTGTGTGTGTGTGTGTGCGTGTGATATTTTGGTTGGGTGACAGTTGTAGGTTACAGTTTGACAAGAGTTTATAGTTTAACAAAAGCACAATGTTGTGCTTTATTGCGAGTGTACACAAATATAGATAAACACTTTGAATGATGTCCTGTGTGAACAAAATGACGGAGTATGTTTTTATGTCTCCATTCGATCGAGCCACACACACACCACACACACACACACACACACACACACACACACACACACACACACACACACACACACACACACAGCATTCCAATCTTGACATCGCAGCATGTTCATTATAGCCTTAATAAAATTTAATAATAAAATAGTCAACCTAACATAAAAAAATGACACTGCTCAGTTGTACAGTTCCACTCCACTGTGATGTTTCCAAGCATATATATATATATATATATACATATATATATATATATATATATATATATATATATATATATATATATATATATTTATACTACAGGGCCGTTGAATGCTTGAATCTGATTGGTTGACGAACGTTCTGAGGTGTGCAATTAATTTCAGGGAACCGCACGGCTAAAGTAGTTCCAGGCACGTCTTGACCTCATTACAGTTCCATATCACTTCGCGTAGTCAACTGTAATAACGGAAAATATATACAATTCATAACAAGAAAAACCGCAGCCCCATCCCCCATGCGCTTGATCTGCAATTTCCAATGTCTAACTTCACAATCAATGGAAACATGCAGTTTAATTTGAATAAATAAAGTATAGCCTACAGTCCTATACATAATCAATAGAAAATTAAACTGAATATTTAAATAAATTGATAGTCCTGTTGCACGGGTTTTCGTAATTGAAGATAATATAACAAATAAATAAAATTGATAGGCCTATACTTGTTAAAAGGGATTTGTGTTTCATTTATTAGTCTAGTCTACTGTCACTAATAGAAAAAAAAGAATGAACGAATTAATTAAAACGAATTGAATTAATAAATAAATAATAATATTGACGCACATGCTTCTCTCTAAGGCCAGTTATGAATGTAATTTGATACTTAAGACTGATCATGCACGCGTTTTCAGCGCGTTCAGTCTGTGTTCACAGCGGTGTTTAAAATCTGCTGCGTTCACAGTCAGAGAATGTTTCTAGTCGTTAAGTGTGTGTCCAGCATCTGCTATCAGCGGCTCAAACCTCCGTTACTAACTCTAAAATGACGTTTTGGAATTAGCAACGGAGCATGGGTTTAGATGCGCAAGGAATTAGTCCTACATACAAGAGCGTTTTAATGACAAAAACTTTACAAACGTCTTGAAATACATAATCTGAACAATATTTAGAGGTGTGGTAACTGTAGTATAAGCGGAATAATTGACTCCAGGCCGTTGAATTATTATAAAAATAATGCACACCCGAGGTGTAACGGCCACTCCGCTTCGCGTCGTGACCGCATTACCACCTCGGGTGTGCATTATTTTTATAATAATTCAACGGCCTGTCGTCAATTATTCCTTACATATTTATTATTGTTCTTCAAGGGTTTGGGGGCTTTTCGGGCCCTTAACATACTCAAAAACTCTTGAAACTTTGCACACTGGTCAGAATCCGCGGCCATTAGAGCCGGACTAATGCTGGTACCCGGGCGTGGCAGGGGGGCTCGACAGCGCCCCCTGGAACGGGGTCCAAAAACTTGGTCCATAAATCAAACACGCTTGCATGAAATAATATGAAACTCGGTACACTTATAGATCTCATCGGTTCATATATACTTCGTGCTCTGACTTTTTACCCCAGCCCAACAGGAAGTCGGCTATTTAGGGTAGTTAGAAAAACGCATTCAATGGAATTTAAAATACTCCTCCTAGACGATTCAACCAATCGCCACGAAACTCGGTCAGCATGAAGTCAAGACATTGAGGATGAAAACTTGCGAGGGGATTTTTGATATCTCGAACGGTTTGGCCGTGACGAGGAAACGAATTTATGGCGAATATTGGAAACAGGAAGTATGTTATAACATCCTCATACATTAATTGATCTTGATGAAACTTCAGCAGTGTGTTCGCTGTAAGAGGCCGATCACATGGATGTGACTATTGTGAGTCAAAGTTATAGCGCCACCAACTGGCAGCAGGAAGTGTGTCACTTTCAAAATGCTTTGAATTCACCCTCTTATTTTTACCCGATTTGCTTCAAACTTCATCTGTATAATGTAAACACACGACAGATGTAGACCTGTGAAAGGATTATTGATATCTTTAATACTGTCGCCATGGCAACGCTTTAAACTTTTATATTCTTTTTGGATGCATTTGAGGCTCTTAACATGCTTCAAATTGCATGAAACTCAACATGCATATCACATTTATTGTCTAATAGACATGTGCGAAGTTTCAGAAACGGGCGTGGTAAGGGGCTCAGTAGCGCCACCTTTAGTCAAAAATGGGGTATTACTTTTACCTACAGTAACCAAACTCGGTACGTATATTCTTCTCTTCGATCCGGACAACTTTCTAATTTACACTCATTAGCCCCGACCAACAGGAAGTCAGATATTTTGGTTTGAATGGGAGAAGATCTGAGAATTTTGCCAGTCTCTCTCAGTGTCTGTGTGTGTGAGCGAGGAGGGGGGCTTTATGTTAACCCTTTCTCTGCTGTGTGCGACTTCTCGGGCACCTATGGGGCCCTTGACGTGCTCAAAAACTCTTCAAACTTTGCACACAGGTCAGAACCCGCGGCCATCAGGGCCGGGTTGAAGCTGGTACCTGGGCGTGGCATGGGGGCTCGACAGCGCCCCCTGGAATGGGATTCGAACACTTGTCCATATATCAAACACGCTTGCATGAATAAGTATGAAACTCGGTACACATTTAGATCTCATCAAGCCGAACAACTTTCGTGCTCTAAGTTTTACGCCAGTCCAACAGGAAGTCGGCTATTATGGGTTGTATGAAAACGCATGCCCCTGGAATTTGATATACTCCTCCAAGAAAAATTATCCTATCGCCACCAAACTCGGTCAGCATGAAGTAAAGACATTGAGGACGCTAAATTGCGGACGGATTTTTGATATCTCGAACGGTTTGGCCGTGGCGAGGAAACGAAGTTATGGCGAGAAAAGAAAAACACAATGTGTTATAACGTCTTCATACATTTATTGATCTTGATGAAACTTCAGCAGTGTGTTTGTTGTAAGAGGGCTATCACATGGATGTGACTATTGTGAGTCAAAGTTATAGCGCCACCAACTGGCAGCAGGAAGTGTGTTACTTTCAAGATACTTTTGACTAAAGTGGGGGGGTTATTTTTACCTACAGTCACAAAACTCGGTCTGTATATTGTGCTTATCGATCCGGACAACTTTCTGATTTACAGTCATTAGCTCCGACCAACAGGAAGTCAGATATTTTGGTTTGAATGTGGTTTTGTCTCTCTCTGACAGAGTTCCCCCTGCCATTCTCTCTGTGTGTGCACACACACAGACAGCCCCCCCCCTTTTCTGTGTGTGTTTGGAGGGGAGCAGAAAGACTCACACTGATACAAGCTCTAAAGCAGACTTCTTCTCGACAGTCAAAGCGGGGTTACGTTATTGCCCGTCGTGCACAGGAACCCGAAAGGCAACGGGGTGGCGGCTTTTTATATATATATATATATATATATATATATATATATATATATATATATTAAGGGTGTAACGATTCATTTACTACATCGATGTATCGATTTAAATTCCTACGATCCAACTATATCGATCTGTACTCGGCAATTTGGCCTTCCGGACGTCATATATCGATCTAAAATCGTTTTAAAGGTAATAAATCGATTGAATCGATACTAGGAAATAATGCATTGGATTCAAGCACGTCAGACTTTATATGGATGTTTTTTTCCGTAATACTTTTAATGATAAAAGTGTTAAACGTTACTCGATTCAGGCTGCCTTTATGTGACGTCAACGTCACGCGCCAGCAGAAGCGCAAAGACAAAACAACATAGCATGGCGGATAGCAGAGGAGAAGCCAACGAGATCGAGATTATCAAGCCACCATACCGGTCCAGTGTGTGGAAACACTTTGGCTTTTGTAAAGACGGGGGTGTTCTTAATAAGTCGCTTGCTGTTTGTAGGATATGCAAAGGTAAAATAAAGTACAACGGCAACACGACAAATCTCTCCAACCACCTACTAAGGCGCCATGGGATTTCGCACAACACCGAGCGTCCAGGCACCTCTTGCAGCGTTCCCGCTGCAGTAGCAGCGCAGAGTAAAGTCAACTCTGCAGAATCCTCAGGCCTCGCCTGCATGTTTAGTCAGAAACTAAGCCAAAGCTCAGCTCGGGCAAAACACATCACGGAAACAATTGCCAAGTTTATCTGCAAAGATATGCGACCGTACAGTGTGGTAGAAAACCCGGGGTTCCGTGAAATGGTTCAAACGTTGGAGCCAAGGTACACGATACCAAGTCGACCACACTTCTCAGAAAAAGTTATTCCTGTATTGTACGAACGTACCAAGAATGATGTCAAGCTGTCGCTTTCTCAAGCTGAACGAGTAGCGATAACGACGGATGGTTGGACGTCATGCTCAAATCAAGGGTACGTGACAATTACCTCTCATCACATTGATCCCGAGTGGGAAATGAAGAACTTTGTTCTGCAAACTAGAGTTTTAAATGAATCCCATACTGGTAAAAATATTGGCGCATTACTGCGTGAAGCTTGCATAGAGTGGAAAATCTCCGACAAGAATCCTGCCATCGTCACAGATAACGCTAGGAACATGATTGTGGCCGGTGCAGAAGCCCAGTTCAGTCCGCACATTACCTGCTTCGCACATACACTCAACCTTGCCGCGCAGAAGGGTTTGGGGGTGGACCGTGCATCCAGGTTGTTGGGAAAAGTGCGAAAAATTGTTGGATATTTTCACCGCAGCCCGATTGCATTTCACGCCTTAAAGGAAAAACAAATTCTGATGGATTTACCTAAACATAAACTGATCCAAGACATAATCACCAGATGGAACAGTTCATTCGAAATGCTTGAACGTTTTTCGGAACAACATCCAGCTATAATGGCAACTCTTATGTCCAAGGATCTAAGAAAGGGGGTCACAGATGTAAACACACTGAGTGAGAGTGATATTACCAACATGGATGACATTGTTCACTTGATGGGTCCTGTCAAAATGGCAACCACTGTGATGTGTGAAGAGGACCAGCCAACTCTCTCTGTAATTGCTCCTCTTCAAGCAAAACTGCTAAAACACCTACAGCCATCTGAAGATGACTCAACCCTGGTTGCAGAGATTAAGAGGGTGATGGCCAATGACCTCTCCACACGCTACAAAGGCACCCAAGATGCTCTCAACATAGGTAATTAATTTTAAGTCTTAATTAAAATCAACTTGGTTAAAATTTTTGATTATTTTAGACTATGAATTTGTAAAATGCCACACCTTTGCGTTTTCAAGTTTTAATTTGAGTTTAGTTTTTTTCATATGGAAAAGTAAATAAGATATCTGCAATCGAATGCTTAGTTCATGGTGGCTTTACATCATTACTGTGTCATATTTCTTTTGAACATACTAAAGATAATTATTATATCATATTAAAATAAATTATTTTGAGGATGTGGTCATCACTTGCAATGTCAGGTCAACTTAATTTAATAATAATGCAATGAATGCAATATTCTTTTTCTTTAAACAGCATCAGCGTTGGACCCGCGATTTAAAGAACTGCCCTACCTGGAAAAAGAGGACAGAACAGGTCTACGCAAAACTGATTTTTGAGGCAGAAGCGTCACACCAGGTAATTCTTCTCTCCTCCTCTTTCCTCTTCTCCACTTTCATTTGTCCTCTCTCAAATCTCATCTCTTCATCTTCCTTTACATTTACAAAATTGCAAATTTGTCAAAAAAACATTTCTACAGAGCACAAATTTGAACAATTCACACATTCTTACATTATATATATATATATATATATATATATATATATATATTCTATATATTCATATAGATGCAAGCAATGGAAAATCACGAGGAAGACGAGGGAAGCTCAGGCACAAAGCTGTCAGGATTCAACAAAGAGACCACAGGTGTGTTTCCTTGTGATACCAACAAAAGTTTTTTGTTGTTTTGTATTAATGAGAAAAAAATTACTATATTTTGAAATGCATTTGATTTTATACATTGTAGCTCCAAACGAGTCACCTCCGTGTAAGAAGAAAGCCTTAGATGCACTGTTTGGCGATTCCTTCAGCCAAAGAGAGAGAAAATCCACAAGCGAGACAACCAGAGCAGAGGTGATAAGGTACCGAGCAAAAGATGCGTTGCCTTTGACTGAAAATGCCATGAAGTGGTGGAGATCTCAGGAAAAAGAGCTACCTATACTTTCAACCCTTGCTAAACGGTACCTGTGCATTCCAGGCACCAGTGTGCCAGCAGAGCGAGTTTTTAGTACGGCTGGCGACATAGTGAATGCACAGAGAAGTGTTCTGCGACCAGATCATGTTGATCAGTTAATATTCTTAAAAAAAAATCTGTAATCATTGAACAGTAGTTGGTTACACTTAACATAACATAATATAATTTTGTTAAATATTGTTTGTTTATTAAAATGAGAGTAGTATCAGGTTCAGCCACTGCTCATTCAACCTAAAGATATGTTGGTTGCACTTTATTTTCTATATAGTGTATTATTTTTATGTTGAAAAACAACTGTAAAAGTAGCAGGTAAAACTACTGTTAATTCAACCTGAAGATATGTTGGTTGCACTTTATTTTCTATATAGTGTATTATTTTTATGTTGAAAAACAACTGTAAAAGTAGCAGGTAAAACTACTGTTAATTCAACCTGAAGAGATGTTGGTTACACTTTATTTTTGATATACTGTATTGTTTTTTTTATTACTATTATTTTTATGTTGAAAACCAACAGTAAAAGTAGCAGGTAAACCTACTGTTAATTCAACCTGAAGAAATGTTGGTTGCACTTTATTTTTGTTATTAATATTGTAATATTTTCATGTTGGAAAAAAAAGGCAGAAGTAGTAGGTTAACTTACTGTTGAAATGTTGGTTGCACTTGCTGTACTTTTATAGAAAATGAGAACAGAGAAGGCTAACTTCCTGTTAATTCAACCTAAAGTGTTGATTGCACTTTGTTCAAATAAAACGTGAATGCATTCGCCATTAATTGTTGCTTACTTTCTTTTATTTATATCCATAATTCATTGATACCTGATTCCCTTACAAGAAACAACAGGAATCTTGGAAACTTCACCTGCACTGTCAGTATCCAAGTATTCATTTCAGTCACACTGATTGAATTTTTGTCTAAAAAGTTACTGAATCGATTTCAAGTCACTGAATCGTGTCGGATCGTATCGTTCTTAATGAACCAATATCGTCCTTGAATCGTATCGACAACCATGAATCGTGATACGAATCGAATCGTTGTTAAAACGAATCGTTACACCCCTAATATATATATATATAAATAAATATAGCTGCAAGCAGCGATGGAGGGCCCAAGCCGGTGGCAGCGCCAGCCCGGTGCCTTTAGTGTAACTAAAGGCACCAGGGTGGCGGTGCCACCGGCTTGGGCCCGTAATCACTGCTTGCAGCTATATTTATTTATATATATATATATATATATATATATATATATTTGCTATTGCTGTTTATAGAAATGATGAAAAGGGTTATTAAGACCCTTTTATGCAGCTACTGAATAATGCTCAATTATACGTGCTGCTGGTAAAAGTGCTCTGCAAATATATAGGCTGCCATGGCTATGAAAATCCCTGCCTTTCCTCAAAGAAAAACGAGAAAAAGCAGGAAAAGATCCCTCACTAATCCACTGGTCACAGGCAGGCGTGAGAAACACACTGCCCTGGATCAGGTTTGTTCTTTACTAAAACATGATTACTGTATCTAAGAATAAAGATAATTTATTAAATAGTATTTTGGTGGTTACACATATTATAAAATGAGAGTCAGATACCACTTTGACAAAATGGTGTTGCAATCCTTGTGTTGTGTTTTAATACGTTTTGCTTAGTTTCCCTGCATCCAGTCCTTATGGAATATTTTCATTTTGAAATGAATTGGTTTCATGTTATATTTATCAAAGGGTTAAGCAAAATGACTGTCTCTGCAGCTGCTTCTCAATCCAGAAGAAGGGATCCTGTACATGAGGAAGGCCTTCAGATAGAAGATCAAGAGTTGGCAAGTCTTGGTGAGGATACTGAGTGTTACAGTAGTAACTACAGTTTTTCCAATTCCCACCATTTATTTAATCATAATCATCAAGTGTTATGTTTTGTTAGTTCCATTACAGACTCACAGTATAACTGATATATACTTGTGTGTGATCATAGTCATGAGTATAGACCTTTTTATGGACAAATTAATGTATATTTTAGTTTTTTTTTTTTTAGAAACAAGACTCCAAGAGTTAAGGGACACCATAACTGCAGTCCAGGTTCCGGAGGGAACAGACAGAATGGTTTCTGCTTGGGAACAAAGGCAGCTTCTCACTGATGTGAGAATGAAAACTGCTAGGCCTATCCTTTTTGATGCAAAACTCTCAGCCGAGAGAGTATTCATCCAAAATTGTCACAGATGCTGTGCTGTAGAAGCTGTGATTAGGTGCCTGGACTGTGTACCACTGGACATGGAGTTCCTCTGTGCTACCTGTGACATGGAGGCCCACAAGAGAAATGTCTTCCATGACAGAGAAGCTGTGTTCCATGGATTTCTTGAGCCCATTCCCCCTACAACTGCTGTGGTGGTGAATGAAAATGGCCAGCCTCAGTTTTGTGAACAAAGTATTTTCAAATTATTATTATATCACATTGTCTCATACTTATAGTGTAATTCCCCATGTTGTTGTAGATTGGCAAATGTTTATATTTAACAGTGTTTCTAAATGGCTTAGACATTTTTTTCTAAAATGCTAATCTCATTCTAAGAATATTCTCAAAACTCTAAAGTGCAAGTGTGAAATTGAATAGCTGAATATCAAAAGTATGATTGGTTTTGACAGTTCTGACCAGCATATCTTTGACCAGCTAAGTCAATTGCGTCTTAATAAATGTGTTTTTAATCATTTACTTGTTTCTACATAGTGACAATTACAGTTGGAATAGTGGTGTGGCCAGTTTGGATTAATTGTGTTTTAAAGGACTATTTTGAAAATGAGGTTAGCGTTTTGGGAAATGCATCTAAGGGACTGAGGAGAAGCTGTAAATACAACCTTCATAACTTATTTCTGTTTTGCAGTATGTCAACTGCCTGTTCCTGCACCTAGGTCAATTTGTGAATGCACTCATGACTTCACAATCACTCCAGGGAAGCATATTTCTGTGGTCACCATCAATGGTATGTTGTTCTGAAAGCCCTCCTTTTTGTGCAAGTATTATTGTACTTGAACTTTACCACTGTGTGCAAAGCAAAGCGTTGCCCAAATGCCATGTCAAATAGCTAATATATCATATATTTGTATCTCTGTATAGATGGCCAATCTGTTGCAATTTGATTACTGAAATTATTTTAGTCTTTACTACAGTATATTCACTTGTTTACAGGACGATACGATGTCTGCTTGCCTCGGAAATCCTGTTCATCATGCTCTGCAGAATGGACTCCCGAAGTGAAAGACCTGCTTGTTTATCGGTACTGGCCAGCTAGCACCACCTGCCAGACCCTATACAAGTTTGATGTCTTCACCTCGTTTGAACATATGAAGGTGACAGCACCAGCCATGTCCAGGCAGGCCTTCCTGAAAATGTTGGAGCACAGATCTGTTCAAGCTGGAAGGGTAAATCTGCCTGAATATCACTGAAACATATAACAAGCAAAATGATATTACTGTGTACTTAACATTTAATTGTGGGCATTGCTTCAAAAAATCCTAACCAATCATTTCTTAATATACAGACAGGTAGTATCTGTGCTGATACATTTCAGCGAAGCTTTTTTGAGTTTACCTTCTGTCAATACAAAGAAGAGGATATGTGCCAGGTCCATCATTTTGAGTGTCCAGCATGTTCTCCAGACATGTTGGCTGTCTGCTCTGATGGAAACCGGAAACATTACCGCTTCAGCAAGTCAAAAGGGTAGGTATAGGTATTTTTCAGAAGTTTATTTTAGACTTGTCTAACACAAATAGTAGCTTCGGGTTGTCTTTGAGTGATCATAACTTACATTTTAACAAATAGTAAATGTAGTACTTGTGGTTTTTATTACTGACGCATGTCATCTTATCATGGACAGGACTGAGGAGCCACCCATATATGAGGGCTTGTTCCTGGCCAAGGACGAGGAAGTTGCTTCCTTTGTTGACCTTGTCAGAGGCAACATGAGAAGTGTACGAACATTTGATTTGTTTTTTTTATTATAGTTGTTTATACAGATGTTTTAGTTTTGTGTATCTTAAAATGTGTTATAAACTGACTTTATAGACAAATGACAGTGCTGTCTGCGGTACTGCCAAGTTCACCGCTGGCAGAGAGATGTCAAAAAAGTCTGGTGCTCAGATAGACGAGGAGGGCATTCAAGTTGCAGTTTGCAGGTATGTATGTGTTTATGTGTATGCATTTTGAGTCTGATATTTGAGTTTTAATGGTAATCCAAGTCTTAAGGTCCTTGCACACGGAGTCCGAAATTTTCACATGCGTTTTTTCGTATTCGTGATTCGTTGGCTCTGAATTGTCAAAACACCATTCAAGCACTGCTTGCTATGGATGCGAAAAACGCAGAAAATCTATCCTGATTATATATTTTTTTTTATAACGGACGAAAGTTTCATAGGGAGTTTAACCACTAGATTTTCTTCTGATTTATCAGACATGGGTTTCTGTTACGAGGTCTGAACCATTACCGAGGAGAAATATTTGCTTACCCGATGTTTCTTCAAAGAGAGATGTCAAAGAAGGCAAATGTTACCTTCTTCTGTATGGATGTTACATGCAGGTAATCCTCATTGTCATATTGCAAATCCAACTCCATGATTAAAATGTCTTGTTTCTCAGCTTTACAGTGATTTTAGTCATTTTAGATTTCAATTAAAAATGGATCTTTGTTACACTCACATGATGCTGCTCCTGCTTTTTAGGTACTGGCCCTACCTTAACAAAGTAGCAGAGGGTTTACCAGAGCTTCTGCCATTGACAGAAATGAGACCATTCCTGAGCGTCATGCATGCCAAAGCCCATACAGCAAAATGCGAGGTACATGCAATAACTTTAAGTCTGGTATGGCTGTAGCTATAGGGAAATAATACTGGGTCAGATAATAGAACGTGCTGTGTGTTATCTTTCACCAACTGCTTTTCAGCTGCTTGTTCAAATTTATAGGACAGGGATTTAGTTTTTCCCCGCAAAATAGAAAGTTTGTGTTATGAGATGTTTTAATTGTATATAATTGTATGCATTAATGTAGACATAACATTCAAGCAATCTTCAATGCAAAGAATTATTTTTACATTTGTGCATGTTATGCCTGATTGGATGATGTTATAGCAAAACTTCTGAAGTACTGCTACATAACGCTTCTCACTCTGTGTTGCAGGTGAGATGGGGTGGCAGAAGCCAGGAGGGAGCAGGAAACACAGTGGGAGAGGAAGTGGAGCAGGCATGGTATTGTTGTCAGTATTTTAACTATGGCTACAAAGAGTCTTAATAGAAACTATAACACCAAAAGGTACTTATTTGTCATCCAAGTAGCAAGCCTGGTGTGAGGGTTAAAGTACATCCTTTATGTATGAGTTAAAATAAAAAATAGGCAGTTCAGTTGTTTTCAGCAATTCAAAATGCATGCATGCGTAAGGGGTCCCAAATTCCTAGGATAATACAGTATACATGTTTTCTGTTAAACCACAACCACAAGATCGATGGTGTGTATTTTTATGTAATGGAGACAAAAATTTAATTGTATTATTTTCTTTATAGGTGAACAGCTTTCTCTCCAGGGCAGCACTTGTCACAAAATACATGACAAAGGCTGGTTGGTGTTACACTTACACTTCACGCTGTCATATCCTAAATAAATAATAATAAATACTTAACTGTTTTTACAGGGAATTAAAAAACAAAGTTGATCTGTTCTGTTATTATGAAAGTTATCATATTACTTTAGTTATTGTATTACTTCAAGGTAATTACCCGTTCAACTAACTTTTAGTGATCGGGTTTAGGCATGTCTGTTGGGTTTTTCTTATTGCCTTTTGGATGTGAAATCTTTTTGGCTTGTGGGTGGATTATTGTTTTCATTAGGAAGAGAAAACATGCTAACGCGACAGGCCATGGGTTGGAACAGAAGAAAGTGGGACAACCTTCATCAAGTGTTAGCCCACAGATATTTTCTCTTTAAAAGATCACAGAGAGGGCAAAGGTGGAAGCTGCCAGCCTTAGCAACATCAAGAAGGAGCACAACCTTGATCAGGAGACAATACAGCAGTGGGTGTGTGATGTCAGACAATGGGCGGTTACAGGTAAAACATGTAAAGTACACTATGTATATACAGTGTGTATACACACACACACACACACACACACACACACACACACACACACACACACACACACACACAGTCATCTGTTAATGACTGTACCTTTATACAACTAATAAAAGGTGGCTATATTTTGAAAATGTCACTGTCTCTTGTCCAATTGTTTTGTTTCACCTATTTAGAGAGAGTCTACACTCCAGGTTGTACTAAAGAGCTAAGGGCTGACATTGAGAACATCACTGTAACCCTTTTGCGCAAGAAGAAAGATCTGTATCGTCGGCATGGTTTGTTGTCAAATCAAGTTATTTAAATTAATAACACTTCATAAAACAATAATATTCTGGGATTATGACACAGTTTCCTTTTCGTTTCGATTTGCAGATAGCAACCAGACAAGACAAAGAAAGAGAAAGAAAATGACAGAGTTGAAGAAGAAGCTTCGCGAAAAGGTCTTGCAATACAACACCATAGTGGAAGGAGATCTGATTGACGAGGAGTTGGCTTGCAGTCTGACAGAGGGATACATCCTACCATGGGAAAGACATGAAGATGGTATGATATGAATGAATTGCTAGTTTAGCTTGTTGTTTTAGTTGATTTCCATAGTATAAGCCTATGGCATCACTCTACATTTTACAAATTACCTTTTTCGATCTTCACATGTAGTAATGGTTCCAACCACATTTCCATATTTACCATTGTAAACCTTTTTGTTACGTGTCATGCAACAACATAGGAATGGGATGATACATTGAAATAAAAATATCATGAATACGAAAATATGGAAATATTTATCACGGAGCATAAACATTGAATGGTGACATCAACTCCATGTTATTCTGCTGTAGTAATCGCAAATAAAATGCTTGACCATCACAATTTCACAAGCTCTCCATCCAAATTATATTATTGTGACTTGTATGTATATTGTTGTAATTGTTTATATTCTACAGAACCAATGCTGTCACTAATAATATTTCTAATAAGAATAGCATAATTCTGTTATACTTATATAATATAATAATAAACATTCCTTGTCCACTATTCCATTCCTTTCCCCAACCAAAGGCAACACCTTCAGGTTGAAGAGATCTGTCTTCGACCAGGCAATGCTGCTGAAACGCTTGGAGGAGGAGCAGAGCATCCTGGTAAAAGAGATGTCTCAGCACATCAAGTACCTTCTGAAGCAAGTGCAAGAAGTGGAGTCACTCAGAGGACAGACTTTGGAGCACATCAAAACCAGCAGTATGTACAAGATCTTTCATTTTTAGCATGGGCGTCGGAACCATTGTATATGGGTGGGACAAGACCCACCCACTTTTTAAGACCAATGATATTGGACCCACTCACTTTTACATTCAGCGCATATGTCTGTTCACTTTTCAGAGCGCCGTCAGTCAAATCCATTCCACTTGAGGAATGCCCTTATGAATTAAACTCCATTTCCGCTGAAATCGCTACATTATATTTATCAACGAGCCGCAACTAAAGAAAATAACCGCCCATTGTACTTTAAGGCAAATGACCATGGTATCAGCGGGATAATCCATGGATAGCTGTGCATTTAATGCACGACGTGGAGGCAAAGAACAGCCCGACGTGAAGCCGAATTTAGTTTACTTGTTTAATTAAAAGGCACCAGAATACATGAAATGGCATAGGCTAGTAAAACATTTCTGGGGGAGGACCCACCCACTTTTTTTTGCTTCCGACGCCCATGATTTTTAGTATCATGTAATTATTTATAATATATCATATAGATATATAGCTGATATATATTTTTATATATATATATATATTTATATATATATCTCTCCAGGGAACTCTACTTTATACATTGAGTTGTGGCACTGAGCTGACCAGCTATTTGGCACCAGTGTGCACAATGTAAAAGTTGTAAATATAATACAATAAAAAAGGTTACGGATCCAATGTCGGAGGTGACGGAACATGTTCCGGCTCAAATTAAGCCCTGGTAAAACCTGACTTTTCAAATGAGCGTGAACGTGAACTGCGCGTGCTGCTCATTCCTGCCAGAGTGAGCGCCGCACTCGTTCACGTTCATTGTATGAAAAGTGATTCGTTCAGTTCAGCGTTCGGAGGAAATATGAACGCGTTCAGTGAACGTCGTTCATTGAACGCGTTCATGCACAACACTGGCCGGGTCCCCGCTATGATAATAGTAACTTTCTCAAATGTTTACAGAACAAGCGGGAACCCTGTGTGCCTGTATCTTTCTTTATTGCGGTTCGATTAAATGATAGAAAGTCTAAGGGCCTACAAAAGCCATACAGCAAACCCATCTAATCTGGTGCCTATTACACGCCAAACTAAGACTGCTGTGCGGACAAAAAGTAAGACTGTTAAGTTAGCACTTTTAAACATCTGCTCACTTAAAAATAAATCACTTCTAGTCAATGACTTTATAACCACATACAACCTGGATTTTATGTTTCTAAATGAAACTTGGCTAGAAGACAACTGCAGTGCAACTGTCCTCAATGAAACATCCCCTCCTAACTTTACTTTTATGAGTGTCTGCAGAGCGGGTAGGAGAGGTGGGGGAGTAGCTTCTCTTTTTAAAGATGTCTATCCATGTAAGCAAATATAATTTGGTAATTACCCGTCTTTCGAATATCTGGGTATTGTGTTAAAAGGTGCTCCACGCATTTTATTTATTATTGTTTATAGGCCTCCAAAATACTCTTCAGCCTTTTCTGAGGACTTTACAGAACTGTTATCAACCATTTCCTCAGAGTTTGACTGTTTTGCTATTGCTGGAGATTTTAACATTCACATGGATAATGCAGTAAACAATATGGCAAAAGAAATCAAAACTGTTTTAAAAACTTTTGATCTGACTCAGCATGTACATGGACCGACACACAATCGTGGACACACTCTAGATTTACTTATCAGTAAGGGTCTAAACATTTCATCGATTGTTATTAAGGATGTAGCACTGTCTGATCATTTCTGTATTTTCTTTGATATATTGATCTCTCCTGCCATTGAAGCTAGATCTGTGTCTGTCAAGAAGAGATGCTTAAATGAGAACACTAGTGTACTATTTATGAAGGCTATATCTTCAACACCAAGCATATCTGCTGACTCTGTGGATTTTCTCCTTGATTCTTTTAACTCAAAAGTTAAAAGTGTAATTGATGATATTGCTCCTGTGAAAGTCAGGAAGAGTGGTAGACAAAAGGCACCTTGGAGAAACTCAACAGCAGTGCAAAATATGAAAAGACAATGCAGAAAAGCAGAGCGCGTGTGGCGGAAGACAAAACTTGTAGTCCACTATAACATCTACAAAGACACCATCCATGCTTTCAATATGGAACTAGGCAAAGCTAGACAGACTTTCTTCTCAAATATTATAAACAGCAACTTAAACAACACACACACTCTTTTTGCTACTGTTGAGAGATTAACAAACCCCCCGAGCCAGATTCCCAGTGAAATGCTCTCAGACAGCAAGTGCAGTGAGTTCGCTTCTTTCTTCTCTGAGAAAATCAATAATATCAGAAAGGTGATCAGCACATCCTTGAGTTGCACTGGGGTCAGACAGATCAGACCACAACCTGAGAAAGTAGTTACTATGTCTGATTTCAAAGAAATTGATGGCAAAATTTTAGAAGAAACCGTACAGCACCTTAAAACATCAACCTGCGCCCTTGACGCTCTTCCCACATCTTTCTTCAAAAGTGTGTTAAACTGTTTAGAAGCAGATCTCCTAGAAGTGGTAAATGCCTCACTTCTCTCTGGGAGTTTTCCAAACCCCTCCTGAAAAAGAGCAATCTGGATAAGACTATATTAAGCAATTATAGACCGATCTCAAATCTTCCTTTCATTGGCAAGATCATTGAAAAAGTTGTTTTCAATCAGCTGAACAAATTCTTAAGCTCGAATGGATACTTTGACAATTTTCAATCTGGTTTCCGATCACATCACAGCACAGAGACAGCGCTCATAAAGATAATTAACGATATTCGCTTAAACACTGATACAGGCAAATTATCAGTGTTGGTACTACTCGACCTCAGTGCTGCTTTTGACACTGTTGATCACAACATACTTCTTGACAGGCTGGAAAACTGGGTGGGGCTTTCTGGGATAGTCCTAAAATGGTTCAGGTCATACTTAGAAGCGAGAGGTTATTATGTGAGTATAGGAGACCATAAGTCTGAGTGGACATCCATGACATGCGGAGTTCCTCAAGGCTCAATTCTTGCGCCACTCCTATTCAACCTGTACCAGACTATCATCTGAAAAATATTGCAAGAATTAGAGGCTTTGTTTCCAGTCAGGACTTAGAAAAACTTGTGCATGCTTTCATCACCAGCAGGGTGGATTACTGTAATGGACTCCTTACTGGCCTTCCCAAAAAGACCATAAGACAGTTGCAGCTCGTACAGAACGCTGCCGCCAGGATCCTGAGCAGAACCAGAAAATATGAACACATCACACCAGTCCTCAGGTCTTTACACTGGCTTCCAGTCACATTTAGGATTGATTTTAAAGTATTATTACTGGTATATAAATCATTTAATGGCCTAGGACCTCAATACATTGCAGATATGCTCACTGAATATAAACCCAACAGATCACTCAGATCATTAGGATCACATCAACTAGAAATAACAAGGGTTCACTCAAAGCAAGGAGAGTCCGCTTTTAGCTATTATGCCAGCCGCAGCTGGAACCAGCTTCCAGAAGAGATCAGGTGTGCTCCTACAGTAGCCACATTCAAATCCAGACTCAAAACACATCTGTTTAGCTTAGCATTTACTGAATGAGCACTGTAGAACAGTATTTGAATGACGATATTAAAGCTTTAGTCTGAGAAAGAACTAAGAATGTGAATGCAGGGCTAAGGAAAGTGAAAAGAATGTGCAAGTAAATGAAAGAGAAAAGAAAGTTGATAGATGGAAGTCGTAAGAAGATTGAAAGAGAAAAGAAAGTTGATAGATGTAAGTCATAAGAAGATTGAAAGAGAAAAGAAAGTTGATAGATGGAAGTCGTAAGAAGATTGAAAGAGAAAAGAAAGTTGATAGATGTAAGTCATAAGAAGATTGAAAGAGAAAAGAAAGTTGATAGATGGAAGTCGTAAGAAGATTGAAAGAGAAAAGAAAGTTGATAGATGTAAGTCATAAGAAGATTGAAAGAGAAAAGAAAGTTGATAGATGGAAGTCGTAAGAAGATTGAAAGAGAAAAGAAAGTTGATAGATGGAAGTCGTAAGAAGATTGAAAGAGAAAAGAAAGTTGATAGATGGTAGTCGTAAGAAGATTGAAAGAGAAAAGAAAGTTGATAGATGGAAGTCGTAAGAAGATTGAAAGAGAAAATAAAGTTGATACATGTAAGTCGTAAGAAGATCCTTTTAAAAGAAAGATACCGGTTGATGTAAAATATGTCCGACTGTTTGCACTGTATTTTATTATTTTATTTTCCAAACTGTGATTCAAGAAGATTTTATACATTTTTAGGGCTGTCTGATTGGAAGAGATTTTGAAGGGGAACGGGAGAGCTTCACTCCGACGAGGCGAGCGAAGATTATCTATACTATGGAGAGTATAGAGGTTCGCTGTTTGTTTAAAACAGCAAAAGTGAAACGTGCTCTGTGGGGGACACCACCCCAGCAGAGGACATCCCTGGATTGTAGGTCCAGTGGCACCGCAAACCTGCTCAATCACTTCCATCTCAGATAGGGTTTTAATTATTCTTATTTCTTTTGATTATTTTAATTTTTTCTATGTAAAGCACTTTGAATTACCACTGCTTAGCTTTGCATTTACTGAATGAGCACTGTGCCACTGTTCGTCCGACTGTTTGCACTGTATTTTATTTTCTAAACTGTTTTAATTATTCTTATTTCTTTTATTATTTATGTAATTATTTCAATTTCTTCTATGTAAAGCACTTTGAATTACCACTGTGTATGAAATGTGCTATATAAATAAACTTGCCTTGCCTTGCCTTATTCTAGTAGAATATCTTGTTTCAGCAGAATGACCTTGATAATATATCATGGGGAAAATATTGAAGTTATCAGTGTTGACAGACTTCTAAAACCCCACAGGATTTATACCCTTGGTTATTCTTCAGTGCATTCTCACCCTTCACAACACAACATATTGATTTAAATAATATTTAGTAGAGAAATTGTGGGTGAAATAATTTTTATTTATTTGTACAAATGTAATTGTTCAAAGTCACATTTTTGATCAAATTGAAAAGTAAATCCTTGCCCCCCAAAAAAAGACATTTTACAAATAGTTCAAACTGCCAAATAGTTCTCGGCTGATCTTAAGCACTGAATGTATATGTCAATGCCAAAGACATCACTGCTCATGAGTGGGTCAATAGTTTGGCTGAAGTGAGTCTCAGGCCACATTTACACATAGCCGGGTATTTAGAGAAACGAATATTCCCCCCCCTCTGTTTTCAATAATAACATCGTGCACACAACCTGCATAAATACGCCGTCGAGCGCCATCATAACTATGCCAAACCTATGGGCGGCAGTGTAGGGAGAAGGATAAAGCCATGCAAGCCAATCAGAATCCTCAGAATCGACAAGAGAGAACCTAAAACCCCGTTTCTCCCAGTTGACACGACAACATATAACCGGCGTTTTCAGAAATCTCCACTTTGGCCAGAGTTAAACGAGAAATAATCGTTTTCTGGTATAAATACGGCGTTTTCGTGTAAATGACAGGCCAAAACGCAGAGAAATATCTGCGTTTTCCCATCGTGTAAACGGGGCCTCAATTTCATCTTGTAGAGCAGGTGGCGCTTCGGGAACAATCTGGAACTGCAACATGCGCATCCCAGTCTATTCCAAATGTGTTTGTATCCTCCTAGAAAAACATTTATAATACAAATTAAACTTAACAACACCATTAAGATTAGGTCAGTAACATGTTGGTAGATATAAATTATTTATATTTATTATATACAATATATAATTATTGTATTAATGTAAAAAGCAGTGCTATTTTAAAAGCTTTTTCAAATAAGAGAGATCTATGCTTACTGTGTTCTGAATTTGCTGGGGACCCATAACTTGCAGGGGCGTGTCTAGAGGGGGGGCACGGGGTGGCACCGGCCCCCCCTGGAATATGATTGGCCCCCCCTGGTGCCCCCCCTCCAAAAAATTCCCACCGCACCATTGGACCAGAGCGCTGTCAATCACTGTTTGTTTTGAGACTCGCGCGAACGCGAAGAAGAAACGAGCACAGTCGCGGGTTTTTAAAACTGGAGGAAAGAGACACCACGACACCCACCGCACCATTGGACCAGAGCGCTGTTAATCACTCCTTGATTTGAGACTGGCGCGAAGAGTAAGCAAGCAGTTGCGCGTTTTTAAAACAGGAGGAGAGAGACACGACGACACGTCAGGAGGTATGTAACGTTACACACTAAATTATATATTTTGAAATATCGCATCGTATGTTAGTATTTAGTCTGATAATTTAGTGTGTGACTGACCAAACTATGTATTAAGTTCTATATTTTGAAATATCGCATCTTATGTTAGTAGTCTGATACTTTTATGTGTGTGACTGACCAAGCTATTGCATGTAGCTGCTAGCTAGTAGATTAACGTTACCAAACATAACTTCGGCAGACTACTGAATAGAATTGACTTTGTCAGTGTTATTCAGCAGCAATGCACACACCACCACATACATATAAAGTAGATAAATATTACTTTATCTGTTGTTTTAAAGTCTTGGCACAATAATATTTTCCCAAAAAGGCCTGATAAACACTGAAATGTTTGAACGTTAACTAATAACAGCTACATGCAACTCTATGTAATTTAGATAACTTAGCCTACTTAAAGGATTAATGTTAGTTCACTTAATTTAAATGGTAATTTACTCCCCCTAAACTTGTTTCAAACCTGTATGAGTTTATTTTTTTCTGCTGAACACCAAAGAGAATTAAGAAAGTCTGTAACCAAAATCAGTTGATGGACCCCATTGACTTCCATAGTAAGAAAAAAATAACATGGCAGTCAATGGGGTTCATCTACTTTCTGGCTACCAAGATTCTTCAAAATATTTTATTTTGTGTTCAGCAGAAGAAAAACTCATACAGGTTTGAAATAACTTTAGGATGAGTAAATTATGACAATTTATTTAAAGTGAACTATTCCTATTATTAAATGGGTTTTTGTTTATTTTAAGGCAGAATTTAGTAAAAAGAGACTTAAGAATGAAAAGAGGACAGAGTCAAACACAGCAACAGGACATCCAAGGTTTCTTTAAGAAGAAACCATGTCAGGGACAGTCAGATGCAGTGCAGTCCAGTCCAGGTCAGAGCCAAAATTCCACCAGGCAGGGCCAACAAATGAGCAAGCTTGAAGCTGCCAGCACAGTGTATAGCCAACCTGAGAGGACCAGTGAGGGCTACATCAGCAGCCACCTATCTGCAGCAACAGGTGAAAGTCAGAACATGAATCTTTCATGCATTTTCTTAGCTTTTATCTTTGCAGCCAGTTCACATGATTCCACTTCATAGATAAATATTTAACATGGTATTATTTGATTTATGTTTTAGATCTACAAGGTGATGAAAGCTCCCAAACCTCTGAGGGAGAAGAAGACCAGTCCCTTATCAGGCTTCGCAGCAGAAGTGGTTCAGATTCCAGAGGTGATAGTGACAGAGAGCACCAACCAGTCCTATCTGGATCAGAATTTGCTGTTCCACTTGGACCTCAAGGTATAGTGACAAATGTCATTTTCAAGTGTTTTAGGCCATTTTACTAGTATGAACATTGTTAATGTTGAAATGACAGGAACTAATCTTTGCTTTATCAATATGTCTATTTATTTAGATATTTCGCAATCCAGAGCGGTTGGTCCTGTGCAGCCTAACTTAGCGATGTTTCCTAGAACACAACAAGGAAAAAAAAGTAGGGCATTTAATTCTACATGGTATAAAGAATATCCATGGATAGAATATTCACAAAGCAAGAACTCGGCCCATTGTTTTGTATGCAGACATTTTTCACTCCCTTCTGCCCCTCAATCTGCCTTCACTTCAAGCTCTGGTTTTGCAAACTGGAAAAAAGCACTATATAAGGACGGTGGGTTTGCAATGCATTCCAAATCAGAGCACCATGTAAATGCAATGTTGGCATGGTCTGACTACAAAAGGGGAGCTGAGAGCAACACATCTTTGTTGAAGTCAATTAATAAAAACTACCTAAAAAGAGTCAAAGAAAATAAGGACTATATAAAAACTGTGGCAGATGTTCTCCTGCTTACTGCTACACAAAATATTCCCCAAAGAGGCCATCGTGAGTCAGAGGAGTCTGAGAATAAGGGGAACTTTCTGGCCATATTGGAGCAAATAGCAAAACATGACCGAATAGTAAAGAAAAAACTGTCCAGCGGAAATGCTAAGTACACAAGTAATACCACGCAAAAAGAAATCCTGGAGTGTTTGGCAGAGATGGTTCGACAAAATATCATCAAAGAAGTCAAAGAAAACGAGTCATTCAGTGTTCTAGTTGATGAAACTAAGGACATGAAAAAAAAGAACAAATTTCCCTGGTCCTGAGATATTATTATAAGGGTGCAGTACATGAGAGTTTTTTACATTTTCAAAAAGCTGATAGTTTAAATGCTGAAGGGTTGACAGAGAAGATCATCAATTGTCTTGAGAGATATGGATTGGATTACAGAAGCAATCTTGTTGGCCAGGGATATGATGGAGCATCTGTAATGAGTGGAAAACATACAGGTGTTTCTGCACGCATAAAGGCAGTGGCAAAACATGCGTTCTATGTGCATTGCAATGCACATTGCCTGAACTTAGTTTTAGTTGATACTGTCAAGTCAGTACCTGAGGCATCATGTTTCTTTTCTTTACTGGAAAAACTATATGTCTTCATGTCAGGCTCATACATTCACCACAGATGGCTTGAAGTTCAGAAAGAAATGTATGGAGGTCAGCCTAGAGAGCTTCAGAAGCTTAGCGAAACAAGATGGGCATGCAGGCACTTTGCCTGCCGTAATATGATGGACCGGTTACCTGCAGTGCTGTGTGTCCTTGAAGATATTGCTGAAGAGAGAAGTGGGGACCGGTCTGTGGAGGCACGGGGTCTTCTTGCCCAAATTGACTTGCCTTTCATTGGGCTTCTAGCAACATTCTGCAAAGTGCTGGGTGACACCAAGCTTCTATCTGATATAAATAAATAATAATTCATTACATTTATATAGCGCCTTTCTGGACACTCAAAGCGCTTCACATATGGAAGGGGGGAATCTCCTCAACCACCACCAATGTGCAGCATCCACCTGGATGATGCGACGGCAGCCATATTGCGCCAGAACGCCCACCACACACCAGCTTACTGGTGGAGAGGAGACAGTGATGAAGCCAATTAGTATATATAGGAGGATGATTAGGAGGCCATGATGGACAGAGGCCACTGGGCAAATTTGGCCAGGATGCCGGGGTTACACCCCTACTCTTTCGAAAGACATCCTGGGATTTTTAATGACCACGGAGAGTCAGGACCTCGGTTTAACGTCTCATCCGAAGGACGGTGCTCTTTGTCAGTATAGTGTCCCCGTCACTACACTGGGGCATTAGGACCCGCACAGACCACAGGGTGAGCGCCCCCTGCTGGCCTCACTAACACCTCTTCCAACAGCAACCTGGTTTTCTCAGGAGGTCTCCCATCCAAGTACTAACCAGGCTCAGCCCCGCTTAGCTTCAGTGGGAAACCAGTCTTGGGCTACAGGGTGATATGGCTGCTAGGCAAGTCAGCCTAGATTGATATGCTTCAATCACCGTCACTAGACCTAGCGAGAGCTGTTGAGCTTATTGAAGCACTTCAGGACACATTTAAGAATTACAGAGAAGAATCATTTTGTGATGAGCTTTGGAGAGAAATCTTAAACACAGCTCAAAAGTGTAATATCAGCATTGAAAGTGTGAAAAAAAGGCAACGTAAGACCAGCTCTAGACTAGAGGGATCTGTAGTGACATCCACTGTTGGCGCACATACAAGTGACCAAGATGACAAAGATGGTTTTAGAAGGAACATCTTCAATCCAATCCTTGACTCTGTTATTGGGGAATTACAGAAACGTTTCTCCAAGCCCAGCTGCAACATAATGAGCGGTGTTCAAGCACTCCATCCTAACAGCAACAGTTTTCTACAAGAGTCACCCCTTTTTTCATTCGCAGAGATCTATGAGTCAAATTTAGATGATCTTGCATGAGCTGCACCAAGCCAAAAGGATTTTGGAGAGGAAAAGGAAAGAAGGCATGCAAAGCCTCACCAGCCTATTGGAGTTCACAGTGTTTCTGGAACCTTTCAAAGAGGTGTTCCATGAACTGTTTCGGTTGTGCAAAATTGCCATCGCAATACCTGTAAGCACTGCTTCTTGTGAACGGAGTTTTTCCACCCTGAAACTAATCAAGAACCACCTACGAACAACCATGTCTGATGAGCGACTGAGTGACCTGGGAGTGCTCAGTGTAGAGTCACGGAGAGCCAAGTCCCTGGACATGGATGAGTTTATCAGACTATTTGGTAGCCAGCACAAAAACCGCAGAATACAGCTGTTCTGAGGCAGAGCATAACACATGTGATGGTGCAGATAACCCACAGGAACAGACACATTTCATGCTGAGGATATTTACACACACACACACACTCTCTCTCACACACTTACACACACACACACACACACTCACACACACACTCTCTCACACACACACACTCTCTCACACACACACACACACTTACACACACACACACACACACTCTCACACACACTCTCTCACACACACACACACACACACACACACTCTCTCACACACACACACACTCTCTCACACACACACACACTTAATTTTTGTATTGAAAATAAAGAAATGTGTAAATAAAATAATGTTAAATTACTAAATAATGTCTGTGTTTATTTATTTATTTATTGAAACAGAACAGTGTTGTCTAATCCATGCAAAATACAAAAATTTAATACCATCTATATTAGAGCACATGGCTTTGCACAAGATGTTGGAAATCGTGCTTAATATTTTTTAAACCAGTATTTATTTTCAGTTGAATTTTCTGATTGGCCCCCCCTGACTGGTTCTTGGTCCCCCCTGTGCCCCCCCCATTTATAAAATCCTGGAATCGCCCCTGATAACTTGGCCAGCTAACCACAGCTGATTCAGTGACCGGTTCCCTTCAGTGTAAAGGGAATGGTTGTCCCATGTCCTCATAAATAGCTGAAGATGATGGTTCAGCCTTGGTAGCATCAAGTAGTGAAGGCAGATCAAGTGAAGGTCCTGGTTAGGATTTAACTGTAAAAGTTCTTCAAGATGTCGGAAGGCGGCATAATAGAACTTAATTGCATCACAATAGAACGCCGGAAGTAGCCGCGAAAAATTGCTGAAGCAGTGCGTCTTCCGGTTATTGCTTTCACCATGGCTGCCTGTTATCACTGGACTACTTCGCTCTCGCATCTCCCAAAAGTTGGTCAAGATGATGTGGTGCGACTTGTTAATGAACACTCCAAGGTAAAAATCTTCCAAGCAAGGAATTCCGAGAAAGGATACAAGTTCTTCTACGAGAATTTTATCTTCAATTGTAGAGGTAAGTAGCTTGAGTTATGTTGGCGAGTTATCGCTGATTGCTAGTTTGTTTAATAAACTAATCTTCAGCTTGTTAGATGTAATGGAAATTTTACATTTAGATGTGTTCTTTTACTTTTAGATGGGTAACTTTTATTAACGTTGAAGATTTAATTTTACTCAAGCATTTAAAGGAATATAATCATATAAGCTAAAGCACATTATTAAAGATATATAACTAAGCTTTTTAGAAATGCATAAGTTAGGACAAGCTTGCAGGAACGAAATGTTCTGGGTCATAAGAAGGCTGAGACTATGGGTACTCCAAGTGACCTTTAGTACTTCAAGTTTGAAAATATGTGTGCACAGTTTCGATCAGCAGTTAAAAACAGGAAACTTTTTGCTGATATGGCATTGTTCTGTCTGGATAGAATTTATGTTAGACATGAGATCTTGAGCTAAGAATTCTCCCTTTAAGGTAACAAAGGATTTTTTTATACAGGATGTGTTAAGAGTATATAACCTTGGCGAAAGGGACTAGCCTTTGCCTTCTTATGTCAGATGCTCTCTGTGTGAGAATGCCATGGGCCTTCTCATATTCAGACGATGTCTGAATAAGGTTCCCATCAGATGTAAAGCAAATCTTAGAGGAACAAAATTTTATTCAAATGTGGGTGGCTTTTAAAAAAGCCTTTGGTTTGGTTCGGTTCTGTGAAGAACTTTTTATGCATGTGGCTGCCAAGGAACTGCACCCTCAGCACTGAAGAAGTTTACTAGTGTCTCCCTCACACGCATTGCTTCCCATGCAGCATTGTTGCTCCCTACTTGGCTGATGTCGTGCAGTCCAGAGGCTTCTCCGTCACCAACATAGGAAACCGTCCTCGTTGTCCTCCGCAGGAAGTTGTGTAGAACACAGGTGGCCTTTACACAGGTTTCCGCATTGGAAGGACTAATGCCAATAACACGCCGGTACATTCGCCACTGTGCTGCGAGTATACCAAACGCATTCTCCACAGTTAGTCTTGCCCGCGAAAGCCTGTAGTTAAACACCATGTGTCTACTGGGAAGGGTGGTACCTGGGAAGGGTCTCATGAGGTCTCTACGGAGAGGGAAGGCTTCATCTGCCACAAAGACGTAAGGCTGGGGCCCCAGGTGCTCTGCTCCTGGCAGCAGCGTGTCCTCAGGTAAGCCAAGGGTGACACGGCGAAGAGCATTACCAAAAGGACTATTAGCCAGAGTCCCACCATCACTAGTCTTTCCATAACTGCCAACATCTATGATGCGGAAGCAGTATTTGGCATCTACAACTGCCAAAAGGACAATAGAGTATGTCCCTTTGTAGTTGTAGAATAGTGTCCCAGAGTTGTTGGGAGCCTGGATCACTACATGCTTCACATCAATAGATCCAACACAGTTTGGAAAATTCCAGCGATGGTAGAACTCTGCTGCAATTTCCCGCCAATCTTCTGTGGTGGGAACAGGCATGTAGTCCTCCACCAGGGAGTCCCAAATGGCCTTTGCCACTTCTGCCACAATACCAGCCACAGTGCTATGTCCAACCCGGTAGCTGAAGGCAATAGTGCGGTAAGAGTCCCCTGTTGCAAGGAATCTGTAAAAATGTGACATATGCAATTGTCAAAGCATATTTCAGAAACAGAAATTCATATGTATAACATGTTGAGCTATTTAAAAAAAAAAAGACTGAATTCAACATAAGACACACACACACACAGCACACAAACCTGACGATATGGTTCATTACCAAGACTAAGGTGATTAAAGAGTACTGGATCTCCAATACAATACACAAAAGAACTTACAACATTACAGGGACCAGTGTGTTTTACTGGTACATGACCACACAAACAAGACAACACTGTGTATTACCAAGACTAAGGTGATTAAAGAGTACTGGATCTTCAATACAATACACAAAATAACTTGTATTACAGGGACCAAAGTGTTTTAAAAGTGCTTTAATTACAACTTAATAACGACATTGAGTTTTTCCAGATTTGAATCATTCAAAACTTTTCAAAAAAAAAAAACTGAGAAAACAGCCGTTTTGAAACATGCACATTTTTTATATGTTATTAAACAGGCATTGAAATGTATAATATTAACTTACTGAACATGCAATGGATGCTACAACATGAGAAACTTTTATGAAGGACTCTTACCAAAATAAACAATTCTGTCAGCATTTCCTCAGCCTCATGTTGTTTCAAATCTGTATGACTTTCTATCTTCAGTGGAACACAAAAGGAGATGTTTAGCAGAATGTTAGGGCCAACCTCAGCGGGAATAGTTACAGACACAAGTTTACTGTGTAAACACCTTCTGAGAGAATAGAGATACAGAGACGAGTACTTACAATGATGGTCATGTTCTAATTTAAACCTCGGGTCCCTTGCAAAACTTCAGTGGTTTCCTCAATGGGCATCTTCTGAACACCTGGAAGAAATCAGTTATAAACTGGATATCTTAATACCATTTCAAACAACATATTCAAAATATTATTATAGAGATTAAATATTATCAGCCTGTTAAACAGCTGCTTTTTAAAACTTAAACTTTAAAACAGTTTTTGGCGAACATGAAAATTATCAACTTATTGGTTGATCCCTAATTTCAATAGTATTCTGTTCGAAAAGTTGCACTATATGCAAAATATCTATGCATTTTATTTATGCCAATAATCTAGTGAAAATTATGGGTTAAAATAATAATAAACAAACATGTTCATAAACTTGACACATACCAAAATCACTGGAGACACCTGCAGCTCCAGCAGGAGCATCATCCTCAGACTCGCTCTCATCAGGATCACTGGCATCAGAATCCGTCAAACTGATCTCATCTTGAAGAAAAAGGGAAATTTAGAACATGAGAAACATACATGTTTAACCTTTACTCAAAAGTAATTTGTGAAAAATGACAATTAGACTACAGTGTACTCAATGGATTCATGGTACATCACATAATTCAGAGTTTCCTTAAACCTCCCTATGAGTGTAAAAGATCCACTGTACTGCCTACCCTAAGAGAGTCTGGGCCTCTGTAGTGATTCTGGCAGTTGGGTCTGGCAAACAAGAATCCATTAGTGTCCAGCACTCCACATTCACTTCTCTTGCTGACCAGCAGTGTCAAGGCATCAACCATATAAGGTGAGAGAAGAACCGCAACCTTTCTTCCCGTTTTTCCCCTGATCTCAACTCGACTAATATGGCTGCAGAGTTTCTGTTCAAACTTGCTCAGGCCCATGGCAACATCATCATGGAGAGAAGTGCTATCCCTTTCTTTGAAGCCTTTGAGCGGCATTTTAGAGACCTCTCCTGCACGTCTGCGATTGAAAACAATGATTTTGGCGAGCGTTGCTTTGGCTAGTTCTGCATAGCTTTGAGGTGACCCAGTCTCTTTTAGCTTCTGAAATGCTGTATGTGCAGTCTTCTCAAGGAACTGATGAAGGCACTATACGTCCTGAGTGAAAGGTAGTGTTGTGACTAAAGCACTGTGCGAGATCATCTCGGACCACTTTGAGGAGTAGAGCTTTTTAAAGGTCTCTGTCAACGCAATCAGTTCCTTGTCCTCGGACATCAGTGCTCTGCAGTGAATGATTTCACAAATCTTATTCAAAGAATGCCCCAATTTCAGTGCAAGGCTTGGACATTGGTAGCAGTGACTCTTGTCGTCATAGCCAGACACCCTCTGGACCTCTCCAATGAGTCAGTGAAAATTGCCAGGTTTTACAGCTTCTTCAAGACTGTATATAGAAAACTCTCTACGCAAAGTCAACAACAATCTTCCAATTTCTCTGAGTTTTTGACGAATGTACTCAAATTTGGTAGGGTCATGTCCATGTTTGTTAATCTTTTATTTTTTTTATGCAACAATTCTAACCCCAAACCTACTAGTCTACGTGGTGGGTCACCAGTCGTATCAGGAACTGTGGTTGTCGATGACTGTCCAGCACGGGCAATTCTCCTAGTGTCAGGTTCAATCTGCAGCCAAAATGCATGAAAATGGCGGTAGTTGGCAAATCTATGAAAAATATCAAATTGCATTGTAAGACTATGTTGGATTGTAACCATGCAGCACAATAGCAATCAACTTTTCAGAATGACTCACATGAAGTAGTGCATGTCACACTTGGAAGTTTATGAATCCCTTGGTATTATTTGGTTTTCTGCATAAATTGGTCACTAAATGGAATCTGATCTTCATCTAACTCACCACCAGTATGACCAAACACAATGTGCTGAATCTAATTGTGCAACAAAAAAGAAAAAAATTGTCGGTCATGTCTTTATTAAAAAACATCCACTCTCTATTGCTTAAGGTCTGGGCTAGGACAGTCTTGTCACTCATATAACATGATGTAATGTTTTAACCTAGTCTACAAGTCATTTCTGGCTTTATTTTGAAATTAGAAATTGGTAGACTAATTATAGGCAAATGTAACAGAATTTACTAAGGACTGAAGTAAATTGATAACTTTTTTTCCTACCTTGTATAAAACCTGATGTCCTCGTCGGAGCTCTTGAAACGTTCTAGTCCAAAGGACTGCCTCAACGACAACTCCTCCGTTAGCTTCTGTAGCTCTAAGACGGCCTGCTGCTGTGCGTCAATTTTCTCGCAGGCCAGATCCAGAACTGAAGGTTCTGGTCTGCTATCATAGCCGTGACACCTCAAAGACACGCTGGCATCAATCAGCTCCTCATACTCATCTTGCCGCTGTGTCCTCTGGCAGGCTGAAGAACACCGGAATCGCCCCGGGTTTCAAACAGCGTCGGCCCCCTTCAATTATGTCTTCAGCCATAAAATGCCGCTACAGCGCTGGCTTCACGATCGAGTCCCGAGGTGGGCGTGGCAGAGTGGCACGTTCCGGGTCCAAGTGACCCCGCACTGCCGCCGAACCTTCTCCCCGTGGTCGGACCCTGCGTTCCTTCGGGCTGGAGTGCCCCTGATCCAGGTTTCCAGGCATGCTGTGGTTTTCACAGATGCCTCTGCCACGGGGTGGGGGGCCACGTACAAAGGGCATGCAGTCTCGGGTCTGTGGACGGGGCCCCAACTGCATTGGCACATCAACTGCCTGGAGTTGCAAGCAGTACGTCTAGCTCTGTGTCGCCTCGTAGGGGTTCTCAGACACAAGCACGTACTGGTCCGTACGGACAGCACTGCGACCGTTGCGTACATCAACCGTCAAGGTGGTCTACGCTCCCGTCGTATGTCGCGACTCGCCTCCCACCTCCTCCTATGGAGTCAGAAGCATCTGAGGTCGCTTCATGCCGCTTACGTGCCGGGGGCTCTCAACCGTGTGGCCGACGAGCTTTCACGGTTCACCCCCCTGCCCGGAGAATGGCGACTCCATCCCCAGGCGGTCCAGCTGATTTGGAGTGTCTTCGGAGCGGCACAGGTCGACCTGTTCGCCTCTCCGGACACGACCCATTGCCAGTGGTTTTACTCCCTGACCGAGGGGACCCTCGGCACGGATGCCCTGGCTCACAGCTGGCCCCGGGGCCTACGCAAATATGCGTCCCCCCCAGTGAGCCTTCTTGCGCAGACTCTGTGCAAGGTCAGGGAGGAAGAGCAGCAGGTCTTGCTGGTGGCGCCGTACTGGCCCACCAGGACTTGGTTCCCAGAACTCATGCTCCTCTCGACAGCCCCTCCTTGGCCGATTCCTCTGAGGAAGGATCTACTTTCTCAGAGACGGGGCACTCTACGGCACCCGCGTCCAGACCTCTGGAAACTCCATGTCTGGTCCCTGGACGGGACGCGGAGGTTCTGAGTGGTCTGCCACAGGCAGTGGTAGGCACTATCGCTTCCGCTAGAGCCCCCTCTACGAGGCGCCTCTATGCGCTAAAGTGGAACCTGTTCGTCGCTTGGTGCTCCTCCCGTCAGGAGGACCCCCGAACTTGCCCGATCGGTGTTGTGCTTTCTTTCCTGCAAGATGGGTTGGAGCGTAGGCTGTCCCCTTCAACCCTCAAAGTGTATGTCGCTGCCATTGCGGCGCATCACGATGCAGGAATCCAAGATGGCGCCGAGCATGGCAGCCATGTGGCGAGCTCCAACCAAACTTTGCAGTTTGTCGTTTGTTTTATTAGTAGTTTTGTTGTTTTTTGTACTAGATGTTGTTAGTAAAACGGTCTATGACAGACACACACTTTTAAAAATCGGCTCATTTGTCGCACATCGCAAACTGGACTTTGAGTTCTTGAACGCTGGTATTCTGTTTACAAACACCACATCAGAGCCCTTTATCTGGGCTGCACGGCCGCGACCAAGGAAACATCGTCGAAAAAGGGGGAAGAGAGCCGGCGTCCTCGTTAGACTTAGACGCCGTCCTCTACGACCTCCTCTCCCAACTATTCTGTTGGCTAACGTTCAGTCATTGGACAACAAACTTTGTGAGCTGCGGGCGCGCATCTCCTATCAACGAGAAACAAGGGACTGCTCTATTATCTGCCTCACAGAAACCTGGATGTCAGCGGATGTTCCAGACTCAGCCATCGAACTTACGGGGTTCTCCGCGCACCGCGCGGATAGAACGAAAGAGCTCTCAGGGAAAAGCAGAGGAGGAGGCGTTTGTTTCTTTATTAATAACTCGTGGTGTGATGAGAGGAACTTACACTCTATTAGATCCTTCTGCTCCCCAGATCTGGAATATCACACACTTCTGTGTCGACCATTCTGGCTACCGAGGGAATTTACAGCGGTCATAATTACAGCTGTTTATATTCCCCCTCAAGCCAAGACAGACCAGGCACTCGAGAAATTGTATGAGAATGTAAGCGAGCTGGAAACCGCACACCCAGATGCAGCATTTATAGTAATGGGGGATTTTAACAAAGCAAACTTCAGGAAAATAGCTCCAAAATATTTTCAGCACATCACCGTCAATACGCGTGGTGATCGTGCATTAGACCACTGCTACACTCCTTTCCGGGATGCCTACAAATCCCTCCCCCGCTCACCTTTTGGTAAATCAGACCACTCTTCCATTCTGCTCCTGCCCGCTTATAGGCAGAGACTGAAACGGGAAGCACCTGCCCTCAGGACGATTCAGTGCTGGTCAGACCATTCGGATGCGATGCTACAGGACTGTTTTGAACGCGTTGACTGGGAGATGTTTCGGGCTGCTTCTGATGATGACATCGAGGCTTACTCGGACACTGTAACATGTTTCATCAGGAAGTGTGTAGAAGACGTGGTGCCGACAAAAATAATTTGCATCTACCCCAACCAAAAACCGTGGATAAACAGCGATGTCCGAACTGCCTTGTCAGCACGGACTTCTGCCTTTAATTCCGGAAACAAAGAGGATTATAAACAAACCAGCTATGATCTAAGGAAAACCGTCAAAGCTGCTAAACAGCAATACAAGGTAAAAATTGAAGGACAATTTAACACCAACAATGCAAGAAGCATGTGGCAGGGCATTAATAACATCACAGACATTAAAGGGAAAAAACCCGCCACAGGGAACATCGCCGCCACTCTGCCGTACGAGCTGAACCAGTTTTACGCTCGTTTCGAGGCTCACAACATCACCCACACAGAGATAGCTCCCGCGCATGCCACAGAGGAGATCAGTGCACTCTCCGTCTCTGTTGCGGATGTAGCTCGTTCGTTCCGACGGGTGAATATCCGCAAGGCTGCGGGTCCGGATGGTATTTCAGGTCGCGTACTCAGGTCATGCGCAGACCAACTAGCCGGGGTCTTTACAGACATCTTTAATCTCTCCCTCTCTCTGTCCGTGGTTCCTTCATGTTTCAAAAAATCCATAATTGTGCCCATTCCAAAGAAAACTAAAATCAAATGCTTGAATGACTGGCGGCCTGTTGCTCTGACACCCATCTTTAGCAAGTGCTTTGAGAGGCTCATCAGAGACTACATCTGCTCTGTGTTGCCTGCCTCACTGGATTCATTACAATTTGCATACCGTAGCAACCGTTCCACTGATGATGCTATTGCTTTTTGCCTTCACACCGCTCTTTCCCACCTGGAAAATAAAAACACTTATGTGAGAATGCTGTTTGTGGACTACAGTTCAGCATTTAACAACATAGTGCCTGCCAAACTCATCACGAAGCTCCAGGCACTGGGCTTAAAAGGGTCGGGGATCTGCAAGCATTTTCGGTCGACGAATCGTGCCTAGAGTTCGGGCCGGGCCTGTCCCACGTAACACTGAGACCCCGCCCCGGATATGTGCCCAAGGTTCCTACCACTCCGTTTAGAGATCAGGTAGTGAACCTGCAAGCGCTGCCCCAGGAGGAGGCAGACCCAGCCCTAGCTTTTCTCTGTCCCGTACGCTCCTTGCGGTGTTACGTTGACAGAACGCAAAGCTTCAGGACCTCAGACCAGCTCCTGGTCTGTTACGGAGGCCGGCAGAAGGGGAAGGCCGTCTCCAAGCAGAGGTTAGCCCACTGGATAGTGGATGCCATCACCCGAGCCTATGAGGCTCAGGGTGAGCCTTGTCCCCCCAGGTTGCGCGCTCACTCAACTAGAGGTGTTGCCGCTTCCTGGGCGTTGGCTCAAGGCGCTTCGCTGACAGACATTTGTAGAGCTGGGGGCTGGGCGACACCTAACACGTTTGCTAGGTTCTATAACCTCCGTGTGGAACCGGTTTCCTCCCGGGTTCTGGCTTCGTTCAGTGGGTCGAGGGAATAGGTTGTGTCGGCTTGCTACGCCACTCTGTAAATCAGATAAGTGCGTCTCTTCCGCTCCGCTGGCACCCTAAGTGGTAGCCTCGTTGAGTTCCTCCATCACCCCCCCGGTGCCCGGCGTGGCGGACCGCCCGGCGCCAGGTTTGCTCCTCTAGCAAGAGTTGTCTAGCAGACTGGGTGTTCAGTGGTCTTGAGTACCGCTTTTGCCACGTGCAGTCCAGCCGTGTCTTCCCCCGACGGACTCGCTCCGTCGTCCTTGTTGAATGTGCTCTCAATTCCAATGGTTGGGACCATCTCAGGGACTCCATATGTTCACTATGTGAATTCATATGAGTATTCCAGGCCAGTTCAGGCATTCTGGTTTTCCCAGTGTTATCCAATGTCCTCTGTGTGGGTCTTGCGGAACAGCAGTGGATTCCTAGCAGCCCCCGAAAATTATTCGAAACTGCTGTAGGGCGGCTTAGCTGGGCACTGGAAGGGGCCAGCACCATGGCGTTTTATTAGGGATCCCAATATCGTCAGGGTAACCCGACGTACGTCGGAGTTCCCTGGACGAAAGGGAACGTCTCGGTTACGTATGTAACCCTCGTTCCCTGAGTACAGGGAACGGAGACGTACGTCCCTTTGCCATGTGGCTGTACCTTCGCGGGGGTCCGTTACTTCGGCTCCTCAGCGAAAAGCGATGATGCAATGTTTACTTCCGGCTTCATACCCGCGCTGACGGGCGGGTCCGCGGAATGCAAATGTTGCATGCTAATGTTCATTGGCTTTTTGTTAGTTTCTCGAAGGTAATAGGCTCCCTAGCGTGATCCCAATTTCGTCAGGGTAACCCGACGTACGTCTCCGTTCCCTGTACTCAGGGAACGAGGGTTACATACGTAACCGAGACGTTTGATAGTATTTGGGAGAGAGTTCCATTCACACATCGCTCTGTATCTAACTGAACGTTGCATTGTTTTGGTTTTCACTACAGGTAAAATAAAACTACCTCGTACTGCATGCCTCGTTGGATAATGATGTGTATCAATACTAAAGGATAGTTTTGTATATAGAGTGAAGGGTGTTTTGTTTGTTGTAACATTATATAAAAATACCATTAGTGAATACACCAATCTATTTTTAACTTTAAACCATGAAAGACTTTCATGCATTTTGTCAACATTTGATCTAAACCCACATGAGAGAGTTACCCATTTTAGTTAACAATTTTTGAATATGTCTATCCCAACACAGTCTATTATCAATGATCACTCCCAAAAGTTTAGCCTCTTCTCTTTGCTCAACAGAATTTTGCTCTATACTGAGTTCAAGTTTCGGTTTGGAAAGTAAATAAAAAGGAGTTCCAACCACTAAACAAGTAGTTTTAGATACATTAAGAATCAGTTTGTTACTCTTTATCCAGTCCACCACTAACTGTAGCTCTCTTTGTAGTTTTATATTTAAATCTCCAATATAATTTCCTGCTAAATATATAGTGGAATCATCAGCAAACATTGAAATGCTTGCCTTATCTAGAACAGATGGAAGATCATTTGTAAAGATTGTGTAGAGGAGCGTCCCAAGACAACTTCCTTGAGGCACGCCATACTCCACAACCCTTACCTTTGAAAAGCTTCCATTAAAGTAAACTAATTGTCTTCTATCTGATAAATAACTTTCCATCCATAATAATGCGGTTAGTGAAAAACCATAATATTCGAGTTTTTTTAATAATAAGTCGTGGTTAATTATATCAAATGCTGCAGTGAAATCGAGCATTACAACACCTATTATTTTCCTCTCCTCCATATCCTTGAACCAGTCGTCAACCATCTGAGTCAGAGCAGTGGCTGTTGAGTGCTTTCCTCTATATGCATGCTGAAAATTTGTAATTAAATCATTCTTTATAAAATAAGACTGAATCTGTTCGTAAACTATTCTTTCCATTATTTTACCGAGAATTGGTAATAAACTTATTGGTCTACTGTTTAACCCAGAGAAGGGCATTTTCTTATTTTTTGGTATTGGCACAACTTTACATATTTTCCATGCTTTCAAACATATATTATCCATAAAACACAAATTAATTATGTGAGCAATAATAGGAGCAATGATTGCCACTATTGGCTTCAGCAACTTGTGTTCAAGATAGTCAACACCAGGTGGTTTGTCTTTACAGGTCATCATAAGTAATTCCACTTTCGGACCACTGACACTCGTGAATTTAAAGCTACATGTTTTACCTTCCATTATCTTATTTATCAGTGTATTTGATAAATCTGTCTTATATGGCTGTGTATTATTTTTAAGTTTATTAATTTTATTTATGAAATAATCATTAAGATGATTCGCTATATCACTTGGTTTAGTAAAAAACTCACCTTCATGTTCTAAATAAGCTGGTGTTGATTTATTATTTCCTCTTAATATATTATTCAATGTATTCCATAATTGTTTACTATCATGTTTTATTTCTATGAATTTCTTAGTATAGTACAATTTATTTTTCTTCTTATTTACCTTAGTTACACAATTTCTAAATTTACAATATATTTGCAAGTCCGATTTGAATTTAGATATGATTGCAGCTTGTTTAGCTAGATCTCTCTCTTTCATTAGATCTTTTAATTCTTGATCCAACCACGGGGTGTTGACATTTCGAACAGTGAACTTTTTTACTGGTGCATGATTTTCTATAATTGTCATTAAAGTTTGATCAAAAAGCTGAAATGCCTTCTCTGGATCCTTTTGTAGAATTACCTCTGATCAGTTTGTATTTCTGACATCTTCTTCATATTGTAAATGATTGAATCTTCTAAATTACCTTTTCATTATTACTTTTGGACCCGATTTAGGAACTTTAGTTTTCCTTACAATTGCAATAAGATTGTGGTCACTAAAACCAACAGGCACTGATAAACAATTAGAGCAAACTTGTAGTCTATTTACAAACATGTGGTCAATACAGGAAGCTGATTGAGTACCATCCTTTCTTTTACTGATTCTCGTCGGTTTATTAATTATCTGTGATAATCCACATGATGTTGCTGTGCTCATTAATTTGATTTTTCTAGGACAGTCAGAAGAATTCCAATCTATGTTGAAATCACCCATTAAATAAGTTTCTAAATTCATACTGCTAGCATGATCTAACAGCACATATTTTGTCCAAATATTCACTATTAGCATTTGGAGCTCTATAACAACACCCTATAAGTATTGGCTTTAGATGTTTCAGACTAACTTTTAACCAAATTGCTTCGACACCAGAATACATTAAATCTGGCATTACTTGGACAGGTATATGATGTTGAATATAGATAGCAACTCCTCCTCCATATACATTCCTATCATTCCTAAAAATGCTGTATCCATCAATCATTAAAGTTGCATCATCGAATGTAGAGTCTACATGAGTTTCAGACACTGCCAATATGTGCAAATTATTTGATTGCAGTATATCCGTTAAATCACTCAATTTATTTCTAAGACTGCATATATGAATATGGGCAATTTTTAGACCTTTCTTTGGTAGTTTATATAACATATTCAAAATCATAATTCTAATTTGAATTAGATTCATACTGTTAGATTCTATATCGGAGCAAAACAGTGTACACAAAACGACTAAATTAAACCACACATATACATTCATACACATCATTTCAGACAACCAATTTTGTATTGCCACTCTAGTTGTCAAGGTTGCAATAAGTGAGCTGAACTCCTCTTGACTTCCATTTCCATAACATAATTCTCAGCCTAATTAATACATACAAATGTGTAATTTCTTACTATAAGTTGTAGAATATTTTATTTGACACTTAATGCTAACAAATTAGGCAAAACATTAACAGTCCTTAATAAAAGGACACAGCTGTTTTTAATTCACACAGTCTTTATATTTAAGTAAATTACTTTCTTCGAATTCCTGAATAGATTCAATAATAGATAAATTAATATAATATGTAATGCTATGGAATCGGTAATTATATCCTCAATTTATGTCCATATATCAATTATATTCCCAACATATGTCAGGCAATTCTCAATTCAGTTCAATTCATCATACCTGCATCTGATGCACTTGTTTCTGGTGCAAAGTCCAATCATTAGACTTCTTACTTGCCAGACAGCGTCGGTCCAATCACTTGATTGTAGTAGATGTCTCCTGTTTTCTGATCTTGAAAATATTTTGTATCTCCATTAAATGTTATAATCAGTGTCGCTGGATAAATCAGACCGTGTTTTATTCCTGCCTGATATAATTTCATTCTCAGATCTTTAAACTGCGCTCTTCTCTTGGACACTTCTGCTGTTAAATCCGGAAATATTTTGACATTCATCCCTTTCTTGCTTTGCTATTTGTAATATAGCCTCTTTCGCCGCATATCTCTGCATCCTGACGATCATCGGTCTCGAACCATGTTTTGTAACAGGCCCCACTCTGTGCGCAATTTCCACTTCAGGTTTATAAAGCAGTTTATCTTTAAATACCTCACTGAAGAGGGACTCCATGAATTGGGTGGGTTTTCCCTTTTCCATATCCTTGTCGATGCCAAATACTCGGAGGTTAAATCTTCGGCTGTGACTCTCCAACTTTTAATTTTTATCTCTCAGTTCTTTGTTTTCTTTCTGGAGAGCTTTACACACACCCTCCACTTCATCCATTCTATCGTGCATGCCGGACAACCCAGCCTCCACATCAACGAGTTTGTCTTTACAATCCATCAGTCCGAGTTTTAATACATCAAACTGAGGTTGTAATGTATTCATTGCCTCGTTTATTTCTTCTTTTATTATTGCACGGATCAAGGTAGCTAATTCAGCTTTATTCACCTGCGCAGCATCGCTTTCCATTTCACTCTCAGCTGACCCTCTCCCAGCTGGAACAGGTGAGGTAACAATTGGGTTGGAGATAACCTGTGGTGCTTTTTTTCCGCAGCATCCAGTGATCCTTTTCCTCGTCTTTACCGGACTAATTTTTCTTTACCTCAATAGTTCTTAATCAGGAGAAAACTTTGGAATCTTCAATTATTTTAGGAGTTCAGCGTCCTTAGTGTTCCACGCGCTCACTCTCTGCAATCGGACATGACGTCACACGGCTGGCGTGTAGAACTGTGCAACACTGCTGGCTGATTTTAGAGCCTGTTCTTTAGCTCGATGTCACTTGCCTTCCACATGCCCGCTTATGTCTCTCATGCCTTGATGGGCACAAGAGTTCTCTTGTCTGCAGACTGAGCACCAGTAGAAGGAGCTGGTGGTTCCCATTGTGATGAATGACCATCGGGTTGACCACTCCGTCTTAACCCTTTGGGGTCTAAGATGTTTTTGGGGTCCTTGAGATGTTCTGACATGCCCTGACATTTGTGCTTTTTTCAGTTGCTTATAAACATATTAATGGCAAAGATGTAATTACACTATATTTGTCACAAACAGGGCTACCATAATATGTGAGCAACATGCATTTGTATTTTTGAGAGAATAATGTTTATGCATGGTTATTCAAAAAATAAAAATTGTCTGAAATAACGCCTCAAAACATATAGTAAATATGTGTTCACAATACTTTTGAGTAATGGATGTTGTCGCCTAGAGTTTTTCCTTCAAAATGATCTGAAAATCATCCTGCCTAATCATTCACATAAAACAATACATTGATTTACATTTTGTAAAACCCTTTTTGTTTGGGAAGGCAATATGCGCAGGGGCGTGGGCGATCCAACACATCATGAATAGTAAGTGGTTCACACCTGAGAAGACAATGACCCGCATAATGAGCCTTTCATTCAGGTGTGTCACAGAAGAGATAATGTGAGGACAAAATAAATAAATATATATATAATCCAAATATAAATTCAAGTCAAAAGCACATTTTTAGTACATAGTCATACCTGGAAACAAATCCTGTTCAAATAGGCTATATGAGCCATTCTACAGAATTGGTTCAAAGTTAGATTTGGAAACTTTTCTTTTTTTTTCACAATCTTCTTATACATGCAAATTGTATAATATCTAAGGTAAACATTTCTAGTAATTGTGCAGTTAATTCTCATACTGTATTTAATACATCCTCTGCCAAAATGTGTCACTAATAAAAAACAATAATAAATAATTGGTCCCACTTTATATTAAGTGGCTTTAAGTACTATGTACTTACATCGAAAAATAAGTACAATGTACTTATTGTGTTCAAGTTTTATTGTTAAACACTTTTGCTGCTATTGCGGTGTGATACGGGTAAGTTTAGGGACAGGTGTGGTGGTATGGTTAAGTTTAAGGGTGGTTTAAGGTATAAGGGAAGGGTCAACAGTGTAATTACATGCAGATATTTAAAAAAATATAAGTAAAATGTAAAAACATGTATGTACACAATAAGTACATTGTATCAAATTATTAATTTCAATGTAAGTACATAGTACTTAAAGCCACTTAATATAAAGTGGGACCAAATAAGGTAATGAGAAGGCTTATATTATTGACCTATAAAGATTATTTTACATTTATTTTATTAAAAAGTGTTCACATTTAAATCAACAACAATTACAATTTTAACAATATTTCAAGTGTAATCTTTCTTTATTTAAAGTATACATTTTATAATACATAATTCAAAGTTAACCCTCTGGGGTTTTGCTGTTTTTTTTTACATAGCAGCAACATAGACTTAAAATACGCCGTCATGTATGGTCATACAGACTTAAGAAATATGAAAAAAGAATCTGTGAGATGTCTACTTTTGTATGTGTCCACTTACAATCAAAAAACAGGGTGTGCTTTCTGCCTCTCCGTCTCGTGAACTTTTTTTTCTTGAGCATGTCTCTAAACATAAACAAAACTCAGCGAATACTTGTCACACATTTATGAGCTCTATATCTTTATAATCATTTAACCCTCAAACCGTATTCACTTTATAGCCCTTAATCCTGTAATTGTGGACAAATGTGGGCACAGAGGACTTGTGTTTGATCCTATTTTGTATAAATGTTATATCACTGTCTTCGATAAAATTGTCTATGCATTTATGGTGTTTTTTTTTATTTTGGGGGTATTTTTGAATTTATTTACTTCAAAAAGTACCATATTTTCTATGTAAATTATGCTTATTTTTATGTTTTATTTTTTATAATTTTTTTACTACATTAAAATATTCCAATAAGTTCTTGAGCTAAAACCTAAAGATAAAGTGACTTTGCTGTCACCTGGTGTCTTATTTTGGTATGAAATTAACAAAAAAAAAAACAATAATATCAATAGCCACTAGATGGCTATAGTACTTAATGGCTGCATATATAGGCTGAACTCTATGAACCACTCTATAAAATGAATTTGACCTCTTAAGTTTTTGACTATCACAAGTTAAAATTGTAATTTAAAAAAATATATATCTGTGTTTGGTGAGAATATACAAAGATGCCAAAATATGCTTAGATAAATATGACCATGCTATAAGGAAAATACAAAGTAGTAGATCATTTATCATTTATTTCAAACACAAAACAAATTCAAATAACTATTTAGTACCAAACAGGTAAGAACTTACATAAAATAACTAAATAAGTGACAAGAACAAACAATAATAGTTATTTACACTATTTACATGTACTTGTGGCAGCAGGTAATTGTAACTGAATGTTCTTTGCAGATATATTGTCTGCATTTTCCACAAACAGTGCTGTTTTGTTTTGTTTTGTTGGAAGTGCAGATATGGCACCTCTTTCTTTTTTGTTGGGGGAGTTGCTGTGGATGTGCTAGGGATGCTTTCTGAGGAGGGTTGTCCTCTGATCTGATTCAGCATCCTCAGAGAGGCCGCTCCATGGGGAACGCTCTTCCGTCTCTCCATCTGTGGGGACACCAGCGCCTTTCCAAGCTCTTCTAGAAAGATCCGCCTTCTCCAGGACTTTTCTTGCATTCCAGCCAGGATTTATTTCAGACCACAGGACGAAGGCGTTGAGAGCTGACACATCGAGCATGTTGGAAAATACAACCATTGGCCAACGGTTAGATTTTCGTTTACAAGTGTAAGCAGCGACCATCTTGAATAATACACACAGAAAAAGAATAAAAATCAAACGTTATACTGACAAAAGTACATTTATTCACTTAGCAATTCATACATTTGTTACAAATTATAAACCACAAGCAATTTTTTATAGGAAAATTTGTAAAAAAAAAAATGCAACAAAAATAAATAAATAGTAAAATACCTGGTCAAGGCTGTCCACTCCACCTTTGGTCTTGTTGTAATCTAGGATTACATCTGGCTTCCTCTCGTCACCTGTGCTGACCATGGGTCCCTTGGGAACTGTGCTCATCAAGAGCACATTTTTGTGTTTTTTGGGACAGTAAGACACAAGGGTGTGTGTATTGGTAAAGGCATACTGAAGATAATTTCTCTCTGCCCCTTGTCGTCACCAGTGCAGATGGGAGCTCAGGTTTGTTTTTTCTCACAGTTCCCAGCACGCCCAGTTTCCTCTTCAAGAGCTCCTGGCCAAGGGCATACGACGTGAAATAATTATCACACGTGATGGTGTGCCCTTGGAGACCCACCGACATGTCGAGGACAACGTGCAATTGCCAGGTTCCTCTCTCGCTGCCCATCAGCTGGCTTGCCAGTATATATTTTCATATTATATGCATAACTGGTCTTAGCATCACAAGCTGCCCAGATTTTGATGCCATACCTGGCTGGCTTGCTTGGCATATATTGCTTAAAGTTACAGCATCCTCTAAACGGTACCAGACATTCGTCGACAGTAACTGCTTGGCCAGGGTTGTACATTTTCGGTAGAATTTCAACCCATTTGTCCCATATTTCTCGAATCGCTGCCAGTTTATCATCTCTCCATCGGTAAGGTCCCCTAATGACCCTTGTCATCACTTCAAAGGCTCGCAGAGACATTGTAGCACAAAAAATGGCTCTCCCCGTTTCTGTGTTCCACAGGCTCATTGTGGCCTCATTGTGGGAACGGTAGACACCAGCCAGCAATAGAAGGCCAATATAAGCCAGTAAGTCCACCCAATCCACCTCATTACATGACTCTCCAAAGACTCTTTTTCCCTTAATTTGTCATGTCTATCAGTGTCTTTTGAATTTGCTCAGGAAAAAAAAGCTCAAAAGCTGACCTTACATCTTCAACACGTGAACAGGCATATCTCGTTGGCCCAAGGCAAGGCAAGGCAAGGCAAGTTTATTTATATAGCACATTTCATACACAATGGTAATTCAAAGTGCTTTACATAGAAGAAATTAAAATAATCAAAAGAAATAAGAATAATTAAAACAGTTTAGAATAAAAAATTAAATAAAATACAGTGCAAACAGTCGGACGCACAGTGGCACAGTGCTCATTCAGTAAATGCTAAGCTAAACAGATGTGTTTTGAGTCTGGATTTGAATGTGGCTACTGTAGGAGCACACCTGATCTCTTCTGGAAGCTGGTTCCAGCTGCGGCTGGCATAATAGCTAAAAGCGAACTCTCCTTGCTTTGAGTGAACCCTTGGTATTTCTAGTTGATGTGATCCTAATGATCTGAGTGATCTGTTGGGTTTATATTCAGTGAGCATATCTGCAATGTATTGAGGACCTAGACCATTAAATGATTTATATACCAGTAATAATACTTTAAAATCAACCCTAAATGTGACTGGAAGCCAGTGTAAAGACCTGAGGACTGGTGTGATGTGTTCATATTTTCTGGTTCTGCTCAGGATCCTGGCGGCAGCGTTCTGTACGAGCTGCAACTGTCTTATGGTCTTTTTGGGAAGGCCAGTAAGGAGTCCATTACAGTAATCCACCCTGCTGGTGATGAAAGCATGCACAAGTTTTTCTAAGTCCTGACTGGAAACAAAGCCTCTAATTCTTGCAATATTTTTCAGATGATAGTATGCTGATTTAGTTATTGCTTTGACATGACTAATGAAGCTAAGGTCTGACTCTAGAGACACACCAAGATTCCTGACTTGATTTTTAGTTGTTTGACCTCTAGAGTGAAGGTATGCATTCACCTTGAGAACTTCATCTTTGTTTCCAAACGCAATGACTTCAGTTTTGTCTTTGTTTAACTGAAGAAAGTTTTGGCACATCCAGCTGTTTACTTCATCAATGCATTGGAACAGGGAGTCAATGGGGCTGTAATCGTTTGGCGATAGCGCTAAGTAGATCTGTGTGTCGTCTGCATAGCTGTGGTAAGCAATTTGGTTCTTTCTCATTATTTGGCTCATTGGGAGCATGTACAGGTTGAATAGGAGTGGCGCAAGAATTGAGCCTTGAGGGACTCCGCATGTCATGGATGTCCACTCAGACTTATGGTCTCCTATACTCACATAATAACCTCTCGCTTCTAAGTATGACCTGAACCATGGAGTCATCTTCATGATGTTCTCTGCAGCTGCTCTCCCTGGTGTCTGGTCAGGTGCAGTAGCAGTCCAGACAATTTCCCCATTTTTGGATGCATACGTTGCTACACCAGGATCCTCTTCCTAGTGGTGGGAAGATCGAGGCTTCGTGAAGCAATGAAACAGTTGAACCGAATGTGCCATATTGTTTCGAGGCTTCGAATCAATCCGACACCCGTCTCAACGGCGACACCTAGTGGTCACTTGCAGGTGTTGATCTGAAACAACCTTGACGAGCCATTAAAAAATGCGTTGGTTTTTTTATATTGTATTTTTCTAATAGGCCTGTGTGAAGCTTTTAACCTATAGGCTCCTCACTGTGCATAATGTTATTTTGGTCCTACAAAATGAATATTAATAAAAGAAATCAAGCCACAATGTCTCACTTTTTTAAAAATCTAGATATAATCTATCTATGTATCTACAGTATATATGTATCTATCTATAATCTATCTATGTATTTATATACGGATCTATAATCTAACTAGGCCTATATATGTATCTATCTATTAATCTAGCTGTCTATTTATATCTATGTAGCCTATCTATTAATGTCACTGTATACTCTGTCTGACTCTAGCCTATAAGTCAATGTGTTGTGTAAATTTAAGCCTAAATAGCATATAACTAATCAAATCGCACTGTCACTATCACCAAAAATCGCTATCTCAAAGTCAAACTCCTCTCACAAAAACCCACGAGGTCAATATGCGTTGATTTCACTTTTATACAGATGTGCGATTGTGTGGTCTGTTCCCGACCTGTCAATCAAACGCTGATTCGGCGGATCACACCTGATGAAACACATGTGAAACACTTCGAGGCTTCGTTTGGCCATAGTCATGTGACATTGGTGTTTTGAATCACGCTTCGGATCAGTGTTTCGAAACATCTGCGCTTCGGGATCTCGCAAAGCTTCGGAACGACTGTTTCGCCTCAGCCATCCCTACCTCTTCCTCGGAGTCTTCATCTGGGTCGACATAATCTGGGTCAAACTCAGTCTGACTGTCCGTTTCAGATCCTTGATCCTCTGCTGACTCCAAACCACAGTTTGCCTGGTCACCTTTCTCCCCACTGGATTCCAGGAGAATATCCAGGCTTTCTGCTGCACTAAACGTCCTTCTCATTGTGCTGCTTGCAGTGAACTGAGAAAATAACTGCCACTGCAGGTTTAGCATATGCTACATAAACTTTTTGTTTGGAAGTATTAACAAACCTTGCAGTAGCAGTTTGATCTGACTCTGAAGGTGTCAGGTTCCAGGTGGTTGATTGGATCATACCAAAAAACATAGTCAGACATTGGCTCATTCAATTCAGTTTTTATAAAAAAAATTAAAAAAAAAAAAACCCAGCTCTGTCATAGGCTCATTGAATGCATTGTTTGTTTGTTTGTGTGTGTGTGCGTGTGTGTGTGTGTGTGTGTGTGTGTGAGAGAGAGAGGGTGATGAGCTAGGTGGATGATTGGATCATACCAAAAAACATAGTCAGACATTGGCTCATTCAATTCAGTTTTTATAAAAAATAAAAATAAAAAAAGCCCAGCTCTGTCATAGGCTCATTGAATGCATTGTTTGTGTGTGTGAGAGAGAGAGAGGGTGATGAGCCAGGTGGATGATTGGATCATACCAAAAAACATAGTCAGACATTGGCTCATTCAATTCAGTTTTTATAAAAAATAAAATTAAAAAAGCCGAGCTCTGTCATAGGCTCATTGAATGCATTGTTTGTGTGTGTGAGAGAGAGAGAGGGTGATGAGCCAGGTGGATGATTGGATCATACCAAAAAACATGGTCAGACATTGGCTCATTCAATTATTTGTTTTTGTATGTGTGAGCTTTTATATATATATATATATTAGGGCTGGGAATCGATAAAAAAAAAAAATTATTAATTGCACATATTCTGTAATTAATTGCAATTAATTGTGTTTTCCCCCAAGCTTGTTATCATCAATATTTAAATGTAGAATCACCTAATTAAATTAAACAACACAAAGTTTTTAATGACATAACATTTTAATGACATTTGAACTGTAAACAGACTCTCCACAGAACCACAGAGTAGCTGTTCCCATCAAATAAAATGTGTGCAGCAACATTATAAACAAAGTGAAAGTTGAATATTAAAACCATCAAGGTCATCAAAAAGTCTAGATCAGTTTAAAACTTAAGCCAATTGGCCAAAAGATATAATTTCTTTATGCACCAACAATATATGAAAAAAAAAAAAAAATGTTTAAGTGCCAGTTGAATTTCAAAAAGGAACATAAGTCTTTGCAATATGAATAACAAAAGGAGAATGTTTATTTTTTTTCACCCAAAGATTTTGCCTACTCTTTTACATTAAGCCAGCAACTGAGACAGACCAGTCGGTTTACATTATCAGGGGACAAAGCAGCTCTCTTTTTCTGGACAATGTGGCCTGAGAGTGAGAACAACCTCTCACAAGGCACTGTGGTTGCAGGTGTTGACAGGTACTTGCGTGCAATGCCAGCCAGCAGGACATGTGCTCCTTCTCTCATTGACCACCACTGCAGTGGACAGTGGTCCATGTCAATTTTGGGTTCTGATTTGTAGCGGTCCAGGGAGTTGTCTATGGACTCTTCATCTTCTGAATCTGAATCAGGTGAACAAAGCAAGAAGACATCCTGCTCTTCTTCGGTGGCTGTTTTCCTGTTGTATCTGCAGATGGTTGTTGTGCCAGCCTCTCTTCCTTTACCAGGTTGCTTATTGATTCCCACACCTCATTCCTTTCGTCTTTGGGAAGACACTTCAGGTCCTTAAACCTGGGGTCCAGGGCAGTAGCGATCTTCAGCCATGTGAGGTTGGTGCTTTCCTTACGTTTAGCTAGGTCTGTGGTAAACACCTTCTTGAACCTCAACACATAGACCGGATCATCATCTGATGGCTCCATAACTCTGAACAGGAGATGTATTGCTCTCCCCCCAGGAGTTCAGTCACATTTCTGCAGTGGAAATGTTTGAAATATGTCAGTAAATTGTAATAAATTACACACACACACACACACACACAGAGAGAGAGAGCATCCCCTATCACACACATACACATACACACACACACACAGAGAGAGAGAGAGAGAGAGAGAGAGAGAGAGAGAGAGAGAGAGAGAGAGAGAGAGAGAGAGCATCCCCTATCACACACATACACATACACACACACACACACACACACAGAGAGAGAGTAATAGAGCATCCCCTATCACACACACACAGAGAGAGAGAGTAATAGAGCATCCCCTATCACACACACACACACACACACAGAGAGAGAGAGTAATAGAGCATCCCCTCACACACACACACAGAGAGAGAGAGAGAGTAATAGAGCATCCCCTATCACACACACACAGAGAGAGAGTAATAGAGCATCCCCTATCACACACATACACATATACACACACACACACCGAGAGAGAGAGAGTAATAGAGCATCCCCTATCACACACACACAGAGAGAGAGAGAGAGAGAGAGAGAGAGAGAGAGAGAGTAATAGAGCATCCCCTATCACACACACACACACAGAGAGAGAGTAATAGGTAATAGAACATCCCCTATCACACACACACAGAGAGAGAGAGAGAGAGTAATAGAACATCCCCTATCACACATACATTACACACACACACACACACACACAGAGAGAAAGAGAGTAATAGAGCATCCCCTATCACACACACACACACAGAGAGAGAGAGAGTAATAGAACATCCCCTATCACACATACATTACACACACACACAGAGAGAGAGAGAGAGAGAGAGATACTAGCATAATATTAACTAACCTGCAAGGCTCAAGTAGTTCCTCCAGCTTTTGCAGTTTAGCGAGCTCTTGTGCAGTGAACATGACAATTTTGCTGTTTTGCTGAGCCAAAGTGGTGGACAGTGACGAGTGGTTTCTCTGGATACGCTTGACCATCTCTAGGGTAGAATTCCATCTGGTCGCTACGTCCTGTACAAGTGTTTCTTGCTTCTGTCCAAGTGCAACTTGCTGTTCTGCTAATTCCTGAGCATTTGATGGACTGTGCTTAAAGTGCCTAACAATCTTGCGACATTTGGCCAGAAGACTGTCGAATCCACAGTCGCGAAGAGAAACCGTGATTGTTCTTTGCACACTGTGGGCCGTGCAGGGCAGGTGCTCAAATGGTAGTAGTCTCGCTGCTGCCGTCATGTTCCGAGCACTGTCCGTCCCCAGTGTTGTTATCTTTTGCTCCACTTTCCATTCTTTGGCGACTTCCAAAAAATGTTCAGCGCATGCCTCTGCAAAGTGGCGCTCTGTGGTCTGACTCACAGTAAGGGCAAACGAACGCAATCGCCACTTTTCATCTATGAAGTGCGCTGTGACACCCAAGTAGTTGTCATTGCTCACCGATGTCCAGTGATCTCCTGTGAGAGCGACATATTTTGCTTTCTCTAAAATGTCCATCCTTCGCGCCCTCTCGCTGTCATACAAACTGTGTATTCTCGACATAATCGTTCTTCTCGAGGGTAGATTGTAAGACGTGTCTCCCGATGCAATTTGCACGATTTCTCTCAGTCCCTCGTCTTCCACAATGCTAACTGGGTGGCAGTTTCTATCTATCCATTTAGCTAAAGCATCGGTTAATTGATCAGTTACAGGTTTGGTCAATGCCCTGCCACGATTACTGTAGCACTCTAGTAACGTGGATTGGCGAGGCGCTCCTGTAGCCTCGCTAGTTATGTTGCTAGCACCTGGGTGCTTTGCTTTTAAATGGTAGATTAAAGACGAATTGCTTCTATAATATTTAAATTCAGCTTTGCAAATCGTACACACCATCTTTGTTTTATCAAACAGGCCATCAGGCAACTTTTTAAATGTAAACATTCCTCCTAAAACTCCATCCTTGTTCATCTCCATCATGACAGGGTGACTGTTGGGCACATTCACAATAAGCAATAGGAAGTCATGGAAACGATCGAGGCAAAAAAAAAAAAAAAAGTGCTGCGTCAATTGCGTTATTTTTTTTAACGCGTTAAACATCTAAAATTAATCGCAAAGATTAACGCGTTAATTCCTCCATCCCTAATATATATATATATATATATATATATATATATATATATAAAAAAGCCCAGTTCTGTTATAAGCTCATTGAATGCATTGTTTGTGTGTGTATGAGTGTGAGTTTTTGCCATGATGAGAATGTTGTACAGGATCAGCCCTTCATGTCATGATTCTGCCTTGGTGTCCTTGAGTTTCCCTGGTTGTAAGGCAGGATCATGACAGAATCATGTTTTGTGTACAAGCGCATGGCCAATTGTTTGGGTCATGTGCTTGTGTTGTCTCGTTTAGTACCCCGCCCCCTTGTTATCCTCGTCTTGTGATTATTGTCTAGTCAGTTTCACCTGTCTTTGTCATTAGTGTTCCTTATATAATCCCCATGTGTTTGCTGTCCTGTGTCGGTTCATTGTGATTCTTTCCTGTGTCTACTTACCTGTGAATACCTTGTGAGAGTCTTGTCTAGTAAGTGCCTTATCCCAATCCTGTTGTTAGTTTATTGTCAAGTTTGTCTAGTGTGTATCAAGTATAGTCATCCCTTGTCAGTCTTGCCCTCGTTTTACCCCCTCGTGGGTTTTTGTTTTCCCCTGTTTGTCTGTTATATTAAACGTTGTGTGAGTACATACTGTCTGCGATTGGGTTCATCCTTCCACATCATAACACTTCATTTCTGTGTATGTAAGATATGCATTGTATTGGATCTATTGATTTATCTTTACAAAAAAAACAAAACAAGAATGCTCTAAATTACAGTTTTTCCCATTAATTTCTATGGTTGCCCATTTTTGACCCAAATACAAGATTAAGGAGGTTTTTTTTTCACCCACTTAACATTGTAGAATTGGGTCAAAAACAATTGTGTGTGTTCAGGAGGCAAACTTAGGAAAAGTAGCTGTGATGATGAGGGGGGTAACTGAGGCCATGTCCAAAAAAAACTCAGGGTTATAAAAATACCCGTGTTCGTGTGGACAAGGCCTGAGTCCGTGAGGATGTAAAAAGGTGGAATTTATTTACAGTGCCAATAGGGAAGATAGTCCATAGTGAAATATATACAAGTGTCCATTAAAGGGGTCATGACATGTTTTTTTTATTTTATTATTATGTTCCCTTAGGTGCAATTATAGTATTACTATAGTTTTTTTTACAAAAAACTTTTAAAATGTAGTTATTTATGACCTTTTCCCACCCTGTTTCTCATCCTCTGATTCAAACAGTCTGTTTTGGGGGTGTTTCCCCTTTAAGAGTTCAGTGTTAATGCCCACTGTTATGATTGGCTAACGTCAGTGCCTATGCATTAATTATTAACGCCCCCAGCCAGAGCATTTGCGGATTCAGCGTATTTAAAAAGTAGTTTAAAGTTTTAAATACATTACTTACAGTTTGCGTCGTCGTTTTTGGCCCCCAGAATAGTCGGCACGGACTTATCTTTGAGCAACAGTTTTCTGGTAAAGCCAGCTTTATTTTCGGATTTGTTCTCAAAACGTTCATCTTTCAAATGTATAGAACAAACGCTTAAACTAATACTGCCGTGACTGAGACGTCCGCAAAAAATCAAGTGCATCCATTTTTCCCTGACGACTGGATCTTTCGCAGCGTATTCAAAGATGTTGTTTGTCCACAGCCAGGAACAGCACATCTGCGGCATCGTAATTTCCCTGGACACAGACCCACTCGCTGTCCATCGACTGAACACTTGTGAGGCGCGCAGCGCGCGGGCACGACTGATACGAAATGAGCGTAGTTGTCTTGCGCTTAAAGCGTAGTTGCCTTGTTCTGGAGGCGGTCATATGCAAACGCTGGTACGTCACTTCGTACCGTGACGTCACATCTTACCATGAATCCAGAACGAGCTGTATTTAGAGCTTGATTAAATAAATGATTCGTTTAAAAAGGGGAGGAAGTCTTAAGCTATGAAACTTGTAGGACGTTTTAATGGTACAAAGACCTCTTATATACCAAAAGATCAAGGCAAATTTGGTTTCTCATGTCATGACTCCTTTAAATGACACACACAAAAACCAAAAGTACCAAATAAACAACAAAAGGGAAAAATAAAACCAGAAAAAACTCCAACAAGGCAAAACAGGTATCCACTGTATACTAACGTTTGCTTGAGGCACCGCAGTTGCACTCTCGCTCTCACTTGGTTAACAAGTCCTGACTTCAGTGTCCATATATGGCATTAAAGACAAAAGTGACAGCATCACAGAGAGCAAGAGACAAGCCCCATGAATCCTGGGTGTATTTGGAGAAAGCTAATGGATCAGTGTATTGTGCCCACTGCACCTGCATGGCTGGGTAGGATACGATTTGCATTATTTTTTCATCGTCAAGATTTCAATTTTTAGATTGTGTAAAATCAATTTATATATTGTTATATATTGTTGATTGAGTAATTATTATTTTAGGCTTGGAGAAGTATGCAGTCACGTAGGAGCACTGTTGTTTAAGGTGGAAATGGCAGTACAGATGGGTTTAACAAAGTCAAGCTCTACCAGTAAAGCCTGCCAGTGGAACTGTACATTTCGGAAGGAGGTAAGTGAAAGTTGTGTTTACTTTAAAAAAAAATCCCTTGTTGTTATCTTATTGATATTTGTTGAAAATAGCTATGTTTTTTTAAAGGTGATACCAGCTACAGTTACTGAAATGTATGGCCAGATTAAGGGAAAAAGAACAAAGGAAATACACTCTGTCCAAGCACATGGCTCATCACCACTTCCACCACAGGATGTTCTTCAAGAATTGTACGCCATCGCACCAAATGCTGCATTTTTCATATCCATAAGTGTTGCACCAACAGTTGACCCTGATCCTGTTGAACAAAAATATCCCAAGCTGTTGTCAACTTTAAGACAAGATGACAGTGAAGGTGACATCTCGAAGATATGTGATGAAGTGTATGCATCATATTCAGTGTCTCACGCTCAAGCCAGCAACTTAGAAATGGCCACAAGAAATCAAAACATTAGTCCATTGTGGTACCAGCATAGAATGGGGAGGATCACAGCATCTAAAGCTCATGATGTTTTTGTGAGGAAGGACTCCACACCACCTGATAACTTAGTAAGGCGTATATCTGTTTACCGTGTTTATGACTTGTCAAAGAATGCTGCAGTTAAATGGGGCTAGAAGTGCAGGCAGGCAAGTGTTTTCAAACCATCAGAAAATAAACCACCTGAATTTCAAATGTGCACTCTCTGGATTTGTGATAGATCCTACCCATCTCTTTTTAGGAGTTAGTCCAGATGGTATAATAATTTGTGAATGTTGTTGGAAAGGCGTTTTAGAAATCAAGTGCCCTTATAAACATAGGGATATTCCAGTTGAGGAGGCAGCAAAAAAAGATAAAGACTTCTGTCTGGATCAGTCTCTACAGCTGAAAAAAGGTCACCAATATTACACCCAAGTACAGCTGCAGATGTGCATCACTAACTGTCAGTATTGTGACTTTGTTGTGTTCACAAAGTGCAATCCATCTGCAAGCATTGTCATAGTGCGGATTTCTATAGATGAGCAGTTTTGCAAAATATTGCTGAAAAACTGTCGAGGAACGTTGGTGAGTCAAATGAGTATGTATATAGGTCTCCACTCATGCTGATTGGATAGAAATGTTGATTACTGATTGTTGACAGCTGGTTGGAATGATGTGATAATTGGATCAATTATTTGAACGTGCTCCTCTCGAACTTTGTTTATAAAACAATCCGCAAATGTTCTGGCTGGGGGGGTTAATAATTGATGCATAGGCACTGACGTTAGCCAATCATAACAGTGGGCGTTAACACTGAACTCTTAAAGGGGAAACACCCCCAAAACAGACTGTTTGAATCAGAGGATGAGAAACAGGGTGGGAAAAGGTCATAAATCACTACATTTTAAACGTTTTTTTGTAAAAAAAAAACTATAGTAATACTATAATTGCACCTAAGGCAACATAATAATAAAATTAAAAAAATCATGTCATGACCCCTTTAAACATTCAAATGATTCTCTGTACATGTAGGCCTACATGGTAAAATGAAAAATCAAACAACATGGAAATTACAGGTATGTATGACACCTATGTTTCAGGAATGGCACAAAGGTGTGATCAGTGTGTTCAATAATGTGCTTTTTTGTCCTTTTTTGTGTATCTTTGGATTATGTTGTGTTGTAAATAAATCCCAAAAAGCCATTATTTTTTAAATGCAGTCACAAAGACCCTCCCATAATGTTCTGAGAGCTCCTAATAGGGCCATTATGGGAGGGTCTTTGTCTTTCTCAGGTGTGAAACACTTAATATGCATGAGTGTTAACGCCTCCTTGCATACAGCTTTCTTACACAAAATGTCACGAGGTGACAAAGCATATGAAACTTAATTCCGCCGAAGTAGTGTTTCCGGTGGGACACTTTTGGGTGAAACTCCATCCCCAGGTCTGTGGATGCGTCTGTTGCCATGACAACCCCAAATGACAGATTGGCGATAGGTGTGGGGAATTTACTTTGGAAGGAGCCCCGTCAGCATTTGAGAGGATAAAAAGCACGAGACAGAGTCAGTAAATGTGGTCTTTCTCCCCCGTGAGGAGTCGTTTTATTGGGCGGTTGCAGTTATTGGAATACTGGTGAATGAACTGGAGAGTACTGGCTTAATGAGGGACTTGAGGACAACGGAGGAAGAGTGAAATATCCCGTTTGCACTGGAGAGGAGCTAAGTAACTGAGAACTGAGTCTCGTAATTGCATGCATTTGACACTGAATTGGATGTGGCTAGGAGGTGTTGGATCACGATCATAAATGTCACTGAGTGGATTGTATTGATTCATTACCGATCTCTTATCTCTCCCTCCATTGAGAAATGGTGATGCTCTGCCCGTGTATGTGAAGAAAAACCGCCCAAAATATTATCTGCAGTATTGATGATCACGGTCCCCTCGCACAGAGACCCAAGGGTGAGTGCTGGCTTTAAATTGCACCTTGTGAAGTGAGTTTGCAGTGCCTAAGATTGACGTTCCCCCCACCTTATATGCTTGAAGTGGAATTGCTGTGTGTGTGGAAGATACATTCCCTTTTGGCCGTGCACTCTCCCTGTGTTATGCTGGTCTACTGTCAAAAGTGAGAGTTCGGTGACATTAATCTATTCTAACTGTTGGATGTTGAAGAATTATCATCTTGGATTTGAATTAACCCCTCTGTTTGCGCTGATAGGAGAGGAGATGCCCTGTTGTAATGTTCACTGCCTGTCTCAGTAAAAGCTTGTACAGCCTGTCAACTTGGAGTCTGCTGTATCCTCGTAGCCCACCCGTACTGGGAGAAGTGACTGTCCCTCTGTCTCGAATGTGAGGTTGGCGCGCCCTGTCTGAAATACCTACTCTGTCTGCGTCAGAAGAAGTCCCGTTCAGCCTGTTTGACTTGAGTCTGCTGTATCTTCGCAGCCCATCTGTATTGTGAGAAGTGTTCGCTCCCCTCAACGCATGTAAACTGTATGCTTTGTCCGAAGCACGCATTCTGTCTGTCTCAGCAGGAGCTCCGTGCAGCCTGTCGACTCCGAGTCTGCTGTATCCTCATAGCCCACCTGTGTTGGGAGAAGTGACTGTCCCTCTGTCACAGACGTAAGGTTGACGCGCTCTGTCTGGAACACCCATTCTGTCTGTGTCGGAAGAAGCCCCGTCTAGCCCGTTGACTTCGAGTCTGCCGTACCCCTGCAACTCATCTGTGTTGTGAGCAGTGTTCGTTCCTTCCAACGCATGTGTACTGTATGCTTTGCCTGAAGCACCTATTCTGTCTGTCCCAGCAGAAGCCTCGTGCAGCCTGTCGCCTTCGAGCCTGCTGCATCCGTATAGTCACCTGTGCTGGGAGAAGCGGCTGTCGTTCTGTCACGAACGTGAGGTTGGCACACTCTGTCTGGAATATCCACCCTGTCTGTGTCAGAAGAAGCCCCGTTTAGCTGTCGGCGTTGGGTCCGTGACCACTTTGAAACCCCCTTGCTCTGGAGCAACGTCCGCAGAAGACTCCCCTAGCCACCCCCCCGTAAGACCGGGTCCCCTCCGGACACGTACTTGACTGATATCCCTCTGCCCCAACGCCCATACCTGTGAAGGAGGGAAGGTTGAAATTATCTACTTACCAGAGGAGACTTACCGGACTGCTCGCTCGTGGACCGTACGCCCACCCCTGTGAAGGAAGGTTGGAATTATCGGCTTACCAGAGAAGACTTACCGGACTGCTTGTTCGTTGACTGCACGCCCCCACCTGTGAAGGAAGGTTGGAATTATCTACTTACCAGAGGAGACTTACCGGACTGCTCGCTCGTGGACCGTACGCCCACCCCTGTGAAGGAAGGTTGGAATTATCTGCTGACCAGAGGAGACTTACCGGACCGTTCGTTTGCCCACCGCCCCCACCTGTGCGCTGGTCATCTGCTGCAGGGTCTGTACTGGGGAAGAGGGCGGGAGAGTCCCCAGTCACTGCACCGTCCACCCCCGATCCCTGAGGGCAACAAGGGAGAAGATTTTAGATTAGAGTTTCCAATTTGCTTTTACTTCAAAATAAAACTTGTTAATTTTATTCTCTGTCTCGGACTCTTCCCTCTGACACGTTCTTCGAGGTGGTCCTGGTTCAGGGGTGGGTGCAGTCTAGCTTGGCCCACCCGACCTGTGACAAAAACATGTCTTACAAATTTTAAATCAATATATTGTCTTATCTGAATGAGTATGCAGGATGAGAGGCTACATGATACAATTCTCAAAAGTCTTGTGAAGAAATAATCATTATGGGTATTATGAGCTTATTTCAGTGACAATTTTTTATTTATTTTTCACAAACCACGCATAAACATCATTATCTCAAAACTACAAACTTTTACATACATGTTGCTGATATACTATTGTAGCAGAGTTTGTGCTGAATGCAGTGTAATAAGAATTTAGCCATGAAAATGTCACAAGTAACAGAAATAAGCGCAAATGTCAGAGCATGTTAGAACACCTCCAGGACCCAGAAAACACCTCAGACCCCAGAGGGTTAAGGATTCATTACATCCGTAATGAAGCAGAGGGACATGATAAGTTACCAGGTGTTGGCTACAGGAGCAGCAGGAGAGTGTTTACAGATGAACAGGAGAAGAGCGTCGGGCAGTATTTAAAAAAGGCTCTGACCTATACTTTGGGTTATGTCCCAAAGAGGTAAGAAATGAGGGGAAGACCGTTTTATTAAGGGACATGTTACAGTTTTTTCCAACTGCTTACACACGGTTTTAAAACTGCACACACAAAATGCAAAATGCCTCACATCTCCTTCAAAATGTAACACTGCATTCAAAATGCCATAACCACATGTCAGAATGAAGCATTTGCATCAAATGGCAAACACTTCTTTTATAATAATACATTTTGGGGTATTCCGTATATACCCGAATATAAGACAACCCTCCCTCTCCTCTCTCTCCCTCCCTCTCCTCTCTCTTTGGTCTTTCATAGGCTTATATCTACATTTCAATACAATGTTCTACAGTGAAAGTAATCTACTGAGAGGGGTAACAAGTACACTGTAAACACCAATGCAATGTAGAAACAGAAAATATTTATTAGGCCAAACAACTGTTGTATACAGTAGCATACACCAAAACCATAAACATATGTAAACCAAAAGTATATTCTTTATAATACAGTAAAGAACATAATTGTGTGTGAGGTCCCGGGAGGGCAGTCCGGGAATTGGTAGGGGGGCAGCCACTAGGGCTGTCGCGATAACCGCAATATTGTAATACCGCGCTATTGACCAGCCAACCGCAGAGGAAGGAAAGCAACCGCTGTTATTTTTTTTCTTTTTCATAAGGCTGTGGCCGCCTTGTTTTACAATTTGTCACTGTGCATTTAATGTTAAATAAATTAATAATTATACAAGAGTGTTGCGACTGTCATTTTCCCGCGAACCATAGCTCTATCTGGTGTTTAGTTTATTTTGATTAGGCCTACTGCAACGATGGCAGGCACTCTCGTCCCAAAACCTTATGTTTCAACCCAATGAAAAGGGCGAGCCAGCGTATTTAGACGAGCCGATATGCAAAATGTGCGGAAAAAAAGGTTCCTGTGACCAGTGATGGGAATAACGGCGTTATAAATAAACGGCGTTACTAACGGCGTAATTTTTTTCAGTAACGAGTAATCTAACTAATTATTGTTTCCTCCGTAATAACGCAGTTACCGTTACTGACAATAAAATGCACCGTTACTATAATTGAGTTCACTGAAGCGGTTTTCATCCGATCGGGCTCTTTTCTCCGCCATAGGAACTGCAAACTCTTTTCTCTGGTGTATGTGTGTGTTTCGAGGTGCCGGACTGGACAAAAGCGAAGCGAACGTCGTCAGCGCGCGAGAGAGACCGAGTGTGATCCGTCCGAGAGTGCGCTGGACAGTTCGCGAGAGAGACCGAGTAGGCCTATGTCCGAGCATAATATAGTTTATCATCTGCAACGTTTTAATTAGTTTACATGGTTATAAAATAAAACTCCAAAATAACCTGCAGGGAACGTTCAAAGAAAACATCTTTGTTTAACCGTTTGTGAACACGTGCGGCAAACACGACTAGAATTTGGCTTAAAAAACCTCTGATGATGACGTTCTCTGTAGGTTATACAAATAAACCCCCAAAATATTAGATTTTATTATTATTATTCTTATTTATGTTGGTACATTGTTCAATATTATATTGAGAACACTTTTAGTTAAACTGTTTACATTTGTGAGGAAGAAAATACTTCAAGTAGGCTAGTATGTCTACCAGTTGTAAGTTTTATCATTTTAATTTCCACTACAAAGAGTGTATTTTTATGTATATTTTTTATTACTTATTTTAGGTACATTTCTTAAGCATACCGGTAATTTATTTTTGGATTTGTTGGCCAGTTGTGGTCTGTGCAATAAATATTAAAAGTTCTAAACCATCAATGTTTTATAATAATAATTTGTTCTAGTGTCCATTTCATTCATTTAACATATTTAATATTGGGGGTATCCAAGATATTTCACATATTTAAATTTTTCTTTCTTTTTTAAAGTTTTTTTTCAATAGTTACTTTGCCTGGTAATTAGTTACTTTTGTAATGATATAACTCAGTTACTAACTGAGTTACTTTTTGTGAGAAGTAACTAGTAACTATAACTAATTACTTTTTTTAAGTAACTTGACCAACACTGCCTGTGACACGCGGCAATACATCTAATTTGAGGAGTCATCTCGCTAACTGTCATCCAGCCATTGAAGCGCAGCTGCCCCCTCAAGCATCAGGTCGCGGAGCAACATCAAAAAGAACAGCTGAGACCGGTACCAGCCGACAGTTAGGAGTAGCTGACGTCTTTGGGAAATCTGTAAAATACAGCCGTGAAAGTAACAGGCATAAATGCCTTACAGCCGCTGTTACCCAGTATCTAGTTCAGGAGATGGTTCCATTCAATAATAATATAGATCTGCCTTAAGGTGGACGATGATGAAATAGTTTTTTTTTTGTATGATTTTCATGTTATCACTGTGAAGCTGCTTTGATACAATCTGTATTGTAAAAAGCGCTATATAAATAAAGGTGACTTGACTTGACTCAACACGGTGGAGAAACCTGCATTCAAGTCAATGCTTCAATAATTTGACAAGCAGTACGAGTTGCCAGGCAAAACCTACTTTTCAGAAGCTGCTGTGCCAAAGATGTACAGCACGATAAAAACATAGATCAAAAGCGAGCTTATGAATGTCGACTACTTTTCTGCCACAACCGATATGTGGTCAAGTGTCAATATGACTCCTTATATGAGTCTAACGGTTCATCAGCATGGAATGGATTTTGAAATCACGTTCTCTCGAAACAGTGTTCATGCCCGAAAACCACACGTCCGACAATATTTTGGATGCTCTCCGGCACGCATTTGAAGAGTGGTCCCTGGATGAGAAAAAGCTGTCCTGTATCACTACAGACAATGGGGCCAACATAGTTGCAGCAGTCAAAAAGTTGAACTGGCCGTGGCTGAACGGCTTTAGTCACATATTTCATTTGGCAGTTACAAACGCAATGGCAAGCGTCAAGGACCGCACAGCCCGAGCAATGGGCCTGTGTCACACACCTGTGGTCAGTACATTTTCTCAAAGCTGGTTGAAAAAAAGAAGAGATCTAGCGAAAGCACAAGCTGAACTTCAAATTCCTCAGCATGGCCTCATACTGGTAAGTTTTCAAATTTAAAGGTGACCTAGAATTTGAAATTCAATTTATCTTGGCATAGTTAGTTTTTTACAATAACTATGACAGGTTTTTCAATACATTTGACAAGTTTCCTTAACGCACCAAAACACCTAAAACACACAATTGGCAAAACGGTTAATTTCATGCTCAAAATCACACATTGTAAACTAAACTAAACTAATTTTCAAAATACAATAATTCACTAACACAATACACTATGTCTAACAAAACACTGCAAACATGTTTCAAAATCAAATAATTATTCAAAACAATAACACATGTTCTCTGGAACATTTAGTCAATCATAACACAATGACAAAAAAACCACTAACATCAGCTGAAATTACAGAAACGGCATTATTTTATGTGTCAGGTCTGCCCTTATACAATAGACAGTATATTGTATTGATCATACAGATGGTACTCAACCAGAATAAGACTTTTACCGCCGCCGTTCCCGCGGCTGTAAAATTGCGGGTGTGTATTTGCTGTCTTTGACCGCTAAGAGGCGCTACAATCGCAGACTTTGAAAAGTGTCAGTTTATTCTCTCTATTGCGTAATCTGCCGCGGCTCATTGAGAGTGATTGAAATGCGGTAACAGATCAATTCAAGTGAAACATGTAGTTAAATTAATTTATATAATCACAAGACTGAAATTAAATGTAATACATTTAATAATGAAAACATTTCAACACAAAACATTGCAATAGAAAAATATTAGGCTACATCAATGAGGCTTTGGAAGAGCATAAAACGTGATGTTAACAGCGGTCCGATGATAGCTCTGTGTACAACGCAACAGCACGAGCCTCACCGAGCTTCAAGCGATGCGAGATCGAATCTCATTAGCTATGGCTGACAGCGTTAAATGTTTTACCATTCTTGATGCTTAGATAGGTAACTGTTTATTGAAGTCAAGCGTTATTATCAATGGCACATTACAACATAAATTTGCTACATTCCAGTAGAGCCGCTGCACAGACGAGAAAACTGATGAAGGAAGATTATCAGCCGAGCGCGTCAGAAAATGACGAAACTATCTTTAATCTGCTAAATTATTGTTTTGTGAATCATCCACGATGACTGACATTGAAAGGCTACCCGCCATAGCAAAGGAAGAACTTTTTAAAAACAGATCCTGGACATTTCAAGGTTTAAATAAAGTGTCGGGGCAGTTTATTTATTTAAAACAGGGTTGCATCGAGTTAGAGTGTATTTTCGAAGTAAGAAACAGAATCTTATTCTTGCGACATTTTAAATCTGTATTGCCAAAGAAATTGCAGCTAAATAAACAATTAAAACAGTAGGCTAGTCTACAAAACGAAAATAGTTCAAAGCAACATAAATTAAGATCATGTGTTTTCCTTTGCTTCTCTCTCGCGCTGGATCTCTTTTATTTTATTTAGTCTCCCTGCACTGCGCGCGCAAGGTCTCTCTCGACCCATCATACAGCTGATAATACGTATGTCGCTGTGTCATCCATTAGGGCTGCACGATTAACCTTTATCGCATCGATATTGAGGTTTTAACTCCCGCAATAAGTCTGAGGTTTTTTCCCCCCACCTCTGACATTTGAGTGACAAACCTATTAGCCAATCAAAATGGTCGAATCTCACGTTCCTGGCTTGCTGGCCAATTAGAAATGGCAATGGAAACAAGGTTGTATGCAGTGCTCTGGCTTTCTGTCAGCAGCAAAGCAGCTAACACTAGTGTTGTCAAAAATACTGAAATATCTGAACGGTACCAATACTAATTTCCCGAAGTATCGAGCCGAGCGGTCACTTTCACTTCTCTCCAAAGGCGCGTTGACAAACACCACACGTGACGCACTCGTCTCATTCGCTCTGGTTAAATAGCAAAAGTGAAGTGAATAAAGATGGCGAGGGCGGCGCCCCCGCGACCGGCTTTGGTTGATTGATAAATAACACCGCGAGCGGGCATGTTGGAGAATAGCGCGGACAAGAGTAAAAACACACCGCGAGCGGGCATGTCGGAGTCGGAGAATAGCGTGGACACGCGCTTCACACTGCGAGCGGGTATGTCAGAGAATAGCGCAGACACGATTTCATTTTCATTTTCTATTTTTCAGTGTTAAAGAATTTAAAAACAAATGACCAAGTATTTAAGTTAATTTCCATTATGTACTATGAGAGATTCAACCCGGCGCTCAGGTAAAGTAAAAAGTCTGTGATAGGTGCTCTTGGGGTAGGGAAAAAATAACAGGAACAAAAAACGGGTCCCAGGCACTCAGTCAAAGTAAAGATGAAAAGAAGGAAGTTAAAAAGCCTTTATTAAATGTGGCTTAAATCATAATAAAATTACAAGCCAACATGTTTCGACCAACAAGTGGTCTTCCTCAGGACAAGATAACACAGAGAATGCAAGTGACACTAAATTTAAATCAAGTTCCACCCATAATCAGACAGCATTCAATTAGCCTAATGAGTCCATCTACACTCAATTAATCCAATAAGGCAATCAGACATAATGAACAATGGGGAACAGACATAATGAACAACAACGCAAAATAAAGACAACAAAGAAACAGGGATGAATAAAGGATAAGAAAAAGAAAAATAACTCCAAAGAAATCGTCCTCAACGTAGGTTAACTGGAGAGGAAAACAAAAATAATGTATTAACCACAAATAGATAAGGATATAAGTACACGAAAAATCAACATAACGGCATAGAGAACATTTCATAAGAAACACTTAAACTCAATGTCCTCGTTCAGACCTGGATAACGAAGCGCATCGAGCTGATGGATCCAAAATGTCTCGCGTTGGTTGAGTCTACGGATCCTATCCCCACCTCTATCCAAAGGTCTCACATGCTCCAAGGCCTCTATTTTTAATAGGGAATCATTCTTATTGTGCATATGTAAGAAGTGTTGGGCCATCTGATAGTCTGGGCTACTGATACGAATAGCATATTTATGTTCGGCTAAACGATCACGTAGACGTCTTTTGGTACGACCTACATAAAACACATTCTTACATGGGCAAGATAGACGATAAATAATAAATGTAGTGTTACAATTTATAAAATCTTTGATCTTAAATGTTTTATTAGATTATTAGATTATAATCTAATATTATTAGATTATCATCCCTTCGAAAAGTTTTGTGGATTTTAAATCTAATAAAACATTTAAGATCAAAGATTTTATAAATTGTAACACTACATTTATTATTTATCGTCTATAATGCATAACAAATGGATTGAACACTTCAACTGAAAGTGTGTGTGAAACCCCTTTAAATACAATACATAAAACTACAATATTTATAATTTAAGGGCCTACATTTGGACACTTCGAGAGATTTATCTTTAAAAGTATTTTGCCTTTGCCTGGTCATCAGACTCACTCTGCATATGAAAGACAGAACATTAACACCTCCTGAACCCCCAACCCCCCACAGGCTGTCTGAGTTTACCGACTTAAAACAAAGAGAAGTCGGAATTCACACTTAATTCTAGACATTATAGCATTAGGCTAGTAAAGTGTTGATAATGAAATAATTTAATTATTTAGGCTACATGTAGGCTAATATTTCTGTCATAAAAGTTTATTAATAAACATTTAATTATGTCAATAATTGAAGAAATAAAACGCTACCTCGGTTTGGGCCAGCTTTTTCCAAGCAAACATAAATACAAACGCATGTTCATTTGTTCAAACGCATTTTCATTTGTTGTCATGAATACAATGTTCAACTCAATGTTACAATTCACGGGGATCTTTGCATCCTTACAACCAGGGTGCGCGATTTGTGAATTATTATTTTTTATAAATCTCGAACCACAGTGCTAAATAACATTTATAGAATAATTATGAACTTAAATGAAACAATATCGCAACATTTCGACAAATAAATTATCTGATCTGTTTTTACAATTTAATTCAGAGCGATTTAGCCTAGACTACATTTAATTATAGCGAGATTTTCACCCTTGTCCGTTCCTCATTTGGAAGCGCTCACAGCTAGTTTGAGTAGATCCTCTGCACCTCTCGGTTTCATACGGATTACCTAATCAGATAACATTAATTAAATATTAAATATTTAAACATTTAAAGGCTTTAGACATAGCCGATTTATTTTCGTGACTGAGCGGAGGAAAGTGGCTTTCGGTTCATTTTTGTGACGCGCAGTTCACGGAGACAGAGACGACAGATACACTTTTGTCGTTAGCCTAATATGAATAAAAGTTTACAGTTTTGACCGATGTAGGCTACTCTACTCTGATCTGTATGACTAAAAAACTACGGAGTGGCCTAAGTTATTTTAGCTGTCTGTTATGAGAAAAATAAATCAAAATGAACCCGCCGCCGCGTCTGCCAAACACTACAACATGCCAGAATAAAACCCGACTTTAGAACAATGGATAGCGCCACTCGGCGTGGTGTGCCAAAATAATTCATTATAAACTTCAATATTTCATTCAAAATAATCTCAAAACGCTTTGTGACATTTTGAAAGCCGTGCATGCATTAAGGCCACTGGAAATGAACGTAACTGAAACTGGTTCTGATTTTATTGTTTGTCGTTTAAACGCCTTGCATATCTTTATTTTATATATTTTAAATGGTCTATTGGTGAAGTAATTTATAGCATTGATTACTGTGGAGGGAGGGGGGGTTAAAATAATTCAGCAGAAGCAGGGATGTTTAGACCAGAAGGAAATCCCCGTCCCCCTGGCAAATCGCACCTTCCTTAAAACCATGTTTTTACAAACTCTTTATAGGCTAGGAACTAAAAAAAAAATGTTTTATATCCTGTATAAAAAAAACATTTTGTTTGTTTGATTGTCTGCATTAATAATAGGCTATGACATGCATTAATAGGCTAATATAAAATGTACAATAGTCTATGTTTGTTCGGGATTCGAACCCGTGTCATTCAAATGACCGATACGTAAATTCTACCATTCGGCCATGAATTTACTCACTGACAAACGTCCGGTTTCTCGAGTATTCTGCAGAGAACCGCTCATCATTCGTCTCATTCCTCAATAGAATAGTAAACAAATAATCACCTTCATTGCACCTAATTTATTTTTGTTTGTTATTTTTGTTATTATTATTTTTTTTATCAAGCTGCTCCCAACGGGCAATAGGCTCATGTCGCCCACCGACGTCTAGGCGTAGGCTATATATGAAATAAAGGCTATTGTTCTCGTCTCTATTTTTAAATTATGATTATATTTTTCTGTCCTAAACAATGTTCTATAGTAGCCTATTTCATCTGTTAATTGACATTAACCCCGCTTACATTTCAAAATACGGCAATAGCTGCTGTTTTGCACAATGTCCCTCTGCGCCACCTGGCGGTCATTTCGCGAATGACTTTGAAATGCGACTGGATTATTTTTACCGCGGTAGTTTTGCCGCGGTGCCTGGTGCGGCGGTAATAGGCATTCTGGTTGAGTACCATCTGTAGATTGTGTTTTGCGCTGTAGTTTCTTTTGAAGCCTCTCTATATTTTTGTTTTGTTGGGTTTAGTAAATGCATGCATTTTGTTTCTTTTGCAGCAGAAATTTACAGTTTTTTTCAATTGCTAACAAGCGTTTACCAATACTTAAAGTACTTTTTCTAAACTCTTAACACAGCAACACGCCTAAATCACACAATTAGCCAAATAGTTAATTTTCTGCCCAAAACCACATTTTCTTAAATAAATACAAACTGTACACTTCAAAATGCAAAAAAACATTTTCAATATTCACTAACTCTTTTAAAACACTGCAAGCCCATTTCAAAATCGAATCATTTGGTCATAACTCTAGCACTTGTTTTCTATCCAACATGAACACACAGTCAAAGTTAGTGGCATTACTTGTCATGTTTCAGTTCTATCTGTATAGAACATACATAATGAAATCCATTTTTTTTATTCATTCAGCTGTGTGTATTCATGGTGCATTAGATAGTATGTGTAAAACATACTATTTAAATGTACAACTGAAAATAAAAACAGTAGACGACAGATTTGCTGCAGTAAAGGCTTTATTAGCATAACGAAATTGCTGTCAGTGATCAACAAAAAAGACAAACATACATGGCCTTTGGTTTACTAAAGTGTGCAAAAATAAAACAAAAGGACAGAAAAAAAGCTGTCCCACCCGTTCTGCTTCTGGCACCAGTTGTTGGTGGAGGTCATCTAAAAACAAAAGAAGGCGCTCTGTGTTGTAGGGACCAATCTGGCTTTTCTGCAGGACCAAACCAGCACTTGAGATTGCAGCACACATTGTGATATTTGCTCCTCTCTGACCCGGCACATCAACAGTGGCCCTTTTCCCAATTACATTTCTTCCTCGTCTACGTGTTTTTGCCAGGTAAACCCTGCCTCGTCTACATAAATGAATTCATGCAGTGTCTGATTAGCCTCCAACTCCACAATTTTCTGAAAGAAAAATCAAACAATTTTTACATAAATGCTTTCCACTATGTGGGTATGTTTACTTGTAGAGCAGCAATAGAGAATAGAGAAAGAAAAAGAAAAAAGTAGTGTGGAATAGTCACTGTAGAATCAGACATGGTGTATAGACATCATACCTGTACGTATTGGTGCCGGAGTTCCTTGACCAGATCACTGTTTCTCTCAAAAGGGAACCGTGTACAGCTGTTTCATTCGAATTCGGTGTTTGGTCAGAGTCCGAGCAATGGTAGCCAGGCTGATCCTTTCCACATTCTGGAATACCAGGTTGTCCTCTACAATTCTGGTCTGAATTTCTCTCAGTTTTATTGCATTGTCAGCAATGACCCATTCTACAATGGAATGTTCTTGGTCTTCACTTAGAAGCTTTCTTCTTCCCCCAGAGCAAGGAAGTCGGTGTGTCCTTTAGAAGAACAAAAATACAACACATTTGTATTTGTAACTCCTGGTGGCCAGCAGTTACTGTAATACAGTAAATAGCAACTGCATTGATAGCCCTCATGAAATGCATGACTTACCTGTTGGTTTGTTGAAATATCCGGATAATGGAAGCAACGGTTAGGCTGGACTTTTTCACCAGCCTCTCTCAATGATAGGCAATGGTTTATCAGATGGTCTATGATGGTGGCTCTTATTTTATCCATGACAACAGCTCTTACTCTCATTTGAACAGCAGTACGCATTCTTGCTCCTCTCCTTCTCGCTTGTCCTGGTCCAACTAGTTCTCCTCTCCCTGGTCCAACTAGTCTTCTCCCTCGTCCAGACATTTTTTTTTTTTTTTGCTCCTCTTTGCTTTTTGCTTTGTTGTTATGTGTTGCTTTGAACAAAACCAATCCAAAGAGTGCCTTTTTATTGTGTATGTCCATGTAATGGAAAGTCTTCAACACCTGGCTATGTCTCTGATTGAGATTGGAATCAGATATTTCTTACTCTAATGATCAGTTAATTAATATTGTTGCAGAAGTAGAGACTTTATACTATATCTATGGTTTGGAACATTAGGTCTTCATTTTTGGCATGTTGCGTTTAAGCATTTGTAAAAAAAGACTATAAAGATCTATGATTTTGGTATTGGGTATGCTTATATGTAAATAAAATGTAGGCATTCTAGAAACTTGTTAATTGACTGCATTTTGTGTGCAAACAACAGGAATTGTGTTAATGGTATGGTCACAACAGACAGATGTTGTGCTAATTGTGTTTAGAGTTTTGAAAATGTGATTACAGATTGGACAAAAGGATGTTAGCAATTGAAAAAAACTGTAATACAAAACATGAATGACCATCTCAGAGTAGCTTTATAGATTGCACAGTTTATGGGGAAAAAAAGACAGACAGAATTGCTGCAGTAAAGACTTTATTTGAAAAAGGACATTACTGCAAGATATACAAACAGAAAAAGCACCGGAATAAAAATAATAATAAAAGTAATCTTCTAATCTGCTCGGTCTTCTGCATTTGGCCACATGTTCTCATCCACATCACACCTGATATCTTCTCTGGCAAGGCATCTTGGGAAGAATATTTTGGCATACCTTATCCACCCCTGGCAGTGTTCAGCTGTGATGTCTTGGCATGCAGCATTCGTTGCATCCAGGAGGGACATTTGGTCATGTGGACGATGGTCAAAAACCTTCCATCTCCAGGCTGAGAAAAACTCCTCAATGGGGTTGAGGAAAGGGGAGTAAGGGGCAAGGAAATGGGACATCATCCTTGGATGGGCGTCAAACCAGGCTGTGACTGCACGGGAATGGTGGAATGCCACATTGTCCCATGTGATCACATATATTGGCAAGTGGTCTCCCACCTGTCCCCTTTCTACCTCTGGCACCAGTCTTTTGTGCAGTTCTTCTAAAAACAGGAGAAGGCGGTTGGTGTTGTAGGGGCCAATCTCACATTCATGCAGGACTGCACCGTTGTTGGAGATTGCTGCGCACATGGTGATGTTGGCTCCTCTCTGCCAATTATGTTTCTCCCACGGCGACGCCTTTTCGACAAGTTGAAGCCAGCCTCGTCAACATAGATAATTTAATGTGGGACTTGATTGGCCTCCAACTCCATGACTCTCTGAAAGTAATTAGACACAGTGTATGTAAATGCTCTGCTGTATATCTACTGTATGTCCTAATGTACTCCAGGTTTATAGAGTAGTTTACTGCAAAACACATTATGTATAGTACAGTAATGACTGTATTGCATAACCTTACCTGGACGTATTGGTGACGGAGTTCTTTGATGCGCTCACTGTTCTTTTCAAAAGGAACTTTGTATAGTTGCTTTATTCGGACTCTGTGTTTAGCTAGAGTCCAAGAAATGGATGTTATGCTGATTGCTGCAATGTTCCCAAAGACAAGGTTGTCCTCTACAACTCTGGACTGAATGTCCTTCAGTTTTATTTCATTGTCAGCAATCACCATGTTGACAATAGCAAGTTCCTGTTCTTCATTTAGGAGCTTTCCTCTGCCCCCTGAGGGAGGTAGACGTTGAATCCTTAGAGGGAGAAAATACAGTTACATATTAGAGACCGGAGGCATACAGTCACTCTAATAAATGGTAAAATTATTTACACTTTGCTAGGAGAAGCAATATCCTACCTGTTGGTTTCTCTGAAAATACGGACAAGGGATGCTACTGTGTCCCTGCTGAGATTTGGCTGTACTCGTTCACCAGCCTCTCTGTATGATAGCCCGTGGTTTATGTCATGGTCAATGATAGTAGTTCTTATTTGATCAGTTACCCTAGCTCTGGCCCTTCTTTGAGCGCCACCACACATTCTAACTCCTCTCCCTATACCTTGCCCCCCTCCTCTCCCTTGCCCCCCGCCCCCTCTCCCTTGCCCCCCGCCCCCTCTCCCTTGCCCCCCGCCCCCTCTCCCTTGCCCCCCGCCCCCTCTCCCTTGCCCCCGCCCCCTCTCCCTTGCCCTCGCCCCGCCCTTGCCCCCGCCTGTAATATGTAGTATTATATGTAGTAAGACTGTAATATGTAGATAAACAAGTCATGTAATGATTGGGCTAACAGTTAAATCAAGACAACACTGTATTATGTTATCAACACTGTATAATGTTATGGGCTCACTGAGCTCTAAAATGCCTCACCACCTGAAAAAGCAAGTACTGTATTATGAATAGTATTATTAAGTATTGTATAAAAAAAGTTTAAAAAAAAAAAGACTTACCACGAGTATCCAGTATCCTGATAGAGCGACGATGACTAATGATAATGATATCATTCGTCTGTACTATTCCTTCTATAATAAATAATCTCAACAATATAGTGTAACGTTACCAGCAAATAAATACAGATACAAACGTAATATCAGAAAATGAAATAGAAAGCTGCGCTTTCAGACCGTTTCAGACGCTCACATCCACACATGTAAACACAACACTGACGTCTTCACTTCCAGGTCAAGAAGCTGTCAATCAAAAACTCAGGTGCCAATGAGAACACACTGCTACTAGCCCCGCCCCCACGAGAGCTATGTGTCTGAACTGCGAACGAAAACCATAGACAGTATATAAGATGGACACAGCAACCCCATAGACTTCAACGGAGAAAAGTGAAGCCCGTTTGAAGCACTCACTTCATGATCGCCAGGCGAACTGCGCAGGCTCAAACTGAGCTTGAACACGTGAGCAACGTGTCTGACAGCTGTCAGTCTTCTAGTAGCTCTGCGGAGAGAAATCTGAATCATTCCCTTCCGAATCTCGCAGAGACGGAGAGCGTGAGCATTAGCTGTCCATGAGCTAGCAGTAGGATCAACTTTATCACTCTCTGTGGGCTACTCCCTTCACTTTATCGGACTTAATGCCTCCACGTTCCACCGATTGCCTGCGAGCTTCTCCGCCAGTCTATACGGTAATTTCTCTACAGTGCGACAGAGAGTCGCGTGAGTTATGACGCAATCGTTAGCCTATTTTTACAAAAACGGCTTCTACGGGGCCATAACGTAAGGTACAAGGTAATGGAGCCTTTTATACATTGTCGAGTTTCTTTAGAAATAAATAATGGACAAATGGAGTCTTTGGACGCCTCAGATGTAAAGTTATTCGCTGTCAAAGTGACGCAAAAATGAATGGGAGTCAATGGAATGCTAACAGCAGGTGAAGTTCTGCTACAATGGCGGCGTCCGCGGAGGCTTCAGTTTCCGGCGGATGGATTACCCCCTTGACGAAAACTCAGGGAGCGTAAACGAAAACTTCAGAAGCGTAAATGAAAACTCTGGAAGCGCATTTGTAAGTTCAGATCAGCGAAAGAAATATGAGAAATAGTTAGCAAAACATGCAGTGTATTAAAAACGAAGTCAAAAAATGTGCCCGCGATTTATTCTTTTTCAGTTTCAAAGATATTTTTTTCAGTTTCAATTGATATTTTCATCAGTTTCTTGAAAAGTTACTTTCATTTTTATCGGCACAAAAATAATCCCATACATGGGCGTGTCAAATTAGCAGAGTAATGAGGTGCCAGAACGATAATGAGAACGGCTGATCTCTCTCTCTTTTTATATAGATTACATAAACAGAGAATATTTCTTTTAGTTTTAAATTAGATCGTTTAAAACTACACACTTAAATGATTATAGAGATATATGGAGAGGTATGATGATATCTGCAAACTCTTCCGAGAGCATGGCACAGCAGTTGATTAACGCATGCTTGTGTTTAATCTGCAGATCACCTCTGGCTTGCTGTGAGACGTAAGCTGCTTGAACATATACACTGCAAAAACTCAAAAACAAGCTCCTTTATCTCCCTTAAATCTGGCTCTTTAGGTGATTTTGTATTATATTAAAACAAGCTCCTTTATCTCCCTTAAATCTGGCTCTTTAGGTGATTTTGTATTATATTAAGTCTGATGAGGTATTTTGACTAGAAATTAGAAAAATATACTTGGCAAGATTTTGAGTTTTTGCAGTGTATATGTTCAAGCAGCTTACGTCTCACAGCAAGTCAGAGGTGATCTGCAGATTAAACACAAGCATGCGTTAATCAACTGCTGTGCCATGCTCTCGGAAGAGTTTGCAGATATCATCATACCTCTCCATGTGATCACGGGCAGTGACCACACCTCAGGGTTCTATGGGCATGGGAAGAAGAATATGTTTGAGAAGGTGATGATCAGTTCTGAGGCAAGAGAGCTCCTGGGACGAGTGGGTGAGAGTCTGGAATAAAACATGAAGTCAGAGCGGATATGAAGGCATTTGTCCTCTCCATCATTTATGCTGAGAGTGCAGATGTGCGCTGCGGATAGGCCAGAGTTTCCAAATGGCACAAAATGAAGAATAAGTGTAAAATCCGTCTCCCACCTGATAATGACTCTTTGAATCTTCTCAGAAACCATATATTATGCAGCACTGTGGGCAAAACGGCAGCCACTTTGGATTTTTGTGAGGGGCACCCCGACAAATTTTTTTCTTTAACCTTTATAGATGACAAATCCGGTGAAAAACGAACCGTTGCTCTCCACGGTCACGACACTGCTATAGATGACCCAACTACTTGTCCTCTTAATTCATTGCATTTTTTTCCATTCTTCAGACAATTTTGATGTTGACATTATGATTGATTTATTTCAAGGGGTTGCAAAGTATGAGTTGTACAGCTTCTATTTCATTAACTAGTTACAGACTTCATTTCTGTAAACAGCCTTACAGAATAGATATGAAAGCTTTAACTATGGATACATTGAGAGAAAGAACAGGCCAAGTAGAGTCAAAGTCGATGATGGGAGCAAGGACATTGGCCTCAATGCCATTCAATCATGATGCCTCCTGTGGAATACCCCTTTGATTTTTGGAGATCTAGTTGACCGAGATAATAGTTATTGGATTTTGATAATACTTTTGATTCAAATTGTGAACATTGTATTCTCACCAACTGTAGCAGATGGTAAGACCTATTTGTTGAAGCATTTCATTTTTGATCATCATAAACTCATCTTAAAGTCTATGTTTCCAGAAAAATTTCCAAATATTCCAAAGCATTATATGATGATCCATTATCCTAGGTGTATTGGGAAAATAGGTCCACTAATACACATGTGGTGTATTGGATTTGAAGGTAAACAACTTCTTTAAGAGGTCTGATTTTCAGAAATATAACCAAAACACAGACACATCAGAATCCATTAGCCTTTCATTGAAACATTTTTATTTGAAAAGTCTTTAGATTGGTCCTGTTAATGAGGTCTCTACTTGCAGTCTGGAAGTCAGTGAGGTTTTAACAGAAACTTTCAATATGTCAACTATTTCAACGACGACTTGGGTGAAACACTTCAGAACTGAATACCAAGTTGGAATGTATGTTTCTTCTGCTGTTGAAAATTAAATGCCTGTTTTTAATAAGATAGTTAGCATTTGCATGCATTTTGTATTGGGAAACTTGATGTTTTTACTGTCATTTGTGTAGCTGACCTGATATATTACAGATTGTATTTCATATGGCAATGATGAGAATCATTGTATTGTGCCATATTGTAGTTTTGTTTCAGAGTGCAATTACCTGCAAAAGTTTGACTTAAATCTTCAGTTTTAAGTGTGAATGTTTGAATTATTGAATGTGATTGAAAAATGTGGAGCTTAATAAAGTGTTTTTGAAACATTTTCTGCCATTTCTGCCAGTATGGTTTGAAGCAACCCCAGAGGTATTGGTATTAACACTGAATAGTGTTATTGCTAAAGTGTTTTAACACCTGTTGTATTAACACTTGTGTTGGTGACAATGTATTACTCATTAACTACGGTGGCCCAGTAGTGCACAACACAACGAAAATTTAAAAAGCAAACATAAGTTCACAACACAACAAATTCTCGATATGTGACCGATCACGGAAAGTAGGGACACAAGTCGGCATCGAAACTTTCGAGCAAAATGAGAAAGAAGCATTTTTTTTTTTTCAAAATTGGTGATTTTCACTTTTTTGCAGAATCTGTTAGTTGAGATCACGAAGAAGCCTTTCCATGTTTTAGATAGCAGTATTGGTATATTTAAAAGCTTACATTTTGAAGTTGAAATCGGCTTGTTTTTCTGAGATTCTAGCTCGCAGTAGGGGCGTGTCATTGTCTGTGTGTATTTCCATACTGGATAAGCCGGCTTTTGTTTCTTTTGTTATTGCCCCCCACCCTCCAAGGGAACAGCGTGGTAGGGCTGGGCGATATATCGATATAAAAAATAAGTTGATATATTTTTTAATGGGATATGGAATTAGACCATATCGCATATATCGATATAGTTCACATTTGCGCTGTGACCCTTGCTACAAGCAAGCTGCTGCGTGCTTTTGAAGCAGTCTGCGTCTCAACAGCCCAGTGTACAACGCGACAAATACTCACATTAAATGTTTACGCAGAGGAACAGGACACTGCAGTTCTCAAAAGTTCATTATTTGCATGTGCTTTAAAGCCTTGTCGGTTAAACATGTCATTCGCTGCTGAAGCGCTGTTCTAACATCCGCTTAGAACACCCGACGCGCGCATGCACTAAAAGCCTGTCTAACAGCGCTGGACTAAGTTATCTTTCAAGTCTTTTTGAGCTAATACTGTCAAATACACTCAAGGTTTACATAAAGAAAGTTGGTTATGTCTAAACTGAAAGCAAACCGAGAAATTTGAGCGAAATCTGCTTGTCATATGCGTACATATTAGACGCGTTGCTTTCAGGTCTTAAAGAGACAGTAGCCCTAATAGTAAACATGATGCCGCTTGTCCTTAAAGGGATTGTTCACCCAAAAATAAACATTTTGTCATTCTTTACTCACTCTGTTGTTCCAAACCTGTATTCATTTATTTCTTGTGCTGAACACAAAAGAAGATATTTGGAAGAATGTGGGTAACCAAACAGTTGCTGGCCCCCATTGACTTCCATAGGAAATAAATATAGAAGTCACTGGGGTACATCAACTGTTTGGTTACCCACATTCTTCCAAATAAATTCAACTGAAGAAAGAAACGTATTCAGGTTTAAAACAACTTGAGAGAGTAAAATGATGACAATTACAAATTTGGGGAGAACTATCCATTTAATGTTAATAAAACAACAAAACACAGAGGACATCACACACTGCTCTTGACTGAGAACTTTAATAGTAACTTTAATAAGAATCAATGTATAATTTATACAGTGAAGTCCATATTTGGCTTTGACTTTGACTGAACATTTGCTCTCACTTTGCGGAAAAAATATCGGGATATATATCATATATCGATATTCAGCCTAAATATATCGGGATATGACTTTTGGTCCATATCGCCCAGCCCTACAGCGTGGCTTCTTATTATGCAGCGCTCTAGCCGGCTCTATCTGATATCAAAATAGTTACTGTCATGACCGGCTTTGCCGTGTTGCTGGGCAGCTTGTTGTTTGTCTGTGTTTTATGGTTGCCGTCCGTCTGTCTGTCTTAGTCCTACAGGTGGAGCTGTAGGCTGGCCGTGAAGGTTAATGGATGACTGGTTAAAAGAGGCTTTCCGGGAGCTGGCGAGTCTCTCTCTCTCTTTCCTCTTCGGGCCGTCGGTCTGTGCGGCCGGTGGTTGCCTCGCTCGTCGCACTTACCTCCTCTCCCCACCCGTTTCATTCTACTGATGTACACTACACTTTTGGTTAACCATTACATTTACTGATACACTTCTATTTTCTTGTTAAATAAACATTCTTTGTTAAATGTAGCGATCAGTGTGGTATCCCCTTTCATGTTGCGATCACTGTATGAGCCCAGTGGTCGTAACATTACCTATACATTTTTATCGGTAGATGCTAAGAGACATTTATTTATATATTACCTGTTTGCAAACTTTTTTTTTCTTTGATGGCACATTTTCCTGACATTTTTGCTCCCCCTGTGCTTTACAGCTTTACATAGCCTTTACATGGGGTATGGCTTATCTAAATGAGATGTAAATGAGCCCTATTGTCACTCCCAGCAGCAGAGAGAGGTGAGAACTGCACAATCTTGAGAGGCCATTTTCTCCACTTTGAACTTTTTTGAGTGCCTACCTTCAAATGGCCACAACTTCTCCAAATATTATCAGATTTCCATGTGTTACACATCGTTGGAAAGCTTGGAGACTACACTTTCATAATAACTCAAAATGCCCCAGAACCGACTTGTGTCCCTACTTTCCGTGATCGGTCACATATACCTCGATATCTTTACAGGAAAAATAACCCCCCAAAAACTACTGCAAAAACAAATATGCCAAATACCACAAAGTATTTTTTTTTTTTGAAGTGCAAAGAGGTAGGCAGTTCATGTAGGAACAAAGTGCTTCTGCGACATTTAAAAAAAAAATCCCTGTATACAAAAATAATAATTTAACTGTAAAATAAAGGAAGAAATAATACATATTGCCTTTTCATTCAAAAATAAATAATCTCAAGGTAGGCAGTGCAGGGTTTCCCGCAGAAAATGTGATAGTTATGGTGGTGGGGTTTGTCAGAATTATTATTATTTTTTTCTGTACCTCCATGAAATACCTTCAAGTTAGCCTACGTGTGGCCACTATACACATCAGCATAAATGCTCCTGATAAATTATTTGTTATTAAAGCATTAACATTCACAAACCACTGTTAATTTAACTTAAAAGCAAGCAGGCTGCGTGCATGGTTTGCCATGACTTAATGCGCGCAAAGTGCACTTCCTTAATAATTCCTAAAAAGCTGACATCGCAATCTCTTACATCTCTGTTATTATCAATGATGCTGACTGCACAATGAATCTTTCATAAAATCTACACTTTGTTTGTTACAATCAGAGGATTTGCCAGCAAGCAGAATTCAGCACTGAACAAAAAGTCAGTTTTGAGCGGTGAGGGGATTCTATCTTAAATGCTTCTGATTGGCCATTGGATTCAAGAAATCAACACATACACTGTAAACCCGAATGTTCAAAATAATTAATTGTAATAAGTAGTGTAAACTTAAAATGTTCTTAAAGTTATACTTACTTAAAAATGTTGAGTGCCAGTAACAATTTCCTTCTTTTTGAGTTTATTAAACTTGTAATTTTTGAGTAATATGAACATTTTTGTATTTTATGTAACTGTTACTTAAAATTATTAACTCAGAGTTACTTAAAACTATATGGATTTATGTCTTATTTTGAAAAAACAAATAAATAAATCAAATCAAGAACGAATTAAGAATAAATCAATTGCATCAGATAAATTTGTATATATATAAAATATCACACACACACACGCACGGGCCTATATACATTTATAAAGAATTCATTGTTAGTTCGCATGTTACAAGGTTTAATAAATTACATTTAAAAAAAATATTTTGTAGTATTTTGTAGTATTTGCGTGCACTTCCTCTTCAAACAGCAGAGAGCAGACCGGAGCCGAGGAGAAGAGCGGGAAACTTGACCGGAGAGGAGCACTCAGCTCTGGCCAGATGAGTTGTGAATGTAAGTAGTCAACATAAAACTTTCTTGAATGTTTGTTTCTGGAGGTTCAACGTGTTTCTAAGACGGACAATGTGAGTCACGTTAGCAATGTAAAACGATTAACCGTTAGGTCAGCAAGCTAACATGCAAAGCCATCCCTCCAGTTACCTGTATAGGCTAACGTTACATGGCTAGCTAGGCTAATGTAATTGTAAAAAACTGGTTGAGCCCAACGTGCAGCAGTGGATAGTAAGGTATCATGTACTGCTCAATAAAAACTCGAAATCTGTGCTGGAGCTGTGCCAGTGTTGTGAGTGAAAGCAGAAGCTAACTCCATGTGTTCCTTATGCTAACTGAAAGCTATTCTCTGCAAGTTGATTTAGCTTTTCTTTTTTTTTCTTTTTTATATGATAAGAATTTTATGGATGCTACCAGCCCAATTTGACCTAACTTTGACTTATTTGTGTAATAAAATATTTTGAATAGTCAAACAGGCATCTTACACATCTACTTTGTTTTAATCAATGTTGTTGTATATTGTTGTATAATTTTAGTATGATTATGACTGCAGTTTTTGATAGTTCTGATAGAGGTTTAAACTTCATGACAGGTGTCCTGTAAAATATTTTTTGTGTGTGTGTTTTCAGGTTGGTGCAACAAATATGACTTGGCACTGTAAGTTGTGTTCAGCTTCTTTTACCACTAGAACCTATTTATTTAAACACTGCAGACTGCTGCACAGCCACTTTTCAAAAATTAGCCCACTCCCATGCCTCCATGATGATTGCATGTGCACATTTCAGACACTTAGTGCACTGAAAACTCATCTGTCAAGATATCATACTCAAGATCATAACAGCAATGCAAAGGGGATTCAGGAACTTGTGACTTTCAACTGTCCTTTATGCACATTTCAGCAACCTTTTTCTGAGTCTGTACTCCTTTGTCACATAAGATCACACTTAAAAAAGCATGAGACAGTGCTATGCCCATACAAAGGTTGTAACTATAGCACAAATGTATACTCTTCTTTTAATTCCCATAAAAGTAGAGTGCATCAAGCGAGTCTTGCATCAGACTTTGGTAGTAACATTGTCTTTGAGCATACTCAGAATCTCCAAGACACAAACTCTAACGTCACTATTGATGTGGATGAAGAGTGTCCAGTTCAGAGCACAGAAATGCCGGTGTTATGGATCAACTGGGGATCATGTTAACTGGGGAAACGCGCGTGCACGCAGTTAGTTTTACCTGGAATTCCAGCAGATGTTAGACGGCTACAGATTTGTCACAGCAATTTTCCCACTGAGCAGATTTAAAAGCTTTCCATATAATTGGTAAATTAAATTTTCCTTTCAATGTTTATCATGTCAGTGCTCTGATGTTTCTTCTGTCGCTGCTCCGCTGTATGTTTCAGATGTTGTTTGGGAAGTTCTCAATTTCGCGACACGCAGATCACGCCCACATCATTTTGTTACATTCGTTTCAATTAAATTTGTAGCTAAATGACAACTGTAAGTAGCAATATTAAATAAAGTATTTACATTGTGTCTTTGCAGTGCGTGTGTATTCGCAGATTATTTGTGATTCGTGGTTTGTGCCTTAATTTAAATGGTGCAGCAATGCACTGTGGTTAAAGGAGCATGCTATTTTTGTGGTTAAGTTATTTATTTATACTGAGGAATGAGTTAAAGCATACAGGAACATGACACTCCATAATGTTCCTTAAGAGTGGTGAAAAGTGATAAGCAACCTATACAAATATAATTGTATAATTAATGACATACAAGTAGGATACAGTGAATTACCCACAGCATTTATTTAGGGGAATGTTCAAGGCAAGGCAAGTTAATTTAGGCCTATATAGCACATTTCATACACAATGGTAATTCAAAGTGCTTTACATACAATTAAAATAATCAAAAGAAATAGGAATATAAAACAGTTAAAAATAAAGAAATGAGAATAATCAAAATAACTAAAAATAATTAAAACAGTTTAGAATAAAGAGTAAATAAGATGCAGTATAAACAGTCGGACAAAACTAAAAATCAACAAAAATATACTGAAGCAACAATAACAAATTCACATGCATGCAGGACAGCTGTATTTGCCAACTGTGGACGGATTACCCACACAGTCCCAATGGTACCACCTTCCACATTCTGTACATTCAATCTAAGGAAGGAAGAACAAACATTACAATAAGTTACACGTTAAGTGTGGTGTGTGTTTTGCAATATTGATAAATTGTTCTTACCCATTGCACGGTTTGGCCTTTATGCTTATGATGCTCTCCACATGAACGACAGAGCTGTGAAAGGTCATCTATAATATGTAGAGGGAGTCATGTCATGCCCAGAAAACTTTATATCTAAAAAAAAGGTAGTCAAGGCTCTCACCAGTTTCTCTCAAAAGCCTTTTTGCAATTTCCAGGCGCAGTAAAATAACACCTTCCTTGTTTGAAAACTTCATTTCTTCCTCCATAAGAAGCAGCTCTGCTAGCTGATGTGAGCAGTTATCCATACATTAATATCAATACAGACTATAAAAATGCATACATAAAAAGTACATAAAGCTTACTTTACAAACAAATGCACCACATGATGTGGAATCCAGTTGGGTAGGATGCACAACTGAGTGGCATCCCCACCTGGAAATGTTTAGACCTTTCATCCGAAGGAAAGATCTAAAGAAGTGTGTACAAGTGCACTCATTAAGCCGCAATACATAATATACAATAGATACATCAATGTTAAGAAACTTTGCAGACAATACTTGCCGTGTGGCATCCTTGCATTTGGAAATGGCTGCTTCAGTCGCACCAAAAGGGTCAATATATACCGATTTGGACAATTTTGGGAACATTGCCTAAAACAAATGTGGTGGCGATTTTATGATATTCATTGTCTTTAGTAAAATATAGATGATTCAACAGAATGTCACATGTGTGACTCTCACTTGTAGTGAGAGAAGATTCTTTTTATGTACCTGGGGAGGCAGAAGGGAGAGACACTCCAGAGAACAGACGAACAAGGACCTCTGACCTAGATGTCAGAAGGCCATTTGGTGAAGGGGGGGCTTAGTGACGAATCTAAACTAGTGTTATGGCTTCCTTGTCTATGGAAAACCACTGGATGGAAAACTACTGTGGGAGGAAGGCTCTGCGGAGAAGGCCTTGAAACTTATAGATAAAAGGTGGTTCAGTCTGTCTGGGGGTGTGTCACTCTTCTGCACAGGGTAACAACTGTGTATTAGACTGCTCCTATTCTTGCAAGAATAGATACTTCTATTTTATAATTTGACTCTGAGTCTCCCTTACGCAGTGATGTTTGTTTGATGAATTTTTGCCACAACACAAACATTAACTCATTAGATAATTAATCTTAAGTATGCATTACCATCTATTCATGCATCTACTTCTGTGTCAGTTTATAAAGTTACTTACTATAAAGGTCCAATGGTTTTTGTTGATACAAACAGCCCCGAAAAGAACATCATAACTGGATGGATCAAGCTACAAACAAATACAAGCAGATTTAAAAACTGTGTGTTTAAATGCAAAAACCTTTTTCAAGCCCTTTTGGCTTCCATTCCAGATTGCAGTCATCTGGTATGAATCAATTAAATATGCCCGTTTCATTCCTGACACATTTAATCGGGTTTTAAGATTGTGTAGGAATCCATTCACAACCTATTAACAAAAATAAAGGCTATTGAATTGGTCAAATTCAAATTCGAAATCAAGGAACCAAAACAAAAAAGGTAACCACACAATTTGAGAATGCAACCTTACCTCACTTTCTAAACAATGGCCTGGTGCCAGCCCATCAGGTTCTCGGTATACAATTTGTAGGGGCCCATTTTACTCCACAGCACTTTTTGTTTCTTGCCCTCCCATATATAATGTATCACTAAAATAAGCAAAATAAATACAAAGTTAAATTCTGAGCTATGGGACAGAGACATAACTAAACCACTTTTTTCACCTTGTTCTTCAGAATATTGTGTTTGTGCTATTGTTGGAGGAACAGGAGGACTGACCGGAAGAGCAAGAGGACTGACCGGAGGAGCAGGAGGACTGACTGGAAGAGCAGTTGATGGGATCCATTTTTTTGGAATGTGAGGCTCGGGCTCCACATACTTTATTAAGTGATCGATGTTAAATTTGAACTTTTTCTTTCCTTTTGCAGAAATCACATCAACATTTTTCTCTTCTATATTAATGATTGTAAATGGACCAAGCATGTCTGGGTCCATTTTTCCACCCTTTCTGTTCTCCTGTCTCACATTCCTAAATCAACACTTTATCCCCAGCCATGAAGTTGTCCTCCTGCCCCTTTTCCAGCTTTCGCTTCCGTATTTTCTCCTGACTCTTTGCAATGTTCTCTTTAACAACTTCCATTGTCTCCTTCCTATCGCTCGACCCCTCATAGAGCTGCTCACTTGCAACCATGGCTTCCACCTTTCCATGACAGATCTAAGACATTCACAATAATTATTCACATCTTTTAAGATTAAGTGTCATTAGAAAAAAAAACATTACATAAATCACTAACCTCATAGTCATTTGGTACCTGACATGGATACCGTGCCTCTCTTCCAAACATTAAAAAGTATGGGGAAAACTTTGTACTTAATTGTTTTTTTGTTCGTAGTGCGAACATTGTTGCATTCAGATGCAGGTGCCATGTGGATGGATTTTCCCCAACCATTTTTGTCAGGCTTCTGGAGATTAACAATAATAAAAAAAATTATGAAATGTTTAAAAACTACAGAACATGTGCCTGGACATATATGTGATTTACCTTTGAATTGTGCCATTCATTTTCTCAACAAGGCCATTTGTCTGGGGATGATATGGAGAACACAGACTCCTGGTGATGCCCAGTCTCTCACACAGGCTAAAATTGACCTTAAAAATAAATAAAAACACTTCAGATATTTCTTATGGTCATATACATTTATTATGACTTGATTTGTGTTGAACCAACCTTGTTGACAAACTCTCTTCCCTGATCTGTTAGAAGACGCTGCGGTGCTCCAAATGTATAAAAAAAATCTAGGATGCACCCAGTGACCTCTTCTGCTTTTTTGGTTTTGAGAGGATAGGCTTCAGACCACTTAGTAAAATAATCAACCATCACACAAATATATTGGTGGCCATTTTCCGTTGGATTCAACTTGCCAATCAGATCCATCCCAATTAATTCCAGTGGTTCTGTGACCTGAGAAGAAAATCAATGTTTTAAACATTCAGAACTAAGTCCATTACAAAAGTTTGTTATATTTGCAATTTTTTTTACATACAACTATAGGATTGTAAGCCTTCTTCTCCTTTATTGACTTTTTCCTAGCCTGACACTGAGGACACTGAGCTATCTGAAAGAAGAGAGGTTGGGCCATGATCATTTTAATTGATTTAGTGTATAGTAAATGCTTTTTTAACATTTAACTTACCCACTTACGGATGTCCTGTTCCATGCCAGGCCAGTACAATCTAAGAATTATGGCATTGTGGGTTTTCTCAACTCCACAATGTCCACCAAGAGGGCCTGAGTGGAATTCCATAAATACATTGTGTGCCTCCTCGGGTGAAAGGACAACTTTTGCTAAATGTTGACTCTTGTCCTTTTTTCTCCTGCAGATGTAATGCAGCTCTCCATCTAATATAATAATATTATATTAGTAAATAAAGGTCACAGTTGTACTACCTTATTTTGGTGAGACCAACTTCATACACCATACCTTTCAGTGTGAAATTTTCACATCTTCTCTTTATATAATAGCGCTCCTTTGCTGAGCAGCTATCAGGAAATTGGTTATCCTGCAATTTTTTTAGTATTTCTGTAACTTTAACTGGATCCATTTGCTATGGCTATGGCATAACAACAACGACATCAGCTACAATAATCACACCTAATTTATAGACCTTTTCATCTGCTCCTAATTGTTAGCAGACGACAACAAAGCAAATGATAAAATGAATTAGAGAAGTTAATTTGTTAATGAGTTTCATGGCACCAGTCAAATTAAGAGAACTGACATAATACAAATTTTATTACATAAAAAGAGGCCCACAACCATTATATTGTTGTTATAAAACTGATAGACCATTATATCTATCTATATATCTATTAGGGCTGTCAAAAGATTAATCGTGATTAATCGCATCCAAAATAAAAGTTTGTGTTTACATAATATGTGTGTTTACTGTGTATAATTATTTAGATATATAAAAAAAACACACAATCATGTATATATTTCAGAAAAATTGGTTATATTTATATATAAAATATTTATATATAATATAAATTATATAAATGTATTTACAGTATACAAATGCAATTATTTCTTAAATATATACATGAATGTGTGTGTATTTATACATAATAATTATACACAGTACACACACATATATTATGTAAACACAAACTTTTATTTTGGATGCAATTAATCACGATTAATCTTTTGACAGCCCTAATATCTATCTATATATCGATATATCTATCTATCTATTTATCTATCTAAAAAGAGGACACAAAAAAGTAAACAATTAATTGATGTAATTGATGTTTGGGAGAGGTATACTTGTATTCCAACCCAGTCTCACGGCAGTTCGTGAAATAGTCACGAAATTTAATCTATTGATTCGTGTTCATGGACACGAATTGCCCCATTTTTTCGTGTCACTCGGCACGACTTTCAATCTAATGTATTTCAATGGGACGTATTTTTCGTGCCTGCACCACGTTTTTCTTTCGAGAGCACAGTATTGTTTTTTCTCAATTGTTATTCATTTTGCAAACTTTAAGAGCACTCTAATCAAGAGATTTTAATCCTCGTTTTTATTGCTTTATATTCGTTAGGCTACTCAACATTAATCTATTTATTCGTGTCCAAGGGTACAAATATCCTTCTTCTTTTTTCGTGTCACTCCGCACGACTTTCAATGTATTTCAATGGGACACGTATTTTTCGTGCCTGCACCATGTCTTTCTTCCGAGAGCATACTATTTTGTTTTACAATTGTTATTAATTTTGTAAACTTTAAGGGCTACATTACTCACTCAACATTTAATCAGGAGATTTTAATCCTTGCTTTCTAATCGGTAAGCTACTCAACACGAATTGATTCGTGTCCTAGGCACGAATTTCCTTCTTTTTTTTTCGTGCCACACAACACGACTTTCAATATAATGTATTTCAAATGGGACGTATTTTCCGTGCCTGCACCACGTTTTTCTTTGCAACATAGGCTATGCCGTTTGGTCATTTCCCCCCTCACGTCCAAAGCCGACGTTGAGGGTACCCCCATTCGTCACTTGACAACGGAGAGGGTCGTCCGATAGATTTGAGAAATCCCTCATCTTTGAATTTTGAACTTTAATTATTTAACACTAACTCTTTTTCCTTTTCTTTTTTATATAATTTAATACATTAAAATTACATAATTACAGGACGGTAAATTTTCTATATGCTTAAAACATTCATTAATTTAGGAGGGATATTTGATAATTTTCGATCACATATTGTCATTTCCCCCTCAAGTCCATAACGTTGAGGGTAGCTAGCTGAAACCCTTTTCTAATTCGGTAATATCACGATTTTTCCTCTCTTTTTAATATAATTTTGGACTACATTAAAACGACATAATTGCAGGACTGCATATTTGCTGTAGGCTTAAAACATGCCTTAATTTATTGTGGGATATTTTATAATTGTCGATGGTATTTCAATTCGCAATGGCTTATAGTGAGCCTACTTAGTTTTGTTTTTTTTTGTTTTTTTTTTGCGCCAAAAAAATGAAAAAAAGAATAGCCTACTTTTATAGAACTTTCATCTCAATACTGATTATGAAGTTGTAATAAATTAATTATAGCCTATAGCCTACTGCAGAAATGTTTATATTACTTTATATGGACATCCTTTGGCAAAGAGATGGATGCATTCTGGGAAGTGATATGTGTTTAAATGTAATGGCTACATACTCGTGTTTCCTTCACTTGGACATTTGCTGACCCCTTTAAAATTTTGAGCACGGATATAAAATATTAAGACTGTACTTTTTAATTATGATTGATATTTTGGCGCAATATTGTGCAACACGTTACTGTGTGTGCGACCATCGCAGGAAACCATTGCCCAGCGCGATTCCACCACGGTAAGTCGCTTACAACAGTCTAATAAGCAAGATGAATTCATAAGCATTATTTACACATCCAAAATTAGTACAATTACGATTTTATTAAAAAAAAACATGTTCTAGTCCTAGATATAGGTTCTATATATATATATATATATATATATATATATATATATATATATATTAATAAAAATGAATTTAAAAAAAAATGTTACGCGACTTTTAACAGTAGCACAGGAAATAGAAACAACGTGATATGTATTTATTTATCCTAAGCATTTATAAGAAAATGGGAATCACTCACTATTAGGGTACACTTTTTAAATCTTATATCAACATAACACTACATAATTAACATTTTCTGTTGTTCTCCCTGCAGATCCTGTCAAACATATCACCTGTCGAACCTATCCGAACCTGATTGTCAAAAACCCAAATGCACTTTTAAGAGCCAACCTCTATCTCTTCATTTTCTATATCTTACATCCTCTCTGTTCTCACTGTATCTATATTTCTGTCCATCTCTTCAATCTTTATCTATCTCACGGTCTTTATCTATTGCTCTTTCTTTCCTCCCTGTCTGTCTTTGTCTACTTGTCTGTCTTACCCATCTTTGTCAGCCTGTCTGTTTGTATCTGACTGTCTGTCTGTCTGTCTGTCTGTCTGTCTGTCTGTATTTGACTGTTTGCTATAATGCCAGGGGGGTCTACAAAAAAGATCTGCCCCTTTTGTCAGGGAATAATATTTTGCGCTCAAAGAATCTGCTCTCATTGTAAAAAGGAGCAGCCTCTCAAGCAGCGCCTCAAGAAGAAGCTTCAGAGGTTTGATGAGAAGCGAGAGGAATGGGTGGTTGGTCGTAAGAAAAACCACAACACTGCATCCATCAAGGATGAAGCCACTATCATGGTACGTACAATTTCATACATGACAGTAAACGATCATCTAGGAAGTACATTCAGTGGTACCATTTGTTATTGAGCATGCCAGCGCAAGATCAGAAAGGCATTATTTTTTGCCAATATAGATCAATTTGAATATTTTTTTTCCCAATGATACTTTGTCCTCCCTGTGTCATCAGAATCAATTTAAAAGTATAATTTAACTATCAACTTTGAAGGCACACGTAATTGTGATTTGTAGTTTTTATTTTAGTGGTGGTAATACAACCATAAAGTTATCACATCTTCACCGTAATACATCACATACCTAAATGATCTACCAGAGCAAAATTTTAACACACAGCAAATATAATTGAAACTCAGGAATTCTTGAGTTCATAACATATACAGGCATGCATTATGAAGGAATTACAGGTGCAATTTAATAATCAAACTTTCTTATCGAGTGGATGAGAAATAACACATGAACTGCATTCATACTGTAATTTAAATTAATATTCTTAGTTATTTTTTATGTTGTTTTTCTATTACTTTAAACAGCAAGCACACAATTTTGTCATTGCAGCTTGAGAAACTCCATGCCATTGGCTACAAACCTGTTCTGCTACTCGGAAAGGGGAACAAAAAAAATGAAATTAAGTGCGAAATATTAACGCGCATTCATGTAAAAATGAATTCATAAGCATTATTTACACATCCAAAATTAATACAATTACGATTTTATTAAAAAAAAACATGTTCTAGTCCTAGATATAGGTTCTATATATATATATATATATATATATATATATATATATATATATATTAATAAAAATGAATTAAAAAAAAAATGTTACGCGACTTTTAACAGTAGCACAGGAAATAGGAACAACATGATATGTATTTATTTATCCTAAGCATTTATAAGTAAATGGGAATCACTCACTATTAGGGTACACTTTTTAAATCTTATATCAACATAACACTACATAATTAACATTTTCTGTTGTTCTCCCTGCAGATCCTGTCAAACATATCACCTTCTAACCTATCCGAACCTGATTGTCAAAAACCCAAAGGCACTTTTAAGAGCCAACCTCTATCTCTTCATTTTCTATATCTTACATCCTCTCTGTTCTCACTGTATCTATATTTCTGTCCATCTCTTCAATCTTTATCTATCTCACGGTCTTTATCTATTGCTCTTTCTTTCCTCCCTGTCTGTCTTTGTCTACTTGTCTGTCTTACCCATCTTTGTCAGCCTGTCTGTTTGTATCTGACTGTCTGTCTGTATCTGACTGTCTGTCTGTGTCTGACTGTCTGTCTGTGTCTGACTGTCTGTCTGTCTGTATCTGACTGTCTGTCTGTGTCTGACTGCATTGCAATGGCCACCAAGCATAAACTTGATTCAAAGGATCCCCACTACCAAGAGGGGAGACGCATGGCTCTGGAGCTGAAACATGAACACATTCTAGCTGAAGCCAAGGTTAAAGTTTTTGTACACCTCAATCATTTTATAACAAACATAACAAATTAAAGTAAAACGTGATGAGGAATATGTAAGAATGATGAGTGCAGAAGATTTAATACAGGTATATTGCATGATGCATCCTACCATGCTCTGTGACATGTGTTAATAAGGGAATATAATAATAATAGTATATGCAGTTCCATCCCTCTGAGTTACAGAGACTTGGAGAATCTATTCCAAGGCTCATTTAAGCTGTTCAACACCTTACTAACACACTATGTTGTGTTTTCCTTTCACAAGTTACCTGCCTTTTGGTTACCGTACTTTTATCAACATCAGTCTTACAAGAAATATTCACTCCAATACACAGAAAGCAGCTGATGAGAGGAAACGTGTACGAGACCCTCCACACACCTCTAAAAGAGACTCTGTAGGACGTGGTAAGCCGAGGGGGAGGCGAGGAGGGCGACGCCAAGCCTCCGCTACAGGTTATATCTGGATTATTTGACATTTGTAGGAATTTACTATGACAATGTTGGACCAACTCAAATTAGAACAATGTAATTGTTTATTTAGAGTTTAAAATATTAAAATATCTAAAAAGACATTAAAAAGTAGATAAACCTTTCAGTGACACTATTGTAGAAGACACTACCAACTACCTAACAAAAATATGTCTGATTTCATAAATTGTTTAGTATATAGTTTGAAAAGAAGAACAAGAATAGAGTGTGATAGCCTAACTTGTTCTTATTCTTCTATGTGCTGTTTTACAGCCACATACCCCACGGTTGAGTGCTCCCTGTCATCCAGTGTGGAGGTTCCACTTACTGCAACCTCAACAAAACTAAATCATCAAGAGGAATTTGGTAATTCACAGTGATGAATTAATTTATGCATGTACAGTATAAAAAAAGTGTTCATTCTAATACTGATCAGTTGACTTTTAATTGTTCCTTATCTACAGTAAATGATCCCTTACCGCTTTATTTTTGGATTTTCTTTACAGAAAAAAATATGGAGAGGCTCTCTGATATTTTGGCGTCATGTTCTTCTGCTGCTCAGCCTCAAAGTAGCTCTGCATCATCATGGTCTTTTCGGCAGCAGAAAGCCTCTGAGCGCTGGAAAGAAGCAAGACCATACCACCTAAAATGCCTTATTTCAAAAGAGGCTGTTGGTCATCCCTTGTGTTGCCTTTGCAACGAGCCTGCTGTTATTAGGTTGGTTTTCATTAATACCAAACTTCAATTACCCAGGGTAGGTTTGCTGAGTGCCCTGCTTTATAGGCTAAGATGCATGTCTTTTGGGATGGGAGAAGACTTAGATACCCAGATGAAAAACACATTAATAAGAAAAGTACATCTAGGACCTTCTTGCTGTGAGGTTACAGTGCTAAACACTGAGGCACTATGCAATCCTATACAATAAAATCAAACCTAGTAAAACTGAAATAGCTTAAATATAGTGTACAGTACTTTATATGAGTTATTCACCTGTAATAATGTATTATATTATAATATTGTTTTATTTTCTCCTTAGGTGCAGAGTGTCTTCCTGAGGAGTGGTTCTGTGGGGACTGTGATGTATTGCATCACAAAAAACAGCCACTCCACAACAGGGAATGCGTGATTCGTGGTTTTTTTGAAGCCATTCCTCCGACCACATGCATCATTAAAGGGGAAGATGGATATTGCACCCATGAGCAAGGTACGTTCTCATGAAAGCTTTAATTTTGCTGCTCAATGTGTGTCTGCAGACAGTTATAGATAATCTAAATAATTGGTTTTCCTTCTTTTTGCCAGCTTGCATTTTGCCAACTGTGAAGGTGCCAGACTGCTCCTGTGGAGGCACAAACTTTACTGTGTTACCAGGCAAACCAGTGATTTTAATTACCATCAATGGTAAAATATATATATATTGTAGATTTTATGTTTTTCACACTTGTGTACTGTGGAACTTGTGCAATGTCTCTCAACCATTCACAATGTGCATAATGAGCTAAGTGTTGTAAAATTAAGTATGTGGTAAATGTGTATTATATTTTTAATGATTTTTTTGGTTCCAAGGGCGTTTTGACTTGCATCAGCCACTGTATGAATGTCAAACATGCCAGCAGCAGTGGACCCCTGACTTTAAAGACCTCCTAAGAAGTGGATATTGGCCAGCCTCCATCACCAATTCCACACTTTATACACTGGACCTCTTGAGCTCCCTCCAGGAACTCAAGATCATCTCTCCGGGATTCTCCAGACAAGCCTTCGCAAAGCTGCTTGAACATCGCACTAAGTGTGGAGGAAGAGTAAGTGTAAATGTTATTACCATTTTATAAAAAAAAATTCCATAAGCAGACAATATCAAAATACTATTTCATTCTATATATTTTCCAGTCTGGACCTATCAACGGCGATGCACTGCACGCAGCTTCTTAGAGCTTTCGTATGCATCATTTGAGGAAGACCAGCTCTGCTGTAGTGCTCCTTTCACTTGCCCAGCCTGCACGCCGGAAATGTTGGCTGTTTCAGCAGATGGAAACAGAAAGCTATATCGCTTTTGCCGAAACGGAAGGTGATCTTTCTTCCAGTCTTTTTATTGATTTATTTTCTTACTTCATATATTTCATGAATGGATTTTCTATTTTTCTTTCTTCCTCAGCTCTGATGATCCTGGCTTTTTTGAGGGGCTCTTTGTGGCTGAAGACAGTGCGGTGTCTAGATTTGTTGACACCATACAGAAAGCAGTGAAAAATGCAAGTTGACAAAATAGTTGTTACAATAATAAACGTAACCCCCACTTCAATTACTCTTGCCTACCAATTACAAAATCAAATTGAGAGAATAAATGCCATATATTGAATGCCGCCATTGCTTTTATTTGATTTGTCGTGTTTGTTATGTGTGTCATAGACACAGGGAAGAGGCACATGTGGGGACTCCCAGTGGACAGCAGCGAGGGAAACTTCAAGGAGGGCTTCAAAATTGGATGAAGAGGGGATGGAGGTTGCTGTATGTCGCCATGGGTTCCTTTTGAAAGACCTTAATATGTACAGGGGGGAGATATTTGCCTACCCTCTGTACCTTCAAAGGGAGCTCATGCCAGCCAAGGCACAATTCTTCGCTATGGACGTGGCATGCAAATACTGGCCATACCTGGAGAAAGTTGCTAGTGTCCTTCCTGCTCTTCAGGAATTGACCACTATGAAACCCTTTCTCAGTGTAATGCATGCTCGAGCCCATGCTACTAAGTGTGAGGTGTGTATAATATTTTGGCATCATATGTACATTTGTAATATTTACAAGCACATTAATGATATGAAATATAAGTTAAGCTACACTATATTATCTTGTCTTTTTGCATAACCATTTCTTGCATGGAATGTAATGCCCTTTGATCCAAATTTTGGTTTGTGATATTGGGCTGTATAAATTAAATTAAATTGAATTTCTTCCACCCTTTACTAACAGATTAATTGGAGTGGCAGGAACCAGGAAGGAGCAGGGACAACTGCTGGTGAGGAGGTGGAGCAAGTGAACAGCTACCTCTCACGTTGTGCCCTGACGACCAAATATATGTCCAAAGCAGGTGATCGAGTTTGCAATATTCGTGTATACTTTTTTTTAGATTGATCATCATAACCTCATTATTTGCTTTCAACAGCACGGGTGGACATGCTTACATTGCATGCAATGGGGTGGAACGAGAAAAAAAAATCTATCTTTACATCAGGCACTTTCCACAAGATATGTGAAGGTAAGTCTCATATTAATTGTTTTGTGTGTCATTTTGTTGTGTTTACTTGGCCTGTTGTTAATCATACAAAGTTTTAATCCTGATTATTGTATAACACTGTTCATCAGACTTGTCAGAGACTCCATGATGAGACTGCAAGGCTAGCTGACCAAAAAAACAGAGCTAGATTGCACAGATGAAGTGGTGTCACAGTGGCTATCTGATGTAAAGGAATGGGCAGCTGGTGGTAAGCATGACCAGATAAAAGAAACAACAAACATCCCTTTCTACAATCTAAATTTTATGTTTGATATTAAAGAGCAGCAAAAAATAGTAGGCGGATCATCATCTAATGTGATTCCACATTTATGTCAGGTTTATTAGTATATTCCAGTTCCCTGCAGGAAGTGCACATACAAAGTTTAAATAAGTTGGATTAAAATTCAAACAGAGAAACGGTTCTGTGTTGTTTTAACAGTGAATTTGCTTTCACTATATCTTCTACAGAGACACCTGATACATCTCATGCCAGTCAAGGCACAACACACAGAGGAATGCAGCAATCGATTGAGGGGCTCTACCTTAGTGTGAGGCACCGGAAGCAAACCCTCTACCGTCAGAATGGTATAACTATATAATATATTAGGTTTTAAATTCAGGCTACTGTATGCATCCTACTCCTCCAACATGGAATTAGCAAATAATGTAGTAGCACAGTTCAGCTCAATCATTGAATTCTGTTCTTTAAATGACCAGTCTGTAGGATTTAGTCGTATCTATCAGTAAGGTTTGACGATTGCAACCAGCTTCCCTCACCTCTATCTTTCCAAGCTACGGTAGCCGACGAGAAAATGTGAGAGGTACTATCTAAACCCAGTGTTTTTTTTGTCCGTTGTGGGCTACTGTAGGAACATGGAGGTGCAACATAGCAGCCTCCGTGGAAGGGGAGTGTATTTAGATAAAAAACTGCCCATTCTAAATGAATTAATGCACAATTATTATTTTCAGGCAATCATGAAAAGTGTGTGTTAGTTATTCCTGCAAATAGATTCCCCCAAAAATGCTACACACTGGACAATTTGTTTCGTATGTCAGTTTACATTATAATTTTCACATACTTCAATAACTGCAGCTTTGCTTTTCAATTTTTTGGTGCTATAATTTTTTTCTTGTTGAAGAGTTCTGTCAAAAACATCTGCCTCTGTACGTCATGTCTTTCTAGACAGCAGCAAGTTTCGCCATCGCCTTCGAAGGAAGCTGGCAGAAGACAAAAAACTCCTTCTTCAGGAGATACAGAAATACAATGATCTTGTACTGGACTCTGCAACAACCATTGACGTAGCTGTGGTGGAGCATTCCCTAACTGGAGAGAGCACTGTGTCTCAAATATGGCCGTGGGAGGTTCATGGCAGTGGTATGTCTGTTTTTAGATGCTTCACAGGAATTTATTTACAGTTCTGCTTTATAGAGCATACTGAACTAAGGCATGCATGTTACATATTGAGTGTTGTAATATTAATTTAGTTTAATGGTGTATTTTCAGTTTTCTTATGTATCAATTTGATAAAAAAAAGTCAATGTTTGTAGTGATTATGCAAGATTGTCTCATGTATGCATATAACTGTTATTGATTCTTAGCAAACATTTCAATCAAGAAACGAGTGCACGACCAAGTGATGTTAACAAGGCGACTGCATGAGGAAACAAGAGTTTTGGTTTTGGAGATGGCACAACACTGCACGTGGTTGCAGAGCCTGGCAATGGTTCTCAAGAACAAGTTGGCTGAGGAGGGTAAGTTGAATTAAAACCCTGTCCATCTAATGTGTTAAAAACATACAACAAAACACATCAGTCACAGAACTTGGATGGAGTAGTACGGTTATGGCTCTCTTTGCCGTGGTCCTTTGGGATATACATAAAATGGGGATTAAAGTTGTTACTGTAGCTGTGGTAACAAGTCAGTAAGGCTATAAAGATTCACATTTGCTTGAAAGATGTGCAGATTTGTTATACTATGTCTGTTACTGGAAAGCGGAAATGAACAAAAGAATTTGAACATTGGAATTTGTGTCCTGATGTGTTACATGGGGTTAGCATAACATCAAGATTAATCTTATTATTATCTCCTCCAGTCAACATAGAAAACTTTGCTGGTCAGCAAGTAACAAAATGTGTTACTTCAGCACAACTGTAGTGAAGAAGAAAACTGTTAACTTAAAACAGCTATCAGACATATATATGCTGCTTTGGGCCTCCCTCCATAAAGTCACCTCAGTGAGCCATGTTGCCTTAAGTTGTTTTATACAGAAGCTAGCCTGGTCCCATGTCAGCGATACACATAAAAATGCCAATCATCCTGCTATGTAGATTTGAATTGGTGATATCTTTTTACTCCATTTAAGTTATTTGGCCTTATGAAGCAATCTTAAAGGTTGTATCAGTGATTTCAGGCCCAAACATAAATTATCACATTCATCTAATCTTTCCTAACGATCCGCTAGCTGACCGCCCCATAAGCAAGCCGTCAAAAAAACGCGTCTCTGTAGGCAGCCTAGGCTCTGAGATCTGCACACAAAAACAATTGCGCTTACCACAACTCAAAACCAAAATACATAGTGTTCCAACCAATCATGGCGGGTGTTGTGAGGTTTTGCGCTCGTGAACGGCTGCCTATGACGGCTGCACGCGAAAACCTCACAACATCCACCCCTGTCGGTGATTGGTTGGAACACTTTATTTTGGTTTTGAGTTGTGGTAAGCGCAATTGTTTTTGTGTGCAGATCTCAGAGCCTAGGCTGCCTACAGAGACACGTTTTTTGACGGCTTACTTATGGGGCGGTCAGCTAGCGGATCGTTAGGAAAGATTAGATGAATGTGATAATTTATGTTTGGGCCTGAAATCACTGATACAACCTTTAATATAGTTTGTCTTTAATGTAATCTCGTTTGTATTTTGAGACGTAGACCAGGGAAATGAGGGACTTTGCTGTCTCTTAATAAGAAGACTGTCAGAGGTGTCAGAAAGGTTCCAAGTGGTCCTCCAACAGTACAAGACTGCCTTAGGTCCTGAGGCCTCTGTCCTTCTACATGTTGAAGAGGAAGATCAAAGTGGCCTCAGTAGTCCAGACACCAGTGAGGATGAAGAGGAAAACACAATTTAGGTAATTTATTTATTATTATGTATCTTTGTTTCTTGGAATAACCCCCTGTTACTGTTATTCTTAATAATTCATTTGTGTATTTTATTAATGCTTTACACACCTTACTTATTCTAAAACAGCTGAAATTCATCCTCTTGTCCTAATTCTTGCTTTCTTGTTTTTCTGTATTTCCCCAGATGGAAGCTGCACGAAGGACTATGTTGAAGGAAATGGACTTGCCCTATATCTGTGTATTATTAGTATGCTGATTGATTAAAAGGCTTGTTTAATCTGAAACAGAACAGATTAATAAAAAAATTGTAGCAAAAAAAAAAAGTTTAAGTAAATAAATAATGAATGCATTAATTCATAAAGCAGAAGAACAGAATAAGACATACCATACTGGACAGGGCTCCCAGTCAACCAGCATTTCTGCTTTGCCCTAATGTAAGAAAAGACAAAAAATAAAATCCATTCTTAGCATAAGGCTATTATGTCTGATTATAGGCATTGAGTTTCACTGATTTTCAGAAGACACTCCTTCATTAACTGTAATTCAAAAAGACTGAACACATAAAAAGTATCAACCTAACAATTATGGTATGTATAATATGTATTTGCCAAAACACACGGAAGTTTCTAAATCCTATATTACACTGCATACTGCCTACACTCTGCAGTTCCTTTATGACTGTCTAACCTTTCTCACTCTTTCTCTTAATACACTCCTGATGGGGAAAGCCTCTAGGCGAGTATGGTAGGAGCAATCTGTGAACATCAAAAACACATTTCAAATATTTTTTAGATAGTTAGATTAGAAACAAAATAAACACAACTATGAATACTTAAGTAGTGACCAGACTTGCAAGGATGACAAGTGATGTTTATCACTAATCAAAACATGTATCATGGAACCAAATTACTCTCGGTTCCAATGTGGTATGCTTGCTTGAATAACCATACTACTGCTAAGCCACAGCTCACAACTAAGAACACTGCTGCTACTTCTACTACTTAGCAATGCATTTTGGTCAAATTTGACTAATTAAGCCTGTTGGATTTTATAGCTTGTCAATTGTAATAATCTCAATAATACTAATTCCTATTCTATATCTATTATGAATAATCATGGTTACGTGTGCTACGCTGGACTAGCTGGACTGGTCACGACATTTACATACAGTATTGTTGCCCTGTTGTTGATTTGACTGTTTGTATTGTAAATATTGTATTTATTTGTAAGTCACTTTGGATAAAAGCGTTTGCTAAATAATTAATTAAATAAATAAAATTGTGACTACCGGAAATTGTCTGTTGTAGTAGTTAAAAAAAATAAGCAATTGAACTAAAGCGAATTAACAGGGGTTAAGTTGCAATGTTTAGCAAAGTATGAATCATTGCATTTACATGCACTTACTCTTTTGTGGCCTTTTCCTTTCAGGCATATGCCTTGGTCCCCCTGTGGGATATAAGATTACAGTCCAGTCATATATCCACTCAGAAAAAGAAAAAAAACACATTTACAATAATTAGACAGAATGCACTTTTTAATGTCTTTTCAACATAAATATGTGTCCCTGGTGTGTCTAGACACCCCTGAAATATGAGAAAAGACCATCCTCTCAGTTAATGTGTGTGCAAACACGCTGTTTAATTTGGCTCCAGATTTTACATCACATGCAGGCTCATTGGAAAATAGTAATCATAGTAGGCTTTTAGAATACTCCATCTAAAATGACCTGTTTCAGATAGGGTCTGCATAAAGGACCAGTTTAAGATAAATAAGGACTTTTTTAGGATCATGCAAAGCTACTCTAGTGGAGTATCAGAATAAAAATATAGAACTGGAAATTAGTATAATAGGTCCCCTTTAAATTCTATTTAAGTAATTAATTTACTTATTAGAGAATCTGCTTGACTAATGAGTTTCATTGAGTTTCATAGTTACCAAGCTATGGCAACAGTTATCAGAACCACCAATAATTACCCTAATAATAATAATAATAATTCATTACATTTATATAGCGCTTTTCTGGGTACTCAAAGCGCTTTACATTGAAGGGGGGATCTCCTCAACCACCAACAATGTGCAGCATCCACCACACACCAGCTTACTGGTGGAGAGGAGACAGTGATGAAGCCAATCAGTGTATGGGGATGATTAGGGGGCCATGATGGACAGGGGCCAATGGGCAAATTTGGCCAGGATGCTGGGGTTATAACCCTACACCCCACCGCACCCTACTTTTTCGAAGGACACCCATTTTTAATGACCACAGAGAGTCAGGACCTCAGTTTAACGTCTCATCCGAAGGACGGACAAACATTATTTACATACCTGACTTTTTTTTTTTTCGACTTGCGACTGTGCCCCTGGCTGAGTCTGTGAAGACGTCTCAGGTTACGTATGTAACCCTGGTTCCCTGAGAGGGAACGAGACGCTGCGTTGAGACGCGGTGGGAACGCCTTGCGTGATTGCGTCGTGAAGCACATCTAAAATCAGTCCAATGGAAACGGGAGACGTCATGGGCGGGTGACGTCACCGACCAGGAAGCTATAAAGCACTCCCGCGATCAGAGAACACTAGCTTTGAAAAAGCCTGAAGCAAGATGATCACATGCAGGGAGTATGGCAAAGCAACGCAGCGTCTCGTTCCCTCTCAGGGAACCAGGGTTACATACGTAACCTGAGACGTTCCCTTTCAAGGGAACTCGAGCTGCGTTGAGACGCGGTGGGAACCCTGTACCCACGACGCCATATGACAAATGCCTGTACTGTATGAAGACCATGCGCACACTATAAACAAGCCCCCTAGACCCTGGAGTGGAGTCTAGGTCCAAGTCATAAAAAATAGACAACTGTATGCGGTAAGGACATCCTGCCGCATTACAGATGTCGTGGAGAGAAACTCCTGAATTTAAAGCCATACTCCTAGTAGAGTGGGCCCGGACAGCCAAAGGTGAAGGCTGTCCAGCCGCTACATAAGCAAGTGAGATAGCCTCAACTACTCGCTTGCTCAATATCTGTCTTTAGCTTTTCCTGATTAAGGTGGAGGACAGAAGACCTGCAGCACAATTGACCCGCAAATTGAGTAGGGACCTAGGAATACAACCCGGCCTGGGGTGAAGAAAGACTACCACCATACCAGGTGCAAATCCAAGTACGTGCAGGCCTCATTCTCATGTACCACGGAGAAGATGAAATAAGGATCTCTCCTCAGAGATAACCCAGCAAAGAAACATACATTGCAGAAATCAAGTACTGTACCATAGGGCAGATAGCAAGATTCAGAAGGTGTTCTGAACACCAGGCAGAGAACAGTATACATTTCAATTTTCAGTCTTCTCGTGGAGGGAGCTCTAGACTGGAGTAAGGTCTCCACGACCTCAGTCGAGAGACCTGAATCTATGAGCTGGGCCCCCTCAGAGGCCGAGCCCACAGTATCCATGACTCCAGATGAGGGTAACTCCCGGGAGCAGAGATATCGGGAGATGCGTACAGGTGTAGCCTCGACCACACCTAATACATCGCATCCAGTCCAAGCGGAGCTGGATGCGTCAGGGATAACCACAAAGGCAAAGTTTTAACCGAAGTTCTCCCAAAGAAGCTCCACCACCTCGGGGTGAAGTCTCCATTCCTCAGCCCCTGCCTCAACAGGATATCTGCTCTGATATACGAGACCATCAGTGTGTTGTCCGGAAGGACAGGTGACCTCTCGGTTCTGACAGGAAGTATTGAGATTCTCGGAATACCGCCATCACTTCTAGCCAATTATGTGCCAAAAGGAGATGGTCCTGCCAAAGACCCTTCGCCGAATGACCACTCATGATCACCCCCCACTTGTGAGGGAAGCATCCGTCGATAGCATAAGCGTCAACAAGAAGCCCCCAACACTGGGCCTGGGCGAGAAACCAAGGTTCTTTCACATGACCGAGGCACGTAGGCATAGCCGCGTGACCTTGATCATGCGAAAACGGATTTCCCCTCGGAGAAAACCCCTTGGTCCTGAGCCACCACTGCAGGGGTCTCATGTACAGAAGGCCAAAAGTAATTACGTTGGACGCAGCTGCCACAAGACCCAACAGTCTGAAACTGTTCCACAGTGAGTGACTGGCCTAGTTTTACCCCATTTACGGCGAATCATTTATAACACCTGGAAAAGTGGTCCTCTGAGCTGGGAGGAGCACACTCTTCTTGGCGTTGAGTCGCAACCCCAACATCTTAAATGAGACAGAACGACATCTCGATGCCGAACTGCTATCTGCTCAAATTGAGCTAGGATCAACCAATCGTCGATAGTATAATACGCAAATGCGCTGGAGTCTCAGAGGAGCCAGAGCTGCATCCACGCATATTGTAAAGGTGTGGGGTGATAAACCTAGGCCGCACGGAAGAACCCGATATTGGTATGCTTCGCCCCCGAAAGCAAACCTCAGGAACCTCCTGTGATGAGGATGGATAGATAAGCGTCCTTCACGTCTATTGTGACAGACCAGTCCTCGGGCTGAATCTGTGACACAATCATATTAGCGTAAGCATACTATGAACATGAGATTCTGAAACCTGCCGTTTAATTGACGCAGGTCTAGAATAGGACGCAACCCCTCATCCTCATTCGGAACAATGAAGAAGCGGCTGTAAAACCCTGACTGTCTGCTGGGAGGAGGAACCCCTTCTATAGCTCCTTTTTGCAAAAGTGTCAGCACTTCCTGCTCCATAACCAGAGCCTGCTCGAGGTCCACCAATGTGGGGAGGACCCCTAGAAATCTGGGCGGACGAGAACCGAACTGAATTCTGAACCCTTTTCTATAGTGTGCAGGACCCACTGAGAAATATGTGGCAGTAGTTTCCACGCTGCCAGAAATTCTGCTAAGGGCACCAGTCTCTCGAGACTGGCCTCTGGATTTGGTTGAACAGTCACTTCAGTGCCCTGAAGCGGCGAACCGGCAGGGAACAACCGAACTGACCGTTCTACGACCCTCCTCGGAGGATCGTTTGGGGACGCTGACACCTCGGTGCCCTGAACGGAGGACCGGCAGGGAACAACCGAACTGGCAGCGCTGCGACCCTCCTCAAAGAGTCGCACCCCATAGGTCGCCGAGGAGAAGCGATTTCTTAAAACCTTCCCTGCCCCGGAGGAACCTTCAGAAGCCTGATAGCCTCAGGACTTCTTGTCTAAGTTTTATTAGAGATAACGACAGTCCTCAGATCTTGCCTACCTCTAACTATCTTAGCTCCAACGACCCTCCTCGGAGGATCGTTGGAAAGAGCAGGCACCTCGGTGCCCCGAAACGGCGAACCGGCCGGGAAACCGAACTGACTGCTCTACGACCCTCCTCGGAGGATCGTTTGGGGACGCTGACACCTCGGTGTCCTGAAACGGTGAACCGGCAGGAGAACCGAACTGGCAGCGTTGCGACCCAGAGGGCGCCGAGGAGAAACGATTTCTCAAAACCGTCCCTACCCCGGAGGGGACCACCCTCAGAAGCCTGCAGCCTCGGCGTCAGGGCTTCTTCTTCCAAGCTAAATTAGAGATAAAACAGTTCTCAGATCTTGCATATCTCTAACTGGCTAGACAGCGACCGCCACCCAGGTCCCTCTCGATTGTGGATGAGCCCGAATGGCGACGCTCTAATTTGCAGCACTTTAAGCTGCGAGGAGCTTTAGTAGGCTGAGACTGCTCCCGCCCAGCAGTCTCAGGAACATTAGATCGGTGAGGAAGACACCTCTGGAACGCCGCTGGATAGAATATATCTTCATTTTGTTGAAAGCGAAGCGTTCAGAGAACAGACATATATATATTATTATTAGTTTATTTTTTCCTTTATTTTTCTTTACATCAGAAAAACTTATATATATATATACATCACTCCGTGGCCACCAGCAGGAAAACAACCGAACTGGCAGCGCTGCGACCCTCCTCAGAGAGTCGCCCCTCACATACATCCATGTCCTTATATAGTTTACCCACCAATGCTGCCTAATAATATTTATCTATTATTTATGATGGCTGGTGGATAACGTCGGGGAAATGATGACGCCGACTCGGGAGAGAGATAGCTAGTAAGCGTCTCTTTAACCCGAGGCACTGTCATATGACATTTAATACTCAAAACATTACTTTAGTAGAAGTTTTGGGGATAAACACATAAAATAGAAACCGGTTTATTCCACGATCTCAACTCCTCAGTGTAGAGATAGGAAAAAACGGCAATCCCCGACGAGGAGGCTGAGATATAGAGATTTAATTATATTCTCACTCTCATAATGTTCAGTTGGCCAGAAAACATTTAACTTGGCAATCAGCACAAAATAAAACCTTTTATAAGCTCCTCTTTATACAACAGAGTTATGAGCTGACTTATTTATTTATTCATTGAAAACTCACACACATCTGCTTTATTCATATAAATATATATATATATATAGGCTATACACATATATTGTTTTTAAACACTAACGATCACCAATTCCTCGGAACTGGAGATCGCAGCACGAGAGTCTCATCGCGGGGAAAAGAAAACGCAGCGCGTGCTTCTCCCCGAGATAAGCCACTGGATTTAACACGTGAAGGCAGAGATAGGGCGCGCCCGTCTCAAACCTCGCTGTTAGATCCATTTGCGCTCCCCAAGATGCGCGTCGCCGTTGTGCCTCGGCAGCAGCGGGACTCGCGCCTCGGGAAGCGCGCACCGAATCGTCCTCCTCGAAGAACGCCCGGCGGGAGCGAGGTGATTAACAGACAACCTCTCGCAACTCAGTCAGCCCCCTCGAGAACTGACTGGGTATGCTCTACTCCCAAACAAGCAACGCAAAGCTGATGCGCGTCCCCAACCGAGATAACACGAGGGTAGGGAACAACACAACGTTTTGAATTCTTGTTTCTTCATAATATATATCTAGATACTGAGACAGACAACAATAAATAGACATGGACAGACAGAGAGCGCTTGCTGAAGGCAACAAAGCTAGTGTTCTCTGATCGCGGGAGTGCTTTATAGCTTCCTGGTCGGTGACGTCACCCGCCCATGACGTCTCCCGTTTCCATTGGACTGATTTTAGATGTGCTTCACGACGCAATCACGCAAGGCGTTCCCACCGCGTCTCAACGCAGCTCGAGTTCCCTTGAAAGGGAACAGCTGTGGGTTTGGAGAAAGAAAATTACTCGTATACCAAATAAATATTTAACTTATTATTTAAAATTCTTGAAGATCACAACATCGCACAAGTGTGGCAGTACATGTATTAATAGGTGTAAAGTACATGCATTCTTATTGCGATTTAATTAAGGTTGCTCCATTAACTCCACGTGTTTCATTTTCTCATTTATGTCCATCCTGTTTGTGATAATCCTAATTTGTTTCAACAAGCGCTGATCCTGTTCATGGGAGACTGACATTCCCAATTATTTTGAATATTTGAATTATCCTAATATCTTTAATAATAAAATTTGGCCTAGTAATTTCAAGATTTGATTAGTAGTACTTATTTTACTTTTAGATTTATAATGGACTCACAAAATTACTTCCAACAGCCCTAGTACAGAAACAGATAGACCTATCATCTATCTAATTATGTAATATCAGATCAACTTTTCTAGCAGATTATACATTGAAAATGAGAACCCTTGTAGGTGATGAGACACAGGGCCCACAACCCATCTAAATTATCCAGATAGAAATGTGTTGCCCATTTTCAATGTGAAAGTGCCCAAGGAACAATCACTCGGCAAGATTGCCCAGCAACATTGCTCAAAAAGTTGCCCTGTGTATCATCACCTAGTGAGTTTTACTTTATCAAGCAGCAAAAAAGTTATAGCATGGTGTGTGAGTTCATTTCGTTGAAAAGAGCCCTGACCTGCATCAAGCTCTATGGGGGAAAAACAATGGAAGTTAAGTAAAGTTAAGGTAACCCATGGGTCAAACACTTTTGGCCTTTACAAATATAAACTGTAACTCTTTAAAAAATTTTCTAATTACCTTGCCCCTCTGTGGATTCTGGCTGCTCCACTTGCCCCTCCGTGGATTCTGGCTGCTCCACTTGCCCCTCCGTGGATTCTGGCTGCTCCACTTGCCCCTCAGTGGATTCTGGCTGCTCCACTTGCCCCTCCGTGGATTCTGGCTGCTCCACTTGCCCCTCAGTGGATTCTGGCTGCTCCACTTGCCCCTCAGTGGATTCTGGCTGCTCCACTTGCCCCTCAGTGGATTCTGGCTGCTCCACTTGCCCCTCCGTGGATTCCGCCTGCTCCACTTGCCCCTCCGTGAATTCCGGCTGCTCCACTTGCCCCTCCGTGAATTCCGGCTGCTCCACTTGCCCCCCCGTGGGGCTCGCCTCGCAGGGTGTGAGCTGCAGAGTAATCAGCTGATCCTCATTGCCACTGGAATCCTGGGTCCATCCTGTGCAAGTTAACAAGTATTGTGTTTTGCTTATTTAAGTTAGCCTGCAGCGCCACTTTTGAAAAATCCCGAGAAATGGCATACCCAAACTAAGAACAGATTCATTTCATGTACCCTTTGCACTAAAAGCACAAGTATAGTCTCATTTGAAAGCTGACACCTGGCACTTTATTGGAAATGTAGAATTAATTATTGTCATAATGAAAAAAAGTTTGTATGAATAGCTTCAAAGTTGTGTAAGTTATTAGAAATTTATTTTTATGAAACATCTTCATGAAAATTAAATTGAAGTTGGCACTGGAGCAATCTAGAATTGCACTCCAGCTAAAGCCACATGTCTGACCATGTTATATTTAAAATTTGAAGGTGATAAGTCTAAAACTCTGCATTTAGTTAAATGTTTTTTAAGATCTGATAATTTGATTAGAATTTAAAATGCAAACTTGTGTTTATTGTCATCTATAAGCATCTATTCAGTCTATTGTCTCTGTTGTTTTGTGGTGCAAACGAGCCCCATTCAGTGTCAAGTCTCTCCTGCTCACATTTCACACATCTCCAGCCTGGTTATGGCCCTAAATATGCTTTTCTTTTGTTTGCATTATAATGGCTAACGATCTGGCTATTTACGCTGTTTCACCCCCTAATTTGTTGTATCAAAGTTCTCACTTCACATTGAAACTGTATCAAATGCCTTTCTTGAATAAAGAAACAGTTCAGTAAGCATTCCTATTTAGAAAAATTCATAAAAATAACAGCTAACGTTAGATGGCAGGTGCACCTGAGCTAGCTAACGTTAGCATGTTAGCTTAGCACACCATCAATACACGACATTTATAAGATTAAAACCATGTTTGTGCTCCAAACTTACTTTACAGCTCAAGTCGAGTGTTTTAAATAACCTTCTGCGAGCTTATTTGGCTTCAGATAAAAAAATCAGACAGAAAATGTATTCTTTTATTAGTATTATTAGTATTCTGCACGATTATAAAGTCTATATCGATTACCATTACATTATAAATATAATCTATTATAATAAAAATACCTGACATGGCTCGAAGAACACAGGTAAATCAAATATCATTGCAATCATGTTTATTGTCTTCAAAACATCTTTATCTGCATGTTACAGCGATCTCTGATAGCTCTGTTTATGTGAGTGACGTCCTGGAATGTGCATCATTGGTTCTTCTTCGTGCTCCCATATTTGGACAAAACACATGTGCATAGAGCCATAGAGCGCCCTCCGGCTGCTGGTATGGATTGAAAACACAGTACATCAGAGTATCCAGCGCTCTTTATGATAAAATCGACGCATTTTGATATAAATTCAATAAATATTATTCCTGTCTATAGAAATCTGATGTGAACCTATGAGAATCTATCAATATTTCTCCAAATCTGCACATTTTTGAGCCAAAAGCCCTGAGGGACGTTGTTTTGTCACGCGCTGTCATGACAACACCACGGGAGTTTTTTTATGAATGGAGCAGCTGACGCTCATAGGCAGTGGGCCAAGTCTGTTTTTCTCCTTTAGTTTTCGATTTGATAGATCTCCTCCAGGGAACTGGTTAATTTTTTATAACTGGCTTTATAAATAGTTGTTGAGCACATTACTGCTTGTTTCCAACGTCAATTGTTGCACATTAAAAATATAACGTAGATATAATCTCGCTAGCTAACCACAAAATGTTAGCCGGAGTAAGAACCAATCAAAGCTCGTGTTGTTACCTTGTCAACTTGAGTTGACCAATCACGTCATTATTTGAACCTGTGCCCGAAGACCCGGATGTGAACTGAACTCGCGGGCGCGGCGGCCGGTCAGTGGCGAGTCCACCGTTTTTTGGCTACAGTGTATGGCTGCACCACACATCGTGGAAACGGTAGGTAACTGATTAGCACTAGCATTATCCGAAACATTGTAAAAAGTCTGAATGCATTGGTCTTGGCATATGGTCGCCGAATGCTACACACGTGGGTAATGCTAAGCTATTTGTCGTTTTAAATGTAGTATACGGCAAGTTGGCTAGTGTTAGCACCTGAAGTAACTTTGTATGGTAGGATCAGCTTTTTTCTCTGTGGATACCGCAAGCTAATTATTTTTTTAACTGTGTGTTGTAAAGAGTTTATCAAGGGCTTATTTGCATTTGTCTTTAAATGTTGACTATGACGCTGAAGTTTTTTTTCGTCCAGAAGAAGAAAGTTTTAAAGTTTTTTTCCATCGTTCAGCCCCTTCCGTGTAACTAGCTAACAGTTATATGAATTTATCTTATTTGAAGTGAAGCTTATGTACTGCGAGAGTATTTCCCAAACATCTCCAGGAGTAAGTTACACGATACACGTTGTCCTGCCTGTTTTAGACAACTCCCTGCTCCAACACAGATGATTTAAACAGCTTCCATAGTTCATAATGAGTTGACAGTTTGAATCAGCTATGTTGGGGCAGGGAGATGTCTAAAACACACACGGTTATATAGTTAGCTTACGTTATCTCCTGATTCCTGTCTAATCGCACATTGTATTTTGTATATTTTGCATGCGTTTCCTCTCCTGATGGTGAAGCCGACATCTGTAGGGCAGAAGGCAGACGCTCTTGGAACACCTCACTTGGGTGAAGTAGGCAACGTATTAACGGTATCTCCATGAGGCAACGTCCACGTTGGATTTATTTTGTATAGTTGGCTATACAATGGCTATGTATAGTTATGTTATAGTAAGGCAAACATCAGATAAGGGGTTTTCAAAGTCTGAGACTGCGTGCCTTCAAACAAAGTGTGGGAAACGACGTGCCCCCCACCACATTTTTAGTTTACTTGGTAAGTTTCGCTCAATTCCTGGATGCCTTTGGGATCATAATTATATATTTTTTTATCCCATAGGCACTCAACATTTGAGCCAAAATAGCCTAATATTGCTGAACATAACTTCTTACTGCACCAAACAGTTATAAACAAAGGTCTGTCCTAAGGCATTTATTAGTTTCAGCCTGATGAGGGGAAAACAGTTCCCAAAACTACTGTATCTGAACTCTCACACATGTGGGCTATTCTGTGTGATCTCCTTTTGATAACTAATGCAAGTAATGTAATAGTTTCACTTCCATTGATCCTCCCCTGAAACTGTTTGGAGGCCCGCCACACACCTTGAAAACCCCTGAGTTAGATTATCAACGGCTAACTAGGGCTATTTAGTGAATTTACAACACCAGACAAAAACGAACTTGAACCAGATTAACTTTTATTAGTGTCATGTTATTTAAAGATGTACTCAGGCCATGGCTGCATGCTCACAATGTTGTGTGTTTCATCCTTAGACAGCGTTGGTGCAGTTCCTACATATGGCGCTTTTCCACTGCATGGTACGGTACGGCTCGGTACGGCACAGCACGCTTTGGCGCTTTTCCACTGCATGGTACGGTACGGCTCGGTTCGGCTCACTTATGGCGCATTTCCACTGCATGGTACGGTACGGCTCGGTTCGGCTCACTTATGGCGCTTTTCCACTGCATGGTACGGTACGGTACGGCTCGCTTTAAATGGTACCACCTCTGTTGAGGTTCCAAGCGTACCATACCGATACTAAATGTGACGTGAAAACACTGCAGATCACTGATTGGTCAGACAGAATCGTCACTTCAGCGTCATTGTATTTGCGACACGAGACACTAAACCTGCTAGATGTAAATAGCCAGACAACAGCCAACGCGGTAGCACCTGTTTTTACCACCGGACCTACAAACTTAAAAATTAAAAAAAAAAAAAGTGACTACCGAGCCAGTAGAGGTGGCAACTATTAACGATCAGTCCCACCCACTTTGAAGCGGTACTAACTGCAGTGGAAAAGCAACCGAGCTAAAGCGAACCGAACCGTGCCGTACTGAGTCGAGTCGTACCACGCAGTGGAAAAGTGAAGCGAGCCGAACCGAGCCGTACCATGCAGTGGAAAAGCACCAATAGACACATGTCTGTGCATGGTAGCTGGTGCTTTCTACATGTGCAGTTCCCCCCCACACATTGTAATGCTTTGCACTGGCAATGCACAAGCTCCAAGACACTTTTTGGTGCTGGTGGAAATGTCATCCAATGAACTGCATAGAATTCCCCCTCGATCCTCCATCCATGCTGCATTAGGGGAGGTATGTCTGGCAGGCTTTGCAAACTTCTCCTGTAGAACAGAGGAATAGAAAATATTTTGGTATATATTCCAGTATGAATAGGATGAATTGTCAGGTAGACAAATATGACAAAGAATGTGTTTATCAAAGGTGGTTACTTTTAATCTAGTTATCTCAATGTTTAGATTTGTATGAATACCATGTAATGTCTTTGTTTCAAATAAAACATTCCTTTAAAAAAATGACTTTTGTGTTCAATTCATTGTCAACCTTACACTATTCACTGTAATCTTATATTGAATATGCTTTTTGCCCTTGTTAAATCTCCAGCTTTTCAATAAAATTAAGATAAAGTGTTCAAAAATATACATGAATAAAAAATCACTTTGTGTAGTTAAGATTCACTGGTAGTGTGAGGTTTATTTAACATACTTTCTTAAACTAACTACAATACACACATACATAGCCAAAGTTACACGATCAATACACAATTATTTTAATAGAAAATTTGCTAAATTTATGGATTTGATACATACCTTCAGTATCTTTGGCTGACATTTCTCTCCTCCTACATGCTCTTGCAATGTGATCTTTATTGGTGAAGAGCATGTAGCATTCCCTATGGAAGCCCACATTAACTGGCACATCTTAGGCTCTCCAGGTTTCTGTTAAATTGAATGTTGCTATGGCTTTTTCAGCTATTAAACTCTCAGCAGTGTTGAGGTTAACCCATTTCTGGGCACACTGAACAAATGATGCCCAACTTGTTTGAGAAAATAAGGTTATTGGGCTTTTTGCCCTAGAGGCAACATGTATACAGCACTTCATATTGTCGCACACCGGCTGTCAATCGCGTCCAGCTTTGTTGTTATGCGGTCTATGTAAATTTCTATGTATGTCACGGGTGATCAATAACCTTAGAGGTCTTCTGACGGTAAGTGCACAATGTATAGTATAGCTCGTGTAGACAAAAAGTATATAAAGACTATTTAAATCGCAGGATTTCGTTATAAAGAGAGCAAAGTTACTGTATCAAATATGTTGGTTGTCAGGGAGACGTGACAGGTTGTCAAGGAGACGGGTGATTTGTTTACGTTTTCTGGCGCTACGATTTAGTAGTTCTACAAATTTGCCCGTTTAAAAATGTAAGAGTTTAAATCGATATCTTCATAAAATGTGCACACATCAACGTTGGAAACAATGATTACACTACTTATAAGAATTTTTACATGCCATCTGTAAACAAATAACTTAGTTCCTTGGCAGGGATCTGTGAAATTCACAATTTCGGGGTCCGGCCCACGGCCTATCATAATTCATATTAAAGGTATCGACTCATTTTTTCATTACATAAATCCTGACACAAATTAAGACATAACTGTCACTATAAGTTTCTCAGAATACAATAGTGGTCAAATACTGAAACGTGAGACTTATATCTTTTTAATGATGTATAGTTTGTCAAGGTAATAACATTAAATCTGATAGTAACTTTGAACTATTAAAAAAAAAAACGCTTCAGTGCGTCCTCGCTCTGACTGACGGTTAACAGGTTTAAACAAGTGTAAAGCACACATCATTACCGAACATATAAGTATAACAGTTTCATTTTCCATCTATGAAGGACCACCACCATTAATGCATGCATGAAGGTGGTGGTCCTTCATAGACGGAAAATGAAACTTATACTTATAAAAGACATGTTCGGTAATGTTTTAAGTTTATTGGAAACCCCAACCAGTAACAGAAACAAAATCCCTTCTGTTTTTAGTGGTGAGCAGTGGGCCCATTCCTGGCAGCCAAAGGATTCACTCCAAAATAATGAAAATAAATAAAATGTATGTTTTGAACTCCATTTTGGTTTCAGCCTATTTATTAAATTGTTTCTGTGCTGCATTTGAAGTCATATCTCATCTTTCTGTAGTAATGAAAAGGGGAACATCTCCAAGAATATGACCTGGAGTTTAATCTCGAAAGGGAATGTACTAGAAATGTACTTAATCCAACTGAATTTTCTTTTTCAGATGTTATTCAAAAGCATGTTTCATATTTCATGATTATAAATTGCACTGTTATTTTATTACAGTTGACGTGTAATTTGATTTCATGTTCTGTTTTCTGTGCTTTTAAAAAAATAAGACTGTCCTTCTTTATACTCGCACATTATATCATATCTTTTACATTGTCTCTCTCACTCTCTTCTACTCCAAACTCATCAGCTAACTGGGTGTTTTATGTCTTAAACCAAATGTAATTTCATCTCAACCCTCTTGAACCAATCGTGTCATACAGTAGGTCCCTCCACTGTGGTCATCAGGAGAAGAGCTCCACATTCATCTAGATCTCAGCATTGCTACTCACCCCTTCACCACCACCAGTGTCGGCTCCATGTAGGGGATATCCCTTTTCATATCATGCATTTCTCTTAAAAGAATGTCTTGGTGTGGTCCAATTGCCAAAGACTATAGTTTCAATTTATGCACCTTGTCAATAAATTTGTTTGATCATTCTTTAAGTCTATAGTGAGTAATTAAGCAATAAATAAGCATTTGGAATATTTTCACTTATATTTTTGTGAAAGAACACAAATACACTACAATAACACTTGCAAAAGATGATCATTTTTGTTTTTACTTTTCCATACATAAATTAAATTCAAAACAATATGAGGATGAAGTGGTTGAGACAAAAGGAACAGACTACATTGAGCATATTTATATGTGAAATTTGTTTAACTTTACAAGTGGATTCTTTTTTAATTAAAATGTAGGTAAAATTTAGATATTCGAATTATCCATATATAATTTAATCAGGGCTCTCATGTTTTTATAAAAAAATTGGAGTGAGGTTACATTTGTTAGGAGAGGAGCCACTCACATATTTGAAACAGTGGCCCCAAGTTTTTGCTTGCAGTTCAATTTTATCTATTGTTCTTGACCAGCACAAACTATAGCAATTGGTCAATCTGATTAACAGACTAATTGATCCAAATAAAATATATGATTTTATCTTCTAGAACTGAACAGTTTTTGTCACTAGTTAAAAAGCCAAATATTGATTTATTGAGAAGGTCTTGATCTGGAGAGTAGCCTATTTCACACATTTTGTAATTCTTTAATATTATGATATTGTTTGTATACTTATTGCATCTAATGCTGACATATATAAGTGGCAGTTTATTACATTCATCAGTTGGTAAAACAAACATTTGCAGGCCATAATTAAATAAATAAACATAATGGTAAATAAAACTTTTTTTTTTAAGTCGCTCTTTGAAGGGTAGCATAACTCCCGCCGACAATCTTGAATTCATGTCTATTGTAGCCTACCAGCTAAAACCACAGATTTGAAGTCTTGGCGATTTATTTTTTCATCCTAATCATATATAAATATAGCATAATGTATGTTTCGGCTGTATAATGTATGTTTCTTAATATAGAATAGTAAAGACACATAACATTTATAACATTATTCCTGGTCGGGAAACCAGAAGAACTACAAGTATGGTGACTGATTTGTACACTTTTTAAGAAGTTCAATGGCGCGTCTCTCGTGGGAATTGTAGTTTATATAGTTTTTTTCCCCAACTGCTTACACACAAAATCTTTTTTATGTCACACGATTTTTTTAAACCTCTCACTCAAAGTGCAAAACTGCACACCACATCTACAAAAACAATAAACTATTTCTCAGCCTTTGACTTAGTTTTCAATTGCATAAAACACTTTTTTCAAAACACTAGGCTACACACAATTTTGTGTGTGCAGTTTTGGGAAAGTTTTGAAAAAAGGTGACATAGTTTTGAAAATGTGTGCAAGCAGTTGGAAAAAAACTGTAAATAGTGTACATTGGAGACGCCCCTGATGGTTGTTCTACAACTACAATAACAGTCAAATATACTTAATGACCTGATAGCCTCGCGATTTTTTTTTCATCTTGATCATTTAAATATAGTATAATGTATGTTTCAACTGTAGGAGATTGTTGATATAATACACTCACCTAAAGGATTATTAGGAACACCATAATACTGTGTTTGACCCCCTTTCGCCTTCAGAACTGCCTTAATTCTACGTGGCATTATTATTATTATTATGTCTTTATTTCAGACCCATGGGTCCATATAAACATACATCATAAATTAACAAACAAACACCAAATACAATTTAAAAGACATACAAGCTTTCTTTCCAATGCTTCCAAAAACAAGAACAATACCTTGTATCACTCAATGTAATGTCATTTAAGACCCTAATAATACTATTTTTTGAAACACTCAATCTACATATAAAATTATACATACATTTCCTTAAAACAGCATTCAACGTAGGCACATTATTACCCACAAACATTTGGCTTGCACTTGACCACCTTGGAAGCTTAAGCAAAAATCTAAGTGCATCATTAAATGCCACCTGAAGCTTTCTCATATTTGCTTTAGAGTATTTACACCAAAGGTGGGCTGTATATAAAGAAGTACAGTATGCCCTAAATAGAGTTATTTTAACCTCATCTGTACACATACAAAATTTACGAGCAAGCATATTAGCCTGCCCATAAAGTTTACAGCACTGACGCTGCACATCATCATCATCGTTTAAATCATTTTTAATGATGTGACCTAGGTATTTTACTTTATTCACTACATTTAAAACTTGGTCATCTAAATAAAAAGAAGGATAATTTAGTTTAAGGTCTTCTTTGGCTTTAACAATCATGATAACACTCTTTTTAACATTAAATTTTATGTCATGCTTCATACCATAGCTTGAACAAATTCGAAGCAACTGTTGTAAGCCGGCACTGTACGGAGACATAATGACAACATCGTCAGCATACATCAAATGATTAATGATACTATCACCTATCAGGCATCCAGTCTTACACTCATTTAATTCCACCGAAAGACCATCCACATATAGGTTAAAAAGAAGGGGTGACAATAACCCCCCCTGCCGAACCCCATTCGTCGTATAAAACGGCTCCGATACGTTATCACCCCATTGCACTTTTAGAGTTTGATGTATATACCAAAAATGTAAGATTCTTATCATATATGGGGAGACCCCTCTTTCCTGCAATTTTGTAAATAACTTAGTATGGTTAATTCGATCAAACGCCTTGGAAGCATCTAAGAAACACATGAAAACTGTGGAATTATGAGCATTGAACTTACTAGCTACCTCTTTTAACGAATATATGCATAAATCAGTGCCATGCTTACTTTTAAAGCCGAATTGATTATCCGTAGTTGTTAAGTATTCTTTGACCCTATCCATGAGGATTTGTTCAAATATTTTCGAGAGGACACTCGCCAAAGCAATTGGCCTATAGTTTTCTGTCCCGGTTATTTTACCTGTTTTATCTTTAATAACAGGCACTAGTAAGACTGTTATCATGGAATCAGGTAACACTCCATGAAATAAAAAACCTGTAAAACACAAAGCAAGTAACACTGAGATCCTAGAGCTAGCGTGTTTCAAATGTTCAGCTGTTATTCGGTCTGGACCACCAGCTTTATTATCGGCCAATTTCTCGATTGCGTACTTCACCTCATCAGGTGTAATAATCATACCTACATCATTTGATACATGACCAACTTTAAATTCCTTCCTCTCAACACAATTAAAAAGACCTTCATAATATTTCCTCCACAAGTTGACAATATCCTCAGCCCCAACTGCCCCATCCATGCTATTCGGCATAGGTATTTTCCTGTTATTTATAGCCTTAACTTCTTTCCAAAATTCATAAACATTATTTTGCTGAAGGTTCTTGGCCAATGAGTTTGCTCTCATGGACAGCTCGTTCCTTTTTATATATCGCAGAGCATATTTAAATTTAGCATTTGCCACTTTCTTATCCTCAAATTCTGGGCCATACCTAGCTTTACCTTTTAAGACCCAGTGTTTGAATGCAACTCTGGCCTGCAAATGCAGTTCAGAGACATAATCATTCCATCCGGCCTTAAAATTATATTTTTTAACCCTTTTTTGGCAAAAAGATCTACTGGCATCATCTAAGCAACCCACTATTTCATCATACATCTTACATAGATTGTACTTGTGCTTAGGATTCTTACAACCAGCATTATCACACACAATAGTCTCATTTGGGACTTCTATATTACTCAACCTCTTCTCTGTCAATAATTTATATCTCCAAAGATCATTTGCTGTGAGTCTTGCCCAGTCTAATTTGCTTTTTCGTTCGGAATGTTCACATTTAGTCAACTCAGGTAAACTTTCAACATTTAGCATAATTGCAATTGGTATGTGGTCTGTTGTAGCTAAGTTATATAATATTTCAAGTTTATCTAGGGAATCATGTGCATCTGCTGTACATATACAGTGATCCAGCCAGGATGTTGTATTCCATGCCTCACTTATATATGTAAAGCTTTCTGCTGGTAATAATGTTTGGCTGGAAAAAAACAACTTGCTATCCAGGCAAAACCTAATTAGCTGTTGGCCAAACAAAGAATTATTATCAGATATGTCAGCATTCATATCCCCCAATATAAATATACTAGTACATACATTTTCATTTATAAAAGCACTTATAAAAGCAAGCATATTCATATATTCATCTTCATTTTGGCTACATTCATATGGAGCATACACGTTCAAAATTACAAAGACCTTTTCATTATGCTCCACTTTGATTGCTATACACCAGTCTGCTAATCTAATCACAGTAATCAGAGGGTCGTATTTCTTATGCCAAAAAATGGCCACACCACCAGGTATTCTGCCACGCATTATTCTCTTACTTAAGTCAGTTGTGGATTCTCCAACTCCATGGAAATCCTCATGCATGGAATTAAGTTTATCTAGATCTTGTTTTGATAAAAATGTCTCTTGTAAACACAGAATGTCCGCATTCTCCAAGAGTGTGTCAACAACACTCTGTTGTGCTTTATCACTAACATTCCGACCCAAGCGCAACCCTCTGCAGTTATATGACACAACTCTAAGATTCATAGATCATATAGATACAATAGACGCAAGCGCCTCAGATGCCGACACTCTTCTCAGGCTACTAGGTGTTACTACATTCACAAGGCCAGCATTTGTCCTGGGTTTGCGAGCCTCATAAAATCGTTGTACAAATACTCCATGTGGCCAAATCTGTGGCTCATATGCATCTTCCACTTTATCACATTCGACAGTTACTTTAAAGGAACTGTATCTATTCTGAGCAGTATCCATCTTTTGGCAAATAACATCACGGTGGAGTTTATCCTTTAAATAGTTGGCCAATGTCTCAGAGTCTAGATCAGGCGAAAATTTAGTGGCAAAAACACTCACCCGCTTAGTCTTCACAACTTGTATATTCCCCTCAGGACAAGTTCCGACAATGCCATTTGGCTTCTTCCCTCTTGATTGATTTAGACGAGGCTTGGGCTGTACATCAGCGTTCTCACTCACATATTTTAGCCGGCATTGATTCAACAATGTGCTAAAGGAATTTTTTAGAAATGTTGGCCAATATTTGATAGGATAGCATATTGCAGTTGCTGCAGATTTGTCGGCTGCACATCCATGATGCGAATCTCCCGTTCCACCACATCCCAAAGGTGATCTGGATGGAGATCTGGTGACTGTGGAGGCTATTTGAGTACAGTGAACTCATTGTCATGTTCAAGAAACCAGTCTCAGATGATTCACACTTTATGACATGGTGCATTATCCTGCTGGAAGTAGCCATCCGAAGATTGGTACACTGTGGTCACAAAGGGATGGACATGGTCAGCAACAATACTCAGGTTGGCTGTGGCGTTGACACAATGCTCAATTGGTACTAATGGGCCCAAAGTGTGCCAAGAAAACATCCCCCACACCATTACACCACCACCACTACCACCAGCCTGCACAGTGGTAACAAGGCATGATGGATCCATGTTCTCATTCTGTTTACGCCAAATTCTGACTCTACCATCTGAATGTCTCAACAGAAATCGAGACTCATCAGACCAGGCAACATTTTTCCAGTATTCATCTGTCCAATTTTGGTGAGCTCGTGCAAATTGTAGCCTCTTTTTTCTATTTGTAGTGGAGATGAGTGGTACCCGGTGGGGTCTTCTGCTGTTGTAGTCCATCCGCCTCAAGGTTGTGCGTGTTGTGGCTTCACAAATGCTTTGCTGCATACCTCGGTTGTAAGCTAAAATTGTATAACCCTAAAACTAACCCTACTCTGGAAACTGGAAGAACTTCAAGTATGGAACCCTAACCCTAAACCTAACCCTAACTAGCTGTAGCATAACATAGCTGTAACATAGAGCTGTGGGAACAGAGGGATAACCCCAACTAGGGAGCTGGCACAAATCTCATCTGAGACTGCTCGTCTCTTTGCCCTTTCCCTTTCTCCTCCCCCTCTCATCTTATCCGTTTCATCGATCTGTTGAAGGTTCTGATTGCTGTGTGATCAGTTTTGACTCTTTGTGTAGTGCTTTCTAAATTACAACATTGTGTAGGCAATGATAAATGGATAATGTGTAAAGTTTTGCAGTGAAAGTTTAACAAATCTGACTCATGTGTCAACACTGGGGAGTAGTGTTTATAGTTTGGGGAAAAGGGTGTGCTTTTTGATAAACACTGTTGTGTTTTTGAAATTTGAGTTCAAATCCATAGTTATAGTGTTTCAGCAATCGAGAAAAACTGTAACATATACACCTAACAGATAAACATTACTTATTATGATAGATCTTGTTTAATTACAAACAAGGTTGATTGTTTGAAAATAAGTAAAAAAACATGCATTAAAGTAATTAATTAATAATGCAGTTTGATGTTAAACAGTTTATCTGTAAACAAGATTCCAAAGTGTGATGTTTTTATCAACTATAAACATTTAAAATATTGTTTTTCAATAAAGTATGAAAAAGTAAAAACAAAATATTCATCTTTGGAAATACTTTATTTCTTGTCTTTCACAACAATACCAGTGAAAATACACCAAATTCATATTTGTCAAACAAGCCATAAGGCTGTATTTAAAAACATTGGACTGTGAGGTTAAGTTCACTTGCAAAAAGCTCCAGCAGAACAAAGAATTAAGTCATCTGTCAACTGTAATAATATACAATATAAATTATAATCGTAAAATAAAAAACGGTGTATGTTTCTGTTACATACTATAATGCATCTTTGCAGTAAATAATATAAAGTTACACAACAGTTATATACACTCAATCAAGTAGTGATCCATAGGCAGCCTCCTCTGGGGAAAAACAAAATGTCATAGACTGACACAGACACTGCTGCTGCACCACAGAATAAGTGAATATTAATAAATGCAATCAAGAATGAGTTTTTACATTAAGGCCTAAATGTGATGATAGATTATAGATAAATTGTCATGAGGTCACCAAGGTCATCATGTGCTTACAAGATTTCATGGCAATCTGCCCAATTAGACAATATTCAATTTTACATTCTCGTCTAATGATTGTGCTACAGGGAATGTCATAAGGTCAACATGACATGATTCATTGCTCAGCAAATTACAGAAATCGGTTCATAACATTTGTTGTATGCAAGTCAAAAGTTTGGCCTAACGTTGGTGCAAAAGGAAAGGTCACAGGGTCACCACAATTAAGGGGAGTCTCTCTTAAAAGAGTATACACTACCCTAATATCATTTGAGCCCAGTAATTACATCTGGAAATATCATACATGCAAAGTTTACATTTTTGGATAATATTGGTGCACCTATACTGAGAGGTTTGTGCATTTTCAATGAACTGTGCAATGTGCTTACTAAATTGCTTGTAAAATCTAAAGACACAGTTTGAATTTTCAACAAGATTTTGATGTGGTTAAAACATAGAGGTTAACCATAAGCTTGATCTGTACCTATTTTAACTGTTAGGTAAATGTGTACCAAATTTTCCCCAACCAGATTTGAAGGCACTTTTGATTGCAGGAGAACTATTGAGAGTCTACTGGATGTATTAGATATCTGTAATATATTTGATTGATTTTCTATGACGATAACCAATATATCTTTAAGTCAGGAAAATAAAACCCAGAGTGCTCATAATATCTATTGAAAAAAATGACAAGTATAATGTTTGTTTACAGTCTGGGTCAAACAATTCAGTTAAGACTAGACTGTGTGCGCTAAAAAACTTTGGGCTTTATGCCTCAAAGTTAGTAGCAGTGTAAGTTTGTGGTGTATCCAGCAAAAATTTGATGGTTTTCTTTTTCTCTGTGTTATTTCCGTTAATGATCTACATTTTAGCACTGTCCTCGATATTGTTTCAATGAGTATAGATTCATCGTCATTTAATTAATTGACCCAGTGACCAAAACGGGTCTTTGCAAATGTAATGTGTTCAATTAGTATGTCACTACAAAAAATGCTGTGGTCAGTGTGCCTAAACATTAAAAAATATGGTTGTATGTGGGCTGAAAACAGAAATGAAATATGGCTCCTACAAAAACATACCAAACATAATTCTAAAGTTGACAGTATATGCTTGAATGCACTTAACTCTGGGTGCCAAATCCCATTGTAGACCAGTGTGCTGCATGCTATTAATACAAACAGGGCTCAATACACTTAGAATCTACATGTCTACATCTGCAGTTGCAGGAAACTACTGTTTTAAAACAGTTTACTTCAATTCCCATAATCAATTGCCAGGTGTGAATTTTTATGTTTTTCTACCCATTTGCGTCTACATTAAATGTGTTGGTAGAGACGTCACATAGAGTAGACTATGATCATACAAGCATTCAGCAGCAGAGGTGAATTTTAGAGGTGAGCCATTCCTTTAAGATTTAAACATTAATAAAATATTTTGCGTTCTCAACACAAGTTGTGAACTGTGACTTTAAGATACAGTGCATGCATCTCACCTTCACAAAGGTATTCATAAAATGAACCTATCTTCTGTTGGTAGTCCTGGGCAAAGGTGGAGAGTGTGCAGCGAGGCGTTAATATTTCGCACTTAATTTCTTTTTTTTTGTTCTCCTTTCCGAGTAGCAGAACAGGTTTGTAGCCAATGGCATGGAGTTTCTCAAGCTGCAATGACAAAATTGTGTGTTTGCTGTTTAAAGTAATAGAAAAACAACATAAAAAATAACTAAGAATATTAATTTAAATTACAGTATGAATGCAGTTCATGTGTTATTTCTCATCCACTCGATAAGAAAGTTTGATTATTAAATTGCACCTGTAATTCCTTCATAATGCATGCCTGTATATGTTATGAACTCAAGAATTCCTGAGTTTCAATTATATTTGCTGTGTGTTAAAATTTTGCTCTGGTAGATCATTTAGGTATGTGATGTATTACGGTGAAGATGTGATAACTTTATGGTTGTATTACCACCACTAAAATAAAAACTACAAATCACAATTACGTGTGCCTTCAAAGTTGATAGTTAAATTATACTTTTAAATTGATTCTGATGACACAGGGAGGACAAAGTATCATTGGGAAAAAAAATATTCAAATTGATCTATATTGGCAAAAAATAATGCCTTTCTGATCTTGCGCTGGCATGCTCAATAACAAATGGTACCACTGAATGTACTTCCTAGATGATCGTTTACTGTCATGTATGAAATTGTACGTACCATGATAGTGGCTTCATCCTTGATGGATGCAGTGTTGTGGTTTTTCTTACGACCAACCACCCATTCCTCTCGCTTCTCATCAAACCTCTGAAGCTTCTTCTTGAGGCGCTGCTTGAGAGGCTGCTCCTTTTTACAATGAGAGCAGATTCTTTGAGCGCAAAATATTATTCCCTGACAAAAGGGGCAGATCTTTTTTGTAGACCCCCCTGGCATTATAGCAAACAGTCAAATACAGACAGACAGACAGACAGACAGACAGACAGACAGTCAGATACAAACAGACAGGCTGACAAAGATGGGTAAGACAGACAAGTAGACAAAGACAGACAGGGAGGAAAGAAAGAGCAATAGATAAAGACCGTGAGATAGATAAAGATTGAAGAGATGGACAGAAATATAGATACAGTGAGAACAGAGAGGATGTAAGATATAGAAAATGAAGAGATAGAGGTTGGCTCTTAAAAGTGCATTTGGGTTTTTGACAATCAGGTTCGGATAGGTTCGACAGGTGATATGTTTGACAGGATCTGCAGGGAGAACAACAGAAAATGTTAATTATGTAGTGTTATGTTGATATAAGATTTAAAAAGTGTACCCTAATAGTGAGTGATTCCCATTTTCTTATAAATGCTTAGGATAAATAAATACATATCACGTTGTTTCTATTTCCTGTGCTACTGTTAAAAGTCGCGTAACATTTTTTTTTAAATTCATTTTTATTAATATATATATATATATATATATATATATATATATATATATATATATAGAACCTATATCTAGGACTAGAACATGTTTTTTTTTAATAAAATCGTAATTGTACTAATTTTGGATGTGTAAATAATGCTTATGAATTCATCTTGCTTATTAGACTGTTGTAAGCGACTTACCGTGGTGGAATCGCGCTGGGCAATGGTTTCCTGCGATGGTCGCACACACAGTAACGTGTTGCACAATATTGCGCCAAAATATCAATCATAATTAAAAAGTACAGTCTTAATATTTTATATCCGTGCTCAAAATTTTAAAGGGGTCAGCAAATGTCCAAGTGAAGGAAACACGAGTATGTAGCCATTACATTTAAACACATATCACTTCCCAGAATGCATCCATCTCTTTGCCAAAGGATGTCCATATAAAGTAATATAAACATTTCTGCAGTAGGCTATAGGCTATAATTAATTTATTGCAACTTCATAATCAGTATTGAGATGAAAGTTCTATAAAAGTAGGCTATTCTTTTTTTCATTTTTTTGGCGCAAAAAAAAACAAAAAAAACAAAACTAAGTAGGCTCACTATAAGCCATTGCGAATTGAAATACCATCGACAATTATAAAATATCCCACAATAAATTAAGGCATGTTTTAAGCCTACAGCAAATATGCAGTCCTGCAATTATGTCGTTTTAATGTAGTCCAAAATTATATTAAAAAGAGAGGAAAAATCGTGATATTACCGAATTAGAAAAGGGTTTCAGCTAGCTACCCTCAACGTTATGGACTTGAGGGGGAAATGACAATATGTGATCGAAAATTATCAAATATCCCTCCTAAATTAATGAATGTTTTAAGCATATAGAAAATTTACCGTCCTGTAATTATGTAATTTTAATGTATTAAATTATATAAAAAAGAAAAGGAAAAAGAGTTAGTGTTAAATAATTAAAGTTCAAAATTCAAAGATGAGGGATTTCTCAAATCTATCGGACGACCCTCTCCGTTGTCAAGTGACGAATGGGGGTACCCTCAACGTCGGCTTTGGACGTGAGGGGGGAAATGACCAAACGGCATAGCCTATGTTGCAAAGAAAAACGTGGTGCAGGCACGGAAAATACGTCCCATTTGAAATACATTATATTGAAAGTCGTGTTGTGTGGCACGAAAAAAAAAGAAGGAAATTCGTGCCTAGGACACGAATCAATTCGTGTTGAGTAGCTTACCGATTAGAAAGCAAGGATTAAAATCTCCTGATTAAATGTTGAGTGAGTAATGTAGCCCTTAAAGTTTACAAAATTAATAACAATTGTAAAACAAAATAGTATGCTCTCGGAAGAAAGACATGGTGCAGGCACGAAAAATACGTGTCCCATTGAAATACATTGAAAGTCGTGCGGAGTGACACGAAAAAAGAAGAAGGATATTTGTACCCTTGGACACGAATAAATAGATTAATGTTGAGTAGCCTAACGAATATAAAGCAATAAAAACGAGGATTAAAATCTCTTGATTAGAGTGCTCTTAAAGTTTGCAAAATGAATAACAATTGAGAAAAAACAATACTGTGCTCTCGAAAGAAAAACGTGGTGCAGGCACGAAAAATACGTCCCATTGAAATACATTAGATTGAAAGTCGTGCCGAGTGACACGAAAAAATGGGGCAATTCGTGTCCATGAACACGAATCAATAGATTAAATTTCGTGACTATTTCACGAACTGCCGTGAGACTGGGTTGTGTATTCATGTTCATTCATGTGAAAAATTAAGAGGTTAGTGATGTATGTGAATACTAGCCATAAAGAATGTCTTTTTTCAATAATTTGAATATATTTTTGAATAATTCATCATACTGTATATCAGATGTTCTGCTTATTTCAGTAATATAATATGTGGTTGCCACTCAGTGTTTTTCACAGAACTTTAATACAAAAGACAGTGGAAGCTGGAAAAATAACCCAGAAGTCTGTAGGATCCAACAGCATAGTTTATTTATTAAAAACGTGTTAAACACTTTATTATGTCACATTGAAAATGAAAACGTGATTAAATAACACAACTCACATGAGTTGTGCTGTGTTGCAATACATTAGATTTACGACATTCAAGTTTATGCTCCTAACTGAGCATAATGTACAATACAAAGACAATATTACTATAAGCATTTATATTAAATTAACTTAATTAAAATTATTTTATAAGTCTAAGAAGATGCAGTATTACATAAAGAATTGTTCTCTTTTCCCATTTTAATCTTTTGTACAAAATAAAACATAATTTGAAACAATTTGATATTATATTTCAGCCAATAGCAAAATGTTGATTTCAGATCAGACAAAAATCCAGGAGGAAAATGCTCAACCAGAATTAAAGGAGAACTCCGGTCAATTTTAACATTGAGCTCAATTTTTAGTAAATTTGGAGTGCTGTCAATACAGAGAACAACGACAAAAATCGGTGTTGCCTACACCGTGTTATCCTATTTTTAAAATTTGCACCCTATTGACTTGAATGGGGCAAGTTTTAAACCTGCTTTTATCCTCTTAACATCTTTGATGTGTCATTACAAGTGCCCAGCCATGTGAGTGATTCCTTCAGAGTGAACACGAGTGAATCTGACTGCAGTAGATGTGAAAGATATGAATAAAAATGATGTTATATCAGCCAGCGCACATACCTGTATTTAGTTCCTGTTTTCGGTCGAAGTCCAAAGTAGTCGATTGTCGAGTTCACGCGCGTGATCATAGTAACTAAACCTATGCGCGTGAACTCGACAATCGACTACTTTGGACTTCGACCGAAAACAGGAACTAAATACAGGTATGTGCGCTGGCTGATATAACATCATTTTTATTCATATATTTCACATCTACTGCAGTCAGATTCACTCGTGTTCACTCTGAAGGAATCACTCAACATGGCTGGGCACTTGTAATGACACATCAAGGATGATAAGACTAAGAACTGGTTAAGTTTAAAACTTGCCCCATTCAAGTCAATAGGGTGTAAATTTTAAAAATAGGATAACACAGTGTAGGCAACACCGATTTTTGTCGTTGTTCTCTGTATTGACAGCACTCCAAATTTACTAAAAATTTAGCTCAATGTTAAAATTGACCGGAGTTCTCCTTTAACATTACTGGAGTTCACTGGCATAATCACACACCTTGTATAATTGCAAAGAAGCCCTGCAATCACAATATTAAAAGAACAAGAATAATACCCTCTTCAAGATTGAACTCTATCCAGACTTTTTGGCTTAATTCAACTGGAGTCTGGAACAAAAACGAGAAGAATAATTCCTTGAACCGTCATAGAGAGCAGAGTCAAAATTAGTTTTTATAAATAAATAAATTATAATTGTGTGAGTTACATATCAACATGTTGAAAGTGTTCCTGAGATAATTACCTGGGCTTCATGACACTATAAGCATATTATGTCCAGGGAAATGGATATATAATGGCGTCAGAGCTGGCTGTACAAGCAAGAGATCTAAGTACATAAAATCAGCAGAATAAAATTGGTATATTGACTACACAAGGACACAATATGATACAGTAATATGAGACGTTTACATTCTTACGTCTTCTTACGCGCGCTCATAAGTCTGCTCATCCAATGAAACTGAATGCCCCTGCCCATGTTAACATAGGCGCGCGTGGTTTCTGAGCTTGCCAATAAAATTTTGTTAAACTTCTTTGAAATTGAGTCAAATACGCAGAAACACACTACAAAAACAAATCGCTTTATTATGCATAACAGTGTAAACCACTGTGAAACATTCGTCTTTAATCAGTGATCCGTGAAAAATGACATGTGACGAATCTGTAGCCGTCTAACATCTGCTGTAATTCCAGGTAAAACTAACTGCGTGCACGCGCGTTTCCCCAGTTAACATGATCCCCAGTTGATCCGTAACACCGGATGATGAGCAGTGTGATACTTCAAAACTAAAACATCAACTCAAACTTAATGCAGCATCTTTATTTTTAAAGATGCACGCTATCCTTCATGTGTCAAACACAGCTACACAAGAAATAGTTGATCACTTGAATCAGATCTTTTCTTTATCTCAGCCATTGATCAAGGATGCAATTAATGATATATTGCAAAAACACAATGAAGTTGTCAGTGCTGTCATGGACTCGAATGTTGTATTTAGTGCAACCTCCAAAGGTGCAGAGTTGTCCTCTTATAAGCGAAGGAAGACATTTATAGAGCACAACTATCCAATGGTAATGCCAGTAGAGTACCATTTAGAAGAACCTGGGCATACCATCATGTTCCAATCCTTCAAATGAGTCAGGATCTGTTTAAAAACACAGATATCCTGAGCAAGATCAGAGAACAAAACACTGAGCCTGGTTATTATGTGTCATATTATGTGCGCTCTTTAAGATCGCTAAATTCGAGGCTTCTGGTCGTACCGAGGATAACTAAGTCCACTAAAGGAGGGCGGGCGTTTTCACATCTAGCTCCTAAACTCTGGAATAGCCTTCCTGATATTGTCCGAGGCTCAGACTCGCTCTCCCAGTTTAAAACTAGATTAAAGACGCATCTCTTTAGCCAAGCATTCACATAATGCATCTCATACCTTCACTCTAAGAAGAAAAGGTTCAAAAAGGAACCTTTTGAGGTTCCTGGAAATTGCAACTGTGGGGGAACCTTAAAGGTTCATTTTTGAACCTTTTTGAAAAGGTTCTAATTGGAACCTTAACTTAAAGGTGTATTAATGAACCGCATGGGTTCCATTTTGAACCTTTTTTGCGCTATCGGTATGTATGTATATATGTATGTATGTTTGTATTATTATTATTATTATTATTATTATACATTACAACTTTAATCCCATTTTACAACATAGATCACAGACACAACCTATTATTCTTCTTGAAATATGTATTTATTTCATATACAAATAAGGCATATACAAATTTTAACACAGGACAGAAAGTACAATTAAAGCTTATAGAATATTATATTTCATGAAAAAAACTAACAGAATGCAACTCAATATTCACAATAAATAGTATTAACCCATTAATGTATTTACATCATGTATTTACCCACCCATACACTCATACATTAGATTATTAATACATTAGACTCATATTATTATATTAGATATTTATATATTCAGAATATTTAGGGAAAAATATAATGTTCACAACAACCCATTACATTTACATCATGTATTTACACACACACACACACACACACATACACACACACACACACACACACATTCAGTCAAACAAAAAATTGGCCATTTTAATCACTGTGGGTGGTATTTTGGTTTCTGCGTTATGGCACATTAAAAACTTTTCAACAAATTTCAGGGTATTTTTCATCTTTGCAGCATACTCAATGTTAAAGATGAAGTGTATTGCCATCAGAACAGTAAGAGCCATGGTCAGATCATCCACTTCACAGACCTTCTCCCCTTCCATCAATATTTCTAGGAGAGACTCTTCAACCAAGGCACGTCCCTTTATGTACAGCACAGGGTTCGGTGTACGGGGTTCCTAAACAAAGAAAGGATAATGATATATAAGGTATAATGATATATAACAGTTAAAATACCATTTATGATTATAATTTTTTCACACATTTTCAAAAAGTAAAAAAAAAGAATTGGTCATTAAGAAATCTGTGACTTTGTAACATTATACCTGGTGAAATTTGCCGAATGTTGTTTTAGTCAGAATATAGTCATAAAACGAATTAATGTTTTGGTTTTAATAATACTATTACAAGTGGATTTCAGTGAGAAAAATTTTTGGTTTTGACGTCCTGCACCACTCTATAGTGGAACCTCCCACATTCAAAGAGATGGGGCATAAAAAAACAAATAATGGTACTGTACCTCATTGATAAGATATAGAGATCTTGGACTCTCCTTGAATAAAAGTGGAAGCAGCAGGACAGCAGCAGCCATTGAGAGACCTTAAATGTAAAAAAAAAAAAAATATGGGTATTATATGTTAGTGTTAATTGTGAATTGTATTTACTATCCATAAAAACAGATTAATTACATTTTCATTCATAAGCATTACCTTTGTGTGCCAAATCAATGTGGGTTTTTTTCGCTTCAGCCAACTCGGCACAAATATCCACTCCGACTTCTCTTCTGTGGCACTCATCAATAACTTTCTGTGCCACCAAGGCAAGATTATTCAGAATGTTCTTTTCAATGTTTGCATCAAGTATGCTTTCAAACTCCAAAACAAGCTATTAAGGAAAAAAATATTAACCAAAATGTTAAAATGTGCAAATGTTAATTGCTTTGAAGTCATAATTTGGAATATAATTCTACTCACAATTGCAGGGATTTTAAGGGCTGGATAACGTGAAAGTGTTTCTTTTGTGGAGTGATATTTCATATAGTCTGTCCTCTCATTCCTGGTCCGTGCCATGCAGTCTTGTAAAAGACGGATATTCGGTGTCCTCTTCATGCATTCCGTTCTCATTTTCTCCACGTGGATCCCTATGCTGTGTGCATCTTCTCCTGATTCACTCTTTCCACAAAAAACATACTTATAGGTATGCTATTATTAAATAACACACCGGTTCTTAAATCCTGAAGATTATTTGTGACTCTTACCTCTTCAGACCTTTGTCTCTTTTGGTGCATGTCTTGGACAACAGATAGATCCTCAGTCTAAAAAAATAAAATAAAGTCATTCATTACTGTAAATATCCATTAAGGTGTTGTATCATTTGGCATACCTCTTTATTAGTTACATTTTTGGTGATACATGTCTGTTGGGTGCTCTGAGAAATCATCTGGTTTTTTGCTTTCCCGAATCTGCTGCGAACTTTATTTATCTCCTCAATGTCAACCAAGGGTGATCTTTCTTTCTTGAATTTGTTCTTTAGAATCTCATGCCATGACTCCTTAAATTTAAAAATAACACTATTAATTAAACATGTATAAACTTCAAGATAACAATATGAAAGAATTTTAAAGGGTTTATGAAATTGAAAAACTCTTTTGTCATGTTCTTACATATCCCTTTCCTGTCCGGTCTCTCAAGAATTGGTATTTAGTAACAAGGGCTGAACACACCCTGTTGTACTGTTCACTTGTTGGATACCTGGGGAAAAAAAGAGAGAGAGAATAAAAATTGTCCTCCAAATTGTGCTCTAAATTTATGCTATTAATTATGCTATATAATTACCACGTATATGAGGACATCTGATCAAACAGCGTCTGAATTATTTTCGATCTCCATTTGCTCCGTCCTGTTGAAGAACAAAAATCACTGCTCTCCTCATCAAGTTTTTTTTGAATGGCCAAAGGGAATTTTGGCAGCTGATAATATGCTGGCCACACTGTTTGAGCAATGTTCTGTGAGATTGTTGCGATTGACCCATGTGAAATTCCAAACGAAGTCCTATAGAAAAAGATTTGAAATAAGTGTTATTTTGTATGTTTGTCACAACTCACAACACAGGAGACAATTTATTATTTATTTTTAGAAAGGAGACTCTGATAGGCTATTACATGTATGAGCGCGGCTGTATTTCCTTTGAGTCGTCAGTAGGTGGCACTGTGTGTTGCGTATGATACAATGCGTGTGCGTCATTTTGCCTCAGTCATTTTGAGAGACGTGTAGCGAGCAGTGTGAGAGAGATGCACACTCTCGTGAAATTGAGGATTTGAGTTCATCCATGGGTAAATATTTTGTGAATGTATTTTTGTTTAATACCATTTGTGAATGCATATTTTGTTGTGTTATTTCGGAGAACTGTCATATTTTGGAAAGTTATGTCGTGTGTAATGTCCGCGATGATATGACGTCACACCATGCGGTGTAGGCCTGGTTATTTAACATTATGCCAAATGTTATACACTTACTGTTCCGCCCTTCGGCGTTTAGTTCGTTTCCTAGTCGGACCCGTTTTAGTGACGGACCTAGTGTTCGTGCCGAGCAACAGCGCTGAAATCACCCACGAGTCTGCGTCATTACAGAGTTTGGTCAAATCTTTGTCTGTAAGTAATTTTTCGTCAGAATTGTGGTTATGAATGATGTATATGTTTACATTAAGTAATGTGTGTTATTACGTTCGTGACTCTATCAGTTTCATCGCATATGCTCAAGATTGAAGCCTTTTGTTTTCTGACTCACTAATTTATCTGCTCAGCAACGAGCCTCGGCGCTTCGCCTTAGTTTAATAAATTGATTTATTTACTTCTGTTGATTCATATAGATTAGACATGTGACAGTCTAGCAGATAGTTTGGTGTTACTGAGGATGTTTGTTTTAATTTCTATGCAGTAAGAACATCTGTAGTTTATTGTGTAAAGTGTTGACATAGAGAATAGCATACTGTTTAAACTTACTGAGTTACTGGGTAACTTTATATTTGATTGTGTAAAAAGACGTTACACTTTTGTAATGTTTATTTTCTGTTTACTCTTTCAGTCTTACAGACTTAAATGGGGAAAAACTTGAGAAATAAAACTGAGGAAGAAAAGAGAACAAAAGATAAAACATCAATCCTCAACAAGACTTCTGGAGTTTCTCTTCATTGCTGTTAACTATCTGTCTAGCTGTACAAATCAGACGTCGTACATGCGAGGGCAGAATAGTAAGAAGACAGTAATACGCCAAGTTCGACACGAAGCAGTTCAACACTCAACACTGATTCAGCGTTGCTGACCCTTCGTCATCCAAGCAACCAGGATGGATAAACGGAGTAACAACGAAGAAATGTGTCAGTCCTTGGTGACTAGATCCATCGCCCAATCAAGTAGAAAATCATCAACAACAAGCTCTGCTGCACTCAGAGCTCGAGCCAGAGCCGAAGCTGCCCGTATGCAGGTTTCATTCGCTCAGAAAGAAGCAGAGATGATGGTCGAAGAAGCATCATTAAAGGCAAAAATGCACATTCTGAAGATCGAAAAGGAGGCAGCTACAGCCACTGCAGAAGAAGCAGTGTTTGTGGATGCTATGGAAAATGCAGACATAGATTCTCGTCATGACATTGACTTACCACTCTCACCATCCAATGCTGAGCAACGGACAAGTGAGTACGTTTTGCAACACAGCAGTAGTGCATCAGAACCCATACCTATGCACACATCTTCACAACCTGCAGTAGAGACAGTCAAACAAGAAATGAGTAATCTCAGAATCGACAATGAAGATACTCACCTACAAATAACTCCTAAAAGTGTGAAATCTCAACCATCAGTGAGCACCACACAACATATTCCTGGAAATGTTCCTTCCGTGCAGACACAGAAAAAGAGACATTTTTATCCATGTGTAGATGCAACTTACCTGAGACAGCCTACTCAGCAGAGGTGGGACTCTGACAACTCTGTAAAGCATACAGCAACCATGCCAGATGTCGCAAAATACCTAATGAGAAGAGAAGTGGTTACATCTGGTTTAATGGAGTTCGATGACCACCCGGAAAGCTATTGGGCGTGGAAAACTTCCTTTCAAAGCGTCATTGAGGAACTCACCTTAACTCCAAGAGAAGAGTTAGACCTCCTGATTAAATGGCTCGGGCCAGCGTCTAAAGAACAAGCAAAAAGAATCCGAGCCATACACAGCCACAACTCAGCGGCAGGGCTAAACATGGTTTGGCAAAGACTAGAGGAGACCTATGGAACCCCAGAGGCAGTTGAACATGCACTCCTGAAGAGGATAGAGGAATTTCCCAGAATCACAAGCAGAGACAATGCGAGATTAAGAGAGCTTGGAGACCTTTTGCTTGAACTCGAATATGCAAAAGAAGGAGGATACCTCCCTGGTCTAGCTTATCTTGATACGTCACGTGGAGTGAACTCCATTTTAGAAAAGCTCCCATTTAGTCTCCAAGAAAAGTGGATTTCCCAAGGGTCAAAGTACAAAGAAAACTATCATGTCTCATATCCACCTTTCGCCTTCTTTTCACAATTCATTCGTTCTGAAGCCAAAACCAGAAACGACCCTAGCTTTATGATATCTCAAGCTCTCTACTCCGGTCCAACAAAGTCAGAGAGACCCACAAAATACAACAACAAAGTACCAGTGTCTGTGAGGAAGACTGGCGTGTTTCCTGAAGCCAAAGCAGCTCCTAACGGTTCTGTTGAAAAAGGAGCTACGGATCCAGATCGGCTATGCCCCTTGCATAACAAACCTCACGCACTCAGAAAATGCCGTACCTTCCGCAGCAAGCCAATAGAAGAGCGTAAAACCTACCTCAGGGAGAAGAACATCTGCTTCAGGTGCTGTGGTTCGACCAAACATAGAGCAAAAGAGTGTGATAAAGAAATAGTATGCAGAGAATGTGGTAGCAAGACTCACACATCAGCTTTACATCCTGGTCCAGCACCCTGGTTCTCAGAAGTTCCAGCAGATCAAGGCGAGGAGGAGGAGACCCAAAAGACTCCTCCTGGAACTCTCCCTGAAGTAACGTCAAAATGTACAGAGGTTTGTGGGGGAAACACCAATGCCAAATCCTGCTGTAAAATATGTTTGGTTAAAGTCTACCCAGAAGATCATCCAGGAAAAGTAATTCAGACCTATGCAGTGTTAGATGACCAGAGCAATCGCTCACTTGCTCGCCCTGAGTTCTTCAACCACTTTGGCCTCTATGAAAAAGCGTCTCCCTATACATTAAAGACTTGCTCTGGTGTTATGGAAACCTCAGGGAGGAGAGCAACAAACTTTGTGGTGGAATCCTATGATGGAAAGATCAAGATCAAGCTTCCGACTCTCATCGAGTGTGAAATGATTCCAGACGACCGAACCGAAATCCCCACACCCGAAATTGCTCGCTATTTCCCCCATCTGAGACATGTAGCAGATAAGATACCACCACTCAATGAAAATGCTCAGATCCTTATCCTGCTAGGAAGAGACATTTTGCAAGTGCATAAAGTTAGGCAGCAGTATAACGGAGACCATGAAGACCCCTACGCTCAACGTCTTGATCTAGGGTGGGTTATCGTAGGAGATGTTTGTCTAGACCGGGCTCACAAACCACCGAATGTCAGAGTGTACAAGACACACACACTGCCTAATGGACGGACATCCATGTTAAGTCCCTGTCCTAACAAAATTCAAGTGAAAGAGACACTTAACAGAAAAAACACTCACCAACCAAGAAGTCTGGACTGCGCATTCCAAGGTGAGGAGACAGAAAAACTTGGAGCCACAGTCTTCGACAGCCATCCTGATGATGAAAAAGTAGCTCTGTCAGTAGATGATCAAACATTCCTGGACATCATGGACAAAGAGGTTTATGTGGATCAGGCGAACAGCTGGGTAGCACCGCTGCCGTTCTGCAAACCCCGCCGTCGTCTTCCAAACAACAAAGAGATGGCTCTGCGACGACTCGTATCTCTCAGACGAACGCTAGACAGACGCACAGACATGAGAGAACACTTCCTGGAGTTCATGGAAAAGGTATTTGAGAATGACCACGCAGAACTAGCACCCGAACTCGAGGAACATCAAGAAAGGTGGTACTTGCCTCTGTTCGGGGTCTATCATCCTCAAAAACCAAATCAAATAAGAGTTGTTTTTGATTCAAGCGCCAAACATGACGGTGTGTCGCTGAATGACGTGCTGCTCAGTGGGCCAGACTTAAACAATGCCCTGCTGGGTGTCTTAATCCGCTTCAGGAAAGAGAACATCGCAGTCACCGCTGATATTCAGCAGATGTTCTACGCGTTTGTTGTTCGAGAGGATCATCGTGATTATTTGCGGTTCCTTTGGTACAAGGATAACGACTTGAACAATAACATCACTGAATACCGAATGAAGGTGCACATATTTGGCAACAGCCCCTCACCATCAGTTGCCATTTATGGTCTAAGGAGAGCTGCACAAGAGCATCAGGATGAGTACGGCACAGACAGCAAGGAGTTCGTCATGAGGAACTTCTACGTGGACGACGGATTGATGTCGGTTCCGACAGAAGAGGAAGCTATTGATCTTCTACAGAGGACTCAAAAAATGTTAGCAGCATCGAACTTAAAACTCCACAAAATCGCTTCCAATAGCAGCAAAGTCATGACAGCATTTGCCCCTGAGGACCTTGCAAAAGACTTAAAAGACCTCGACTTTAGTGCAGATCCTCTCCCACTTCAGCGGAGCCTTGGACTGATATGGAATCTGGAGAGTGACAGTTTCGGTTTCCAAGTATCCCACGAAGAGAAACCGTTCACAAAAAGAGGCATCTTGTCAACAGTTCAGAGCCTCTATGATCCATTGGGCTTCGTGGCTCCCATCACTGTTCAAGGAAAAGCTCTCGTCAGAGAACTGTCGTCCAAAGAATATGATTGGGATGATCCTCTCCCATCAGACAAGCAAGTGTCATGGAAGTTGTGGAAAGAGTCTCTTCTGGAACTAGAGAAGCTACACATTAAGAGAAGGTATGTGCCTATCCCTCTTGTCTCATCTCAAAGTCGAGAACTCTGTTTATTCTCTGATGCTTCCACTCAGGCTATCGCTGCAGTAGCCTACCTGCGTGTCACCAATGATGAAAACCAGTGCCACTTAGGATTCATTATGGGCAAAGCGAAGTTGGCGCCGCATCCAGCCCATACAGTTCCACGTTTAGAGTTGTGTGCCGCTGTCCTGGCAGCCGAAATGGCGGACACAATCTGCTGTGAGATGGACATTGAGATGCATGCCGTGAGATTTTTTACTGATAGCAGGATTGTTCTCGGGTACATCCATAACACCTCCAGAAGATTTCATGTGTATGTTGCCAACCGAGTCAATCGCATCAGGAAATCGAGTCATTCACAACAATGGCAGTATGTTGCCACTGAACTGAATCCAGCGGATCACGCCACCAGACCTACATCTGTAGACATCCTCAGAGCCTCGAACTGGTTCTCAGGCCCTGAATTCTTGAAAAGCAACAGTGAGCCTCCACAAAGCGAGAGCTTTGATCTTGTTGACCCAGAAATTGATGTTGAAGTTCGAGCCCAAGTTGCTGTCAACTACACCAAAGCTACAGAAGGTCAGTTCAGCTCAGCACGCTTTGAACGATTTTCTAGCTGGACGAGACTACTGCAAGCCATCACAAAACTTATTCAAGTAACAAGAACATACTCCAAGACTCAAAAAGTGGACGCAGTTGATGCACGTTGCCAAGCTAAAACAGTCATCATTCGTTGTGTCCAGCAAGAGTTCTATGGAGAAGAGTTAAAATGTTTGGGAGATGGGATTCAGCTCTCAAAAAAGAGTCCACTGAGAAAGTTAAATCCCTTCATCGATGAGGATGGACTCCTTCGGATTGGAGGACGCCTTACCATCGCTGACTTACCCAGAGACGAGAGACATCCTGTCATACTGCCCAAATCTCACATCGCAACTCTAATAGTGAGACATTACCATGAGGCTGTTTTCCATCAAGGTCGTCATTTTACTGAAGGTGCCGTCCGGTCAGCAGGAATGTGGATAGTGGGAGGTAAACGGCTGGTGTCAAGTGTCATCTATAACTGTGTGACCTGCAAAAAACTGAGAGGGAGGTTAATGGAGCAGAAAATGGCACCACTACCAGCTGACAGACTCACCTCAGAACCCCCTTTTACCCATGTCGGTCTGGACGTTTTCGGACCATGGAGCATTGTCACTCGGCGCACTCGTGGAGGTAGTGCGGAAAGTAAGCGATGGGCAGTGTTATTCACATGCATGAGCACAAGAGCGACACACATCGAAGTGTTAGAATCCATGTCCACTTCAAGTTTTATAAACGCTTTACGACGATTCTTTGCTATCCGTGGGTCATCCAAACAGCTTCGCTCTGACAGAGGCACAAACTTTATTGGAGCGTGCAAAGAGTTAAAATTCAACACCAGTGATCCAGAACTGACAAGTTTCCTTGACAAGCAGGGATGCTCGTGGACTTTCAACTCCCCCCATTCATCCCATATGGGAGGTTGTTGGGAAAGACTGATAGGAGTAGCACGTCGCATTCTGGAAGGGATGTTACTGCGGTCTGACACGAAACACCTCACACATGAAGTGTTGACGACACTGATGGCAGAAGTCATGGCCATTCTTAATGCAAGGCCATTGATTCCAGTGTCAACTGACCCTGGCAATCCTTCAATATTGACACCTGCAATGATTCTCACTCAAAAGATAACTCCAGTGACAGCGCCTCCAGGTGACTTTGATCATAAGGATCTTCACAAAAATCAGTGGAAACAAGTGCAATGTCTGGCAGAGAGCTTCTGGAAACGTTGGAGACAGGAGTATCTGGTGACTCTCCAGAAACGTCACAAGTGGACTGATGACAAGCCAAACATACAAGTAGATGATGTAGTTCTGATGAAAGACAGTCAGACTAAACGGAACGACTGGCCAATTGGACTTGTGGTAAAGACATTGCCTAGCAAAGACAACAAAGTCCGCAAGGTTGAAGTTAAAGTTGTGAGGCAAGGAACAACAAAAACTTACATCAGACCCATCTCAGAGCTTGTTTTTCTTATGTCTAAGGACTCATAAAGTGATGGACAGTCTGATACGTAATAATACTGTTCATAAATGTAATTAGTGATTGATTGTATATTTGTTTGGTTGATTAAGAAGTAATTAAGATGTTGATAGTGGTAAAATAATATACCAGGCGAGGAGTGTTCCGCCCTTCGGCGTTTAGTTCGTTTCCTAGTCGGACCCGTTTTAGTGACGGACCTAGTGTTCGTGCCGAGCAACAGCGCTGAAATCACCCACGAGTCTGCGTCATTACAGAGTTTGGTCAAATCTTTGTCTGTAAGTAATTTTTCGTCAGAATTGTGGTTATGAATGATGTATATGTTTACATTAAGTAATGTGTGTTATTACGTTCGTGACTCTATCAGTTTCATCGCATATGCTCAAGATTGAAGCCTTTTGTTTTCTGACTCACTAATTTATCTGCTCAGCAACGAGCCTCGGCGCTTCGCCTTAGTTTAATAAATTGATTTATTTACTTCTGTTGATTCATATAGATTAGACATGTGACAGTCTAGCAGATAGTTTGGTGTTACTGAGGATGTTTGTTTTAATTTCTATGCAGTAAGAACATCTGTAGTTTATTGTGTAAAGTGTTGACATAGAGAATAGCATACTGTTTAAACTTACTGAGTTACTGGGTAACTTTATATTTGATTGTGTAAAAAGACGTTACACTTTTGTAATGTTTATTTTCTGTTTACTCTTTCAGTCTTACAGACTTAAATGGGGAAAAACTTGAGAAATAAAACTGAGGAAGAAAAGAGAACAAAAGATAAAACATCAATCCTCAACAAGACTTCTGGAGTTTCTCTTCATTGCTGTTAACTATCTGTCTAGCTGTACAAATCAGACGTCGTACATGCGAGGGCAGAATACTTACATTTTTCAAATGTTTCATGTTTCATGGGATTATAATTGTATGTGATTATTTACACAGTGTACAACATAATGTTGGGGATTTCAGCCCTTGTGAAGTGAATGTGGTGGTCTTTAGGTGCTGATTGTTATGTGAGTATTATTTTCTCTCAAATGAATGCAAGTGGGTAATATAAAAAAATGTACTTATGTTGTTTTGTTCTCTTTGTACAGTATTCCCTGCCGTATTGTCTTGTAACGTCGAATTGTTACAGTATTCTTTATTTTTGATTTTCTTTATTTTTGCAGTTTAAACTGGTTGTATTCTTGTACTACTGTGTTTAAGAGTATTGTGTTCATTATACACAAAAACACTTTTTGGATAAAAAGTGGACTGTGATACTTAAGCGTACAGTGTATCACAGAAATAATTGTACCCTGATTAATGTAGAGCAGTGAGGTGGTTTGAATTGTATCACTAGCTCTGTGAACCTCATTTATTGAATTTTGTTTTCTGCTCTTTTCTGTTTCTTTTGTGAACACTTAAAAACTTTTCTTATCAATTAAATTGATAAACTGCATTTGAAAATAGTTGTCACAGACTATCGGTATGGAGGTACATAAATACCCACCACTAGTATGCACAGAAGACTAGGGTTGAGTTTAGCTTAGCATTGGTGGATAAGTTATGGGGAATCAAAGACAACGCACTGTACCTTGTTCATGTGGAAACATAAGTTTTAAAGGGGCGCTGTGTTTAGTGTCATTAGCAGATATTTTTTTTATTATTGGATTATTTTGGATTATTTTGTAAATGAAAAATTTAACCAACCCTGCGGATTTAGCCACAAGAGGTGTCAAAGTTCAGTTATTGTTAAAGACTGGTGCATGGCATTTTTCCAAAATGTTTGTAATTGCAGATTTAAATAAATTGTGTACGATTTGCATTGGTAGTAATATATTATAAAACTCCTTTTCACAGTGGTTGGTTGTATTTGAAACTGTCTACATACTTTTGGACATAAAATATTGACGTAACATACTTACTCATGATTGGTGTGTGTGGTCTTAGAAGGCATCTCAGTCTTTAGGCTTTGACGTAATCTTATAAATTTAACTTGATCCTTCATTTTCGGAAATATCTTTGATATCATAGTTTCAGTTAGGTTCACAAAAGTGTCCCCATCAATTTCATTCTCTGTAAAAACAACAAGAGTCAATAGGCATTTGACATTTTTCACCAAACTGCATTAGGAGTTGTGTATAAATGCACATACACATATTAATGTTTAGTAATCCAATGCCTCAAGGGGATCAAAAGAGTTCCTTCCAGGTTTTTATATGTATCCAGTCCATGGAAAGCTAACTCTTTCCCTACTTCAAGGGCACACCAAGATGTTTCGGTAACCTTGTATGCATGGAGATGACTGTCAAATTTGAATGGAGTGAGTAATTTTCCAAACATGTACCACGAACCACTGTGTCCATATATTGATTTGATCTTGAGAAATAATGGAATCTCTTCAGTGTGTACAGTGTCAATCACTTTGCATTCTCCAGTTTTATAGGCTGTGTTGTTAACTGTGATGGAATTTGTTTTTTGTAGGACTTCATTTGACAGAGGTCTTCCAATCTGGGATTCCAGTGTGGCCAAAACTAAAGAAGGCAGGGTGTTTGATGGGACATCACAAGCTCCTGAGGCATGGCACACTTCATATCCAATGCTTTTCTTCTGAGCTTGCTCCCAGCATTGTCTTAGCTGATGCCTTCTAGCAAGTGATTTGGTGATGTTCTTGAAGTTACAAACAACAGTAGACACTTTCTTGAAATATTGATGTTTTGCCTCAAAGCGCATACAAGACAAATGAATTAATGGCCCATATGTCAGCATAAGTGAAGGATAGTGCACTAAAAAATGCATTTTTGGAATGACACCATCAGGGAAAAGCTCATGAAATGTTGCCAAAAACTCTGTAATTTTCTCCTCAAGATAGGGTATCCACGATCTTCTAACCACTGGGGCCATGATCAAATCTACCACTTCACACAGCAAGATGTAGCAGTTCCAATACATGTTTGGAGGTACATAAGATCCGATCATTAGTGGTAGTAGTCGAAACAATGTCCAGGTTTCTGAAGCTTTACCAGAGATTTGACCTCTGCTTCGCAACATTCTTTCCGTCAAGATTTGTGGCTTAGATGTTTTATCATTTACAGAATATGAAAAATTTTCAATTTCAAAGTTCAGCTGATCTAGGGTGAAGTGTTTATCCTTGATTAACTGATGAAGAATCCATCTGAGAGCATTAGGAATAACTCCCTGCAAGATATCATGCATCACATCAGGTGGAAACAAGTGAGTTATCACTGAAGGAGCATAGTTAAGAGATGAGAAACAGCACTCTCTCTGAACACCATAAATGGACCCATTTTCAGGATTTTCACAGACAGCCTGCAGGTGGTATCTGTAGTTAGCACGGTCTCTTAGAGTAAAGTCCTCTTCTTTGAATTTGGTAGTGATGTCTTCTTTTGTGGCCATGCAAAAACGGCATATTCTCCCATGTGAAAAATTTCTTTTCAGCCCAATCAAAGAGTGCGCTGAAAGATTGTCTGCTGAGATGGTGACTACTGTACCATAGAATTTTCTGCTTTCCCCATTACATGACAGAGTCACTCCCTCTGTCTCAAGAGATCTCACTTCTTCAATCAAAGGCTGAAACAGATTGTTATAGTTGGTAAGATCTTCTTCAATAAACCGATGTCTGATTAATGATGAAAGGTAAATATTCTCAAGTTTTGATGTATATTTCTTATCAATGTTTCCGAGTTTAAAATACACAGCTGTCAGTTTATGTTTTCCCCTTTTTGAGCCTAAAGGGTTAACGATCTCAAATTCATCAATGTAGAAATGTAGACGTACATTGGGTACGGAAGAAAGCTCACAACTTTTGAACTGGTCTCCATCAGTGTAGTCCTCCATAACATCCGGATGTTTGGGTGTTTTCTCTTGGTTAAGCATTGCCCACACATCCTCATTATGAGCAATCTTTCTCAGCAGAGCCTTGAGAGGTATGTACTGAAAATGTGCACCATGTCGCTCTGTTTGATCCAGCGGAATTTGTACAGGTGCAATGTATTCAAGTTCATCTTCACAATAGTGCTCAAGCATCCATTCACTACTGATCTGTCTAAGGCATTCATCAAACATATTTTGCTGATCAAGTAGTTCAGATAAATTGTCATCAGCATCAGTGTCAATTTGATGTTGTTGTTGAAGATGAAACCTTATAATCTCAGCATAATGAGTGGTGAACTCCTGAAAGATGACTCGCAGGTTCTCCACAATACTGAACTGAACTGTGGCTGCAATACAATGCTTCTCTCTTAATTTCAAAATGAAGAGACAAAGATTGCGCTTGAGGTTTGGCAGTAAATCTTCTGTTCTGAACTCTCTGCAGTTATTAATGTCCTCCACATTTGTGTTAGGCAACTCCTCTTCAAAACCATGAAAGTCCTCCGTAAGTTCCTCTGAGTTACAATGCTCATTATCACAAGCTTCCTCTTCTTCACTGACCAATGAAAGAAGGTCTCTATGTTTGCGATAAATATGTGATCTATAGGAACTGAAGGTTTTGTTGGTTTTGCAACAACCATTCAATCCGCATGTGAATTCAAATTTTGGTTCATTTTGATGGTAAAGGCCAATATGTCGAATCTGTTTAATTAGGGAGAATGTTTGTTTGCTGCATAGTGGACAGTTAAAGAGAGTGGGCATTTTTGTCAGATTAACCTTGAAATATAGGGATGAATTCCTGGAAACTGTTTGCAGTCAACCAATTAGCCACATCTTGGATTGTCCACTGAATCACCTCTGTGCTCATCCTTGTTTTAGTCTGTATACAGAAAAAAATTTACAATTACAGTTACAATTTAGAAAGCATTGTGTTATCACATACATTTTCTTAATATGGGGATAAACAATTAATCATGACTAATCTAATATGGGTAGAAGAATGTCAATGAGATATTTAGCAGTGGTTCTGACTGCAAGCCTATTATGTTTGTACTGATTTTATTCTCTTTTGAGCTGATGATACATTTTCTTTTTTTAACCCTTATGTACTGTTGCGGGATAATTTTACCCATTTTGATTGAGTTATCGGAAATATAAGTTAACCTATGTTTTTTTCTTACAATTTTGTGACATATTAATATTTCAGTACAAAAAAAAATATTTTGTCAGCCACATAATGGTAAGAATTAGCTATCATTTATTTTCAATCTATCTGGAATACAATTCAATTTTGTAAAGTTTCAACACGCTGATTAGTGTTGTTAAATGTGCATACAGAAATTTTATACGATCTTGTTGTCCGTGGCTCAATTTGACCCTCAGGTATTCAAAAGCAACCGTACAAACCCAAAATACAAAAGATTTCTTTGTCAGATCTCTAGTCCTGAAGTGCCAGTGTTTTGCGGAGTTTAACAACTTTTTATTTTCAAAGTTTGTGAAAATAAAAAGCTGTTTTACCTGTTAACTGTCTGTCTCACTTATTGAGCATTAACTTAAAAATGACCTACTTAAATTGTTACAAATCTTGAATACTTCAGAGCACACTCAAGTTTGGCATTGTATCACAAATGAAGAATATATATAGCTATTTATCTATTGCTCTAATTTCTTTTGAAAATCAGTCCCCAAATGAAAACTAAAGTCTAAAAGCTTTAAAATTATATAGGCCTATCATTTGTCAAGATTATCAGGTTAGACTAAGATATTAATGTTATAAATGTAGTTAGTTCACCCAAATATATGTTTGACCATTTGAGTAACTGATGACAGAATGTTCATTTTTGGGTGAACTATCCCTAAACATTTTGTAATACAACCAATTGTGTACATATATAACGTTATGCCGTTTTTTGTGTTCAAAGCGGTTATGGTTGTACTTTAGATGGCGCTATGGGGTGTTTTTCCTTAGGAATTGCGCAAAAATAACACTAGGGAGTTTGATTAAAATCTTTAATTTAGTTTTATATATTTCTTTATTTTAACTAGAAATTTAAATGAAACTGAATAACGTTAATTAGCTAGTAATGAGTTTAGTTAAGAACCACTTATGTAAATAATTTAAAAGATTGTAGCTTAGGCCTTATATCCAGCCAACTAATAAATTTTATTACTATATATTGTTATTAAAATAAAAATGAGGGGGTAGAGGTAAAAAAAATCAAACAAATATAAACCTCAAATTGTTCTTGTTCTTACCTTTTTTCTGTGTTCTGAATCAATCAAATTTGCGATTATACTGTCGATAGAAGAGTCACATAATGAGCTCAAAGTTAAAGCTTATTATGACACACAACACTCATATTATTATCACAGATATGAATAAGGTTTATAGTTATTTTTCTATTTTATTTTTGTCTTACCGAAGATATTTCCGTCGATCCTCCGACTAGTCCATCAGCTGACGTCACGCGAGTCGCGCATCAAAGTAACGGTTTAAACGGTTTTTTTTTGTTGTTGTTGCAGTGGCATTGAAGACCATTGAAGATTTCGTGATTTACGTTTACATGCAGACAAAAAACTTTCACAATTGAATTCACACAATGAAAATAACATGAGTTTAATATGAATCACATTTAGGCCACTTAAATTAAATTAGGCCTACTAATTAATTGTTATTAGTTAGTATTGGCAGAATTAAAGTGGCTAAACAATAATGAAAATGTTATTGAGGTTTATGTGTTCTGATTTGTGGAAACAAATACATTGTTACAATGTTCAAAACTTTTAATAATGATATAGGTATACATGTCATTAGCCTACTATTAATATGAAAAAAAGAAAAATGTAACAATGCAGGCCAATTTTTGTTTCCACAAATAGGTTAATCAGAATATTATTGTTATGCATAATAAAAATGATGATAATAATAATAATTATTATTGATATTATTACTTTTTGGATGAAATTTTTGCTAGAGGAATCCAAGAGGAATTAATTAATAGCCGGATGTTTCAATATAATGTAGTCTAATATCTCTATCTATATCTTTATAAGAAAATAAATATAGGCTATGTAAAATAAGAGCAAAGGTCTGTAGTTCACTTTGCAATTTACAAAAAAAAAAAATATTTTTTGATTAATGTTTACTGAATTAAATTTATTGTACGTACTGAAATAATTTATTGACTTCTCTGTACATTTTGCATTTATCACCCTGAAAGCAGGGGTGTTTCAGGGCTGTAGTTTTGCTTATAATTGTACAAAGTCTTTTTAAACTAACAGGTGAACAACAATTATGGAGCATATTTAATGATCAAGTGCTTTGAATGTGTAAAAATGTAAAAGTTACATTCTTGTATGTTCAGAGATTAATAGCAAAGCAAGGGCCTCCGCTAATAACAAAATTGTTATTTTTAACTTAAGGTTCAAAAAGGAACCTTGACAACAGGCCTGGTTCTTATATGAACCCTTCTGCCACAACAAAGGTTCTAAAATGAACTTACAACATGTGGCAAATAATCAGTGGATCATTGTAGAACCTATAGGTTCAACTTTGAACCTTTTTTATAGTTAGAAGTTCATATTTGCACTTTAAAGTTCTTTTTTGAACCCCAAAGGTTCAATCTCTTCTAAGAGTGTTTTATACTACAGTTAAAGGAACACTTCACCTCTGGAAAGATGAATGTGTATTTAAAATGGGTCATTTATGAAGAAGAAATGTGAAATTATTTTTGAATTTGGAGCCTTCTAGACTGAGAAAAGCCAGAAAATGTATTTTTGGCTTATGGGGATGAAAGACAACAACTCCCAGAATGCACTTGCTTCGCTGCCCTAGGAGGCCACGCCTACCGGTAAGAGATTGCAGTAAACAACAAGGCTATGCTACAAGTGAGTCTGCCCAGTATTTTGATGTCACCCAAAATGTCCAGGATTCAGCTTTTGCGTTCTTCAGTCGCCATTCCTCATGTTTACTGTGACGAGCAGGAACGAGACTGACGGCCGCGGAGAACGATGCGAGCCCGGTGGCGTGATTACTGATGAGTGGCGCCTGTGAGACGCATCGGTCTCGTATCTCTCACGGAGGAGCGGGAATTTTCCTAGCAATGTTAAAACGCACATCAAACGATCACTTGTTTAGCGTTCATGTAAACACTACATTCAGATTCACCAATCGGAATGAATTCAGTTAGATTGAAACAAAAGGTGTGCATGTAAACTATGAATGCGACTGCAGAAAGCAAAAGCCGAATGCCGGACAATTTGGACGATCTCGACGGCCGGACATGTCCGGGAAAAAGAGGATGGTCACCGCTACTACTCAGCTTTCTCCACAGAATAAGAAACTGTTAGCTTAGCTTCCAAATAAAGAATGGCTGACACTACATTCTGTGAGTGAGATCCCTCTATGGGCGGGTTGAAAACATGCGGAACAGCGCCTTCGACTGGATAAATGATGAGCTAGTGTTTGAAGTCTTACCCTTATTCAAAGAAATTTGACTTCCTGCTTTTTATGACGCAAAATGACGATTTTTGCGTCATAAAAAGCAGGAAGTGGAACACTTAAATCCTTATTTCTCCCATCTCAGGGGAAAATAAGGGAATAAACCATGACCATTCGAAAATGTGACTGGGTTTCTAAAGATACAAAGTCTAATGCAAATGGGTGAAGTGTTCCTTTAAATCAGATCAAATGCATTCATATTATGAACAGCAGCTACGCTAATTATTTCCCATCTGCCTTTTTTGTTGTTATCATGGGACGCCTGTCCCGAGATAACTCAAATAGAGTTCGTCAGCTCCAGTTATGTATCCAGCCTCTCATGGAGACTTCAGATGCCCCAACGCCTGTGAAGAGACGACCCAACGCCTGTGAAGAGACGACCCAACGCCGGCGATATGTTATGCCCTAAATTTATACATGATTAACTAACTGTATTTTTGTATGTACATTTCTGAAATGCATTTTCTGTAAAGCTGCTTTGAAACAATATGTATTGTGAAAAGCGCTATACAAATAAATTTGAATTGAATTGAATATCGTGATGGCTCTCATTTCCAGGAAAATTAGTTACTCTCAACAGAAGATCTACACATAGCAATACAGCTATATATTGACGATCTTGAAATTGCTAACCCTCTCGGCACATCGCGTAAAGTTCACAAACTTTGTGCCGTATACTGGGTCCTAGCAAATGTGCCGCCCAAGTATAGATCAGCAATGCACACTATACAGTTGGCCATGCTAGCTAAAGTGACAGACATCCAGAAATATGGATATGCAGCTGTACTTGCTCCACTGGTTCATGATGTTCACACACTTGAACAGGATGGTGTTGTCATTGAATCTGTTGGTCAGAATGTGAAAGGCACCATATTCTGTGTTTCTGCTGACAATCTGGCTGCACATGGGTTAGGTGGCTTTGTGGAGTCATTCAGAGCAGATTATGTTTGCAGATTCTGTATGGCCACAAGTGAACAGTTTCAAACAACTGAGGTAAAAAAGGAGGAATTTGTCCAGAGAAGCAAAGCGAGTCATGACATTCATGTACAAAATGTCCTCCAAGATGAGAGTTCAAGCAGCCAATTTGGGGTTAAAGGTGATTGTGTCTTCCGTGAGTCACTTGAGCACTTCCACCCTATCACAGGTTTTCCTCCAGATCTACTACACGATCTTTTGGAAGGAATCGTTCCAGTTGAACTTGCACTTTGTATTAGAGAAATGATTCGGCTTAAGTACTTCACTTTAGAGTATTTGAACCAAAGGATCACTTCATTCCCATATCAGCACACTGATAAAGTAAATAAACCTCATCCAGTTCCCAAAACATTAATGACCCGGGGAACAATTGGTGGCAACGGGCATGAAAATGGCACCCTTCTCAGATTACTTCCGTTACTTGTAGGCAGTAAAGTACCAGAGGGTAATGATGCATGGGAGGTTTTGATGGACTTGAAAGAGTTGGTGGAATTAGCACTGTGCCCATCATTTTCTGATGAAACATTGGACTATTTTGTTTGCAAAATCAGTGACCACAGACAGATCCTACTAGTGTTGCTTTCGTCAACGAAAATTATGACTAAATATCGTCGTCAACGAACCTTTATCACGTGACGAAAACGAGACGAGACGTAAATGCTGGTCATGTGACGATGACTATAACTAAATGTATAATGCAATATTGTTGACGAATAAAAACGAGACTAAAAGTGGTTTACAAAATAAAAACTATGCTAAAATGTCTCCTCATTTTCATTGACCAAAACGAGACAAATGTTAGTCTCCTTGCACTGGGATTCGAGCAGCTGCAGCTTGCTTAAGGTAATGGCAAAAAAAAACTTTTAGAACAGCGGCGAAAATGTAAAATTAGGCTATATAAACTTTAATATATCCTTTTATTGAAACGGGTGCTTTGCTGTGCAAAGAGACACTTCGAAACATTTCAACCGCTGGTAATAGGCTACTTTCACTTTTGCCGCAGAGACAATTATGTCCTATAACGTGTCGCAGCTCAGTTTACGATACATACTGTTGAATGTTATTAATAACAAAACATGAATGAATGAGAAAGAAAATAGCAGGATGTGCTTTTTATATTGAAAATAAATATTAAAAGCCCGATAAGTCGCGAAAGAGAACTGAATTCTACTGATAGGATAGGAAGCTGTGTGCGCTTCAAGCGCAACACGCACACGCATAGTAGCCTGTCTTCGGTTGCGCGCCTAAACGGCCAAATAAACACAGAAATATATTTAAAAAAATGCCAAGTCGAGTATTAAATGGGTTAAATAGAACTGCATTGCATTACTAAAAAAGAGACTAAAATAGCCTACTATTTTCATTGACTAAAATTAGACTAAATGTCATTCGTTTTCGTCGACTAAAACTAGACTAAAATGCTCAGACTTTTCGTCGACTAAAACTAGACTAGACTAAAAAGAGTATGAATGTGACTAAAACTAATAAAAACTAAAATAACAGCTTGACAAAAAGACTAGACTAAAACTAAAATTAAAACAGGCCGCCAAAAACAACTATAGATCCTACAAGAGGCTTTTCCTGAGTTCAGGCTTCGTCCTAAACATCACTATGTGGAGCATTACCCCACCTTAGTTAAGTGCTTTGGGCCCCTGGTGCATGTTTGGACCATGCGATTTGAAGCTAAACATCGCTTCTTCAAGAGGGTGGTGTATGACGCTCAAAACTTCAAAAATGTCTTGAAGACACTGGCAATCAGACACCAACACATGATGGCATATCACCTTGGTTCACCATCGTTTTTCAAACCAAAAACGCAAACATCCAGGGTTGACTCTGTTTTGGTTTCAGCTCTACCAGAAGTAGCTCAGACTCACATTAGAGGACAAACAACTAGTGACAATGGCCCTCATTTATGAAAAGTGCGTACACCAAATTTCCAGCGTACACCCAAAACCACGGTGACTTTGCGATTTATCAATATGGACGTTGGCGTACGGCACGCTCAAATCCTACGCCAGCTCAGGAGGTGGTGTACATGTACGCACGTTTTGAGTTAGTGCTGAAATGCGCAGAAAAACAATTCCTAACACCACAAAACACACTGGCAAACTAAAGATATGATATATTATGACCCACTGTAAAAAAACAACAACATAGAAATTATAAACTTCAGTGTTTATTTTTGTGAGTTAAGCCCGGCAGGTGCGCACGGACTGGGTTCAGTAATGAAAGGCTTTCAATGACCAAAAAATTATTCAGACTGACAAAATAATTAAAATGACATTCTTCTTCTTTTAAATAATAATAATAATACAAATAATAATAATAACAACGACATTCTTCTTCTAAATAACAATAAGCGTCATTAATAATCAAAATCATTATACTATAAGAAGAATATTACAAATTGTCATGCAATTATTCACATCATCATCACTATTGTACACCTCATTACATGTGATGTCATGCGAAATTCAACGCTAATAGTTTCAAAACACGTGCTGTAAAATAATGCATTGTTGTGATAGGTAATTTGCGCAACCAACCAGCGATCTAAACTGGATTTCCACCGGAGAAGTTTCTCCTCTTTGCCGTCTTCCGTGTGTCCATGGCGTAAAATGAGGGCGTGGGGGGAGGCGGAGACGTGAATATATAGGGGCGTGTTAATCTGATGACGATCGTTTTCAGCCACGGCATTTATCAAGGGCAGGTATTGCGTACACCTGAATTTCAAAGGTACGCACAGCTTCATAATTCAGGCGGTGAGAGGAGTGTAAGCATAATCTTACGCCAACATATACGCCCGTTTCGACGCAAGATTGATAAATGAGGGCCACTGTCTATCGTACATCAAAGGGGTGACCATTGATGGCACAGACTATACCAGTGGCATGTTTGTGTCAGTTGGAATCAGTGGGGGACTGTCAAAATTTTGCAGACTAACAGAAATCTACCTTGTGAATCACAATGTTTCATTTCTCTGTTGTGATTATGACTCCTGGTATGTATAGCATCTTCGATCCTACGAGCTGTCAGCCACACAGGGAAGCCTGTCTATCCACCTGCAAACTGACTTCAATTATACAATCCCACTCTCTGCATAAAAGATTGATGGCTTGCTGCTGTTGACTCCCAAGAGGTTCATACAAGTGAGACAAAATGCAGCCATATCACCCTGTAGCCCAAGACTGGTTTCCCACTGAAGCTAAGCGGGGCTGAGCCTGGTTAGTACTTGGATGGGAGACGGGAACACCAGGTTGCTGCTGGAAGAGGTGTTAGTGAGGCCAGCAGGGGGCGCTCACCCTGTGGTCTGTGTGGGTCCTAACGCCCCAGTGTAGTGACGGGGACACTATACTGCCAAAAGAGCGCCGTCCTTCGGATGAGACGTTAAACCGAGGCCCTGACTCTCTGTGGTCACTAAAAATCCCAGGATGTCTTTCGAAAGAGTAGGGGTGTAACCCCGGCATCCTGGCCAAATTTGCCCAGTGGCCTCTGTCAATCATGGCCTCTTAATCATCCTCCTATATATACTAATTGGCTTCATCACTGTCTCCTCTCCACCAGTAAGCTGGTGTGTGGTGGGTGTTCTGGCGCAATATGGCTGCCGTCGCATCATCCAGGTGGATGCTGCACATTGGTGGTGGTTGAGGAGATTCCCCCCTTCTATGTAAAGCGCTTTGGGTGTCCAGAAAAGCGCTATATAAATGTAATGAATTATTATTATTATTATTATTATAAGACCACTCTATGGTAAGTAATTCTTCTTAAATCATTACTTGTTAATTTATTGGAAAATGTGCTCCGTATAATCAATCATTATATACATCCACATTAGGGCTGACCCCAAAAAAATCGAAGCTTTGAAGTTTTGTTAGATACCATGGTAATCGGTAATGAAGTCTGATCGATTTTTAACACCGGTTCTCATCGGCAATTGTTACATTGAAATGAGTAGGCTACTTGGCATCCCCGAAGCCTGCCTGATAAGTTTTGGAGACATGCAGCAGTTGTTTTTCCATACATTCATTATGTCCGCCAGTCAGCCGGCCGTCGGAGCTTCGATTAAGATCAATTTTGTCTGCGAATAATCAATTATCTAAACATGGTAATCGGGACAGCCCTAATCAGCATACATGACCTGAATTTTTGAATTGCACTCTGGTAACTCATTCTAAAGAACATGTCTATAATGCATTAAAAGCACAAATATAACTGGCTAATGTTATGGTAGTTATAATGTACTGTGGAACCCAGGTCTCAGGTTTTTCTTTCAAACACTGTCACTTTGGCTTGTAGGTATAAAGCATTATGAATGCCGAACACATTGGAGGTTGTCATTAATGATAATAAACATTTAGAAAGCCTTAAAAATGCACTATAATGTCTGTGTGCTGATGTGTTTTTAACCTCAAAATCTCTTCATTTATTAAAGTGATGGCAGCTGAAGCCCTACAAAACATGATCCTTCGTGTCATCCAGGCAGACCGTGTTAGAAAATTAAAACTTAGCTCCCGTCCAGCCTCTGTTGATGCACTGATTGAGATTTTGAAAGAACAACTGGAATTGGACTGTGACTTCAGTTTGCAATACGAAGATCCTGACTTTGATGGAAAACTCCCTTGCCTGGTTGACATCGAGGAGTTACCACAAAAAGCCTGTGTTCATATTTCACTTAAACAGGACTCAAGTTATCTTACATCAACTGATACCCTTTCAGATGTATCATCCCCAGAACGTCTGAGCAGATGGCCTCCAGGTCCTTTTCAAATTCCCACATTTGCATTGGATGTTGAGCTGACACTTAGAGATGGGAATGCTGAATTTGAAAAGAATGAAACACCTCTTCAGTTGTCAAGGGACCAAAAGCACAATATTTTAGACAAATTGGCATCTACCATATATGGTTTTAAGGCTTACCCCAGTGATAAAGAGATAGCAATGGTGGCTGAAGCTCTTGTGAGGAAACACCAATGTTTAAAAGAAGCAGGATCTGACAATGGATGGAACGGCTGGAAGAACAGCATCAAGTTTAAAATGGGAAATTACAGGACCAAGATGAGAAGGGCTGGATGTCAGGAAGTTGCTGTAAATGCTGGGAAAAGAAGCCGAAAAAACCCTGAGAATGAAGCTTCACACTCCAACATCAAAAGGCCTAAGCGTGCAGAGGTCAACTTTCTGCCTAACTTTCCTAAAGGAGAGGATCCCTCAAGTCTTGACCTTATGAGGCAGGCTATTGTTGACGAAGTAAAGAAGACTGAGAAAAACCTACCCCTTATTGGTAAGATGATGCAGAACACGTTTGCCTTGTGACGACCAGACTATTGTGATGTCCTGCCCACCGGTGAAAGAGCTAATGGACCTCAGGCCTGCTCTTCATATGCAGTCTGAGTTAATATGGGTCAACTCTATAATCTGTTTTTATCTTTGGTAAATATATGTAATAAAATCATTTTTTAGGTTCTTTTTTTCTATTTTTTTCTTTGTTACTGTATGTCACTTTGTGTGTAATGTTGCCAAATGTCATTCATCATAAAATAAATAATTGCTGTTACTGTCCTTTCCTCAATGCAGGTATATGCAGAGTTCCAACGGATAACTAACAAGAACCTACCTAACACTTTCTATGCCGAGCTTGATCGCCATACTCCTCGTTTGATGGCCTTATTTAGACAGAAAGCTTCCAAAACTGGAAAGACTGCAGATGCTTTGGCAGACATTTTCAAAGTCCATGATACACAGGTGATTATACATTTCACAGGTAGTCTTAGTATAATATTGGGAGTTTAATGCTTCAAATAAGCTATTCTACGTTGCACCAGTCAGCAGGTTATTAGTGGATTTATGTGCAGATATTGGTAATGAATTAATAATTAGTTGAGACTGTTTGGCATTGGTTTGATTAGTAAACTTGTCACAACACTATTTTAATCTTCTAGGAATTACATGATGTCCACACAAGGCGTACCACTGTTCTACATGGCCTTCCTTTGTATCTACGTGAGGAAGTCTCTGGATTTTTCAGAACATGTGTGGTAAGTCCCATTTAAGAGATATTAGGCCTATTGTACTGTAAAAAATGAAAGTATTTTCATTTCCAACACACTAGAATTTCTGTATTTGTACCAGTGTTTCAACTACAAACCTCTGGCAAGATGTTTATAAGTGTGAAGTGTCATTTTGAGCCCATTACGGCATCAAAAAAAAATCAACTGCAAAGAAAATAAAGTAGCAGTCATTAGCCTAACAGTGGAACATATAAAAGTCATCTTACTTTCTCAGCAACGAGAGCACAATGCAGCAGAATGAACAGGAGTCTTTCAGACTTGTGTATTTATTGTTATATATGACATCCAACTGTAATCAAAATTGTCACAGCCATAGTTTCATTGAATGTGATTAGTATGTGATCTCCCTTTCATTTTTTTAAGGATGATATGGATGAGCCAGACCTGGGGGATGCATCAGTGGTCCTCCTTACAACCGTCAGTGATGATGCCACAAGCCCAGTTCACTACCACCCAAGTGAGAGTCTCTGTCGTCCTAGAGGGTGATGTGGTTGTCAATCTCCCCAGGCTTGCTGATGCCTTCCTGGTAATGTTCGGCCTTATCTATGCACTACATCTGAGCTATCCCAAGGGACTGACAAACACTTTTGAGTTGACACAGAAAATCTTACTTGGTCTTGATGACTCTAAACTGTCACCCAAGCTGCAGACTCTTAAAAATGACCTGATGTTGTATGTGTAACTCAAGATCCAAAAAGGAGTGGTGGGTTCTGATGGCTCACTCTGTTAGAGCATAGTCCACAATGAGACTGTCATGTCAGGTCCATGATGACTACTGTTCAACTGTTGATGTTAATGTTGCTGCTCTACTCAGCTGATTTTCAGCCAAATGGCACAAAGTGTACACTGTTTTTGTACTTGTAAATGTAACTTTTATTGTTGTTTAAACTGAAATGCAAGGTTGAATACACTAAGTGTTTATACACTATGGCATTTTGTTTTTCAAAGGTGTACTATATAGTTTTGGGAAATATTTTTTTTATCAGAAAAGAAAGATCTTCATTGACACCATTTAACACCACAATAAATAAACAACTGTCCTCAAAGTTTCAGGCTGCTTCCTTTCTAGTTGAAAACAGTCTGGGACTTTATTTTCTTCTGAGGATGAGATGTTTATTCAGTTATGGAAATGGATCAAATAGTTTTAATTGTCTTATTAAACTAGTTATTTTGCTTTTCGAGTTTGAATTACTTTTCTAAAACTCTACAGTGCACCCTGATGTTGCTAGATTTGAACCAAACGAAGGCTACACACTGCCTTTACATGTTAATGTACAGTTTTGAACTTTTAGCAGTTTTAGTTGTGAAGAATTTACAAGCTTGTTTGTGCACTGCAAGTTTACAACCAGATGGAATGTGCAATTATTTTTTATTACTACTGATATTATTATATTATTACTATTGTCAAGTTACTTCTTGGATTTCTCACATCAGTTCTGCCTTTAACTTGAAAAAGGGCTTAGTCAACCACAGACACAGGAATCATCTCAAAAATGGCTTTTACTTTCTCTTCAATAAAAGTTGTTACAATCTTGATTTGCAGTATGTTGATTTCATTCATTTCACAATAGAATGGAACGGTTGAACTTTGTTTGCAATTAGATTAGTCTTGACACAGTCATTCCTTTAGTAGAAAAGTTCAGATTAGGTTGATAACCTTTAAAGAAGAAAAAAGAAGGATACAATTCCTAATTACAATCAAACATTTGACACACTATGCATTATCACAATATACTCATTTCCAACAGACTTTTAAATTCATATATGAATCGTATGTACCCTAATACAGCCTTATCATACTCAAATAAAAAATGTCTTAAAACATGTAAACATTATAAATAACACAAGATGGCATTTATCTGAATATAAGTTAATTGAGCTTCAAACAGTCATCCTACCAGCAGCGTCTCGGGTTGATTAATCACTGATGTGCATCCAATTCCTGTTGTACTCATTCACTCATACCTCAGCTTTTTCTAGTCAAAGTTCTTTCCTCAAAGGGAGATAAGCTGGATAAAACCGCAGGACAAGCGCTCTCACTGACGATTGTTTCTGCCCGTGTTCGGTGTTTAATGTGCTCTTAATTGCAAGCGCACCTGATAGAGATTCATCACGAGTTGAGTTCGGCTTTTCCAAACGGATGACGTCATCTGGATGACGACGCTCTTCATGGCTTTCCGTACCTCTGTAATCAGTTCGGCATACAAGTTTCCTCTTTTCTTCTTCTCTAAATAAATTAATGCGTTTACCTTCACAACTATTATTAATTAGGTTTCATTTTGTGCTAAAAGGCACAGGTGTGGGCAAATATTTCTAAACTCAAATTTTTGGTCACCACCCAAGACTTGCTGATGCCCCCCTGGTAATGTTCTATTACCAGTTTATAAGCTATTTGTGACAAATATATTTTCTTAATGTAATTTTAGCTTTTCAGAGTTTGAATATTTTCTACTAGTTCATCTTAAAGTATAAACAACATGGCCAGAAGTAGACTTGTTAATTGATATTTGTTTATGTATTTATTTATTTTTTATTTCATATATTTTTTTGCTAAAAGACTGGCCAAGGAAAGTTTCTACTAAACATCTGAATAGAAAAATATATATATATTTTCACTTTTAATTTGATGTTTGATCTGTAATAAATTTTTGAAAAAAAATTTATTTGACTTTTAAGTCAAGTGTACTTATTATTTTTAAGGCAATCGGTTGCCACACATATTTTATGTTTGGAGGTAAATGATTTTGAGTTGTAACAAGTCTATGTTTTTGAGTTATGGGTAATCAGAAGATTGATTGGAAAAACTAATAAATGTTATGTTCATGAAACATAATCATTTCAAGCATGAAAACTCAGAATTGTTAAGTTCTCTTGAATTATTGCAATGAGAAAGATGAATAAATATTCTGAGTAGCAGAAACTGAAAATGTTTGAGTTTGCTTAATCAGTAAATTTAAGTTAATTATAATTTAAAATTATATTTAAAATAAACTCCAAAAATATAAGTGATGATGTACTCAAATGTTTGAGTTTATGAACTTAAAAAAATTGTGGCAACTGATTGCCTCACTTTTTTTAAGTTGTGCTTACTTATTCGAGTTTACAGTGTGTGTCTGTGATTGGCTACATCGCTCAACGCTGCAAACATGTTACAAATAGAAACTCTGGCCTGTAAATCGTTTCTATTTTGTTTTAGTTGTTCTTGTTGATTTACTGCAACAGATGAATAACAATGTATTAGTTTTTATATGTTTTATTCATAGATATTTCTATTGAATCGTTTTATTCTCCCGCAGCCCGCACACACAGAGTGAGTGCATTACCGCCCGTGCTCGCACTCGGCCATCAAATCTAGTACCGCGCCGCACGTCTCTAGATCACGGGTCCGGCCCGAGAATAGCGGCGGGAAATATTGGGTTTGGGCAGAACAGGACAGAGTAACACAGCGGATATCACTCATATAATTTTTTTGACGACGTAGTTAAGCGGCATGCATGTGTTGCTTAGGCGGCCGCCTTAGTTCCAAAGTGCTGCGGGAAACCTTGCAGTGGATACAAAAAGTGCATAGGAACAAAGTGCTTCTGTGACATTTAAGATAAAAAAAATCCCTGATTAAATAAATAAGAATAATTTAACTGTAAAATAAAAGAAACAATACATATTGCCTTCTTTTCATTCAAAAATAAAACCTTTTGTGCCTTGTCTGTAAATGGTGGAAAAGTTTGTGGTGATAGAAGCTTTGGTTGGCACCAACTTTCGGCATTCATGGCAGTAGACATCTGTCTGCTGTTCGTCCGACGCCTTAAAACCGAAGTATCTCCATATAATGGAGACAGTTGTCCTTTTCATTACTGAGCTATTTTTTATACACATATAGCTCAGTAATGTCAGTTTTATGTATTTGCTGAGAGGGGGCAGGATTTTTGTTGGGAAAGTCGGGGAGACGCACACTTCGATTAGACTGGATAAACACATGCAGCATCTTAATTGTTAAGAAATTGAAACGAAATAAAGACAAAAGCCACACACCCCCGCACCCCTATGGCCCAATGACGCTAAGATGAGCATTTACTACTTTTAAAAAACGCGGGTCGGGTACAATTTTTTTTTTTGCGGTCCGAGTTGCGGGCGGGTTAGTTGAAAACGTCGGTCGAGTGTGGGTTGTTTATACATTGACCCGCGCATCACTGGCGGCTACCGTTGTTGAAGATTTTATTATTTAGGAAATAAGTAATTCAGCTATATATTTGTACACTATTATTTCCTCTCTGTGTGTCTTTGGTTTGACTTTTGGGGGGCTTACAGAATGGTCAGAATGCTGATGCAGCAGATGATTCTATTTAAGTTTGTCACATGGTGCAAGACCCTATCTATAGGATGTATGACCATTTTTGGAGGCACTGTATGCATATATGTGAAAAGCTAACCGATGTTCCGGAGTCTTCTCCTGCGGGGAGTCTTCTCCTGCAGGACCTCCCGCAGGGAGGTTGCTCGGCTTTGTTTTGTTAAATAAAGTCTACAATATTTCTGGCATCAAAGATCTCTGAGAAGTGATTTCATAAAAAGATTGAAACCACAACAAATGGCACCCCAGCGGGACTTGTTAGGAGCTGAAGAAACCACGAAGGGCATCTCTGATGACCGGCACAAACAACAGTGGCCACTGTACTTTGAGGTGAGCATTTTTGCTTTTGTGTAAAGTATGTGTTGGTCACCAGCTGCCCGGAAGTGGTAAGAAAAGCTTCTTCAAATTTAAAAGAACTAAAACAAAATTGAAAAAGGGGTCTTTGATTCCAGAAATGATTGCATGCAGTTTGATTTCTAATAAGAAGGCCTTGTAGATATCAAGTAGTTTGTAATAGCGCGGGGGAGCTCCCAGTAGTGTTTACCAGTGCTTATATGATCCTGTGTGGATTTTGTGAACACTGGTGTTGCTGATTTGGCGCTAAGGTTTTGTTGTACGTATACGCAAGAATCTGTGTTTGCTTTATTAAGAGGGCCTAGATGGATAATAAGCAAGAGCATGCATACAGAGGATTTGTATTTACTGATAAGGATATCAGTTGATTTATCTGTGTTTTTGTGTGTCAAGAGGGCCTTGATGGATGATTACGCAAAAAGCATGCACACAAAGGATTTATAAGGATTATTAGTGATCTGTGTTTTACTTGTAAGTGGGCCTTGAAGGATACAGTAAATAGCATGTGCACAGATGAAGATTAGCCTATGGTTACCGCCTTGTTAAGTTTAACAAGGGTCTGCTCAGGTAGGAGATCTTGTAGAATAGGATAGTTTTAGCCTATGGTTACCGTCTTGTTATGGGTTTAACAAGAGTCTGCTCGGATAGGCTAAATTTTATAGAATAGGATAGTTTTAGCCTATGGTTACCGCCTTGTTAGGATTAACAAGGGACTGCTCAGGTAGGCTAGAATAGGATAGTTAAAAGTGTCACTGTGGGAAGCGTAGGGATTTTTTTTTAATGTATTGCTTATAGAATAATTCAGATCTGACAGGGAATAGAGTACAGAATAGGGTGTGTGGGTGTGTGTGTCTATGGGATCCTGTGTCTTGCTTGACTGTGCCTGTGGGTAAAAATAGTGACCCCCTGACCCTGGTCACTTGAAAAGGGACAAAGAATGTGTGAATGAGATTTAGAGACATGAAATAAATGGTGTATTAACAAAAAGTAAAGGAAGACAATTGTTTCAAGATATTAACTCTGCAGATTATTGCAGTATGAAAAAAAGAAAGAAAAAAAAAGAAGTATTTAATCAATAAATGTAGCCTAATAATATATATATATATATATGAATAGATCAATATAAATAAGATTGCACGTGCTTAATATGTTATATCTGAAGACGTCTAAAATTTGTATCTCATTATCCCTGAAGACAGAGTGGAAAATTATTCCATTGCGAATTATTAAGTTTGTGTTAAGAAAAAATAAGTTGTGCAGTGTTAGGTGATCAAGATTGGGTGACTAAGTTTCATAAACATTAGGAATCTTAGAATTGTTAGTAAATATTGTTGATTCAATAATTAAAAAGAAAAGATAAGAGGAATGCCTTGATGTTGGGTGAGAAAAATGTTATTCACCATGCTAGATTATTTGAACGCAGCATGCAAATATAGAAGAAAGATTGAAAGCTGATCTTATGATAGGGACAATTATTTAATTGACACTTAGATAATCAAAGTTAGATTATTGCTGATATTGAAAAACAGAAATAGCTTGCTTTTTCCTGCATTGAAGAACTTGCTTTACTAAAAATAGAATGGAAGAACTGCTGTTGTCAACCAGTGAGATTTTTATATAGAAGAACTAGTAAAAAGGATGGTTAAAAAGTGAAATTTAGATAAAGAGCTGACAGCTCAGGCACAATTGGGCCTAGTATTTTCAAAGTTAAATTTGATTCATGCAGATCTCTGAGTGTTCAAATTTCAGATGGCTTCACTGACAGTTTCAATGAAAGCAACAAGAGGCCAAAGGTCAAAGAGACTGCAGAAAGAAGAAGACAGAAGTGGGTGAGGGGCTTTCAGCTCCCCTCCTGAAATTGACTTTCTGGAAAGCTCAGCAAGGAGAAAGACTGATTTAATGCTGGAAAAGGTGAAACTTTCACTTGAGACTTTTCCTAAGGACAAAGAGAAAATCCTGAGATGCAAAACTCAGGCAGGATCAACTTCAAAGCCCAAAACTGAGAAGAGGCAGAGAAACAGCAGAGCCTAACACCAGGCCTTTGAGTGACAGCGTCGGCTGACAACACATGCAGAGTGACAGCCAAGAAGCTTCAACAGACTGATGATCTAAAAACAGAAGAACTGCAATTGTACGGGCACCACAGGTGTGGCAACTAATGATCACTCTAGAGACTGCTTCAAAGTTGGTTAATTATTATATTAACTTTATTCATTTTAATTATTCACTGGTCTAAGAGCAATTCTTTATATTCTCTGCTAAACTAACCCTCTCTGCTTTTTCAGTAGGTACAAGTCCAGCCCTATAAGAAAAAGAAAATATGTTGACAGACAGAAGTGGGTGCTCAAACTCACCAAATAATTAGAACGGAGGCTGGATTTGGTATAGTGAGGGCTATTAGATTAAACAACTATAGGGCTAAAAGCATGATAGAATTATTCTCTGGCAAAGAAAAAGATAGACAAAATGTCAAAGCATGATTATTATTGTAAAAGCATGATTATTATTGATTATTATTGTTGACAAAGCAATGATACTGGTCACTCCATCTTGTTTTGGTAAATTCTAGAGATAGATTGGAGGGAAAAGTTACTCCAAAAGTCCAAAATTATGAAATCACAAACGTCAAAACTGGGATAATGAGTTGGAAATGTAATTGGCCAAGGATCCAAGATTATGCAGAGATCTCCAAATTTCTTCTTAAAAGCAGCTCATGAGCAAAGACAAAAATAATATGAAAGAAAAATTAGACCAACTAGGCCTATTATTCTAAAATATAGAGGATATTCGAGTTTATAAAAAGAAAAAAGGTTTTGTACAACCGGTGTTAAATGGAAACCTTATGATCATGGAAACTTCTCAATAGTGATTGGACATAGTTGTGTTGACCTGATCAGACCTTGTGGCATTCCACAGCTAAAATTATAAGTTCTGCATTTAGAGCAGAACCTGCTGCAGCAGCCACAGGAGTGTGTGTGATGGCCAATGTGTGTGACTGAGTATGAATGGAGTGAGAGATTGAGTTTGAAGAGACACTGAGGCAAATCAATTATTTTGCCAATACAGCTGTATTTAAAATTTAAAATGTGGGCCCACAGGGCAAATTCTGCCCAATAAAATAATGACCATGGATGAATTTGATTAAATTTCCTGGTTGAAACTGTAGTGGCAATAGAAAAAAAAGGGGAAAAAACAGTGCCACATTTTGCGCAGCGTATAACACATCTGACTTTCCTTTCAGAATATCATGATGGAGCATAACAAATCTGACTTTCTTTTCAGCATATTGTGATATCATGATGAAGCATAACACATCTGACTTTCTTTTCAGCATATTCTGATGGAGCTGATTATTTGTCAAAAGTATGAAATAATGTCTTGTAACTTTTTTCTTGTAGCAAAGTGGGTTGAGTGTTGTCCAAGATGAATAGTGTGCTGATAGTGGGACTCAAAACAATGAGATACGTTTTGAATTGACGAATTGTAAAAAGTGCATTTGAAATTGAATGTGAGAAAAATGTAAAGAGGGTGCAAATATGAAGATAAAAAGCCAAATTTATGAAAAATAAAGGGAATATATGGGTTCAAGCCCTGCTGATAATGAAAGGAAACCACTCAGCCCACATGACCATTCTACAGGTAACACCGAGGAGGACAATGGGCCAGATGAGCAGATGATTTAATATATGTTGTTGTCACTAACAGAAATAATTAAGATTTCATTCACAGATGACAGTAAGCTCACTTCCAGGAAGGTTTCTGGGACTGGGATGGTTCTAACAAAGAACCAGTGACTTCGCATTGTAATCTCAGAAGAGGCTCAAAAGAGGCTTGTGCATTGATCAAAGTGACATTTGAGTCCATGTCTCAACTTAAAATACACCAACAAGCCTCAACCCCCTCCACAACAGAAAGTGAGGGATCAATGATCTTCCCTTGCAAATGAGAGGAAACAACCCATTGCAGCAACTCAAAAAGATCAACATGAATGGAAAAAGGAGACAAACTTGACCAAATTCACAGGAATGAAAAGTTGCAGAAAGTGGGAGATTCACAAGGAGTTGTGCAAAGAAGAGAAGCAACAGAGTGAAAGAGATGAGTACAAGTTCAAACAATACTCAACATCAACCAAACTTTTCAAAAAAAAAAAAATTAATGTTAAAGCCCTTGAATATTTAGTAGCAACCTAATAATAACCCCACCAGAAAAAAATGATTGAAGAGAGAAAATATGGTATGATGATAGAATGAATGTTAACGACTAATTCAAGAAATTTACATAGAATAATGGGAATTAAGACAATTCATAAAGGAAAAAAAAAGAACTAAAAGACATTTTAAAAAAAGATCCAAAAGGGTACTCAGATGCAACTTGTCAATACAGGGGTATACCTAATTAGTTTAAGGCTACAGTTGAAATTAAAACAAGTATTAAGACGGGCTATTAACAAATATTCGATTTCAACTTTAATTCATAAGATTATGTTATGATTTAATATGCTATTGACTAAATAAAATATTAAGTAGTGCTAATAGAATGACAAATTCAATTGGAAGTTATTCGAATTCAATAACAAACAGGCTCTTAAGAACAATTTATGGTACCAGAGGAGGGTCAAAAAGATATTTGACATTCACATGAAGGATAGATTGTTACACCAACATCACTTTTGAATATTTTCAATCCAGATGCGCCTGGTTTTGACCAGTACGCAAGGGGGGAATTAGGAGAGATTAAGGAAAAGAAGAGATTAAGAATGTGAAATTTGTAAAGAGAGATTACGAATGTGAAATTTGTGAAATTTGTGCCAAAAAACAAAGTTAAGAAAGGAACAGCGACACAAATAGGCGAGAAGGACTATTAAAACGCTTGATAATGGATTATGTGGACATGATATAGACGGGTAAAGGCAATGATATTGGCAGAGGAAGGGCAGATGCAGAAATGAGATTTCTAACAGAGAAGTATTCCTTAGATTTGAAATGCTATCAGAAATAAATTCAGATAATGGGTTAGCAAGTTATTCCAAGAATATTGAAGATTAAAATTAATTGTATACGAACACTTAAATTGCACACAAGGAAGTTTTAATAATAATTAAGTTATAATGCTTTATGTTTTAAATGGTTGATATAAAAATTATGGATTTAGATTTACAGAAAAAAAAAAGAAATGTAGGCCTACATATAATCAATATGTAAGGTAGTAGAAAAGTTATTTTCTAGAGTTATTTGTTCTAATTGTCTAATGAGTTTATTGAATGACTTTTATGAGGTAAATGTAACATTGCTCTAAAGCTTTCTTAGTTTGAGTGATTACATGGGACATAACTAGTTTATTCATGATAGTTTATTTAGAAATCAGTAGAAAGGAAGAAAAGGTATTCAGTTAAGAACCGCTTGAACTGAGGAGCTCCAATGAGGAGCTATAACGCAAGATTAAAAATGTCTAAATAGGTATTTATTGTTGAATTTGGTAGTAAAAGACAGAATTTAAAATATGAAACTTTATAACAAAGCACAAAGCGATTTAAAGGATATAAGGTGCACTAAAATGTTCTCAACTAAAAATGATTGACTAAAAGATGGATTCTTCCAATTTAAGAATTTATATTCCTTCATAAAAAGAAGCAATTGAAAATGAGAAAAATAGGTATTTAACCCAGCCCTATTTTAAATCAAAATTCATATGGATCACGAAAAATAAAAACGCAGAATGAATAAATTATTTATTATAAATCAGCCGAGATTTACTGTAATGCTTTGTCTGTATCAGGAGGAAAACAATTACATGAGAAAAGTAGAAGGACTTATGTTTGAAGATAAGTGTTGCACGTTTACCAAATAATACTGCGCAGGGAGGAACATTTAGCGAATACAGGATTAAGTAAAAAAAATGTTTAAGAGCAAAAAGTTAAGAAAAACTTGATTTGAAGTTTGGAGAAGTATGAACATGGTTTGCTAAATTAGGAATGTTTTCTGAAGTTGCAATATTGAAAGGTGGTTATTATTCTGTTGTGTACTTCCCATAGTAAGATCATTAGTTGGTAAAATCACTGTTAAACAAATGGAAATGCTGAAATATCAAGATAATGAAAATTAATTTTAAAGGGCAACCAATATTATTAAGATTGGGCTTATAAACCAAATTAAAATGTACAAACATTAGATGTTGATTCAAGTACCTCAAATAAAGATGAAGAAGATGATTGATGAGCCAGACCCTGGGAGTCTGGGTTGAAGAGGATATCTACACCGCAAGAATACTTTGAAATGTATAAGGGATTTTTATGTTTGACATACTCTACTGTGACAATAACAGGCAATGCTGAACCAATTTTATCCACACACTTATAACAATGTTTTTTGTTTTATTAGGGAGAATTCGAAGTCTTTTACTTTCTCCATTGAATGAAAGAAAGAAAAATGTATGGAGAGAGATGTTTGGCTCGAATGCTCCTCCCGAGTGTGGTGCGCATAATCTAGTCATTGGAAAAGAGACTGGGTGACTTGATTTAGTCACTAGGTAGCATAAGTGAGGGGGCTGGATTTTGAAACTACACTCTGGAAAAGGATACTAAAAGTGGGGCTTAGATAAGCCCCAGAGGAGGGAATGTTGAAGATTTTATTATTTAGGAAATAAGTAATTCAGCTATATATTTGTACACTATTATTTACTCTCTGTGTGTCTTTGGTTTGACTTTTGGGGGGCTTACAGAATGGTCAGAATGCTGATGCAGCAGATGATTCTATTTAAGTTTGTCACATGGTGCAAGACCCTATCTATAGGATGTATGACCATTTTTGGAGGCACTGTATGCATATATGTGAAAAGCTAACCGATGTTCGGGAGTCATCTCCTGCGGGGAGTCATGTCCTGCAGGACCGCCCTGCAGGAGGTTGCTCGGCTTTGTTTTGTTAAATAAAGTCTAAAATATTTCTGGCATCAAAGATCTCTGAGAAGTGATTTCACAGAAAGATTGAAACCACAACACAGTCGGATCATCAGGTTGGAATGAGAGGTAGAGTTGTGTGTCATCAGCATAGCAGTGATAGGAGAAGCCATGTTTCAGAATCACAGATCCTAGTAATGTCATGTAGATGGAGAAGAGAAGTGGTCCAAGCACTGAGCACTGAGGCACACCAGTAGCTAGATGTAGGGTCTTAGACACCTCACCCCTCCACGACACCCTAAAGGACCTACCTGAGAGGTAAGACTTGAATCACAGGAGTGCAGTTCCCGAGATGCCCTTCATCTTTAGGATTGACAGGAGGATCTGGTGGGGGACCAAGGTGTTTTTGGGGCCCTTGGGATGTTTTGAAATGCCCTGACATTTGTGCTTTTTTCAGTTATTTATAAACATGTTAATGGCAAAGGTGTAAATTCTGTCTATATAGCACAAACGGGGCTACCATAATATGTGAGCAACATGTATGTACATTATTGTATTTTTAAGAGAATAATGTTTATGCGTGGTTATAAAAAAATAAAATAAAAAAAAGTTACTGAAATGAGACCACAAAACGCATACTAAATATGTGTTCCGAAGACTTTTGACTAATGGATGTTGTCGCTTCGAGTTCTGGCTTCAAAATGATGTGAAAAATATCCTGCCTAATCGTTCACATAAAACAATACATTGATTTAAACTTTGTAAGACCGTTTTTTTGTAGGACGAAGGTTTATGCATGGGTGTGGTAATGAACCATCAATATTAATGAGATTCAGACCCAGGGTGTGACAGACACTCCCCCCAATGGCCCATCATGAGGCAAGCCTAAACAAAGAGATTTCGCAAAACTGCAATGGAAACAGTTTTTGCGCATTTACAGTCACCTGACTTAGAAGACGCGGTGTGTTTGGGATCCGTGTACGCAAATAATAATAACAATTATCATCATTATTATAACATTTATTAGGCTACATATTTAGACATGCTTTTATCCAAAAAAGGAACAAAGCAATTCGTCAAATGTCATTCATAATACAGGTTAACACTTGCATTTTCCTATCAACAGTGGAAATAACTTAAAATACTCTTATCATTTCTGGTCATAGATAAAATAATAATACATTATTCGCAACTACTTTTATTTGTGTAAACTCACAATAACAAGAAAGCGTTGTGCTTTTGTAAAATAAAATAAAATAATCAGGCGCGCTTTCATGATCTCCGTGAACTGGAGCGCGAGAACTGAAACAAAATATAGCCTATGTAGGCTAAAGCTTGTTAATATAGAGGATGATTTTGCAATTAAACTGCCTTGATTAATGCTTGATTTGCTTTGAAGTGATGTAACCTAAATAGTAATAATGCTTTTGCTAAGATAGATGTATGTAACCCTGTTATTGATGTTGAACAAGATATGTATTGTGTGATTTCACTATTATTAAGAAAAAATTACTTACTTGCATGAAATGTATGTGTTGACTGATTTAGAGTAGAAAGTACTTATGTATTAGAAATAGTTTTATGATAAATGAAAATGTACTAGATAAAGTATATATTGCAGACGATTAAGAGAAGAAAGCAGAGGAAGAGAAGTCGGAGGCGCCGTGAAGGGATACGCCGCAAACAACTAAGGCCCCGTTTACACGATGGGAAAACGCAGATATTTCTCTGCGTTTTGGCCTGTCATTTACACGAAAACGCTGTTTTTATCCCAGAAAACGATTATTTCTAAAAACTCCGGCCAAAGTGGAGATTTCTGAAAACGCCGGTTTGTTGTCGTGTCAACTGGGCGAAACGGGGTTTTAGGTTCTCTCTTGTTGATTCTGAGGATTCTGATTGGCTTGCATGGCTTTATCCTTCTCCCTACACTGCCGCCCATAGGTTTAGCATAGTTATAAAGGCGCTCGACGGCGTATTTATGCGGGTTGTGTGCACGATGTTATTATTGAAAACGGAGGGGGAGAAATATTCGTTTCTCTAAATACCTGGCTATGTGTAAATGTGGCCTAAGGCCCAATCCCAATTCTACCCCTTCACTTTCCCCTTCCCCTCTGTTTTGCTCGTGCACGTGAAGGGGTAGGGCTGTCTCGATTCTCTTTTGGTTGGAGGGGGAGGGCTAAGGGGAAGGGCCAGATAGCCCTTCAAACGAAGATTTTTCGGGACCACACTTCAAACGAAGGGGTATGAGAAGTGTCACTGCATACACCGGCTACAGAAGCAAAATGCAAAAAAGGAGACCCATAAATGTAAGAATTGTTAGCTTTAATAAGTATTTTAACGACAAATAATGATTTGCTTTGTTACATTCAATCTTGTGTTCATATTTACGGTCAGTTCCTTTAAAGAAACGTTTGTAAAAAAAATCTCCTCTCCCCCGAACAAAGCACACAAGCTATTGGTGCGTTCAAGTCATCTCGTAAAGATCGTATTTATGAGTTGAACGCACATGAACGCCACACAATGTCGTATTTCACACAGTTTCACACAGTAAATAAATAAATAGGTCAAAATAGGACAAACATAGGTCTGTACCTCCAACGTGTTAATACAAAACCACATAATACAAGTCCTGTGTACAAGTCCTGTGCATCTTGGAAGTTTGTGATAAACATCGGCGCATCTCCTGTGACGTAAGCGATGACGTATAATGACGTGTAACGGTGTAGTAGTGGTGTCCCATTTCTTAGGGGAAAATTTTCACCCCTACGCCTTGCCACTCTGTTTCAAGGGTCAAGGGGAAGGGGAAGGCGAAGGGTTAGGGGTAGACGAAGGGGAAAGGGGTAGAATTGGGATTGGGCCTAAGTTGGCAGAACTCCACTTGATGACGTCAGGAGAGAGTCTGGAACCGGCATTTCAAAGCCTGCATATAAAAGGCTGAGAGAGAGACTGAAGACTTCGGAGACTGAATAGCGCAGTGTCCCTCGACGCCTGTAAAACCAGCTGATTGTTGAAACTTATTATTATTGTAACCTAACTTTAACTTTGATATAACGTTTGTTAACTTTAATAAAAATTATATTATATTATTGGCAAGATATTGTCTACCTGAGTAATAATTTAAGAACCTTAAGCAAGAACTGACCACAGGGAAGTCTGCTGAACTAATTGTAAGTGTTTTGAATGCTTATAGTATTGTCCAGATTCGACTTTCCTTACCTACCTGAGAATAATGAATAAATAGGTAAAAGGTGTAAAGGTTATTTGAGACACCATAAAACAAGCTTGAAATGTCCACTTTAAAAAGAACAAATTTGAATCGAAAGCTAATACATTCTGATTATGTAATGCGTATGAAAGGAGCATTTCTCTCTAAAAGCGCATCTGCTTAACAGCGGAGATGGAGATGTTTTTAGCCGACTTAGAAAACAATAGTTTATTAATAATATGAATGGCTCTTCTCATTCAGCACTGCGGGAAAAATATAAATTCCAGGTTCTAATTTGGCCTTAGAAAACCAGTAAAATCAACATGTTTTCCATATTAATTTGTGAAAATATCTGTAAAATATCTGTAATAATAGTGGGTAAATATGTAGCCTACTTGTGCCTACTTTCTGATTTCTGAATGTGTTGCTAAGCGCACTCCGAGTTGCAGGCATAGGTAGTGATGAAGCTCAATTCCTTTTAAAAAAGTTGAAGAATATTATTGTATCACCTTCCCAATGCGCAGGTGACTGAATGATTAAACTTAAAGCATTTGCTTGGGGGCGTTTACCTGTTTTGCATAGATGGCTTAACACATTATCTTGTGAATAGCGCGCTCCGTGAGTAGGTGTGAACGAATTAAAGTCAATGAGCTCGTAATGAGCTCGACTGGAATCGCTCTCTTTACATACAGATTACAGAAACTGAGAATATTTGTTTTTTATATAAATTACTTCATTTGAAAGATGCGATCTCAAGCTTTATGCCCGTGGGTATGTTTGCCTGTTTGACTGAATTTTCGCGGAGTTACAGATCATTTTCTAACACGTTTCAAATTGGAGTTCATTGACAGAAAGAGTGCAGAACTCGGATCATGTTAATTTTTCTTTATTTGGCAAAAAGCAAAACACTTTATTTTTATTGTGAAAAAAAATAGAAACTGAACAGGATCGATTGATGTATAACACGAAAATGAAAGATCAAAATTAACAGAGCATTTTGAGTATTTTGCATTGCTAAAAAAAAACACGACCAAAACGCGACGGCGCTTTTTTGGTCCCCAGAGGGTTAACTGTGTCAAAGGCAGCAGACAGATCCAGCAGGATGAGAACTGAGGATTTGGAAGCGGCTCTTGCCAGTTTCAGTGCTTCGATTACTGAGAGCAGAGGAGTCTCAGTTGAGTGTCCGCTTTTGAAGCCAGACTGATTGTTGTCCAAGAGGTTGTTCTGCGTGAGAAAAGAGGAGATCTGGTTGAAAACGACTCGTTCAAGTGTCTTTGCGACAACTGGAACGAGGGATACCGGTCTGTAATTTTCTACATGTGCTGGATTTAGAGTGGATTTCTTAAGCAGTGGGGTTACCCGAGCCTGCTTGAATCCTGTGGGAAATGTGCCAGTGTGAAGAGAGGTGTTTATGATGTGTGTGAGTGCAGGTACAACAGAGGAAGAAGTAGGTTAGTGGGAATAGGGTCGAGCGAACAGGTAGTAGGTCGACTGGAAAGGAGGAGTTTTGAGACTTCTGTCTCTGGAAGCAAGGAGAATGAGGGTAGAGTTGTGTGTGTTAGCTGGTAGAATGTGTGTGTTAGTTTGTGAATTGGTAAATTGACCGCTGATGGTGGTTTTATTTATGAAGAATAATGCAAAATCGTCAGCTGTTAGGGTTGACGAAGGAGGAGGAGGAGGAGGGTTAACCCTCTGGAGTCTAAGGTGTTTTGATATGACCTGATATTTGTATTTTTTTCAGTTGCTTATAAACATATTAATGGCAAGGTGTAATTACTCTATTTAGCACGAACATGTCTATCATAATATGTGAGCAACATGCATGTACATGTTTGCATTTTTGAGAGAATATTATTTATGCGTGGTTATTCAAAAAACTCAAACTTAAATTGTCTGATATAAGACCACAAACGACAAACTTCACATATTCCCACAATACTTTTGATTAATGGATGTTGTCGGCTAAAGTGTTTACTTTAAAATGATCTGAAAATCATCCGGGCTAATCGTTCACATTAAACAATAGATTGATTTAAATTTTGTAAGACACTTTTTGTTTGGAAAGGCAATATGCAGGCATATGAATGATCCAACAAGGTCATGAATAATGTCCTCATTCCCACCTGAAGACAAAGACCTGCTAATGCTGCATACTAATGAGCAATTCATAGGTGTCACTGAGCCACAAGATGCAAAGACAACACACACACACATATACACACATATATATATATATATATATATACACACATACACATACATATATATATATTAGGGGTGGAGCCGAACCCGAATACGGTATTCGGAAAGGCACAAATAACGTGTTTTTTACAAATACTTATTTTGAACAAATACTTTAAAAAATATTTGTATTCGGGAACAAAAAAAACTTTATATCAAAAAGCTGTGTTTCCTTATGAGACCGCAGTGCACGCCCGGATGAGTGAGTGAGTGACAGGCTGCTCCACACAGCAACAGAGAGCGAAAAAACTCTTAAATCCATCACTATTTTTGTTGAATAGATTTCTGTACCTTAACTGGGTTCCTGAGGCAGTTTATAACTTTCGGGAAGCGGAGTTTGATCGGGGGATTATTCCATTACGCTGCATTATTGACGTCTGCAGTCGGGTGCTCTCATCCTCGCTCTGTTTACGTAACGTCAGCTGTTTAGCGCGGTAATTTAGACAATAGGCTGTTGACAGAGTAACGTTAACGTTCGGTTAAAAAGTTTAAAAATGCTTGTGTATTTGTGTCGAATTGTATGCACATGTGGGAGTTATATGGTGCGTTTAAGTTACTCTGTCTTTTGCAGACAGCAAGGTGTAGGCTGTATGCTTCATAATGTTCACAATGGTATTTTATATTGGTTTAACCACGGATGAGGTAATGGCTGTTATGTTATTTTCTTTTCAATGACGTTCATTGTTTCATTGCTGGATTTATGGAAAAACATCAACCAATATTGCATATACATAATTATTATAATGGATATAATTAAAGAATACTTACACTATAACGTAAATTAGAAGGGTAACGCAAAAAAAAATTTTTTTTACGCCTATTTTGAATTTTATCCGAATACAAATACAAATACTTTTCCCCCCTCAACAAATACAAATACAGATACAAATAGCGGCTGCTTTGCACACCCCTAATATATATATATATATATATATATATATATATATATATATATAACTACAGAATTGGTTCAGAGTTGGAAACATCTTGAAAAAAGTGTATTTTTCCACAAACTGTGTATGCTTGCAAATTGTATAATATCCAAGGTAAACATTTCTAGTAATTGTGCAGTTAATTCTCATTCGTATTTTCAGAAAGTTTTGGATGTAGGCTATCCTCTCCCCAAATTTGTCACTAATAAAACACAAAAATAATTTAAAGACAAGGCTTATATTGATATTTTAAGATTTTGTTTGCACCTTGTAAATTAGGTTTTGATGTGGCAGTAAAAACTTTATAATCTATCCAAAACGAAATGTTGTCTTTCATATTTAGTCTGTAACATATTGTCTTTTATAGGCTAATATATATTAGGGCATAAATGTTAATTTGCAGTTGAATATGTTGCTTATCCAAAGACATTTTATTTCAACGTATTCAGTCGATTTTTACTCATCTCAGTAGGCAATATAGATAGTTTCATTCACACACAGACACGCGCGAGCTGTAGTAGCTAAACAACAACATGCATCTGTGCCGTTCATTCATTCAAACACAGAAACGCGATTCAAATTTAAACAGTCTTTTGCGGTTTACAGACACCATTTTATATCGCGATTAGAACAAAGCACTTACTGATGATCTGCAGCTGGATCCATTGTTAGGCTACTCCAGCACGTTTGAGGTAAAATTTCCAGGATTATCACGATATTATTATTCCTCACATCGAGTGTGTTGTCCAGCTGTTGTGGGCGTTGACTGGTTTGCATGTGTTGCTTCAGATCTGCGTCTGAATAGCGGCGCGCTCTCGATGGGCGTGTCACATTAGCAGAGTAATGAGCTGCCAGAACGATAATGAGACCGGCTGATCTCTCGCTCTTTATATATAGATTACATAAACATAGAATATTTATTTTAGTTTTGAATTAGATAATTTAAAACTACACACTTAAATGATTACAGAGATATATAGCTCATGTCTGAGTGAATAGTATTCGCTGAGTTTTGTTTGAGTTAAGAGAAGTGCTTCAGAAAAAAAGTTCACGGAGACGGAGAGGCAGAAAACACTCCCTTACTTTCTTTATTTTACAAAAGCACAATGTTTTATTTCGATAGTAAGTGGACACATAAAAAAGTAGACATTTAACAGCTTATTTTTTCATATTTCTTAAGGCTGTATGACCAAAACTGACGGAGTATTTTAGGTCTATTTTGCTGCTATGTAAAAAAAAAACGAGCAAAACGCGCCCGCGCGTTTGCCGACCTCAGGGGATTAAGAAGAGAGGAGAAGGTTTTGAAGAGCATGCGAGAGTCAGAATAATTGTTCATTTTGTTGTGATAGTAAATAGTTTTAGCAGTACATATGTTAGCAGAGAAGGAAGAGAGGAGGGATTGATAAAGACCAAGGTCAGTAGGATCTTTGGATTTGCGCCACTTCCTCTCTGCACCCCTGAGTTTCAAACGATGTTCACGGAGAACGTCAGATAACCAGGGGGCAGAGGGTGTGGCGCGGGCTGGTCTGGTGAAGAGAGGGCAGAAGTTGTCCAAGCAGGATGTTAAAATGGAGAAAAGAGTATCAGTTGCATTGTTAGTATCGAGTGCTGAGAGCTGGTAAGGAGGAGGAAGTGTGGATGAGACCAAAGAGGATAGACGAGCGGGTGAGAGTGAGCGTAGGTTCTGCCGAAAGGGGACCTGTGGAGGAGTGCGTGTTGTGTTCTGAGGCAGGTTGAGGTTGAGAGTGAGGAGGAAGTGATCTGAGGTGTCCAGTGGAGTGACTAGAGTATGGTCAGTGGAGCAGTAGCGTGTGTAAATAAGGGTCCAGTTTGTTGCCTGATTTATGAGTAGCCGTAGTAGATACTTGTTTGAGGTCGAATGAGGCAAGCAGAGTGTGGAAATCAGCAGCTTGAGGTTTTTCAAGGTGGATGTTGAAGTCTCCAAGAACTATGAGAGGAGTACCATCCTCGGGGAAGGATGAGAGTAGTACATCGAGCTCTTCTAAGAAACTGCCAAGCTGACCTGGGGGACGATATACAACTACAATGAATTTTAATAGGACTAGTGATGGTAATAGAATGTGATTCAAATGAGCTGTTACACATAGGTGGCAAATGATTAAATTTCCAATCGTTTGAGATGAGCAGACCAGTACCTCCACCCCTTCCAGTCAGGCTAGGGGTGTGTGAGAAAGTGAATTTAGTGGAGAGGGCAGCCAATGTGGCAGTGTCCTCTGGTCTGATCCAGGTCTCAGTCAGGGCCAGAAGGGTGAGACCTAAATGACTAGAAATAGATGTAATGAAATCAGCTTTATTTACTGCAGATTGGCAATTCCAGAGAGCAATAGGAAAAGAGAAAATAGTACTAGTAGACATCGGAAGGGTACGCAGTTGTTAGGATTGGAATGCCTCTGTCGTGTGGCATTGGATTTACGCATGTTAGTAATAGTAGGGATTAGAAGACACATGGTGTAAGAGCTCACAAATAGAAAGATCAGGTGAAAGTTGATTAGAAAAGAGAGGAAACGATAAAACAAATAACAAGAAATTACTACTCAAGTGCCTTGCCGGTGTCCTTGCTCGGTGGAGTCGCACAGGTAGAGTTGTTGGTCTTTACACTCTTCGGTCTTCACACGATGAGGGCTTCACACCGCCGCTGCCGCGGAGCACTAAACCTATTTATACACATCTAATACCTGATTGTTGAATACAGCTGGCCACGCCCCACTGTTTATCCAAGCGAAACTCCAAAGTCACGACACAAACAAAGGCCACGTGCGCTTGCGTTTTACCAGAGTAAAACACAGTACACAACACAAAGTTTCCTAGCAACAAAGAACCGTGCTAAAATCGACTGAGAAAAGTAAACACTCACATACTGATGTTCTCTCTTGCTGTTCGACTGCTTCTTCTGACAACTTCTATTGACTAGCTGGTTTAAATGCTTAACTGGCTTATGGCCACGCCCCACTGTTTATCCAAGCGAAACTCCAAAGTCACGACACAAACTAAGGCCACGTGCGCTTGCGTTTTACCAGAGTAAAACACAGTAAACAACACAGTTTCCTAGCAACAAAGAACCGCGCTAAAATCGACAGAATAGTAAACACTCACATACTGATGTTCTCTCTTGCTGTTCGACTGCTTCTTCTGACAACTTCTATTGACTAGCTGGTTAAAATGCTTAACTGGCTTATGGCCACGCCCACTGTTTAGCCAAGCTAAACTCCAAAGTCACGACACAAACAAAGGCCACGTGCGCTTGCATTTTACCAGAGTAAAACACAGTAAACAACACAAAGTTTCCTAGCAACAAAGAACCGCACTAAAATCGACTAAGAAAAGTAAACACTCACACACTGACGTTCTCTCTTGCTGTTCGACTGCTGCTTCTTCCTAACCCTAACCCTGGAAAACAGGCCTGGGGGTTCCCCTCTTGGATTGGAGTTGAGGAACAAGTTTCAGACCTGTATAGCTGAAATACATGCAGCCTTTTCCACACACAATCTAAATGGCAGTTTGAGTTTCCAACCCAATTTTGAACTCAACCTGTCGGAGGACTTTAATATAGGGGGTACAAGTGAAGGGGAGGAAGTTTTACCTGGTGTAAGGGAGGAAATGGTTCCACAGTCCAACGTGGTGGTGATTCTCTCAGAGTTGGAGACCCAGAAGAAGATTCGGGAAAAGAAGAGAATAACAGCTAAACAGAAATATTATCTCTTCGGGGAAGACCCCCCACAGCCCAGGAAATTTTATCTCCTACCCAAGATTCATAAGTCTCCGGAGGTTTGGACGATTCCGAACCAGGTCCCTTCTGGACGACCGATTGTATCGGACTGTGGTAGCGAATCATACAGGATTGCGGCTTTTATTGATTCCTTCCTGAACCCCTTATCACAAAAACATGACAGTTATGTCAAGGACGCCTTCGACTTTGTAGCTAAGATAAAACGGATAACAGTGCCACCTGGCGGGATGCTTTTCACTATTGATATTGATTCGCTCTATACCAATATAGATACCCGTTTGGGCCTAAAGGCAGTCCAGGAGATCTTTGTGAATTATCCCGACCCTACCAGACCGGATGAGGCTCTCCTTACCTTATAGGAACTGGGTCTTGAAATGGGAACTAGAAATGACTTCCAATTTGATTCCAAACAGTATCTCCAAATTTCGGGTACAGCAATTGGGAAGAAATTCGCCCCTGCGTATGCCAATATATATATGGCAAATTGGGAGACAAGGGTGTTCTCTAAATGCCTTAAATTACCCATGGTGTACATACGATATGTTTTATTACGATTCTGAACGAACATCACGCCTCGATCTCAGTCAAATACAACTTACAACGGGATAAAATCGAGTTCCTGGATACGGAAGTATATATTACTAGGGGAGATAGTGGGGAGGGTACTCTGGGAACAAGGGTTCATTTTAAACCCACCGATACCCACGCGCTGCTGCATAAGACCAGCTATCACCCGAAACACACCTACAAGGGAATTGTGAAATCACAATTAATGAGATACAATAGAATTTGCACAGTAGCGGAGGATGTTAGGTTGGCAACTCAGACCCTCTTCCAAGCCCTTAGACATCGGGGTTACAGTAGAGCTGTAGAACCTTCCTTAGAACTATAAAGGTGGAGGTACAACAACTTTTCCAACAAGGTTTGAAATTTGGAGAAGAAAATCGTGAGGACCATTTGGTCCCCTTCATCTCGACCTTTTCCTCTGCCTCTCTAGCATTAAATTCCAAATTAAAAACTAATTTCCAGAGAATACAGGATCGTTGGGAACCACTTACCTCTTTCAAAAGTATAGCAGCTTTCAGACGAAATAAAAATTTGAAAGATTTATTGGTACATTCCTCTTTGGGTGGTAGACCTAAAAAGACAAATACAAGGGTTTCTTAAATGCACCAATTTTATTGAAAATAAACGTACTCACCAGTCACGAGTGCAGTCATCCAACCTGGTTTACTGTATCGAGTGTAAAGTCTGTAACAGATTATATGTTGGTCAAACCAAAAACACACTGTTGGAAAGACTAAAACAACATCTGCGCTCGATCAATGGGACCGGGAGGGGGACTCACCTTTATGAGCATTTTAGAACTCATGGGAGCACCAACTTGTCCATCATGGGGATAGAAGCGGGATGGGTTAGGGTTCTTGCAGCACATCTTCGCAAAATCCTAATTATTAACATTGTATCATATGATGCTCATAAGTTTCTTCATATTGCGTTAGTAGCGGATAACACCAAATCAGTAAAATAATAAAAATTGCACAACAAAAGATCTCCATAAATTGCCTGTTTTTGCACTTCCTGCTTTTCCCTGCTTGAGAATGTCTGTCCAATGAATGGATGATTTTAGCACACATGTGGTTTTGTTTACAAATTTTGGTTCACTTGCAAAAAGGGCAGTGTGAAAGCGAACCACACCAAACAAAAAAAATTCAACATTGTATTTGGTCCGGACCAAAGCAAGTGAACTAGCGGACTTTCCTGGTGTGAAAACACCTTAAGCGTGCTATTGATTGCGGCGATGTGTGTTATGCTTAAAGACAGCGATCTCCGGCTTTCAAAAATGTTAACACTAGCTGAATTTAACGTGGTATTTGGGGTTTACAGAGATGTCATATGCGAAATCTATCCGTCTCGTAGAGCCAAGCTGGACACTTATTATTATTTACATTATTATTTACAGGGATTATTTCTGACTTGGCTTTGAATTATGTAGGGGCTCTCTTCTATGACTATCAAATCATTCTCTGCAAAAGCTGCTATGTTTATACAACATTTTAATCAGAGATTGGACTGGTCTGTAGTCGACTTAACCCTCATAAGCAGACATTTCACTGGTCATCAAAGCTCTCTCCTGCTCGATCTGTGGCTCTAATTCTCACACTCTCAATCTATGCCCAAAATCTGTGTCTCCGCCACCCTCTAAGCCTGGCTTTCAAACTGTTGAATAAGGTAACACCATTTGCTACACCATTGTGCTATAATTTTAATGAAAATGTTTGGAAATTCTAAGATTGTAAATATATTAATGCTTGTAGTTACTGTGGGGACAGTCACCCAAAATCTGTGTGCCCAAGACGAACTCGCTTTATGAAAAAGGAGAAAAAGAAATAAAGCCATCAACCCCAATCAATATTCCAAAGCAGGGACAGGCACTGAGAAATCATCCCAACCGCTGCTTCGTCAATTAATTAATAACAGGACTTATCCAAGGTTTTTTTGCAGGATTGTTATGGTTGCCTAATCATTATTTTTCCTGTAATAAATTGTTTTCTGCTCTAAAGGAACCTAAAATTGTTGATTTTTTGTTGGAAAAGGAAGTTAAGAAAGGATTTCTGATTGGGCCTTTTGTTAAGTCTCCTTTCTCAATTTGTCGGATTAATCCTATAGGAATCGCTACTCGGAAATATTCAGGGAAGAAGCGCTTAATTTTTTACTTGTCTGCCCCTCATAATGACGCTGCTCAAATTATCAACAGTCCGCAACCGTTGACGACGCAATTAAATTAATAAAAATAGCAGGTAGGGGTGCATGGCTTGCAAAGGCAGATATTTCTCATGTTATTAAAGTAATGCCTTTACATCCATCGCAGTGGCATTTATTTGGCATTAAATGGAGGAATTTCTTTTTTTTTCTCTGTCAGGCTCACTTTCGGCTGTCGCAGTAGTAAAATATTTGATACACTATCAGAGGCGCTATGTTGGATTATCCTTAACTGCAAAATACTCTGTTGATTTTGATCTTACATAATCATGTTACACATCATTCAAAACTGTTAAATGTTTTTTTATTTGTGTACACATAATAAAAACAAAATGTTATGTTTTTCGTAAAATATAGAAAATAAATATGATGTGCGTTCTGCCGCCTCGCTCAATGTGAAGTTCATTCTGAAATGTGACAGAAAAATTAACTGTAACTCAGTGAATACTTGCTACACACATGTGAGAGTTATGTCTTTACAAAACTTGGAGTCTTCTTTATTCTCTCTTTAAAGGGATAGTTCACTTTAAAATTAAAATTCTGTCATCATTTACTCACCCTCAAGTTGTTTCAAACCTGTATTAATTTATTTCTTCTGCTGAACACAAAGAAATATATTTTGAAGAATGTCAGTAACCAAACAGTAGTCTGTACCCATTGACTTCCATAGTATTTTTTTTTCTACTATGGAAGTCAATGGGTACAGACTACTGTTTGGTTACTGACATTCTTCAAAATATCTTTCTTTGTGTTCAGCAGAAGAAATAAATTAATACAGGTTTGAAACAACTTGAGGGTGAGTAAATGATGACAGAATTTTAATTTTAAAGTGAACTATCCCTTTAAGTAATCCGTATGAAAGCAAGGAGAGGTACAGTTTCTCAAATGAGTGCTAATTATCTCTAATGTGACCACACCCACGTGCGCTTGAGCATTTGACATGCAAATCGTCCACACAGACCTGTAAACGCCCTCATTACCTCTAAACAAAGCACGAAGAGCGAAGAGAAACTTCATAATTTTTCTGCTTTTTGTCAAGTTTGGAAGAGTTAACACAGGATTTACCTCAGAAGAAGAAGAACGCGATTTGAAGATTTTTAAGGTAAGACATGTAACGTAGACTCGTCACGGTATTCCGGACACTTGACCTTTTCCCGCAAATTCTATAAATAAACGACATAAATGACACTGTCAGGGGCCTGTTTCAGAAAGGAGGTTAAGTGAAAACTCTGAGTATGTTAACCCTGAAATGAGGGAAACTCTGGGTTTTCCGTTTCAGAATGGGAGGTATATCAAACCCGAGAAAGCAGAGTAAGTCAAGCCCGTTTCTGAAAGAGGGGTAACTTATACTCAAAGTCAGTTACCATGGTAACTTACTCTGTGAACCTAACCTGGTGGGGAGCAGGTTTTCTTTGGTAAACCCAGAGTTTCGTGCGGTCTCCTCCCCTTGTTTAAAGAGGAAGCGGTGTTTAAACACCTCATTCATTCTTTCTGTACATTTATTCATTGCTGTTTTTACTGTTGTTTTTTCAAAAAAATAAATAAGATGAATATAACTCCTTAACTGGCAACTGAAAATACAGTAGATTAGAGTTACATCATGTAGTTCTAAACAAATTCAGAATTAAACTGTGGAATTTACTGAAAATCACTGCAGTGTGTTCATCTGTGCACCAGAAGTTGATGGACCCTGGGGGGGGGGGGGGGGGGGGGTATATATTATAAATATATTATATTAATAATGTTATTATTAATAATGTTATATTAATAAACATTATATTAATATTTAACATTACCTCTGGCCTCTCTGTGGCAGCAGAAACTGTTTCTTCATCCCCATCATCCTGTGAAGATGAGCATTTGGTTGAGAGCACTTTATAATAGGCCTACTATTTGTCATAATTTCTGGTGTGTTGAGTCGGCTACTTACAACTGTCTGGGGTTCTGTTGGGACAGGAGGCTCCAAAAGACAGATATTAGATATTATTATCAGAATCTGTTGGGACCAACGAAAAACCCAACCCAAAGTAAAATAAATGAAAATATCAAAAATACCCCATATAAAAAATAACATGTCAAATGTTTGTAAAGTCAGGTAGCCTACACCCATGATATGCTCAAGCCTTACCTGATTGAATTATGTTTTTATATTTCATTTTCAGCTGCTGCCACATTCTTTTAATGCCTGCAGGATTGCACATAGCCTACATGTAAATTAAAATTAGGTAGAATAACTGTTCTTCCAGTTTCACCTCTGATATTATAACAGTTACTCTAAAATAGTTATTAATTACTACTACAAATGACATCTTCAACAGTATAATTAGATTAATGTAATAATTACTATCTTTAGAAAGTATTGGTCTACTTATTATTAATTACTAAGTCCCATATCAACCTCAACCACTTGAACAATACAACGAGGAGAGACATGAAACTGCACTTCTAATGCTTTCAAATTAACAATATACAAATGCATGAATTATTCTTGAATTGACCAAAGTGTGTAGAGGGAGAAGGTTACATTCAAAATATACCTTTTAAAAATGTATGTTAAATCCACTATTGTTTTATACAGAATTGTTCTATAGTCTATGCAGTAGCCTATTTAATGTAGGCTAATTATAATACATCAGATTTTATTTTAAATTACAGAAGAATTAAGAGTAATCCCTTTAATTAAATTACAATATTTAGATTACTTGGTAATTACTTACACCCAACACTGTATAACAGTAATTCCTCTTTGTGTCTGGTGCTGTTGCTATGGTGACTCATGATATCTGCGCTCCATTGATAATGGCTTTTTATAGTTGTGGTGCACACGCTCAACTCAGAGTCAGTCAACTTAGAGTTGATTGAACTAACTAATTTCAGCTGATCTGAAACCGAAAACTCAGAGTTTCCCATCTCAGGGTAAGTCAACTCAGAGTTCAAGTTTTAACCCAGAGTTGGTTGAACCTCCTTATTGAAACAGGCCCCTGGTCTCTCAAAACCCACATTAAAACATATCTTTTTGTAATTTGTTTCCCCGACCCCTGGCTCTATGTTCTGATTCTATATGTACAATGTTCCCTCTAATTTTTTTTCTTGCTGAGCAAAACTTTTTTCTATTGGGCGGACATTTTTCGCCACCTGAGCAAAAATATTCTTAATACCTGACCTGTACAGCATCCATAGAAAAACAATGGTTTCAACATTCAGTTGTAACGTTTAACTTGAATGTGCCATTTCTATTTTATTTGACCCTTGATGTAATTTATTGGTATTAAATCATATTTTTGAAAAACAAGCAGTTACTTTAAAGGAGAACTCCGGTCAATATTAACATTGAGCTCAATTTTTAGTAAATTTGGAGTGCTGTCAATACAGAGAACAACGACAAAAATCGGTGTTGCCTACACGTGTTATTCTCTTATTAAAATGTGCACCCTATTGACTTGAATGGGGTCCTATTTTAAACCTGCTTTTATTTCTCTTATCATCTTGATGTGTCATACAAGTGCCCAGCCATGTTGAGTGATTCCTTCAGAGTGAACACGAGTGAATCTGACTGCAGTAGATGTGAAAGATATGAATAAAAATGATGTTATTTCAGCCAGCGCACATACCTGTATTTAGTTCCTGTTTTCGGTCGAAGTCCAAAGTATTCGATTGTCGAGTTCACGCGCATAGGTTTAGTTACCTATGATCACGCGAGCGTCAATATTGTGCAAATTTTAAAAAGAGGATAACACGGTGTAGGCAACACCGATTTTTGTCGTTGTTCTCTGTATTGACAGCACTCCAAATTTACTAAAAATTTAGCTCAATGTTAAAATTGACCGGACTTCTCCTTTAAAGTAACTAACTAAATGAAGCACATTTTAGGTTACCTAAGTTGTTGTTTTTTTTTTTTAGTGCTTTTAACTGTACCAGTCTTTACCAAGAAATCCTATGAAAAATCATTTACAAAATCTTCTGCAGGACAGTTCAATTCTTTACAATAATATAATATAATATGAAAGAAAATTAAGCTGTTACACTGAGATGGTTTGGGAAAACCATAGTGTTTTTGTACAGTCAATTAATTGTGTACAGGCAGCATTAAACCCTTTAAAGTTAAATGATTGTTTATTGCTTATGAATTTCCAATATTTTCTTTATCTGGGGGTTTCAAACTTTTTAATGGCGAGGAGGCCTAAACAATACCCTTGTGAGATTCTTTATTTAGGCTTATAATATAATAAAATATAGGCCTAATATAATATAATATAAAAAAACTAATTGAAGTATTTGAAGTGATATAATATATCAGCTTATTATTATTGTTATTAAAACAAACTGAAGCATTTAAATAGAATAGCTAAATATTTTTAAGAAAAGTGAATATGTGAACTCTTTTATAGTAATCTTTTTTTTTTTTTTAGAATATGCAGGATGTACATAAATTGGGATCACAAACAGGGAAAACAAATAAACAAACAAACGAACAAACAAACAAAACCAATACCGTCAGAAACTGTCAGATGTGTGCGTTTTAGTAAGTGCATGTGTGCATGTAAAGGTAACTGAATGGATGTGTCACAGTACATACTTTGAGAGAAAAAAAAAAAACCTATAGTGTCTACTACTACAACTACTACTACTACAATCTCAACTTCTACAATAACTACTACAACCACAGCTACTACTACAATCTCCACTACTACTACATCAGCAACTTGAATAAAGACAATGGTATAAATAATTGATAGTAATGATAATAAGATAACAATGGACAAATCAAAACAGTAATAATAGTAATGAAAACAAAAGTATAAGTAATAATATTAATGATAGTAATGATATTAATGATAGTAACGAAGTGGTGAGGGGAAGTTGGGAAATCAGGGAGAGGACAAATAATAATAATAATAATAATAATAAATGAGGAAAAGGAAAGAGCACCAAAAAAAAAAAAATATATATATATATATACATATACATACATACATACATACATATATACATGTACATACACACACATAAAAATATATATACATAATAATAAATCAAAATAATTAAAAATAATAATAATAATAATACATAAATAAATATAAATAAAAATAAATAAGGAGTATATACATATATATATATATATATGTATACACACCCATATACATACACAAACATACATTGTAACAATAATAATAATAGTAGTAGTAATAATAAGACTGAAAGAGGTAAATAATGATAATTATAATATACTCATATTGATAATAATAATATTAAAATAACAACATTAACAATTATATGAGGAGGTGGAGGTTATGATCAGCCTTGAAGTGCATAGTGTGTCAGTTGCCTTGTGATGCATTAAAAAGGTATGACGCTCAGCATGGATCACTCCAGTGCAGTGCCCAGGTTGCCATGCCCACGTCACCCTTACCCTCTGAATGAAGCTTTTTTTTTTTTTTCCTTTCCTCCTCTTCCTCTTCCTTCCCCTTCTTTTTCTTTTCTCTTTTTTTCCCCTTTCCTTTCCCCCTCTTCCCTCCTCTATATAAAATATACTATTTGATATATGTCTATATATGCATATATACATACATACACAAAAAAAAAAAAAATAAAGAAATAAAAAAAAAAAAATACAAAGGTTGGGAAACCCGTAGTACGTTAACTCTTTTCTTTTCCTCTTTTCTTCTTCTCTCTTTTCCCTTTCCTCTTCCCCCCTTCCCCCATCCTTCCTTCCTCTTCCCTTCTCCCTCCTCTCCCTTCCCTTAGATATTTACTTTAAGTATTAGACACAGTTTCTGTCTCTTCCTAACCCCGGCTCCCCCCACCTCTTGTTTAAGTACTGATCAAGGTGTTATTGGGGAATGACTCCAGACAAAGAGGATCTTCAATAGAGATGTATTCTGTTAATACGTTTTTCCACAATGAAATGTAAATAGTATTTCTTGATTTCCAGTTCATAAGGATAGTTTTCTTGGCGATAGTTAGGAACACCAATAGTAATTGACCATTTGAATTATTTATATCTATTGTGGATATGTCACCTAGTATGCACAGGGAGGGAGACAGTGGGATGTGACATCCCATAAAGTTGGAGAGTAAGTCGGTAACCTTTTCCCAAAATGTTTTAATTGCGGTGCAATGCCATAAGGCGTGAAGATAAGTGTCAGGAGTGTTTTGTGTGCAATGCGAACATGTCTCTGAGGTGAAACCCATTTTAAATAATTTCTGCCCAGTTAGATGAGTTCTGTGAAGTACTTTATACTGTATGAGTTGTAAGTTAGCATTTTTAGTCATGGAGTATATGTTTTTGCAAATTTGAGTCCAAAAATCAGTATTAAGAGTAATGGATAAGTCTGATTCCCATTTGGTGGTTGGTAGAGCTAATGTATTGTCTGATTTTGATATCATTTTGTATATTTTGGAGAGTAATTTTTTGGAGGAGGATATATTAATAAACTCTGAGATTTGGGGGGAGAGGTCTAGATTGATTGGTTGGTTAAGTAATTTTGATTTAATTGACGATTTGATTTGTAAATACTCCAAGAAGCAATTACTCCCGATGCTGTATGTCTGGACTATATGGGAAAATGGTGCCAGGTTATTATTATTAATAATATGCTGTAATTGTGTGATTCCCTTATCTGCCTGTGAGGTACCGAGTGTCACCCCAAGTACTGGGATGTGTAGGCTCACTGGCGTTAGATGGTGGAGGTGGAAAAAGACGCTTACCAGAGCTCAATTGTTCCAAAAAAATAGAATAAAGTTTATTTATATATTTAACTCCAAAAGTCAAGAAAACAAAATAAAGAAATAAATTAAAGAAGTACAACGTTTCTAGCTTTCTCCCAAAAATACAGCAAACACTTAGTACATAGCCTCACAGCAAGCTAGTACCTACCCTCACTCTCCTGTAATGCACAATGAGACCCTCTTAAGTAGGCCAAAGCATCCTGGGCTAATTGGACCATACCAACCATCAGGGTATTATCTTTAGCCTAAGGCCATAAATAAGCTATAAACTAAGTAGAAAATAAACATAATATCAGGTTCTTATGAAATCATCATATCACAAATTACATATATAACATTTCCACCACCTATTCACACCATACTTAAACATACAAGACATTACTACAAACAAACTCCCCTGTGAACCATGCTCTGCACCCTCTGCCGTGGGACGCGGAGAAATACTGCCCCTATAGCGGCGCGCGCATCCGTATACGAGCAGTTGAACCGGACCGGGAAGCAGGAAATGCGTGAGTGGCGATATGTATGAAGTAAACAGGTATTTTAGACAGAAATAGGGAGTAAAATGGAACATGAAATAGTGGGTACCGCACTATATCATGCAGGTGGTAAAGTATGAAGTCATAAGCAGTGACAAATGAGTTTTTCCTGTTGTGAATCATATCACGGACTAACCGCGCTACATACAAATGAACGCGAATGCGTTAATGGCGCCTAGCCCCGCGCCAGCCTTCCCTTAAACACAATTAACCTACACAATGTATAATTTCTTTTTATCAAGGAGCGTATAGGTGTATGTGCATTTGTACAAAAGTCCAGAGTCTCTCCCGCTCTCGCGGGTAACGCCATTCACAGTCACTGCGGGGGTGCGCAACAGTGAGAAGTGAAGTTCACTTTCTCACATTTCCCTCCCCCTCTGGAGTCTCGCCAACCGGGTGGCGAGACAGAAAATCTGCAACAGTATTTTGCTTGCCCGCTCTGTACTGCACCGTGAACCTGTACGGCTGCAGTGCTAAAAACCAGCGGGTGATTCTAGCATTGGAGTCCTTCATGCGCCCTAGCCACTGCAAGGCGCGGTGGTCAGTCTCTAGAGTGAAGTCTCGACCAAGCAGGTAATATTTCAAAGAGTCTAGCGCCCACTTCATGGCCAGGCACTCAAGTTCTATTGCAGCATATCTGGTCTCCCTCGGGAACAGCTTCCGGCTAATATAAGCCACAGGTTTCTTGTCGTCCCCCTCTCCTTGGAGCAGCACCGCCCCAAGACCAACACCAGACGCGTCAGTCTGGACAGTGAAGTGTTCTCCAAAGTCAGGGCTCTGGAGAACTGGATCTTTGCAGAGGGTCTCTTTTAGATCCAAAAAGGCTTTCTCTTGCTCTTTCCCCCATTGAAGCTGGGTGGAGCTTGACTTCCGTGTCAAGTCCGACAAGGGCGCTGCTCGTCGGGCAAAGTCCGGCACAAATCGGCGATACCAGCCCACGAGCCCCAGAAATGACCTGACGTCCTTCTTTGTCTGGGGCCTTGGACAGTTCTGTACTGCCTCGACTTTGTCCTTTTGCGGCCGGATCACACCACGACCCAGAACATGGCCAAGGTATTTGACCTCCTCCTGGGCTATGGAACACTTTTTTGGGTGGATGGTCAACCCCGCTCGCTGAATGCGCTGCAATACCTCACCTAGATGACGTTGATGCTCCCCCCAGGTGGCACTGTACACCACTATGTCATCCAGGTATGCAGCAGCAAAAGAATCTGTCCCTGCCAACACAATATCCATAAGTCTTTGAAAAGTGGCTGGCGCCCCCTGCAGGCCAAATGGCATCACCACAAACTGGAACAGACCCTGCGGGGTCCGGAATGCAGTGTATGCCCGGTCTGTCCTGGCCAAAGGTACCTGCCAATATCCCTTGCATAAATCCAAGGTAGTGATGAAGGACGCTTTGCCGAGGCGTTCGATCAAGTCCTCGAGCCTAGGCATGGGGTAAGCGTCAAAGTGGGACTGGGCGTTCACCCGCCGAAAGTCAATACAAAAGCGCATAGAGCCATCCTTTTTGGGCACCAGCACCACAGGATTACTCCACTCACTGGAAGAGCGTTCAATCACCCCCAAGGCCAACATCTCCTCCACCTCGGCTTTGAGAGACGGTACAAGACGCTCAGGAACTCGGTACATCCTTTGGCGTATTGGGGTAGGGTCTTTGAGTGGAATGGAGTGTTCCACCACAGAAGTACATCCCGGCTTTTCCTGAAATAGGTCAGGAGGGATGATTCCTTCTAGCTCCCTCTGCTGGTGGGAGGTCAAGTGGGATACCTCCAGGGTAGATGCTGGCTGACTGGTGGGGAAGAATTGTTCTGAACTCTCCTCCTCCTCCATCACCGCCTGCACCCGGAGTTGTAATCCTGGCTCTACGGCCCTCTCATGCCATTCCTTCAGGAGGTTGACATGAAAGGTCTGTCTGGGTTTTCTTCTCCCAGGAAGGTCAATTTCATAGGTGGCCGGGCCCATTTTCCGCACCACCTCGTACGGACCCTGCCACCTAGCAAGCAGTTTGTTTTCCGAGGTGGGTAGAAGAAGCAAAACTTTCTGCCCCGGGTTGAGAATCCTTTTCCTGGCAGCCTTGTCATACCAGGCCTTCTGGTGCGTTTGGGCCTGCTCCAGGTTAGCCCGTACAAGCTCGGTCATTTCCTCCATCTTGTCCCTCATTTTGAGGATATGCATGAGGACGCTGTGGGACTTGGGGGTCTGAGGTCCCTCCCAGGCTTCTCTCAGGACATCCAAAGGCCCCCTCACCTGTCTCCCATACAGAAGTTCAAACGGCGAGAAGCCGGTGGAGGCCTGGGGGACCTCCCGGTAGGCAAAGAGCAAGTAAGGCAACCAGCGGTCCCAGTCTTTACCATTGGCCGCTACAAACTTCCTCAACATGCCCTTTAAAGTCTGGTTATAGCGTTCAACCAGCCCGTCTGTCTGAGGGTGATATGGGGTGGTCCGGATGCCCTTGATGCCCAGCAAGCTATACACCTGTTTTAATGTCTTTGACAGGAAGGCTGTGCCCTGATCGGTAAGGACTTCCTGGGGAATGCCTACCCTAGAAAATAGCTGCAACAGGGCCTGTGCAATTGGACCAGCCGTCACCTTGCGCAAAGGAAACCCCTCAGGGTAGCGGGTGGCATAATCACAAATGACTAAAATGTACTTGAACCCTGTCTGGGTTTTCCCCGGGGGCCCTACAATGTCCATGGCTATGCGAGAGAAGGGAACTTCTATGATCGGCAGTGGCTGAAGGGGGTAAGGGCTAGTCTTCCTCTTGCTGGTGAACTGGCACTCGGGACAGGATTTACAGTATTGCTGCACCTCACTATAAATCCCTGGCCAATAAAACCTGGCTGCCATACGCTCATAGCTTTTGGTATTGCTCAAGTGACCTGCCCAAGGGATGCTATGCCCCATGGCTAACACCCTTTCCCTCAACTGCTTAGGGACCACCAGCTGCTCTGCCCTGCCCTCTCCTGGCTCATGGTAAAGCAATCCCTCCTTCACTACATAGCTCTCTCCCGACAATGAAGTGTGCACCCCCGTTGACATACCATCTATTTGTGTGACCCTGTCATACGCTTTCTGCAAAGTGGGGTCCTCTCTCTGCAGCTGCTCAAAATTATCTGGGACCTCACCCCAATCATCCACTGGCTGGGTGAGTTGTAGGTCTTCCTTTCTCACCATGGTGCCCACTAATCTAGCCTGCCTCCGCTGTCTTCTGGTCTTCCTGCACCTTGTTTCGGCCACAGGGTTAATCTCCCCCTCTGAAAAAGGCAACTCTGACAGGCTATTTGACTCAGTTGACTCCTCGGTCTCCCCTTTCTCAGGGTCCTGTGCTCGGCTCTGGGATCGAGTAAGGACCATATTCACTGGCCTGCTGGACTGCACTAATTCTGGTAGCACAATAATGTCCTGGCCTATTACAACAGGATGGCTCAGCCTTTCCACCACCCCAACCATCATCTGGTATGTCTGGCCCCTAATATCCATGTATACTTCGGCTGTCGGATACTCATGTTCATCCCCATTGACACACAAAACCTTAAGCTTCCTACCCTGCACAAAGTCCCTCTTCTCCACTAGGTGGGGCTGCACAAGTGTTTGGGTACTTCCCGTATCTAGCAGGGCAGTAGCATCTTTCCCATTAACTAGGACCGGCATTGTCTGTAGTCTTCCCTCAAAACTTATATCGCCCTCTTCTGGACGAGGAATACAGCTATGGCTGGAGTGCTTGGGCTTCCTGTTCGGGCATTCAGGCTTTATATGTCCTTCCTGACCACAAAAATAGCATACCACCGGACCTCCGATTCTTGGCTCTAGGCTATCTCTGGGCTTGGCTGGGACAAAATAGTTCCGGGAAGGCATCCTGCTGGACTCACTAGCCTTTGCACCCCTTCCCTGACCAAAGCCCTCAGACCTACCATGGGCTATTAGTCTGGGCTGTGACTCCAACCGGAAGTGCTTGTGGCCCTGCCGGGCAGACATGAAGTTCTCCACTAGCTCTGCCGCCCTCTGACCATTCTGGGGATTGTGCTCCTTCACCCAGACTCGAATATCCGGTGTCAGAGTGCGGAGGTACTGTTCCATGATGAGGATCTCGGCGATCTCTTCGACCGACTTATTTGCCGGCCTAATCCATTTCTGGAATAAATCCCTGAGGCGGGTGTACAGCTCACGAGGGGTCTCTCCTGGCCTGACATCCGGTTCACGGAACCTCCTCCGGTACACCTCCTCGTTAATTTCATACTTGTGCAGTATTGCCTCCTTCACCCTGTCGTACTCCATTGACTGGTCCACACCCATGGCCACATAGGCGTTGCGGGCTTTCCCAGTGAGGTATGGCACCAGAAACACTGCCCAGTCCTCTCTGGGCCAGCGATAAGCTGTAGCCAGCCGCTCGAACGTGGTGAGGTACTGTTCGATGTCGTCCCCCTCCTCGAACCTTGGTATGGCCGATCTGGCCCAGGCCGCTGGGGCTGCTGGTGCTGGTGCTACTGGCACCGCTGGTACTGGTGCTGCCGGCTGAACTTGCGCTCCTGGTGGAGGCCCTGGTGGAGCTGTAGGCGGATGCCTCCTCTCTGCGTCCACATCATCCCTCAACTGGTTCAGCTGTATCGGCACACTCCTCCAGCGCTGCTCCTGCTTATACGCCTCCCTCTCATGTGTCTGCAGAGACTTCTCAAGGAGATGACGCAGGGTCGCTAGATCAGCCCCCTCTGTTTGGTCTCCGCCCAATGCTTGGGCCCCAGCATCGACATCTGGGAGTTCATCAGTCTCCTTCTCAACCTCCCTTGGGTCACCTTTGGCTACCCGCCGGTATGCCATTCTTCCCCGGGACTGGCGCCGTTTTCCTCCTCTATTAGCCAGTGTCGGTCAGCGTACCATCCCACCGCTGCCACCATATGTGAGGTACCGAGTGTCACCCCAAGTACTGGGATGTGTAGGCTCACTGGCGTTAGATGGTGGAGGTGGAAAAAGACGCTTACCAGAGCTCAATTGTTCCAAAAAAATAGAATAAAGTTTATTTATATATTTAACTCCAAAAGTCAAGAAAACAAAATAAAGAAATAAATTAAAGAAGTACAACGTTTCTAGCTTTCTCCCAAAAATACAGCAAACACTTAGTACATAGCCTCACAGCAAGCTAGTACCTACCCTCACTCTCCTGTAATGCACAATGAGACCCTCTTAAGTAGGCCAAAGCATCCTGGGCTAATTGGACCATACCAACCATCAGGGTATTATCTTTAGCCTAAGGCCATAAATAAGCTATAAACTAAGTAGAAAATAAACATAATATCAGGTTCTTATGAAATCATCATATCACAAATTACATATATAACATTTCCACCACCTATTCACACCATACTTAAACATACAAGACATTACTACAAACAAACTCCCCTGTGAACCATGCTCTGCACCCTCTGCCGTGGGACGCGGAGAAATACTGCCCCTATAGCGGCGCGCGCATCCGTATACGAGCAGTTGAACCGGACCGGGAAGCAGGAAATGCGTGAGTGGCGATATGTATGAAGTAAACAGGTATTTTAGACAGAAATAGGGAGTAAAATGGAACATGAAATAGTGGGTACCGCACTATATCATGCAGGTGGTAAAGTATGAAGTCATAAGCAGTGACAAATGAGTTTTTCCTGTTGTGAATCATATCACGGACTAACCGCGCTACATACAAATGAACGCGAATGCGTTAATGGCGCCTAGCCCCGCGCCAGCCTTCCCTTAAACACAATTAACCTACACAATGTATAATTTCTTTTTATCAAGGAGCGTATAGGTGTATGTGCATTTGTACAAAAGTCCAGAGTCTCTCCCGCTCTCGCGGGTAACGCCATTCACAGTCACTGCGGGGGTGCGCAACAGTGAGAAGTGAAGTTCACTTTCTCACACTGCCCATGTGCGAAAGTTTAGTGTCTTCTTGTTAGCTAAAAAATCTGGGTTATTCCAAATTGGGGTATACTTACATGGTGTGAGTGGGGAGTTTGTGATCTGATGGAACTTCCACCAGGCTGTCAGAGTTGCTCCTATTGTTGGCATTTTAAAACAGTGATGTTTTTTGATTGTTTGACTGTGAAAAGGTAATTCTGAGATGCTAAAGTCTTCGCAGATTGATTGTTCAATATCTTGCCATGTGTATTCTGAAGAGTTAGGTTGAATCCATTTGTATATGTTTTGGAGTTGATTTGCCAGAAAATAATTATAAAAATGTGGTGCCTCTAATCCACCTTGTGATTTTGGTTTCTGTAGAGTTGTTAATTTAATTCTTGGGGTCTTGTTTTTCCAGTAGAATTTTGTAATGATTGAATCTAAAGATTTGAACCAGATACGAGTGGGCTGTGTTGAAATCATTGAAAATAAGTAGTTTATTTTTGGGAGTATAGACATTTTTATTACTGATATGCTGCCCATGATTGATAATGGTAATTTCATCCAACGTTGAAGATCGTCATCTATTTTTTTAAGTAATGGGGTATAGTTGAGTGCAAACAACTCTGACAGCCTGGCGGAAACATTGATTCCCAAATATGTGATATAATTGGTGCACAAAAGGATTTGTGATGTTTGGGATGTCACATCTACACTGGCGGAGTTTAATGGAAGTATAGCCGACTTATTCCAGTTAATTGAGTATTCAGAAATGTTTGAAAAGGTATCAATGAGTTTTATTGCTTCTTGTAATGATTTTTGGGGGTTTTGTTAGTATAATAATATATCATCAGCGTAAAGACTTATTTTATGGTGTATGTTTAATGTTTGAATTCCTTTGATGCAGTTATTTTGACGGATAGCTGCTGCAAGCGGTTCGATGAATATAGTGAATAGAGATGGAGAGAGTGGGCATCCTTATCTAGTTCCCCGGTGCAGAGTGAAGCTGTGTGATGTTAGTCCGTTAGTAATGACAGTGGCTGAGGGTGATGTGTAGAGAATTTTAACCCAATTGATGAATGACTCCCCAATACCAAACCTCTCTAATGTGGAAAACAGGAATTTCCAGTTTACTTTATCAAATGCTTTTTCCGCATCGAGAGTGACTATGACAGATTTATTTTTGTTTATTGATGAATGATGAATTAGGTTTATGAGTCTGCGGGTATTGTTTGATGCTTGTCTACCTTTAATGAAACCGGCTTGGTCAGGATGGATTATAGTTGGCATGATTTTTTCTATTCTATGGGAAAGCGCTTTAGCAATTATTTTAGTGTCTACGTTAATTAGTGAGATTGGGCGGTAACTTGACGGTAATGTTGGATCTTTATCGGGTTTGAGGAGGAGTGCAATTGTGGCTTTTATAGTATTTTATAGTAATCTAACCATGCCTGAAACTCCCCCACACACAAAAACATCTATTTAAACTAATGATGTATTTTTGCACGCGGGTGGGTGTGTAATTGTTACCGTTCTGTGTCCATCATCCGTTATTTCCACCACTTTAATCAAACCACTCTTCTTTAAAGGGTAACTAAACCCCTGGTCAGAGCCTGACTCCACCCACTGGCAATATTTGAAAAATGCTGGAAAAGTGGGCAGAGCCCAACGGACGAACCGAGGGCGGGGCTGAGCGGGTGATTGACAGACCTGCAGTGATTGACAGCTGCTGTCAGACTCGCTAAGATGGAGAGTGACGCAAGTAGCTTTGCAACAGAGCGGTCATTTAAAGTTGAGGACTTTTCTCACCTGAAGTGGAGGAATTGTCTGTGGACACAGAGCTAAAACCATATCAATTCGAGCCGCGAGCTCAAACTGCGGTGTCGCATCGCATTAACTCCCGCCTCGCGATCGGCATCCGACGATGCTAGCGAAGCAGCCGCGCTAGAGAGAATGGGGCCAGTATCTGAGTGGATTATTATTACTATTGACCTACGTTAAGCATATTTTGCCGCTATGTGAAAAAAAATATCCAGCAAAACGCGCCGGCGGTGGTGGAGTCCATGCAGGAAGAGCAGCGTTTGGCACACAAGTGCATGTAAACACTGGCGCCTAATTTCCAAGTCTGGTGGAAAGTTATGCAGTCCAGCAGTGCTGTTGCAACCGGCAACACTACACCTACCATCCTAACCACTGTACTAAACACAGATAAAGCTAATGCTAAAAATCTACACTATCCTAACTGATGCAATACTATGCTACTAACTAACTATGCTTCTAACAACACTAACAACTATGCTAAATAACTACCTAGGCTACACGAAATAATCTAAATAACTATAAATGCTATGCTAACTAGATGCTAAAATACGCTATCCTGATCGTTTCCAATACTCGTAATTCCAGTTTCCAACTCCTGACTCGCTACAGTGGTTTTGACGGAACCAGATGCTTTTATACCAGCGGCTGCCAGGGGCGTGGTGAGCTCGCAGCGTCACAGAGTACCCTACGTCAGAGAGTACCCCTACTTCAGGAGATTCCGTTTAACCTGAAGAGGGCAGCACTCAGACGTTTTTACACCATATATTTGAAAATTAAAACACTTTATACTCAAATGTTAAAAAAAGTACTCGAATCAATGAACAGCATTTATGAAGCTCCATTCGTACAGATCATTAACTAAAAAAAGTTGGTTTAGTGTTTAGTTACCCTTTAAAACATGATGATGTGATTTTATTTCATGTCTTTGCGTTTATCGTTGCCTACCTATTTGGTCCGCACACACGACTCACTGCCAATCACACGCGCTCACATCATTCTCTTTCTATGAAACCTGTAAACTGGACTCACCAGTTTTCACTCTATAGCGGTTGACCAGAGCACGCAGCTTAGAGGGAACATTGTATATGTACCTTCACAGTTTCTATGTCATGTGTTTTTGTAATTTATTGTAAAGCGACTTCAGAAAGGCGCTATATAAAATAAACATTATTATTATTATAATTAAATACAATTCAAGTTAGGTTTCCCCCTTTCCCTGGTGTGTCCTGGCATCTCTCCCAGCCTGTTAAAAAGAAAAACATTAATGCTTTAAAAACACTTAAAGCCATAAGTATAAGAACTCACAACAGTATTAAGAATTACAATTTTAACATTAAGTTACAGAAAAGCTTACAAATGCATGTCTTCTTTTGGTAATGCTATGTTAGGGAAGAATGTGAGGGAAAAAGAGATCCAGCAGGGAAATGCTAGACGCAGCATTAAATGCTGTAAAGTCAGGAGAAAGTGTGAGGAGCGTCTCACAGAAATTTGGGATTACGAAGTCTACCCTGTCAGACCACAAGCTGGGGAAATCTAAATGTGGGCCTCATCCAAATAGGGCCCTTACCCTGGAGGAAGAATAATCTTTGGTAAATTATATTGTTTGGATGGCGAATCATGGTTTTCCCCTAACAAGAACCATTGTCAAGAGTCTAGCCCTGGAAATAATTAAAGAAAGCAGCCGGAAGACTCTGGTCAACCTGGAGACGGGGTTGAGTGACAACTGGTGGGTCCGCTTCAAAGCTCGCCACCCAGAGCTGACAACCGGACACCGGACTCCCTTGATAGGGCCAGAGTCCTTGCTGCAACACCTGAGGGAATAGATCATTTTTTCATGTTACTTGTAAAAATGATTAACCTCCACAGTCTGCATGACAAACCACATCAGCTGTGGAACTGTGATGAGACAGGCTTCGGAGATAAGTCGAAGGAGAAGGTGATCTGCCAGAAGGGAAAGCGCCACATCTATCGACAGCAGACGACCACCAGGGAGCACATCACTGTGCATGTAGCAGTTAGTGCAGCTGGTGAAAGTGTCCCTCCCTTCATAATATATCCCCGCTGCCTTCCCAGTGTAGCGTATGCCTTGGGTGGGCCAGAAAATAGCCTTTACGGTTATGCGGACAAAGGCTACATGACGGCAGAGCCGTTTTTGAAATGGTTGGACCATTCCATTAAAGGGGGGGTAAAATACTTAGTTTCAGTCAATCTCATGTTAATCTTGAGTACCTATAGAGTAATAGTGCGTCCTTCATATCTCCAAAAAGTCTTTAGTTTCATCATATTTATAAAATAAAAATACAGCTTTCCGATTCTAACCGGAAAAAGCCGAGGTCCTTGATTCTGGGCGTGGGCGGAGCTATAGAGTCAAACGGGAGCGCCCGGGAAGGTTGTGGTGCGGTAGGTCATATTACTATATAGTATTTGGTTTGCAAATCCAGCGACGACCTCGGCCTTGTTAATAAAACATTCGTCACTGAAATGACCAGAACACAAAACCGCACTTGCCACACTCCTTTGCTGTCCCGGAAATACAAACTGCATCCACTGTTCCAGTAACACTGGGTTCTTTGGGAAGCTGAACAAGGTAAACTTTCCCTCACATCCCAAAACACACTTTTTTGGAGACATTCTTGACATCAACCATTCCTATTTAGCGCTGCTGATGATGATTTCCGGTAGTAGCGCGTCGATGCATAGATATTATATAGAGATATATGATGTCTATGCGCCGATGAGCGCGGTCTTTCTCTCCTCTGGTCGACGTGTGCGTGAACGCGCTTTTCCGAGAGCAATGCTCATATAAGGAGTTCCACTCTGGTCTACGTCATTAGATCTACGATAGAAAAAAAACAGCCGAAACGTGTTGCAATCCGGAAGTATGATTTTCAGCACAGAAATTATCTGTTATTCGTTCAAAATAACTTTTCAAACTTTGGCCATTATTAGCATGAGAATCCATCTCTTTAACACTGTAAACAACTCTGAATACATGAAACACCATTGTACCCCCCCTTTAAGTATGCCCCTCCGGCGCGCCTTCTAGTCCTTATAATGGACCAGCACGAAGCCCACTGTGGCCGTCAAATATTAGACGTCTGCAGGGAAAACTAAATTGAAATTCTCCTCCTACCCCCCCACACAACCCCCTGAAGGGAGTGTTCAGCACCCTGGCCAGTCACATGGGCCTGGTGAGAGGAGACATGGTAGTGGGCAAGAAGCACTTTTCCTCTGTGCTGAAACATGCCTAAGAAAAGGCCGTCACTGCAGCCAACATCAAGGCAGGATTCCGGAAGGCAGGCATCTATCCTCTATCAAGAGAAGCAATGGACATGACACAGGTTAGGTTCTTCATTGTATTCCCTAAAAATATTCCAGTTAATTGTGTTATGCAACTTAAATCTAACATAATGTGAAGAATACCAGTTTTTAACTAGATTGTAACGCTCATGCCCACTGCAGCCGATGCGCCCACCTCCTCCACGGCAGCTGCTGCGCCCACCTCCTCCACGGCAGCTGCTGCTCCCTCATCTGACCATTCATGTTGTCAAGGTGTGCCCAGCTCCACCACAGCAGTGGCTTCTTCCTCTTCTGCTGTGCCCACATGCTCCTCTTCACCTGTCTGTCCTACTTGCAACAGAAAAACCAAAAATCACTTGGAAACTGGCCTCATTCCACAATATTTAGCAGACAACCTGGTCACACGGAATGGATACGGCGTCGGGTGCCACTGCAAGCCCGGGTCCTAACAAGTGAGGATTATGTGGCACACCTTGACAACCTGGAGGCCAAAGAAAAAGAAGAACAGAAGAAGAAAAGGAAGCAGGAACAGGAGACACTGTCCCTGACGGAGAGTGGCTGTGTCACAAGTGTGGTGTCACTATGTAAATAGATCATACATTCACACAACACTATAATTTCTATATGTACAAATCAGTCATCAGTTCAGTCATCATATTAGTTATTGTTAAAATTAAGTTATGTGTTAATGGGTTAATTTAATGTTATTTGTGTTTATTCTGTTTTTGTTTTTTTAACGTTAATGATCAATTTTATGTGGGGAAATTAGTTCTCTTTTGTAATAATTAAATGCGTTCAATAATTCACCAAATTGGCAGAATTGTGTTTATTTACGGTAAATTAATCCTCCACATGGCTTTACATGAGCAGTATTTCTAGCTATAACCAGGGCCGAAGCTAGAGGATTCGGGGACCCCTGAAAAAAATATTGATGTGGGCCCCCACCACCCTCCACCAACATCATAATTGTACAATTGATGAGCATGGATGCCCACATGTAACAGAAGATGGTGATGTATAAAACTAAAAATTACAACTACTAAAAACTATCAATAAGCAAGAAATTGTTAAATAATAATAAAACCAATTTTAAAAAAGTAACAGCAAAATAATGTGTCCCCCCCATCAGTCTGTTATAATTCATAAATCAAAAAGTAAACATTTAGAAATGAACAAGAATGCAGTCAAATTAAAAAAATCTAATCATTTATTGTCTTATTTTTTAATAAAGATAATATGGAACTGGTAATATTATTAAATAAAGCTAATAAATGTATTCATCCAAGTGCAGTGGATTTACGTGTTTTCTTTCAATAAATACATCATCAGCCGGCAGGTGCATAATGCAATGCGTCATGACTTGTCGAATTTTTTTAACTCTATTTACAATAGTGTAAAAGACAGGGATTTTGCAACACGATCTCATGAAAGTGTGTATCTACAGATGGTACTCAACCAGAATGCCTATTACCGCCGCGCTAGCCACCGCGGCAAAACTACCGCGGTAAAAATAATCCAGTCGCTTTTCAAAGTCATTCGCAAAATGACCGCCAGGTGGCGCAGAGGGACATTGTGCAAAACAGCAGCTATTGCCGTATTTTGAAATGTAAGCGTCAATTAACAGATGAAATAGGCTACTATAGAACATTGTTTAGGACAGAAAAATAGAATCATAATTTAAAAATAGAGACGAGAACAATATAGCCTTTATTTCATATTGTAGCCTACGTCTAGACGTCGGTGGGCGACATAAGCCTATTGCCCGTTGGGAGCAGCATGATAATAAAATAAAAATAATAATAATAATAACAAAAATAACAAACAAAAATAAATTAGGTGCAATGAAGCTGATTATTTGTTTACTATTCTATTGAGGAATGAGACGAATGATGAGCGCTTCTCTGGAGAAGACTGGAGAAACCGGGCGTTTCTCAGTGAGTAAATTCATGGCCGAGTGGTAAAACTTACGTATCGATCATTTGGATGACACAGGTTCGAATCCCAAACAAACATAGACTATTGTACATTTTATATTAGCCTATTAATGCATGTCATAGCCTATTATTAATGCAGATAATCAAACAAACAAAACATTTTTTTTATACAGGATAGCCTTTTTTTTTTTGGTTCCTAGCCTATAGAGTTTGTAAAAACATGGTTTTAAGCAAGGTGCGATTTGCCAGGGGGGACGGGGATTTCCTTCTGGTCTAAACATCCCTGCTTCTGCTGAATTATTTTAATCCCCCCTCCCTCCACAGTAATCAATGCTATAAATTACTTCACCAATAGACCATTTAAAATATATAAAATAAAGATATGCAACAGGCACGTTTAAACGACAAACAATAAAATCAGAACCAGTTTCAGTTACGTTCATGGTTCCAGTGGCCTTAATGCATGCACGGCTTTCAAAATGTCACAAAGCGTTTTGAGATTATTTTGAATGAAATATTGAAGTTTATAAATAAGTATTTTGGCACACCACGCCGAGTGGCGCTATCCATTGTTCTAAAGTCGGGTTTTATTCTGGCATGTTTAATTAGTGTTCGACAGACGCGGCAGCGCGTTCATTTGGGTTTATTTTTCTCATAACAGACAGCTAAAATAACTTAGGCCCTGATAGGCTACTCCGTAGTTTTTTAGTCATACAGATCAGAGTAGAGTAGCCTACATCGTTCAAAACTGTAAACTTTTATTCATATTAAGCCCCGTTCACACCGCCAGCGACACGCAGCGACAAAGCGACAAGATCCCATTCATTTCAATGGAGCGCTGGCGACTTCCGGCGACACGAGCGACAGTGACCGTTGGCGACAGAATGTGGGCGTGTCAAGCGACAGGAGACAAGCGACAAAAGTTCAGAAATGTCAACTTTATGCAAATGAGAAGCGATTTTCGCGAGCGACAACCAATAGGAAAGAAGACTTTCAGTGGAGCTCACGTTACGTCACCGTCTCGGAGTGCAGGCAAGACAGAGTTCGAGGGCGATTTCACTGTTTTATATGATTTGACTAACCACATTCATGGATATAATAAAATGATGCATGGAAAAGAAACTGTCGACAGTCTCAGTGAGTTTAATTCATTTATATATAGTTCGAGTGTTGTAAGTTTTTGATGCAAGTTTAGCACTGCTGCAGTTCACTTTACAGTTTCCCCTGCATTGTGTTGACTACTAGAGACAAGAAACTGTATTATTTGTCAAATACGAATGACGTTTTAGTAATTTATGACCGTATGAGTGAGTTTAATTTGTTGCTTGATCGATCGTTAATCTAGTAAATGATTTAATCCACTGAATACTGCTATGGGAATATAAAAACACTCTCCCAACAGCATACCGTTTCTTTTGAGCCTATAATTTCTAGTCAAATTCAAAATAATATAAAGTTAGTTATCACTTGTGATGGTATTTAGTATAGATATGGCCAGACGTCCAGTCAACCAATAACATTAGAGCGACAGCACTACCAACGCCCACAAGCGACTTCACAGTACAGAGACTAGCGACACACAGCGACAAAATCGCTGGCGGTGTGAACGGGGCTTTAGGCTAACGACAAAAGTTTATCTGTCATCTCTGTCTCCGGGAACTGCGCGTCACAAAAATGAACCGAAAGCCACTTGCCTCCGCTCAGTCACGATAAGAAATCGGCTATGTCTAAAGCCTTTAAATGTCTAAATATTTAATAAATGTTATCTGATTAGGTAATCCGTATGAAACCGAGAGGTGCAGAGGATCTACTCAAACATGTTTAGCTATTATGTTAGTGCTTCCCAATGATGAACGGACAAGGGTGAAAATCTCGCTATAATTAAATGTAGGCCTAGTCTAGGCTAAATCGCCCTGAATTAAATTGTAAAAACAGATCAGATAATTTATTTGTCGAAATGATGCGATATTGTTTCATTTAAGTTCATAATTATTCTATAAATGTTCTTTAGTTTAGCAGCAGCACGAAGCACTTTGGTTCGGAAAAAATAATTATAATTCCCAAATCGCATGCACCCTGGTTGAAAGGATCCAAAGATCCCCGTGGAATTTAACATTGAGTTGAACATTGTATTCATGACAACAAATGAACATGCGTTTGTATTTAGGTTTGCTTGGAAAAAGCTGGCCCAAACCGAAGTAGCGTTTTATTTCTTCAATTATTTAAATAATTAAATGTTTAGTAATAAACTTATATGACAGAAATATTAGCCTACTAGCCTACATGTTGCCTAAATAATTAAATTATTTCATTATCAACACTTTACTAGCCTAATAATGTCTAGAATTAAGTGTGAATTGCGACTTCTCTTTGTTTTAAGTCTGTCTCAAACTCGGAGAGCCTGTGGGGGGTTGGGGGTTCAGGAGGTGTTAATGTTCTGTCTTTCATATGCAGAGTAAGCCTGATGACCAGGCAAAATACTTTTAAAGATAAATCTCTCGATGTGTCCAAATGTAGGCCCTTAAATTATAAATATTGTAGTTTTATGTATTGTATTTAAATGGGTTTCACACACACTTTCAGTTGAAGTGTTCAATCCATTTGTTTCAACTGGTTTTGTAGAATTTTTAACATGTTTGAGCAGTGTGTTTGTCAACAATCTGGCATTATCTAAACATGAACTATCGACGAAACATGTTCTTGCCAACTAAACGAATGCAAGTGAGCAGCAGATACAGAGCTCTTTTATTCGCGATCCACCTCGTTTTATTGTACGATGAATTCAACCAGGCGTTCTGTTTCTTTGAAGCAATTAAGGCTCAATCATCTGTTACAGTTTTTTTTCGTGATTTGTATGGATGACACACAGCGACATACTATTATCAGCTGTATGATGGGGTTTTACCCTGAAGTGTTTAATTTCGAGAGAGACCCGGCGCGCGCAGTGCAGGGAGACTAAATAAACTAAAATAAAAGAGATCCAGCGCGAGAGAGAAGCAAAGAAAAACGCATGATCTTAATTTATGTTGCTTTGAACTATTTTCGTTTTGTAGACTAGCCTACTGTTTTAATTGTTTATTTAGCTGCAATTTCTTTGGCAATACAAATTTAAAATGTCGCAAGAATAAGATTCTGTTTCTTACTGTTTCTTAAAACTCTAACTCGATGCAACCCTTAAATAAATAAACTGCCCTGACACTTTATTTAAACCTTGAAATGTCCAGGATCTGTTTTTAAAAATTTCTTCCTTTGCTATGGCGGGTATCAATGTCAGTCATCTCAATTTCGTGAATGATTCACAAAACAATAATTTAGCAGATTAAAGATAGTTTCATCATTTTGATTTTCTGACGCGATCGGCTGATAATCTTCCTTCATCAGTTTTGTCGTCTGTGCAGCGGCTCTACTGGAATGTAGCAAATTTATGTTGTGTAATGTGCCATTGATAATTAAACAAAACGCTTGACTTCAATATACAGTTACCTATCTAAGCATCAAGAATGGTAAAACATTTAATGCTGTCAGCTAAGGCTATGAGATTCGATCTCGCATCGCTTGAAGCTCCGTGATGCTCATGCTGTTGCGTTGTCCACAGAGTTATCATCGGACCGCTGTTAAAGGAGAACTCCGGTCAATTTTAACATTGAGCTCAATTTTTAGTAAATTTGGAGTGCTGTCAATACAGAGAACAACGACAAAAATCGGTGTTGCCTACACTGTGTTATCCTATTTTTAAAATTTGCACCCTATTGACTTGAATGGGGCAAGTTTTAAACCTGCTTTTATCCTCTTAACATATTTGATGTGTCATTACAAGTGCCCAGCCATGTTGAGTGATTCCTTAAGAGTGAACACGAGTGAATCTGACTGCAGTAGATGTGAAAGATATGAATAAAAATGATGTTATATCAGCCAGCGCAAATACCTGTATTTAGTTCCTGTTTTCGGTGGAAGTCCAAAGTAGTCGATTGTCGAGTTCACGCGCATAGGTTTAGTTACTATGATCACGCGCGTGAACTCGACAATCGACTACTTTGGACTTCCACCGAAAACAGGAACTAAATACAGGTATTTGCGCTGGCTGATATAACATCATTTTTATTCATATCTTTCACATCTACTGCAGTCAGATTCACTCGTGTTCACTCTTAAATAATCACTCAACATGGCTGGGCACTTGTAATGACACATCAAATATGTTAAGAGGATAAAAGCAGGTTTAAAACTTGCCCCATTCAAGTCAATAGGGTGCAAATTTTAAAAATAGGATAACACAGTGTAGGCAACACCGATTTTTGTCGTTGTTCTCTGTATTGACAGCACTCCAAATTTACTAAAAATTGAGCTCAATGTTAAAATTGACCGGAGTTCTCCTTTAAGATCACGTCTTATGCTCTTGCAAAGCCTCATTGATGTAGCCTAATATTTTTCTATTGCAATGTTTTGTGTTGAAATGTTTTCATTATTTATTAAATGTATTACATTTAATTTCAGTCTTGTGATTATATGAATTCGTTTAACTACATGTTTCACTTGAATTGATCTGCTTGTACCACATTTCAATCACTCTCAATGAGCCGTGGCGCGGCGGCAGATCACGCAATAGAGAGAATAAACTGACACTTTTCAAAGTCTGCGATTGTAGCGCCTCTTAGCGGTCAAAGGCAGCAAATACACACCCGCAATTTTACCACGGCGGGAACGGCGGCGGTAAAAGTATTATTCTGGTTGAGTACCATCTGTATAAAACGTATTTTATTTCTCGTGCCATTTATACACCAAAAATGTTTTTTACGCGGTGTAAATTAAGGATGCAGAGTGCGTGCCTATTACACGCCATAAAGTGTGTGCACTTTAAGTGTGTATCATATGCACGCGAAAACTGCTCATCATATGCACGCAAAAAAAATATATGTGGCTTTGAAAAGCAAAACGCACCAAACATTAGGCTTCATGTTTTTACTCCAATCTCATTTCATAACGTCTAAGGACTGCTGACTTAAACCATGAACATCAAAACATGGTAAAATGAAATATCAAAAAACATGGATGTACAGGTATGTACTATGTTTCAGGAATGGCACAAAGGTGTGATCAGTGTGTTCAATAATGTGCTTTTTTTGTCCTTTATTGTGTATCTTTGGATTATGTTAGGTTGTAAATAAATCCAAAAAATCAAAAAGCCATTTTTTAAATTCACTCTTCATTCTTTGTGCAAGGTTCCTCATAATGATAGGCCTTGCATACAGCTTTCTTACACAAAACATGTCTTACACATTTTGAATCAATATATTGTTTTATCTGAATGAGTATGCAGGATGATTTTCACATAGTTTTGAAGAAAATATTCTAGGCTACGTGATACAATTTTCAAAAGTCTTGTGAAGAAATAATCAGTATGGGTTTCATGATCTTATTTCAGTGACTTTTTTTTTTTTCACAAACCACGCATAAACGTCATTATCTCAAAACTACAAACTGTCACATACAACCAGAATAATACTTATAATACCCTCCTTACAGATCAATTCAAGTGAAACAATGTAGTTAAAGAATTCATAAATCACAATACTGAAATAAAATGTAATACATTTAATAAATAATGAAAACATTTCAACATAAAACATTGCAATAGAAAAATATTAGGCTACATCAGTGGTTCCCAAATATTATATATATATATATATATTTATTATATATATATACATATTAGGGGTGGAGCCAAACCCGAATACGGTATTCGGAAAGGCACAAATAACGTGTTTTTTACAAATACTTATTTCGAACAAATACTTAAAAAATATTTGTATTCGGGAACAAGAAAAACTTTATATAAAAAAGCTGCGTTTCCTCATGAGACCGCAGTGCAGGCCCGGATGAGTGAGAGAGTGACGGACACAGGCTGCTCCACACAGCAACAGAGAGCGAAAAAACACTTAACTCCATCACTATTTTTGTTGAATAGATTTTTGTACCTTAACTGGGTTCCTGAGGCAGTTTATAACTTTCGAGAAGTATAAAGTTTGATCGGGAGATTATTCCATTACGCTGCATTATTGACGTCTGCAGTCGGGTGCTCTCATGTTCGCTCTGTTTACGCAGCTGTTTAGCGCGGTAATTTAGACAATAAGCTGTTGACAGAGTAACGTTAACGTTCGGTTAAAAAGGCTTGTGTAGTTGTGTCGAATTGTATACACGTGTGGGAGTTATATGGTACGTTTAAGTTACTCTGTCTTTTGCAGACAGCAAGATGTAGGCTGTAGGCATCATAATGTTCACAATGGAATTTTATTAGTTGTTGGTTTAACCATGGATGCGGTAATGGCTGTTATGTTATTTTCTTTTCAATGACGTTCCTTATTTCATTGCTGGATTTATGGAAAAACATCAACCAATATTGCATATCCATAATTATTATAATGGATATAATTAAAAAAATACTTACACTATAACGTAAATTAGAGTGTAACGCAATTGTTTTTAGATTTTTACGCCTATTTTGAATTTTACTCAAATACAAATACTTTTACCCCCTCAACAAATACAAATACAGATACAAATATCGGCTGCTTTGTACACATAACATAAATAATATTAATGCTATGCACATAAACACACACACACACACACACACACACAATACAGTAACTAAATTTAGTTTTAAGTTTTTAATGACATTTTATTACATGAATACACAGGAAATGTTCCTTTCAACTTCAAATGTTTCCTTTTAGCTTAATATTTTCATTTTTACACAAATAGCAAAACGCAGTAGTTTCTCTATTTTTAGGATTTTGTGTATAAACATAGAATACTGAATGTTATGAACGTAATGTTAAATATGAACGGTAGAATGCTGTATGTACCGGTACTTAAGTTACATGCATGCACAGATCCTTATTTATTACAAGGCTAATCATAACGTCAGCGTAAACACATAACGCTAATGTCCACCTTGGGCTTGCATGCCTTTGACTAGTGATGGAATGTCAGGTGTAATGCCAGTGACAGCCAGTTTAAAATCGCTGTGGACTTCCAGTCTGTTGCGTGACTTTGTTTTTATAGCCACAAGGGCACTGAAGGCTGTCTCGGAGAGGTAGGTGGTACTGAAAGGAAGAATGATCGTTGTAATGGCATAGTTTGCGAGTTTAGGTGCGACAACAGGTCCCCTGGCTATCCAAAGCCGTTTGAATCCATTCTCCTGGAAGTAGAGTGAATCAGTTTGTAGTTCAGCGAGCTCAGAAAATGCGAGCTTAGAAAATGCGTCAACATCCGCGAATGCGGGACTTTAATTCCTCCTGTAGCGAAGTCATGTGACGGCAAAACTCGGCGCGCAAAGATGCACTCACGGTACGCCCAGAATGTTGAAGCAGCAGTGGAAAGTGTTGTAAATGCCCCTGTGACATTTTTCCAGCCCTGTACTCCAGCTTGCGCATAAAAGCATCGATTGCTTCTTTGCACATCAAGATGTTTGACTCAGAGCCCTGCAGTCTCTTGTTGGTCTCATTATAAAGAGTGAATATGTCAGCAAGGTATGAGGTTTTGATCCAGAACACATCAGTCAGCTGCTCCAACAGTGTGTTTTGATTTCGCAGAAATTCCAGGATTTTATCCTGCAGTTTGTTGTGGTTTCAATCTTTTTATGAAATCACTTCTCAGAGATCTTTGATGCCAGAAATATTGTAGACTTTATTTAACAAAACAAAGCCGAGCAACCTCCTGCAGGAGATGACTCCCCGCAGGAGATGACTCCGGAACATCGGTTAGCTTTTCACATATATACATACATCGCCTCCAAAAATGGTCATACATCCTATAGATAGGGTCTTGCACCATGTGACACACTTAAATAGAATCATCTGCTGCATCAGCATTTTGACCTTTCCCAAAAGTCAAACCAAAGACACACAGAGAGGAAATAATGGTGTACAAATATATAGCTAAATTACTGATCTTCTAAATAATAAAATCTTCAACAAGTTCTAGAAAGCGCACAAGCACTTTGCCACGCGAAAGCCAGCGCACCTCCGTGTGTAGCAGTAGAGTTTGGTGCGCTTCATCCTCACACAGTTGTGCAAATAATCTCTGGTTGGTAGGGCGAGCTTTAATGAAGTTTACTACTTTTACAACTGTTGCCAATGTGTCAGCAAGGTCTTTGGGCAGTTTTTTACTGGCGAGTGCCTGGCGATGTATCATACAGTGGAAAATTACACAGTCTGGAGCATTTTCCATCAAACGGCTGTTAAATCCCTTATTTCTACCCATCATCGCGGCAGCTCCATCCGTGCAGAAAGCAACAATATTTGTGTAGGGCAGATTGTACGATGTGAGGTAAGAATCAACAGCCATAATAATATCCTGACCTGTAGTCGTTGTGGGTAAATTAGTAGACATAAGTATGTCCCGTTTCAACTCATCTCCGTCCACATACTGTACATATACGATAAGCACAGACTCTCCCGCTACTGTGATCGTTTCATCCAGCTGTATGGCAAATTGGACTTCTCTAAGCTTTTCGTGCAACTGTTTTTTGCAGTTTTCTGCCATTTTATCAATTCTGTCTTTAACAGTGTTGTTAGAAAGTGGGACAGATTTAACCTTTTCAGCTGCTTGCGGGCCACATAGTCCCTCCACTATTTTAATGCAGGCGGGTTTGATTAACTCCTCTCCAATAGTATGCGGCTTTTTTGCCTTGGCAATCAACAACGAACACTCAAAGGAAACTTTAGTGGCCTTCTGTAAATCACTACCTGCTCTTTCGAAAACTTTTCTGATGTCTGTTGATCTTTTTGACAGAGCCATCTCTTTTTTTCTCTCTAAGAATTCCTCATCTTTGTCGATTGTCTCTGGATGCTTCGTTTCCTGGTGTCTTTTCTTTTTGCTTGGTTTCATGTTATCGTTTGCCAGTTTTTCACCACAAAAGACACATTCTGGCTGAGACTTGTCTTGGCCTTCAATAAAACCAAAATTTATGTAGGTTTTGTCATAGTGTCTTAAAGGATTAGTTCACTTTTAAAATGAAAATTCTGTCATCATATACTCACCCTTAAGTTGTTTCAAACCTGTATGAATTTCTTTGCTCTGCTGAATACAAAGGAAGATATTTAGAAGAATGTCGGTAACCAGACAATTTTTGGTTCCCAATGACTGCCATAGTATATTTTTTTCCTACTATGGCAGTCATTGGGAACCAAAAACTGTCTGGTTACTGACATTCTTCTAAATATCTTCCTTTGTATTCAGCAGAGCAAAGAAATTCATACAGGTTTGAAACAACTTAAGGGTGAGTATATGATGACAGAATTTTCACTTTAAAAGTGAACTAATCCTTTAACTTTTTCTTCGCCTCTGATGAAGAATCACCGCATTTACGTTTCTCTGACATTTTCCTTTTTGATTTTGCCGTTACGATGACAACAAGCACATTGAGCAAGTGACGGTGTGAAAATTGAAATAATTATTTTATATAAGAGATAATTTTTGACTGCCTTATATTGGCATTGTAAGCATGTGATTTTTTAAAAAACTTTGAAAAAAATATTTGTATATAAAAAAATTTGTGGAACATTTTTAATGCATCTTTATTCATCTAAAAGCATATCTGCTCCCGCAGGGGGGCGCGGACCCTAGGTTGGGAAACATTGGGCTACATCAATGAGGCTTTGCAAGAGCATAAGACATAGACTAATCTTAACAGCGGTCCGTCAATAGCTCTGCGGTCAACGCAACAGCATGAGCTTCACAGAGCTTCTAGCGATCCGAGATCGAATCTCATTGTAGCCTAAATGCTGTTTGCCGATAGCGTTTATGTTTTACCGTTCTTGATGCTTAGATAGGTAACTGTTTATTAAAGTCAAGCGTTTTGTTTAATTATCAATGGCACATTACAACATAAATTTGCTACATTCCAGTAGAGCCGCTGGATGAAGCTATCTTTAATCTGCTAAATTCGCCTTTGGCTAAGCCACGCCCTAGAATGTAGATTGACCAATCACAGCGCAGCCAAGAACGAGCTCCCACAGAGGCTCCGACACTTTTTCACGGCGCTCCATTGACTTCAACGCAGGCGGCTCATATTTTTGGTGTCGGCAGGCTATTACGTCGTCGTTTTATAAAAAATATGATTAAACGTTGTGTCTGGGGCGTTTGTAACACAGTTACGCGTTTCCCAGAGAGGTTGGAGGGGGGTCCGTTTTTCCCCCTTCCCAAAACCGAAGTTAAATACTGACAAGTGTCGTCTTTGGATTAAACTGTGTGGACGTCCTCACAGTCAGCGAAACCCCTCAAGGATCAACAAGCACACTTTTGTGCTCTAAGATACATTTAGCTTTTAACCTTACTGTGAAGTTATACTAGTTAGACAGTTTTATGCTGGTTTAGGTTATGATTTCGGTTCTCTGCCCTAATTGTTGATACGCTAGCACACGCTGCTAATAAATACAACTTTATACTCGCGTAGTCCGTTTGCTTTGTAAATAATAACGATTATAGAAGTGAATAGAGACCTACCCAGCTTTGCATGACAGTGTTTCTCCTGATATTGTGAGTCACAGCCTCCGTCTCCATTAGGATATGCGGTGGGTCATGTTTTGACTGTGACCGTTATGCTTTTGCCTGTATTTGGATGCCTTGTTGTTGCTTGCGTTTCACCGTTTGTCTTGAATAAAGCCTTCAAACGCACACTGCAGACACTTTTGCCTACTTCTATCGGACACTTTATTTGCTGCTTTATAAAAGTTTGATAAAATTTCAGCAGGAAGAGCTGTCACAGCATAAGCCATGTTGATACCACACCAGAGCCCAGATGAAGTTGTCGGAGGTAGCAACAGTAACTAAGGGGGGCGGGGCGGGGCTTAGCCAAAGGTGAATTATTGTTTTGTGAATCATTTACGAAATTGGAGATGACTGACATTGATACCCGCCATAGCAAATGAAGAAATTTTTTAAAACAGATCCATGCATTGATTGAACAAATCAGACAAAGACTGATTTTGTTGACTTGGCTACACAAAATAACAGACTAATTAAGTTCAAACATTTCAAGGTTTAAATAAAGTGTCAGGGCAGTTTATTTATTTAAAACAGGGTTGCATCGAGTTAGAGTTTATTTTCTAAGTAAGAAACACAGAATCTTATTCTTGCAACTTTTTAATAAGTATTGCCAAAGAAATTGCAGCTAAATTAAACAATTAAAACAGTAGACTACAACACGAAAATAGTTCAAAGCAACATCAATTAAGATCATGCGTTATTCTTTGCCTCTCTCTCACGCTGGATCTCTTTTTCAGCAAGTTTATTTAGCCTCCCTGCACTGCGCGCACTGGGTCTCTCTCGAAATTAAACTTTTCAGGGTTAAAACACATCATACATCATACAGTTGATAATACTGTATGTGTCGCTGTGTGTCATCCATACAAATTACGGAAAAAAACTGTAACAAATGATTTAGCCTTTGTTGCTTCAAAGACACAGAATACCTTGTTGAATTCACCTTAAAGTAAAACGAGGTGGATTGCGAATAAAAGAGCTCTGCATCTGCTGCTCACTCGCATTCGTTTAGTTGGCAAACGAATTTCGTCAATAGTTCATGTTTAGATAGTGCCAGATTGTTGGCAAACACACTGCTCAAACATGTTAAAACTCTACAAAACTAGTTGAAACTAATGGATTGAACACTTCAACTGAAATTGTGTGTGAAAAACCTTCAAATACAATACATAAAACTGCAATATTTATAATTTAATAGGATATAGGGCCTACATTTTGACACATCGAGAGATTTATCCTTAAAGTTATTTTGCCTTTGCCTGCTCATCAGGCTCACTCTCCATATGAAAGACAGAACATTAAACACCTATTGTCCCCAACCCCCCACAGGCTATCTGAGTTTGAGACCGACTTAAAACAAAGAGAAGTCGCAATTCACACTTAATTCTAGACATTAGCATTAGGCTATTAAAGTGTTGATAATGAAGGAATTTAATTATTTAGGCTACATGTAGTAATATTTCTGTCATAAAAGTTTATTACTAAACATTTTATTATTTCAATAATTGAAGAAATAAGGAACTCCCGCACACTATCGTTACTTGTAATTTAAAATTAATGTTTATTAACACACAACGTTTTGGTCACACAACCTTCATCAGGGGCCTGTTGCACAAAAGTAGGATAAGGGATTAAGCCAGGATATCTTGGTGATCCTGGCTCAATTGATCCGTAATCCGGTTGCACTAAAGCTGGATAAGGGGCAGGAGGATATGTTATGGTATAAATTACCATGGAGATTTATTCTGTGGAGCTAGCCTGCTCCAGACCAGGCTAAATTCCAGGATCTATTTAATCTCATCCCTAATGTCAGTCAGCAGTCCCCACAAATGGAAACCAATAGTTATTTCACTGCTCACTATACATTGTTATCACATATAACTAGACCCACTGTCATTATTTAAACGTTTGTGATCATTAATTTCAATGATTTTGGATAAATAATGATTTTTAGATGATGTTGCTATCATTAGATAATTTACAGTTTCCCATAGACTATAAGGCTATATATAAAATGATAGAATATTAGGGCCACAGAGGAAAAAAAAGACAAGTCATAATATTGTAACCAGTTGTTTTAAAGGAGGACAGTTGTTAAAACGACAGATGTGGGGCATTTCGTGAAATTGTACTTCAGTATGGTTTCATAAACAAAGACATTCTGATGTGCCAGAATATTAAGTATCACATTGTCATAAGTATCAAAACTGTAAAAATAATATGTAGCTTTTCTGCAGAAAGAACCAGCCTCATAAATGTATGACTTTATCCTTTTTCTTCAGTGTGGCCCTAGTACTCAGTCATATAAACCAATACACATTCCATATGAATATAAAAACACAATGTGTAACATTATGTTCCTTTATTGAATAAGGACAAAACAAAGCAGGTAAACCATCAGCTCCTTTCAAAACTGAAGTCACAGTCTACAAGATGGAATGCACAGAATCAAAGCATATTATACAAAATGATACATACACATTCAAAGGTCTGTATATAACACACCCTGCATGTCTGCACACTAAAATAAATGCAGGACAAATCCATACACATCAACTGAACAGACAAATGAATGGATGCAGTAGCCTCCCTGCAGCCTTGTATTACACACAGTATACCGCACAAGCATCATAAGAGGCCAAATTCGTAAAAAAAACGAACCCAAAAAAACCCAAATTCCTCTGCCACCGCAGGACATATTTAACCAAAATTGAAAGCACACATACTAACTAAAATAATTCAACACATATTGGTCCCTCAGCAGCCGACCACTGTCGTCATCAGGGAAGATTGCCGGATTCTCCCAGTCCATGGGTGGTGGCACTCTGGGGGCCCTCTCCTTTTCACAATTGTTTCATTCTGTCAAAGCAGCTTTACATTAATAAAAGCAGGAGAAACACACACAAAAAAAACGGTGGACAACATAAGAAGCAGAGTACAACGGCTAAGATTAAACCGTACTGAGCGTAGTAACGTTAAATAATAATGTAAGGCTTTAATAATAATTTATCATAGCTTTATACAGTGTGATGGAGTTACTTTACACAATTTAACTCATATCTGCAGTGTATTTCAATTAAAAATTTAACCGTTTCATAATTACAGTACAAATGCATTTTTGGAGATGTGAATTCAATATTTGAATTGTAATTGTGATGTTTCAGCGGAGCGGTGAGTGTGTAATTGTGCACTACTTGCCACGCTTTTTCTCTTTGCTTTATCAATGTGGCGGTGTTGCCTTTCTTCTTAATTATATCTTTTACCTCCTCGTATGCCTCCATGAGGATTTGCGCTTCCGACGGGGAAAAGTACGCGGCTCTAGTTGCCATGGTAAATCAGTTAATCTGTGATCTGTGGCGGGGTCTATTTGAGTGAGCCGTGAGCGCGCACCTATCCAGGATTGGTTTACCTGGCTTAATGAATCCGTGTCTGCTCATCCTGGCTTGGTCTTTGTGCAACCAATTAAGCCTGGACGCACATGTTTTGGCTTCATTGAGCTCAGCTGAGTCATTTATCCCGGATGTCTTAATTCTACTTTTGTGCAACAGGCCTCAGGAGTATACAAATGTTCAAAATCATCTCTTTTCAAATAAACACATGACCAATTAACAGAGCTCCATCTGTAAACAATTAAGCCCATTAGAAGTACATAATTCCACGTCACAAAGTTACAAATTGTGATAGTTACAACAATCAGTAAAGATCCCCCTGTAGGTTAACAAGATCATCTAAATTAAAACACATAATCAACACGTCGTCTAAACCAGTGTTTCCCAAACCTGTCCTGAAGGACCCCCAACACTGCACGTTTTCTTTGTCTCCCTAATCAAACACACCTGATTCAACTCATCAGCTCATTAACCCATGTGATAATGAGCTGATGAGTTGAATCAGGCGTCTCTGACAGTTTATGTAGCAACCAGTGATGCGTGGGTTGATCCAAAATGAGCGTGTGCATGTGGTCACCCGCGGTTACGAGTTATCCAAAAATATTTTTAATGATATTCAGGTCGCGGTCAGTCGGGTCATTTGAAATAAAGATGCCAATTAAACCTTTGTAATTTATATAGTACTAGACACAATTTTCTATGAAATACATAGGTCTACACTTTATTGGCTGAATAACTGGCGCGAAATGACGCACGAGCTCAGTCTGCAGCAGAGATGAAAGTGGGAAATCCTATTTACCTTTTTAATGTTGAGCGCGTTATTATCTTTTGTATAAAAGCTGACGCGGGACAAAATGCCCTATTTCCCAACACGTTGAACTGAGCAATGCCTTTGTGCCATTTTAACAGGCTACTTTTTAACGCATATAGCTCAGGAATGTCAGTTTTATGTATTTTCTGAGAGGGGGAGAGACGCGCACTTCGATTAGACTGGATAAACTCATGCAGCATCTTAATTGTTAAGAAAATGAAACGAAATAAATGAATAAATCAATCCTTTATTACAAAACACTATATCATACAGCATTCAGAAAAATGCGCACCCCTATTTCCTACGTCTATGGCCCAATGACGCTACGGGTCAGGAAGCGGGTCGGGTACAATATTTTCTTTCTTTTTTTTTGCGGTCCGAGTTGCGGGCGGGTTAGTTGAAAACATCGGTCGGGTGCGGGTTGTTTGTACATTGACCCACGCATCACTGGTCCAATTACATTGTGTAATTGTTTCTGGTTCCCATTGACTTCCATGGTATATTTTTTTCCTACTATGGAAGTCAATGGGAACCAGAAACTGTCTGCTTACTGACATTCTTCTAAATATCTTCCTTTGTGTTCAGCAGAGGAAAGAAATTCATACAGGTTTGAAACAACTGAAGGGTGAGTATATGATGACAGAATTTTCATTTTAAAAGTGAACTAATCCTTTAATTGAGTAGTCAGTTGGTAGTGAGATTTGTTTTGTATTAAACAACATATAATAAGACTTATTTTTGTTTAGCAAAAGTTTGTTATAAGTAAACCAGTTTTGAACTACGTCAAAATCAGACTGCAGTGATCACTGAATATGTGAAATATCAGAGCTAGCTAAATAAATAGCAGTATCATCCGCATATAACTGAATTTGACAATAAGAACAAACCTGTGGTAGATTATTTATAAAAATAGAAAACAATAACGGTCCAAGAGATGAACCCTGAGGTACTCCTCTATCAATAGTTTAAAATCCGAGCAACTTCCCTGATACAAAACATATTGTTGTCTATGATGTAAGTATGAATTAAACCAAAGTAAAGAAGATCTTGAAAGGCCAATATCATACAGTTTATCTAAAAGAAGATAATGGTCAACTAAATCAAAAGCATTGGTTAAATCAATAAATATGGCACCAGTTAATTTATTAGAATCAAAAGAAGATGTAATATCATTGGTAATTTTTAGAAGAGCACTTGATGTAGAAAAATTTGGCCGGAAGCCGGACTGAAAAGGATATATAATATTGGAATCATTACAATATTTGGATAATTGATTGAAAATTATTTTTTCAAATATTTTCACCACGCTATTAATTATTGAGGTTGGTCTATAATTATTAATGTCATGTTGATCACCGTTTTTATACAATGGAGTAACTCTAGTACGTTTCCAAGATAATGGGGTAGTGCATGTTGTCAATGATAAATTGAATAAATCAAACAAAGGATAAGCCAGGACATGTGAGGCCATTTTCAGAAACTTGATTTCCAGCCCATCTGGGCCTGCACTGCTGTCTGAATCTAAATTGTCGATAACTTGCTGAACTTCTATCAGACTGATGAGTCTAAAGGAGAAGGAGTTTTCACAAATACAATTAGGAGTATTAAAATTAGAGTTGAGATGGGAAAAATCACAGGGTATAGGACTATCTTTGGTAAAGTACTGATTAAATGCATCTGCAATTTCAAAGTTAGTTTGTTTTTAAAGCTACACTGTGTAACTTTTTTAGTTTATTCTTAGCTAAAAACACTTAGTTCTTTCAAAAATATATGTGCTCAATAATGTATATTTACTTCGTTCAAGTAATAAAGTATTCTCGTGAGTGTATAATATGCCATTGAAAATACATACGGGTGAGGGGTTCGAATGCCGGTCGCCATGTTGCCCCTCCATCTTGAAAGTACATTAGCCAAAGAGGGACATACCCGTTAATTCAAGCTTCGCCTTTCGCGTTTTAACACGCGATGGGTGCCACGGTGCGTGTCGAATGTGAAGAGAGGGATTGTTTGAGACTGCTATATAAAAAGCTGAAAGCCTTTTTGAAAGTCTGTTGCTGATGGAGGATCACTCTTATTCTTGAGGATATGTATCAGAGTCGCAAAGGAAGCGAAAAAGAGAATTAAGACGGCAACGCAACAGGCAAATCAACAAGACAAATGAGACGCGAGCACACACACACACACACACACACACAAACTCTCCGAGCACATATTCATATGAGACGCGAGCACACACACATAATACCTTAAAGATGTGGAAAAGTCGATCAAAAGTGTGGGTACATTTCTCCAGGCTCGATGCCAACAGCGATGCAGTATTTGCGGTAAAATAATTGCTGCAAAGACCGGTACCACGACAAACATGATGAAGACCTTGGTAGTGCACGGAGTAAACATAAGAGCAGAAAGTTGCTCCGTCTTCGACTGGTAAATGAAGAGATACCTTGTTGATCACCCTGACAGTGTTTATATTGCAATAGGCTACACAGGGATGTAGTGGAGGCTAAACGCACGTAAACGCCGTTTAGGCACCTGCCAAAATTCTGAAATAGCGTTTATCCACCTCCAAATTGCGTTTATCCACCTCTAAATAGCATATAGTTCCTAAGCCATTTTAAATTAAGCAGGCTATGTCGTTTTAGTTTCATATTGTTCATAGGTTGTTAAACCTAGACGAATTCTTTCATATTGCGCTGCATTACTGTCAGTAGCCGCGCGGGTTAGACCATAATAATACAGGGCTAGCCTAAGATTATCACAAATAAACACAAGATTTCGACGCATATCCAAGCGTTTGTGGAGCGGAGTGTGAGCGCGCACTGCATGGCACGGACGCGCGGGCGCGAACATTTCCCTATCAACAGTGAAACAATTTAAAATACTCTATCATTTCTGGTCATACAGAAAATAATAATACATTATTCGCAACTACTTTTATTTGTGTAAACTCGCAATAACAAGAAAACGTTGTGCTTTTATTAAATAAAATAAAACAATCAGGCGCGCTTTCATGATCTACGTGAACTGGAGCGCGAGAACTGAAATAACCTATATAGGCTAAAGCTCGAAATGTCCACTTTAAAACGAACAAATTCGAATCGAAAGCTAATACCTTCTGATTTTGTAATGCGTATGAAAGGTGCATTTCTCTCTAAAGGCGCATCCGCTTAACAGCGGAGATGGAGATATGTTTTTAGCCGACACTGATTTAGAAAACAATAGTTTATTAATAAACAATTAAAATGCTTCGTTATTTTTTCAGACACATTATTATCATTAGCCTATAAATCACCTTTCTGTAGGCTGTGGTTCAGAGATATATGGCTCTTCTCATTCAGCACTGCGGGAATAATATCATTTCCAGGTTCTAATTTTGTCTTAGAAAAATAAATCAACAACAACAAAATCCATATTTATTTGTGAATATTTTAAATGTTTAATTAAGGGGCAAAAGGGTACATTAGTAGGCTAATAAACAAAAATTCGTCAATATTTATTTTTTTTGCGCAGCATTTGGTGTAGCCTACAGTTCAAATTAAAATTTTGGTGTTCAATTTTGCCTTTTAATAATACAACAAACGTTTTCGTTTTGTAATTACGGGTTAAAAATATTTTTGTTCTCTCTGTTTTGTCATTTAGTAAACTTTATAGATTTCAACCATATTATTCCTTCTTGAGTCTTTTTAACAAAAACTTAATTAATGTATGACTTGAATAGTGATTGTGTGACCTATGATGAGGGAACAACCAGTGATACCCCTTGGTACACCGGTAGGCAGTGGCCCACCTTACCAGGTGACAACGCCGTGGTCCACCAGAATTTATAGTTTACCCACCTCTTTTTTTTACCACTACACCAATAACCTACTGAATGTACACTGCCGTTCAAAAATGTGTTGGTTAGTCAGAATTTTTTTTCAGTAAGGATGCATTAAAGTTATCAAAGGTGACATTAAAATGTGTGTAATGTTACAAAATATTTCGTTTTTAAATAAATGCTTTTCTTTTAAATGTTTTATTCATCAAACAATCATGAAAAATTGTATCATAGTTACATGCTGATGTTAGCAATGAAATGGTAAAAAAATAACGAAAACATAAAACTATTATTCATTTTACACAGATGTCATAACCTATATGTTAACTGACAAATAAATTACTGCAAATTATAATAGTTTTCTAAAGTAACCTCATCACTTGAAGGAATAGGCCTACTCATGGACGAGGTCGAACTGGAAGCCATGTTAATCTTGGACTACATTGGCCACCGTAGGAGTTAAAACGAAATCGGAATTGAGAGGAACAGAAACTAATATTCACTGGATGGTCATACACCTTTTCACCGCTAGATGGGGGTAAAAATCACACAGTGTAGCTTTAAGATGAAAAATTGGTTAAATTATTAATTCTGTCCCAGAATACTTTGGGATTGTTATAATTTGTTGCTAGACAGTCCTTAAAATAATTTGCTTTTGCATTTCGTGTTTTTGTCGTACATATATTCCGCAACTTCTTATAAGTATCCCATTCTGTAGAATTCATTGTTAAGCGGTATTTTCTCCAACCTCTATCTCTGAAAAGATTTATTAAATCACCATTTTTCCAAGGCAAGTGTCTTCCCTTAACTTTGATTATTTTCCAAGGTGCATGTTTATCAATAATTTTGGTAACTTCTAAATAAAAGTCGTTCCATGCATCTTCAACAAATGGGATTAAGTGAAATCTATCCCAGTTAATATTAGTCATGTCTTGGATAAAGTATTCGGAATGAATGTCTTTTGATTGTCTGACCCTAATTAATTTGGTAGGTAGTCGAGGTATGTTTATTTTCCAGACACAGTAGATCATAGAATGATCACTAAATGAGTCTGACAAAACTCCAGATTAAATAATAGTAGTCTATATGGGGTAGCTTATGTCAAAAATTATCTATGGCTCTGGTTTATGTTTTTTTATGACATGTTTATGACAGGAAATGTCCATGTATGGGGGTTTTATGAGACCAGGTGGGTTTGTAACCTTTGGCCATGTGTGTTTCCGGAGTGTGTGTGTGTGTGTTTGTTTATGACCACTAATCTGCTTGTGTGACTGATAAGAATGTTTTTCAGGGGTTATTTTTTATTATAGCAGGATAATGGCCACAGAATGATGATATTATGAACATGAAGAGATATTTCATCATGGATATTTTTTTCAGATGGAGCTGCATCGCCCATAATATCTGCGGGAGAGAATGAAAATGAGTTTAAAGAAATAGCATTGATGACAAATAAAGCATATAAAATAATATATATGTGAAATAAAAATACAATTATCAAGCATAAGTATTTTGAAGTAAGTTAAAGTACTGGTTAAAGTCACAGATCCTTAAATCTTTCTGAGCAGATGAAATAAACATAAAAATAAATCATTGCGGTTAAATAAAACACATAAAATAGTGAATAAATGATATAAGATGTTAATTTTATTTTGTATAAGTATTTTAATCTAATACATCTGCGATATTGGATCATCATGTGGACGACACAATATACTGTCTTACACAGATAAATAAAACATATAAAACAATGAATACTATATCATATTATTTGAAATAAGATGTTAAATTATCCACAATATACTGTCTTACGCAGTTAAATAAAACATAAAATAGTGAATAGCTCATATTATTTGAAATAAGATGCTAAATTATCAAGCAATTTAATAATACACCGCAATATACTGTCTTACACAGATAAATAAAACATAAAATAGTGAATAATAGTACATATTTTTTGAAATAAGATGCTAAATTATCCAGTATAAGCAATTTAATCTAATACACTGCAATATACCGTCTTACACAGATAAATAAAACATAAAATAGTGAATAGCTCATATTATTTCAAATAAGATGCTACATTTTCCAGTAAAATCCTTTTGATCTAATACACCGCAATACCCAGCTAACAGGGGACGTCCGCCGGACTTTTCGAACGTCCCCTTGGGTCCGCATTAGGTGCGCTTTGTAACGTTCCCGAGCGGACAGTTTGCGAACGTCCCTATTTCGTCCCTCACCTGCCATTTCCATGACAACACTTGGAGAATCCAGTCACCCATGCCTTTGATTTTTATCATTAGACCGGCAACTCAGACAAACGAATAATTAAACTAAAATATAAACCCATATTGGATTTAAAAGGGGATTTGTTTATTCCTTAATATCCATTAAATTAACTGTGATAATGGATTTTATCTAAAAACCATGGTTTTTGTTTTGCAGATTAATGTTATTTTAGTATAACTGTAAATAAATTATAGTAAAAAATATTATTTGAATTCATTGTAAAATGTAGTTAATGTTAAAAATATTAGTGTTTTCATTTTGATGTTAAGATAATAACTTCCATGTTACTTATAACTTCTGTCACTAATTAAAGATGTAATCAAATCATGAGTCTGTTTTCAGCCAATATAATTTAAACATCAAAAACATGATAATTGAATATAGGCTACAATTTGTAGGCTATTCCACATGAAGAAGAAAGTATGAAGAAAATAAGGTTTAATCTCAGGAGCTCTAAAAGAATGCATTGACTTCAAATGATGAATTATATTTCATCTCGTTATATTTCTCGTTATATTTCACATATGGATATATAGACATATAAAATCATAACACTACTGAATGTGTTTATTTTGTTGTTTTAGGTAGATGCCAGGGGGAAGAATTGCCAACGGACTAACCCCACAGCTGACCGACACACACACACACACACACAGCTGCCAGCGCGTTTGAAGACACACACACACACACACCACACAGAAAGAGCACAACACCTTTACAATTGTTCAAATAAATATTTTGTTCCTTACAACGTGTCTGTTTTCTTTGGTTAGCCAGAAGTAAAATTAAATTATATTCATGGGACTAAACGCGAAAGTCCCCTAAATGTCCCGAATGGCCACTGGTGGTCCTGTGAACGTCCTCTTGAACGTACGGAGAACGTCCGCGGGACATCAAGCAGACCCTACGCGGGAACGTTCGGGGGGGCGTTCGCACAGGCCATTTAGGGGACGTTCGGGGGACCTTTTTTTGTTAGCTGGGTATGCTGTCTTACGCAGTTAAAACAGAGTATAGAAGTAACAAGAGGCGAAACTCCGTTGCAGTTTTGACAACAATCGCTAGATGGCGCTGCGGTCACGCTGCCGCCATTTTGGACTGAACCAACGGCTTTACCGTTAGAACAACTATACAACTATAGATAACTATAACTGTACATATGTCTGGAAATTATTGGAACCTTAGAAAACAGTGTGCTGCCATCAACTGCAACAACTATCAGTGTACAACCAATAACTTAGCATTTCATAGATTCCCCAAAGATACAGAGAGGTAAAGTAGAAAAGGGTTTTATTAACGTTAAAGTGAGCTAACGTCAACGATCACAGGTGCTGTAATGTTAATGTAAGCTATCCCATAACCAGTAAACCCTATAACAGTTTGCTAACGTTATGTATTTGGTCAATATTGAGTCAAGACTCGAAATGGGCTTTTTAAATCGCATATTTTCAGAGGATGAACACCTAACCTGGCAAATGACTGCTTTATTAAAGCTGCCGTCTGCAACATTTTTTTTTGGATCAAATTCAGAGAAATTGACACTATAATCCGACAGAACAACATAAATAAGGTGGTTTTAGAAAAAAAACAGAGCTTCTAACTTCACCTGGAGTGTGTTATTTTGTTTTGCAAAAATCCACCGTCCCGGATCATCGGGTCTAATCAGTGCAGGGGGGTGTGAGATCTGACTGTCAATCACAGGTCGTGCACAAATCACAGATCCCCCTCCCTTGCGCAGACGCAGACGCGGACGTTACAATATCACATGCACACGACAGGCCTGAAGTTCGCCTGAAGATTGTACGAAGCGTGATGGCAGAGAGAAAATCTAATAACAAGCTTCCAATTCCTCGGTTATTGCTATCTATGGATAGATTAGCCAGGGCAGCCTACCTCCGAGTCTATGGTGTTGATCGATGCTGAAGAGACGGACGCGTTCACAGAAAATCAGGTACACACGCACTGACGATGGGCGGGTGCTCGTTGGTAGTGGGGAGGGGCATGAGAGTTGTAAACATTCAAAATTTTGTCTAAGTCCACTCAGGCCACATTTACACATAGCCGGGTATTTAGAGAAACGAATATTTCCCCCCCTCCGTTTTCAATAATAACGTCGTGCACACAACCCGCATAAATAACGCCGTCGAGCGCCATCATAACTATGCCAAACCTATGGGCGGCAGTGTAGGGAGAAGGATAAAGCCATGCAAGCCAATCAGAATCCTCAGAATCGACAAGACAGAACCTAAAACCCCGTTTCTCCCAGTTGACACGACAACATATAACCGGCGTTTTCAGAAATCTCCACTTTGGCCGGAGTTTTTAGAAATAATCGTTTTCTGGAATAAAAACGGCGTTTTCGTGTAAATGACAGGCCAAAACGCAGAGAAATATCTGCGTTTTCCCATCGTGTAAACGGGGCCTCAATCTGCCAGACTTGCCGACGGCAGCTTTAATTCATTGTTATCACTAAATCCAAACGGAATATAACGTTAGACCTATGGTTGGTCTTGTTTTAAAAAAGACATTTGCCAGATTATTGTTGAAGTGAAATAAATTATGAAAGTGAAACAGAGTTTATTAAAATATAAATGTAAAAATATTGCCTAATATTATTATATAATATATTGTATATAAAATATATATTACAAAATATATTTCACTCGATAACTGCAAGAAAATGAAAAGCAAAAAATCTGAACAAGTTGTGTTCCAAATTTAGGTTGATATCTCAAAAAATTAGCTTTCAGCAAGATTTTATTTGGGCAAAGTAGGCCTACCAAACTTGTTTACTAGATGGACAGCCAAGCTTCCTTACTGACCATATAAGACCACCTCTATTTTCATATATGTTTTGAATGATCTGAACCATGTATTTCCATAACTTTCATACAATTTATGAAGTAGACATCATATTCAGAGGTATTATGGGTGGTTTGGCAGTATTTTAATTGAATTTAACCTCTAATAAACACATAAAAAGAGCACATATATGTGCGTTATAGCTCGCAGCCGCATCACAAATCGAGAATCCATAATAAATTTTCTTTATGTCTACAGTAAAACATTTTCAGACCTCTTTTTCTAATAAAATGTAATTGGTGTTATCTTTTGAACTCTTCTTCAACTTCGTTCTTCATCTCCAGTAAAGTTAACATTACGTTACCGACAGTTAGTTAGGTGCACCTCCGAAAAGTGAAATTAATGAAATTATGTACAATATTTTGAAGGTGTGCCAGATGGGGGCAGATCCTGAGGAATGCTACCTTGTCCTTGACAGGGAAAAGCTCTCAGCTGCTCCATAAGAGCTACAGGGTGTGCAGTGCACATTTCCACCCGAGCCAGTTTAAAAGGACATCAGATGTGTATGTATAATTAAGAATATATAGTAATAGTATATAATAATCATTTTTACAATCATTACATGCGCTTGATGAGGTACACACACACGCAAGGTCTCTCGCTCCCTCACCCGGGAGAGTTTAGCTAATTTGCGGGAACTTCCGGGAGACTTGGGATGTCTGCTATAGAGATATTAAAAACTAGAAAATACTATTTAGTTCCCTTAACCGCTTTTGAATTGGAACCGGTATCGTTCAATTCTATGACAGCTGGGTTGCTTTCAGTCCAAAATGGCGGAGCTGTAGCTCTGCGCATGGGTGCGTTTGTTGCAATGGAACGTTCTATTGAGTTCCGCCTCTTGGTAGCTACTTCTATACTCTTTGGTTAAATAAAACATATAAAATAGTTAATAATAGTACATATTATATGAAATAAGATGTTAAATTATCCAACTTGATCTCATGAGAATACGTGTGTATTTTTACGTAAAGTGTAGTTTTACCATACGTACATTTATTTACATTTTATACTCACAGAAATGTATAATACTGACGTATTGACAGAACAAAAACTTAATTTATTTACGTATGAACAACTCTACCGACGTACAAATTTGTACGTATTCCTATGCATATTAAAATCGTGGCATTATTATTTTGACTCTTGCATTAAATTGTCTTCACGTTTTCAGTCGCATTTATTATCGTAATACTCATAAATAATAAAATTTCGCTCTGTTCGTGCCTTCTGCTGCAATAGAACCATAATAACACTAAAACACAGCATACATTCACAAAAGACATCAATGTTATTAGCTTGATGTAATCCAAATCTGAATGCATTTGTTATGCAAGAAACAGATCCAAATTAAGCCCTTTATCCAGCGATCTTCATCTCCATTATCAGCAGCGACCGAAAACGTCAAATCCTGCGCTCGTGATGAATTCAAATTCAAAAATTGCACCCCCGAGAAGCGTTACGACAGTAATATCAAACACCCATTGGCTCTCTCGCCTGCTTCGTCACAGATTGCGACATGCTGTGTTACAGTCGGTGGCGTGTCGCGTATACTACATTTGAATTTTGAAACGGAGAAGCGCGCGCGCCTTCACAGAGCTAAACCGGATTCACATTTTCATGGATTAATAATTTAAATTCTGCTCTGTACCTCATACAAAACTATTATATACTGCCAGATAGGACTGCGACTGCAACTGCAAAACATCGTCATGTGAACGACTTTTGGTACCAGTTTTGACATTTTCGCAATAAATAAATGATTGTGATTACACTTTTCTGTCTGTTATGTTTTTCTTCATAATTTGTAGCCTAACGTTACGTAGTTTTAAGAAATGGTTACGGGGAGGTTTAGGAGGATAGGGGTAGGATTAGTGGCTCAAAATATCTTTTTACACATCTCTGTCCATTATGTTTTATCATGTTTATATTATAAAATGGTTTAGGTTGGAGTAGGGTTAAGATATCTTAAATGTATCTATAAAATGGTCAAATTGAAATTATACAGATATCTTTATGATATGAAATATTTGTAAATAATTAACGTTTTGCAGCTGTAAAATCATAATAATTATTAACTTTGACTGCATCAGAACTAAATGGATGTAAAATTATTATCATGTCACATGTAATTTATTTAACATGACAGAAAAAGACCATAACACCATGACATACATAAGGCCAAATATCATTATTCTTCAACCATAATTAAGTAGATGAGACTAAATTGTTACATTTGGCATACAATCTAAATGAATAGCTTTGAATACAGTTTACCTGTAAATGGGAGTCACCGGTGTTTACAAAATGGATACTACAAGGTATCAAACCACATCTTGTCAATCATGGTATTGAGCTGGTAAGTCCCGCCCCTTCCGCTAACCCCGCTGGACCTCTAGGTTGAAAAATCGTCAATGCAAGTGAATGAGAGAAAATAATTATTTTCTAATCCCGTTTGAATTTTGCAATGAATGTGAACATATGTTGTCTGTGAATTTTTTATATAATTTTTCGTGTAAAGAATGCTACAATTTAGCGGGTATAATTTTCATACGGTTAGACTTTGTGTGAGAGCACTTTGTGGACTACAACTCTTTGCTGTCTGACGCGTTTGATATACGTCACCACCACTAGCACACGGATCCCGCTAAACATGCCTGTGTCTTTGGTGCACTTCACCGCCTTCTTTCAGGGAGAGGACAAACTAGTTGAGCGTGGTGAAAACACTTCAGGTCTGGGCATGTGGAAGGGTTTAGGTACGCAAGTGGGGAGATAGCCGGCGTTGTCCACGCCAGTTGACGAGAAAAGTGGTATAATGTTTCGGTGAGTCTACTAGTTAACTAGCACGTTAGCAAATTGCTAGTAGCAGTTACTGCAGCGAAAGCAAAGCTCCCGATGGTTAACCATTCTCTTGAGTATTTTCGATTGTTATTCACACATTCTGCATAATCCACGAATGTAACTAGTGTTGCTGTGGCTAAAGTGCTGTAGCACTAGTTGTTTCTGTGCCGTTGTGAAGCTGCTGTGCACGTTAACAATGTCCCTCCGTTTACTGTTGCAACTACCCTGTAGAGAACCCGACATCCCAACCTGCAAAGGTTTTATATATTAGAGCTGTCCGTTAAACGCGTTATTAACGGCGTTAACGCAAACCCATGGCGTCAATTTTTTTATCGCGAGATTAACGCCTAGCAAACTTTGTAGTTTTTTTTCACATGCTTTTGCAACAACAAGTAACGTTATTAAAACTACAACACCACACCGGATCTAGCTAGCAGTGGCGACTGCTGGTCTTTCAAAGAGGGAAAAGCTCATTTTCGGCCTACATCATAAAAATGGTCCAAAACTTCCATCAAAATATGTGTATCGTGATTGTCAAAACATTAGGTAATTAAACAGAATTTTATTAAGTTTAGTAAAAACATGTTACAATGTTTACATGGTACAATGACTGTAGGCTACTGATTTTATTATTGCTTGACACACGATTTCAATTCAATTTTATTCTTTTGATTTGATTCGGATCTTGATTCAATATCGATTCATTTGGATAAATATTAGGTAGCCTAACTTACATTAATTTTTTTTTTCAAGAAAAAAAATCTCATCTAAGTTAATGGTGTAAACATACAGAAAGCCCTGTCAGCTGCTATTATTATTAAAGGTTAAATAACAACTCAAATTAAATATAATACAAATATAATATTAATATGTCATACAGTGAACATATTTAGCAAAATACTCCTCTCTGTAGCTAATTTTTCTAGCCAACTAACGTGCAATGGTTATTAAATGGCTTTCTTGATCCTGAGGTAACTTACGTTAAACCTAAACGTTGTGACATTTTTCTCCAGCTGTTTTATTCATCTGGACATTTTTCTCCAGCTGAAACAGCTCTTTCCGCGTTGAAAAACACTGATTGCTCGATATTAAGTATGAGGCATATACATTTTGGTAAGTTGTAGCCTACTGGATCTTTCAACATGCTGATTCGTGTTTATTTATTATTTACTAGTTGTAAAGAGTGAGAGATGATCTGTCACGTCACATTTACAAGTGCTAAAGCGATATTTATTGTTTGAATTTCGTAATACAATTTACAGAATCGGAGAGCTGAGAATTTGCTTATCAAAAGTAACCTTCTCTTTGTTGTCTGTCAGTGTCAGTGTCCTCTTTGCTTCGCGATTTTTCCCTGCGTGAGAAAAGCGTTTTTCAGTTTACTTTTCACTGAGCTCGAATAGCTTCAGCTATTGACAGAAATTCTGTCAATCAAAAGGAGATGACAGACCCTCCAATCACCACGCAGACGCCCGGAGTCCGGGCCCGCCCACTCCTCCATTCCCCCCAGAGACGCTGAGCGTCCGTGGGTGGGACATAATCGCAGCATTTATCCAATGACCGTCTAGTTTCGGAGCACTGAAAAAAACTGTTCAAAGCAGCCCCATTGAAGTCAATGGACGCTCGGCTTCAACAGAAAAATGCACTGTGACGCTACGGGAATGTATGAGAAGGAGATTGAGTCAGCTGACCAGCTGCTGATTCTGATCGAACTCGTCTTCGAGATGTACGTGTTCTAAACCATTTTTAGTCAATAAAATGTTAACAAAATAGTACATATATTTGACAATTAATTGTTGACATTATAGGGGAAGCCGAGCTTCCCTTGCAGTCTTAAAGAAATCGCCACTGCTAGCTAGACCAGAAACAAAACAACAGGCAAGCCGCACACACTTGCTTGGGCTTGCGAGCCGACCAAAGAGTGGACGAGAAGCGCAGCGCTGAGCCGTGTCTAGGACAACTCATATCGCACGCGCATTTTCTCAGTTTATGGCCAGCAATAAAAACGCCGAATGGCGCCGCCGGTGTGTGTACACTCATAGAGAATAATGTGTTTGAATTTTAAATACGAGGTGCTGCGCTTCTCGTCCGGTGTGCGACCATCTTTAACATTACGTTTTGAATGGATGAATGATGAGCGCGAGACGCTGTAATGGTTGCCAAATGGTTCAATTGCCAAGACCAAAGTGATCTGTGTGTTTTGTCGTTGTGAACTGAGCTATCATCCCAGCACGTCCAGTATAAATACCACTTGATGGCCAAGCTCACACACACACACACAGCTGATGCGTTTCTACGCCCACTCGTCAATATCAGTAACGTTACCTCGTCAGTATTTCTTTCACCCTTTTATTGATGGACAGTGTTACATTGTGTGAGAGATTATTTGCTCCAAGTGAGAATGTTAGTGTGAAATTGAACACAGTATGCAATGCAGTTTTCAATAAAAACATTTGCACAAAGCAAGCCGATCCACTTTTCCATGTTGATAAGAGCATTAAAATGAGAAAAAATAATGGGACAAAAAGAAATCAAGAGACATTTAGAATATATAAAAATGTGTGATTAATCGCGAGTTAACTATGACATTAATGCGATTAATCGCGATTAAATATTTTAATCGTTTGACAGCCCTAGTAAATATATATATATGTATATATATATATATATATATTATGAAGACTTCATATGCAAAAGCCTCTAATTGCCATTTGAAATTTTCTTCTAGAATTATCATTTTTGGTTGGGATATCTGGTTTTCTTTTTGAGTCTTTTTAAACAGGAGTTTGTTGTTTTCATGTATACCTTGGCAACTAGCCTGAATAATATGCACATGAAATTAAACTTGTTGAACCCACCTCAACATGTCTTTTACAATCATTTAACCCACCATGGGTAATGCTGAAGTCACTGTTACAAACTGTACAGAGTGCAAGACTGTCATTATGTTTTACTCTTATAAGACGGGTACACTTTCGTGTAGTCTGGCGTAAAATGTGTCTTATACTTTCGTTTTTCGTGGCACTCTTTCTCTGCCATGGCGCTCCTGTTTCTAGATACACTGAGCTGATTAATTTGCGGTTAGGGAGAAGAGATAAAAGCCCGCCCACAGTGACACTTGATTGGTTGATTTACCGAAACAGCCTAATCAGGATGCTCTCATCCGGGAGACTTGGGATGTCTGGAAAACATGCAAGCCACTGTGTATCCAAACCACAACAAGCTATGAACCATCTACGATCTAACCATAGGATTGATATTCTACCCAGCTCCTGTTTTAACAGATCTCCCTGCGTGATGATGGCAGCATACTGAAGTCCTCCTGTGAGTGCGTGGTGGGGGACGTTAAATGCAGTCATGCTGCAGCGCTTGCCATTTTTGGCATGCGGGAGGTCAGCGTGACTGACATGGACTGCCGCTGGAGGAAACCTGCCACCGTTAAAGTAACAAGGCCAGTGTCTGAGCTGTATCCGCAGGTAGAGGAGACCTACATTGCTCTTGCCAGGGACGTCACTGAGGAGGATATGTTCTGGTTCAGGTCGGCACTTCATGGGACTCAATGTGGGATGACATGGCTGTTGTCGCCAGAGCCAGAGCCCCAGCATCAGGCTCTCCCCACTGTTCCTCAAGGATCGGGGGCTAGAGGCAGTCCTTGCCTCCTTGGTGCTTTCTGAGGATCAACGCCTGGCCATCCAAACAGCCACCGTGGGGCAACGGGCAAATCCCCAATGGCAGCAGCACAGGCAGGGCCGGTTGACAGCCAGTAATTTTGGTGCTGTGCTTTCGCGCCGGTCTTCTGCTCCCTGTCCATCCCTCACGAAGCGGCTGCTTGGGGGACAGAATTTGCATGGTGTCCTCGCTGTAAACTGGGGCGTAATGAATGAGCCAGAGGGGGTGAAAGCCTTTAAAATGGCTCATCAGGTGGAGGTGCTTGATAGTGGACTCTTTGTGAGCCGATCAGGCATCCTGGGAGCGTCACCTGATGGGCCGGTTGGATCATCTGCCCTGCTGGAGGTAAAGTGCCCTTACAGCCAGCGAAACAACACCATCACAGAGGCTGTCACAGAGGTCCCATCGTTTTGCCTGTGTGTGGAGGGGCAGGGGTATGCACTCCCATACCCACCCATACTGGCACCAGGTCCAGGGTCAGCTTTACCTAGCTGGTCGGAATGTTTGCTATTTTGTGGTGTGGACCACGAAGGAGGCCAGGAGGTCAGTAGAGAGGACTGAATCTGTATATAATATGTAAATAGTTTTTTTTATTTTTTTATATCAAATCAGTTCTTTTGTTCATGTTCCAAACATTTTGGGTGACTGTGGATCAGCGTTCCCGCCGCGTCTCCTGTCAGTACCTGTAATCAGGGAAGCCAATGATCCAGATACAGACTGTACTACTACAGTTCTTTTAAACTAAAATCTGTTGTATTATGTGTTAGAGAGATTCAGCCAGATTCATTTTTTTGTCATAAATTTCAAAATAAAGAATTAATTTATTAAAAGGTGAGATAGCAGAGGGAGAAAAGAGAAGGGAATGTCATCAATTAGGTGGCAGCAAGGGTGCTGCTTATCTCTTTGATTAGCGGCTGTTGCAAATTTACTAATGCGCAGCACAACTGTACTAGCACATTGGCTAAGCTCCTTAGCTGGTAGGGGATTATTTGAAGTATTTTGAAGTCCTTCAACCGTCCATTGGCCCTCTCCACATGGATACGGTTTCTTGCCAGTTCCCTTGTGGCCCTGACCTCACTCCCGGAGAACTTTCCATTATTCAAAAATGGTGGTATGTTAACACTGACACCTTCTGGAACAATGTCGGAAATCAGGAACCCCTTGTCAGCCAGGGCCATATCTCCTGGTGCAAGCTGCTCCAGCAAGCCGGAGTCCTTTGTAATGGCCTTGTCTGACACAGACCCAGGGAACAGCTGACTGCAAAATGTGATGACTCCATTGGGGGCGACACCAATTAATACTTTGAAGGAGTACATTCCACGGTATGCAGAGTACACCATTTTTGCCACATCCATGTCCTTAGGAGCTGCCACTTTAACCCTCTGGGGACCAAGGTGTTTTTGGGGTCCTTGAGATGTTTTGACATGCCCTGATATTTGTATTTTTTTCAGTTTCTTATAAACATATTAATGGAAAAGGTGTAATTACACTCTATTTAGCACGAACATGGCTATCATAATATGTGAGCAACATGTATGTACATGTTTGCATTTTTGAGAGAATATTATTTATGCGTGGTTATTCAAAAAACTCAAACTTACATTTTCTGATATAAGACCACAAACGACCAACTTCACATATTCCCACAATACTTTTGACTAATGGATGTTATCGGCTAGAGTGTTTACTTCGTTCACATTAAACAATAGATTGATTTAAATTTTGTAAGACACTTTTTGTTTGGAAAGGCAATGTGCAGGTAGGCGTGAATGATCCAACAAGGTCATAATTAATGTCCTAATTCACACCTGAGAAGACAAAGACCTGCTAATGCTGCATACTAATGAGCCTTTCATTCAGGTGTCACTGAGCCACAAGAAAGAATGCAAAGACAACACACACATACATATACATACATACACACACACACACACACATATATATATATATATATATATATATATATATATATATATATATATATATATGAACTATTATTCATTATTTTATGTTTTATTTAAAGGATAATTCCGGTATTTAACACCTTGAGTCTATATTGTAGTTTGTTTTGGATGAACAAGAGTGGTGGACAACATTTTTTTGACAATGGTTCCTCTCTCGAGTTTTTGACTATAATAGAATTGGCCATGGACCCATTTAACATTGGAGTCAATGGGCATGTCCAAAAATGTCATTAAAACAGCCAATAATGTTCGTTTACAAAACTGTTAAACTCACAGAGTGGTTAGTGGTGTTCGTTGATGATTATAAACAATATATTGTCGCAATATATGATTCCAATCCGTTTATTTTGCTATAGTGGAACTATTTTTTCAGACACTTCACAACTGTGTAACTTCCGCTCAATATTTGAATCTGAAGCTTTAGCACACTCCCGACCACTTGATGGCGATAACCGATGTTTATGTCTCACGGGACACTCACGGTCACAGTCGAGTTTTTTTGCATATTGCAATGGTTAGTGGTCACGTCTTTTTAAAATATTTTCAAGGTTTTGTTTGTTTATTTCGCTTACTCTCCCGGAGCACAGTTGCTCTTCTCGCTAGCCTTATGAGAAACGGAAGCGAGCAAAAAGACTACATCGACCAAATGTAAACAGCCTCCTTTCCGTTTCCGGTAGCGCATTTATATTAACGAGCACTCAGTCCTTCAACAGAATTCAATGGGATTTTACAAAATGACGAATGAAACACGACAGAAACTGTATTTCGCAACACTTTTTGTTTCTGGAACATCAACTAACATCACTAATCACTCGGTGAGTTGCACAGTTTTGTAAACGAACATTATTGGCTGTTTTAATGACATTTTCGGACATGCCCATTGACTCCAATGTTAAATGGGTCCATGGCCAATTCTTTTATAGTCAAAAACTCGAGAGAGGAACCATTGTCAAAAAAATGTTGTCCACCACTCTTGTTCATCCAAAACAAACTACAATATAGACTCAAAGTGTTAAATACGGGAATTATCCTTTAACTGCGTAAGACAGTATATTGTGGATAATTTAACATCTTATTTCAAATAATATGAACTATTTACTATTTTATGTTTTATTTATCTGCATGTGTAAGACAGTATGTGGATAATTTAACATCTTATTTTATATAATATGTACTATTATTCAGTATTTTATTTATCTGTGTAAGACAGTACATTGTGGTGTATAGATTAAAATGCTTATACTTGATAATTGAACATCTTATTTCATATAATATGTACTATTATTCACCATTTTATATGTTTTATTTATCTGTGTAAGACAGTATATTGCAGTGTATTAGATTAAATTGCTTATACTGGATAATTTAGCATCTTATTTCAAATAATATGAGCTATTAACTATTTTATGTTTTATTTATCTGTGTAAGACAGTATATTTTGCGGTGTATTAGATTAAATTGCTTACTTGATAATTTTGCATCTTATTTCAAATAATATGAGCTATTATTCACTATTTTATGTTTTATTTATCTGTGTAAGACAGTATATTGCAGTGTATTAGATTAAATTGCTTATACTGGATAATTTAGCATCTTATTTCAAATAATATGAGCTATTATTCACTATTTTATGTTTTATTTATCTGTGTAAGTCAGTACATTGTGGTGTATTAGTTTAAAATGCTTATACTTGATCATTTAAAGGTAGGGTAGGTCAGAATTGTCTAAAAAAACTTTTATTCAAATTTGTTTAAACTGTCTTTATATACCAATACATAATTAAAATGCTTATACTTGATCATTTAAAGGTAGGGTAGGTCAGAATTGTCTAAAAAAACTTTTATTCAAATTTGTTTAAACTGTCTTTATATACCAATACATAATTAAAATGCAAGTACTCTGAAATAGAGAGTATAAAAAACTGAGTGACTCTAGTGTATTTCATCTTCAATAAACACAGCTCATTAATTCCATTCACTCCCACCTAAAAACGGGTGCGCGCCCATGGGCAGAGCCAGTAATAGTCTATTAGATGAAATTGCTTACTTGATCATTTAGCATCTTATTTCAAATAATATGAGCTATTATTCACTATTTTATGTTTTATTTAACTGCGTAAGACAGTATATTGTGGATAATGTAACATCTTATTTCAAATAATATGATGTAGGATTCACTATTTTATATGTTTTATTTATCTGTGTAAGACAGTAGATGTAAATGTAGATGTATTAGATTAAAATACTTATACAAAATAAAATTAACATCTTATTTCATTTATTCACTATTTTATGTGTATTATTTAACCACAATGATTTATTTTTATTTCTTAAAAACTAATTTGTGACATTTCACCTGCTCAGAAAGATTTAAGGATCTGTGACTTTAACCAGTACTTTAACTTACTTTAAAATACTTATGCTTGATAATTGTATTTATATTTCACATATATGTGAAAATATTGCCTATTATTAATAGTTTATTTTTATGAAGAATTATTTTAACAAATATAAATGCAAAATACAAGGGTAATCCTTTGGTGTAATAAGTTCTTTGGTATAAACAGCTCTGTGTAAAACATTTTGTCAAGTTTTATATCATCATCTGATATCGTTCTATTGAGCCAGGTCTCGGAAAGTGTGATTACATTAGGTTTATTATAAGTAAGCCAGGCTCTTAAAAGGTCAATTTTGGGCAGTAAACTTCTAATATTCAGATGAATGCTATACATACCTTTACTGATGTTCATAGTACAGTTTTGACATGACAGTTAACCAACAGTCTGACAAATGAAACATAGCAATAATAAGGACTAGCAGTAAAAAGGTAGAAAAGAGAGCTTACACACTCATACACACACACATTTCTATATAAAAACATAATCTAAACAAAAATAAAGTAAAAATTAACCAAGCTCAGTCTGCTTTTTAGCATTTTGTTAGATGGACATATAGAATGTTAATAATGAGCTGAATTCATACTACTGATCAAAACCTCAAACATCCCCCCCACCACCATGTCTGCACAGAGAAGTGACTGAACTGCATTTTTGCATATTGTGCTTTCACATTTATACCATTTGTGACTGGGCCTTTGTCATGTGGTTTTTGCAGAGTTTTCTCTGGATCTGACTGCATTGTTCGCATAGGCTCTCTTTCTGACAGTCTTCTTACGACTTGTTTGGTTTTATTATCATTCTTTTAATTTGGCCTAGGAAATTCAGGGAAACTAAGGCCCCGTTTACACGATGGGAAAACGCAGATATTTCTCTGCGTTTTGGCCTGTCATTTACACGAAAACGCCGTTTTTATCCCAGAAAACGATTATTTCTAAAAACTCCGGCCAAAGTGGAGATTTCTGAAAACGCCGGTTATTTGTTGTCGTGTCAACTGGGAGAAACGGGGTTTTAGGTTCTGTCTTGTCGATTCTGAGGATTCTGATTGGCTTGCATGGCTTTATCCTTCTCCTTACACTGCCGCCCATAGGTTTAGCATAGTTATAAAGGCGCTCGGCGGCGTATTTATGCAGGTTGTGTGCACGATGTTATTATTGAAAACGGAGGGGGAGAAATATTCGTTTCTCTAAATACCCGGCTATGTGTAAATGTGGCCTAAGAAATGTTGTCAAGTACACCAAATGCGTGTAAGTCGTGAATCAAATGAGTTAAAGGGATAGTTCACTTTAAAATTAAAATTCTGTCATCATTTACTCACCCTCAAGTTGTTTCAAACCTGTATTAATTTATTTCTTCTGCTGAACACAAAGAAAGATATTTTGAAGAATGTCAGTAACCAAACAGTAGTCTGTACCCATTGACTTCCATAGTATTTTTTTTTTCCTACTATGGAAGTCAATGGGTACAGACTACTGTTTGGTTACTGACATTCTTCAAAATATCTTTCTTTGTGTTCAGCAGAAGAAATAAATGAATACAGGTTTGAAACAACTTGAGGGTGAGTAAATTATGACAGAATTTTAAAGGGGGGGTAAAATACTTAGTTTCAGTCAATCTCATGTTAATCTTGAGTACCTATAGAGTAATAGTGCGTCCTTCATATCTCCAAAAAGTCTTTAGTTTCATCATATTTATAAAATAAAAATACACCTTTCCGATTCTATCCGGAAAAAGCCGAGGTCCTTGATTCTGGGCGTGGGCGGAGCTATAGAGTCAAGCAGGGGCAGCTTGAGCCAGCATTAACACTGGGTTCTTTCTTTGGGAAGCTGAACAAGGTAAACTTTCCCTTACATCCCAAAACACACTTTTTTGGAGACATTCTTGACATCAACCATTCCTATTTAGCGCTGCTGATGATGATTTCCAGTAGTAGCCCGTCGATGAGTGCGGTCTTTCTCTCCTCTGGTCGACGTGTGCGTGAACGCGCTTTTCCGAGAGCAATGCTCATATAAGGAGTTCCACTCTGGTCTACGTCATTAGATCTACGATAGAAAAAAACCAGCCGAAACGTGTTGCAACCCGGAAGTATGATTTTCAGCACATAAATTCTCTGTTATTCGTTCAAAATAACTTTTCAAACTTTGGCCATTATTAGCATGAGTATCCATCTCTTTAACACTGTAAACAACTCTGAATACATGAAACACCATTGTACCCCCCCCTTTAATTTTAAAGTGAACTATCCCTTTAAGCAATGCATGTTGTAAGTTATGGTTTCTTTCCCATACAAGCAGCTGCAGTGGTTCACAAACAAAACCAGGAGGTTTCCAGCATAGTATGCACACAAGGATGGACTGAGAAAGATGGTCATAGCAACTGCAAGCAGCATGAAGTTTTCATACATTGCCTGAGGACATGTTTCCTTTTAAACAGACAGGTGCAGTTTCTGGTTACGTCATCACTCTTGAATGGCAGCTTAAACAACAGCTCCTCCGGGGAAAACCAGCTAACTGCCCCGTTAAATTATCAGATATAACTTTTTTAAATTCTGTTTAGCTCGAAAAGTGGGGTAAGAATGGGAAGAAGAGATAGAAACAAAAAATGCACCACTGGAGAAACTGTGAAGGAAGAAAACGCAGGGAACAGCTCTCCTACGCAGGTACAAGATGGCAAAGCTAACGCGAGCCTTCAACCGAGTGAGGCAGTACGTTTAACAAAAGTTCTGGAGGAGATAAGGGACTTTCGCAAAGACACAAAACAACAACTAACCGAAATTATCTCAGAAATCACCAGTGTTAATCAAAAATCGGCAGAGGCAGGAACGCGAATTGAAAAAGTAAAAAATCGCGTTCAAAATGTGAAGCAGGTGATGAGCAAGATGGTAAAAGTCATCAATCAACAAGAAAACAAATTACTCGACCAAGAAGGGAGATCTAGAAGAGAACTAGGAGAACATAAGGCTCTAAAATGTTACCGAAGGATCAGAGGGCACGCCAAAGGCGATGTTTGTGGAAAAGTTACAGTGAGATACACTGGAGATCCCTCCGATTACGGACCTTGGCATCGAGAGAGCTCACCGCACGCTTACCCCAAAACCCTCCCGAGATAAACCACGGTCAATTATAATCAAATTCCACCGCTACAAAAATTAAAGAAGAGATTCTGCACAAAGCCTGGGCAAAAAAGGTGTTTTTGAACGAGAGACCAATATACCGTACTTTGACCAAGACTACACCCCCAACAATTCTTCAGAAACGTAAGGAATACTCTGAAGCTAAACGAGTATTAAAACAGAAACAGATCTGGTTTCAGACCCTGTTCCCCGTTAAACTGCGCTTGTTTTATGATGACGGGACGCGACTGTACCAGTCGGCAGAGGAGGCAACCGCAGACATGAAAGATAGGGGACTGCCCATCAGTGTAATCACGCCAAGGGAGAGTCTAGCGGTGTGTGTGTGTGTGTGTGGATCTCTCAGGTGCATTCGTGGATCTCGTGTGTGTGTGTGTGTTTGTGTGTGTGGATCTCTAACGTGCATTCGTGGATCTCTATGTGTGTGTGTATGTGTGTGTGTGGATCTCTCACGTGCATTCGTGGATCTCTGCGTGTGTGTGTGTGTGTGTGTGTGTGTGTGTGTGGATCTCTAACGTGCATGAGTTGATTGCAGTGTGTGTGGATCTGTTGCGTCCATTTGTGGATTTATTTGTGTGTGGATCTGTCGCGTGCATCTGTGGATTGCTTTGTGTTACGAACTCTTATGAACTACAGGGTCAGAAGAGGTCATGATAAAATGTGGTGTGATTGGGGTGGCAAGAGACAACACGTAACAAAGAAATGTGAAAGAAAGATTTTAATATAGAAATAATTTATTATACAGAAATGAAATAATTATACAAAACGATGAATAATAGTTATAATAATAATGGTGAATATAGGCAAGGAAAAATAAACAAATATTTACAGATCAAAAAGATATCATATAAATAAATAACCCAAGATAAAAAGGGGACTTAATTAGTGAAGCCAAAGAAATTAAAAGAACAAAACAAAACTCATTCTAACTTGGTATTAAACCTCTAATCTAACTAATAAAGGAAAGAAAAGAAGAAAACATCAAATCTTCAGCGTCAAACTCCCTAACTGAATTACTCTAACTAACAAACACAAAACATACAGAAGCTGGCATTCACTTTCTTACATGGGGTCCGTTCTTCGTACGACACTAACTCACTTAGCTGGATTTGATTGTTGGCGATTTGGCATGATCAAGGATTCTTTGGTTCTTCGATGCTCATCCTGGACTTGCTGTCATAGCAACAGGTGCGCAATCTTAAACCTGCTCGCGAGCAGGCTTATTTCATGTTAACAGGATTAGATCCCGGCTTTATAAGCGGAGGTGATACGGTAAGTCTTTCGCAGCCATGTCTTGTCCGTTTTTACGTCAGGAACCTGTTGCTGAAGGTGCAGAATAATTCGAAGAGCTTTTCGAATTAATCGCGTTTTGCAAGATCGACAGGATCCTTTAGCGCAGCGCGATAATCTACTGATTGAGAGAGATCGTTTTTCTCGGAAGGGTGTCATCTACATTGTCAACTTGTTGGAGCCACACGTTAAATGTTCGACTCGCCGGAGTCGGGCTTTAACAACTGCACAAACAGTTTGTATAGCTTTGAGAATCTTTGCGAGTGGCACTTTCCTTTACACTATTGGAGATGCGGAAAACTTGGGGGAAAGTGCTGTATGTCGTGCCATTCGCAAAGTTTATCTGGCACTCAAACAGTTTTTAGGGGGCTTTTTTGATATTTCCAAGCCACTTAAGACCACAGGCTGTGAAGCAGAATTGTTTTGCCATTGCAGGTACATTATAATTGTTAATGAAGATCATGCAACCATGATCATGCCAAAAAGTAGCCTAGGACTTACAGTATTTGTTCCTCAGGCTTCCCTAACGTGATTGGTGCCATAGACTGCACACACGTCCCCATCAAGGCCCCAATGAAGGGGATTTTGTAACCGAAAGGGATTTCACAGTGCAAATGTGCAGGTAAATTACCATTACGATTCTTAATATTCCAGATTAGAAAAAAAAAATATATATATAAAAAAAGTAATCAAAAAGTATGCAGTTGACGGATTACAAATATTTTAGATGGTGTGTGACGCCATGTTGCACATAACAAATGTGGAAGCCAAGTGGCCTGGTTCTGTGCATGATTTTCAGAGAGTCAAATTTATGCACATTATTTGAACGTGGTAAGGAAAAATAATAATTTCAAACTCACTGTATTACATAATTTTATTATGAGCCTAACAAAACTGCATTTTTCAGGTGCTTACGATGGGATCCTGCATGGGCTATGCCTGCAGGCAATATTCATGACACCATTCCCTGACCCAACTCCTGGACCACAAACCCGTTTCAATACAGCTCTAGCCAGGACAAGGGCACGCATTGAAATGACCTTTGGGCAACTAAAGGGAAGATTTCAGTGTCTGAAGGGTCTGAGGGTTGCACCTGACAGGGCCTGTGACATTATTGTTGCATGTGCCATCCTCCACAATATTGCCACCATCAGAAAGGAGAGGACCCCTGTGGTGGAGGTGCAGCCTGATAATGACCTCCAGCCAGTGCACTTGGACCAACCCAGTGGCAGAGCTGCATGGGACCGAATTGTGGGACACCATTTTTGATTTGTTTTCCTTTTTCTTTTTTTACACACATAAACCTTCATTTCACGAGTTCACACTTATAAATAAGTCAGATGGAATAAATGGTATGCATATTTGGCGTGCTGTCCGAGGAGAGGGCTCCGGGCTCGGTATTCGGCCCGAACCCAGAGTACTCCCCCCGTATTGCTGGTTTAGGAAGTAACCAGGCGAGTGTGAGGAGACGGGGTGGTGGAGGGATGCTGAAAAACTGTCGAGGAACGTTGGTGAGTCAAATGAGTATGTATATAGGTCTTGTAGGGTAAATGCCTCGGACTCTGGGTCCGTATGAATTAACTCAAATGATCCATAGGGAATTTTAATAACTAATCATGAATATGATTAATATTTTGCATATTACAGTTACATTAAATTATCGAAATTGAAAATGTATAGATTATATGAATAATCGATCACAACGTCTTATAATTCCTCATTCATATATCAATAATCTTATTTAATTTTGATTATGAGATAACCTTTAAGGGAAATTCATGTAATGATCAAATAGGTGTTTGTCCCGCAAAAACCATCAAAGATCACCCATCAACCCCTCAGGAAAGCTATCCCTCCTTATAAACTCCATGAAACATTAACTTCCGGCCGGTGAACATTAATTTTCCGGTGTTTATAAAATTAAAACTACTCAATGTAGTAAATACTGAGCACTGGTAGCTCGGGTCGTAAATCTCATTGACTTTTGTGTTTTTACAAGCATTTTTACTTTGAATATATGTTTTAATAAATGCAAAACTACACAATATACACTGATTATACGTCTATGTACATAACTTACAGTTAAACAATACAAGACAAAACGGATAACAGATGAGAGAGGGAGATTTGGAGAGAGAGTGAGAGAGTGGATCACGAATGATCATAGAATAGCAAAATCACAGACCTTTGAGAGCCAACACCGAAACAACCTTAAAGGAGAACTCCGGTCAATTTTAACATTGAGCTCAATTTTTAGTAAATTTGAAGTGCTGTCAATACAGAGAACAATGACAAAAATCGGTGTTGCCTACACTGTGTTATCCTATTTTTAAAATTTACATCCTATTGACTTGAATGGGGCAAGTTTTAAACTTAACCAGTTCTTAGTCTTATCATCCGTGATGTGTCATTACAAGTGCCCAGCCATGTTGAGTGATTCCTTCAGAGTGAACACGAGTGAATCTGACTGCAGTAGATGTGAAAGATATGAATAAAAATGATTTTATATCAGCCAGCGCACAGACCTGTATTTAGTTCCTGTTTTCGGTCGAAGTCCAAAGTAGTCGATTGTCGAGTTCACGCGCATAGGTTTAGTTACTATGATCACGCGCGTGAACTCGACAATCGACTACTTTGGACTTCGACCGAAAACAGGAACTAAATACAGGTATTTGCGCTGGCTGAATTAACATCATTTTTATTCATATCTTTCACATCTACTGCAGTCAGATTCACTCGTGTTCACTCTGAAGGAATCACTCACATGGCTGGGCACTTGTAATGACACATCAAAGATGTTAAGAGGATAAAAGCAGGTTTAAAACTTGCCCCATTCAAGTCAATAGGGTGCAAATTTTAAAAATAGGATAACACGGTGTAGGCAACACCGATTTTTGTCGTTGTTCTCTGTATTGACAGCACTCCAAATTTACTAAAAATTGAGCTCAATGTTAAAATTGACCGGAGTTCTCCTTTAAAACATTAAAACTCGTGGGAGTTAATACTTGCAAAGTTGTTTGTGTATGAGTCTGAGTAGGGGAGCGCGCGTTCTCGTGCTGAGGCGCGTTCTCTCGTGAGTCCCCGAGCAGGGCGCGTTCTCGCGCACGTGCTCCCTCGTGTTTCCGAGCGCGCTGGTCGCGGGAGAATTCGAAGGCTCCTTGAAAGTGAAGTTGCTGAAGGAATTCAGGCTTCGTTCGTTTGACTCGTAGGTGGAAACGAACAAAGGCGAATTTGAAAATGAAACAAAAGAAACTTTAGATAAAGAAAATAAAAGAAGACGGAGACTCCCAAAGGAGTTCGGAGACTTTTCACATGACGAAGCAGTGATGAAGGCAGGAAGAGCAGAGAGAGCTGAGAGGGGAGTTCCGGCTTTTGAGGGACTCCTTTCTCCGCCCCGTTTTTCGGGAAGGACAAATCATCTGCCGAGATTCGCACGCGGGAAAATTATCCTTTGTTTGCTGGGAACATCCTTCTGGCTTGAATTACAAAAGTGTGTGGCTTAAACCTTTCGGCTCCAGAAATATAACGTGTAAAACAATGTACATTACTGCATTCTGCTATCAGAATTCGACTCAGTTAGGTCTCAAGATTGAAAATGATATCAAACACATCAGGTTACGGTTATAGGAATACAACGTTTGATTATTATGCATTAGTATAGACATTTAAAGTTCGATTAATGTTACACTAGGACATATATATGCTTTCCTATGGTTTATAAACACATCTTAACACAAAAAGGGATATATTTATTACATTTAAGAGTGACTATGGTAGCAGTCCTTTTCTTTGTCTGAAGACATGTGGTGTCCGGTTACGTGTATGCGTACATTCCAGAGGGTGATAGAGAAACAGTTTCTTCTGTTTTATGGCATGTGAGTGTCCGGTTACGTGCTCATGCATGCGTTTGGACAGGAAGTTTGGGGCTGGGTTTTTTGGGGAGCCACCAAAACCTCTTGTCTGTTCAGACAGTGAATGAAGTGTTTGGAGAATCACGATTCACTAATTTGACAAGCAGCTGGCCGGATGTCATTGTCGCTACAGTCTCCACTCATGCTGATTGGATAGAAATGTTGATTACTGATTGTTGACAGCTGGTTGGAATGATGTGATAATTGGATCAATTATTTGAACGTGCTCCTCCCGAACTTTGTTTATAAAACATCATTAAATTAATAATAGACAAGACAACATGCTTAGTTCCTTGAGTTTTATTTCAATTGTTTCTCAATAAAAGCCAGTGATGGTCATCTTTTGCCTGCAATAAGATATATTGTTATGCAAGGTCAGCAATAGTACGGTGTGAAAAATAGTGTTTTAGCACTTACTCTGAAGTTCTTTTTGAAGCAACTCAATCTCTAGTGCCAGTTTTTTCTTCTTTAAGGTGTCAAGTTCTATTTCTCCCCTTAATTTTAGTTTTTTAAGATCAAAATACTCAATTTTCTGTTGAAGATTCCGTTTATATAGGGTATGGATATCACCCTGTGCCATTAAAAAAAAAAAAAAAAAAATTCAACAAGCCTCATGCAACAGAAATAAAAAGGAAAAGTAGACTGCCCACCTCTGTATCACTTTGTGCAGTAGGCCTTCTGTAGGCCTTTCCTCTTGCAACTCATATTGCAGTTATTTATAAGTTATTTATGCACTTACAAGTACTTCCTCCAAAGGACAGTCATCTGAGAGGGTTTCTTCACTGTCCTGTGCAAAAGAAAAATGGGTATTACAAAGTGTTGCACTTTCTTCCCTTTTGATGTAAAGTAAAACAAAAAATCCACTTACTGCACATGCTTCAGCCACCACTTTCTTGGGAACAGGTAAAAGTGTTGGTATATTATGTAAAACTACACAAAAGAGGAGAACTCAATGGCATTACAATGAACTAGACTAGGAATTTTTTTTATCAATAACATTGCAAAATATATTTACATTAAGTTATGCAGTTTTCACCTTCACAAGTCAAAGCAATTGACTAAATATTTCTCTGTTGAAATGACTGTACCAGCCATTTGGATTATAAATTATTTATAGTGTAGCAAGATGATTTAAAACTAATTTACCTGTAATTAAGGTGTTGCTGTTACTGGTCCCTGGCTTTAGGTCTAAGGAAGAGCTACCCCCAGGGATGCCCTCCACAATGGGTCGGTTCTCATTTAACCCAAGGGCCAGCTCTTCTGCCGGGGTATAATGTGGGGGTGCAGGACCACCACCTGTTTTTTTTCATCTCAGCCTTTTTCTTGGTTGCTGTTATAAACAGACAAACACATAATTTAAAATGTTTTTGGTAAAAGAGACTAAACGGTAGAAGTAGAAAAGATTACCAGTTTGAAGAATATTCTTGTACTTCACTTTTACTTGTTCCCATGTTCTAGTGAGTCCTGAGCTGGCTCTGACATCAAGCCATACCTGCCAACATGTACGCATTTTTCGTACTCGGCACGCATTTTGACCCATAAGTACGCTTGTACGATTGGCTGCTCTGTAGATACGCATTTTGTTGCTTCTCGCATTTCGCCGATTTCAGTTTCTATGCAATCTATGATGCTGATTCTGCTGCTGAGCCACAGTGTTTAAGTGGAGTGAAAAGCTTTCGGCCAATCAGAGCGCTGCATGTTAACCCGCCGCCCACCTACCCCTCCTGTTTACATGCTTCACGATCAGCGCTCAATTCAGTGCCTCAAGCAAGCCAAACTAGCCGGATAAGAAAAAAACTAGCCTAGGCTTTCATGTCATGGCTGAACCGCCACAAAAAAAGGTTCGGAAAACAAAGATTTTTAGACAACTATCGTGAGAGGTGGCCTTGCCTCCAGATGTCCAGGCTACCTCATCATGCGTTCTGCACCATCTACAAGACGGACGTCGACATCAGTCACCAAGGGGCAACAGGTAACGGACACAGTCTCACACACAAATACTCCCTATCACCAGAAACATAATTATATTAAAAATAAAAGGATGATGACATAATGAGTAAAAAATGTTCATGTCAATAGGCTAACGTTAGCTTATCAAACCGGCCATCCTTCCCATTAGTTGGGGAAATGAGTTGGCAGTTAGAAAAGTGGTGGAATGGCTAGAAATCTAGAAGGTTTTAGACAGGCCAGGTGCTGATTAACGTAAGATAAAGGTAACAGGCTATTTTTAGCTTAATTGAATTTATGAACATTAAAAATTACCTGGACATCATAACAGGCAGTCCAGCTGTGACGAGCTCAGTTCAGTTCACGCGTTCATTTAGGCTAACATGTACGTTAAGGGTGGCGCTGCCAATAACGCACCTAAAAGCTGTCGCAAAGAACCGGCAAAAGTAATGATTACAAATAATGTCAAATATAGAAAGGAGACATTTTAATTGTTTAATAATTAAACAATTAAACAAGTGTTTCCTGTATCAGTGTCGTGTCGGCTGAAAAGATGAAGTTGACGATGTTGTCTCGCGATCTTCGCAGTAGTGAACGCGCCAGAGAGAAATGCACATTTTATACGGATTACATAAGCAGAGAGCAGTCTGTTTTCTTTCGTTTTGAATTGTTCTGTTTAAAAGTAGCAGCTAGACAGGTATGCGAGTCAAGTAGACGCTGAGTTTCGGTTGCTTTATGAGGCGAGCTCTAACGTTAGTTGACGTTAGTTCTTCCTCCATTGGGTAGTATTACTTTTGGTTTGCGCAGTGTAATTCAGAAGGCTAAGTGTAACCTGGTCTGACTCTCATCTTTAACACATTACTACTTAGGCCTATTTATTAGCTCACTCCGCCTCCTATTGGTTAGACTAACAAAAATATGGGCACAAAATATTGGACAGGATATAAGACAACATTTGTTTCAATATATGTACTGCCATTCATCCACTCCATTCCTCTACACAGTAATAATAATTTATTGTAATCTAGTAGGTACTAGTGATGAGCCAAACAATGTATTTTAATGTAAATTGCATGTATCCTTTGAATTAATTTTGCGTTTGTGCGCGCGCGTATGTGTGTGTTGTGTATCATAATTTGTTCTGTTTTTATTCCATCAAATAAAAAAAGATAACTTGGACTTATAGTGTTCATAATAACGTAATTCATAATATTTGTAACAACATGCAGGAATATTATCTCCCCCCTCTCCATTTTCAGATTGCAGACGCCATGTGGAAGGAACAAAGCACAAGAAACTGGAAAGTGCCATTGCCTCAGTCCCTAAGATCACCACAAAGTTTTTTGGAGATCAAGATCTACGGACCATCAGGGCAGAAACACTTTTCTCAAACTTTATTGCTGAGCACAATGTGCCAGTGTCTATAGCTGACCATGCTGGACCATTATTTAAGAAGATGTTTCCAGATAGTCAAATTGCCCAGCAGTACGGCTGTGCCCGAACCAAGACAGCAGCTATATTGAACACACTTTCCTCAAATGATGAACAGGTCATCAGTGACCTTATGTGCCGTTCCCCATTTAGCATTGCAACCGATGGTAGCACAGACATGGATGATGTCAAGCTTTATCTTTTGGTTGTCCGTGTCTATGATCCCAGTGTTGGAAAAATAGTTGTAGCACTCCTGAAAATTGTTGAGTGTAGAGAGTCTATTGGCAAAGGGATATACAATCTCATTGACCAGGAACTAAACAAAACGAAAATACCATGGGGCAATTGTGTTAGCTTTTCTGCTGACAACGCCTCTGTCATGCAGGGGATAAGAAAAGGTGTCGCAGCATTCATTAAGTCACAGAATCCCCACATTTACATGGTCGGCTGTTAAAATTGTCACTTTTTGAGGGTGAGCAAAAACGCACCGTTTTTGTGTCTGTTCCTTTAAATGCAAATGAGCTGCTGCTCCCGGCACAGAGGGCGAAGCTTCAACAGCTCATGTCCTTTTACCTCACACAGACATGCACTGAACTGATTTAAAATACTTTAGGCTTTTATGTTTAAACTGGAGTCAGATTATGGCCCCATTTACACTGCATGGTTCAAGTGACCCAATTCCGATTTTTTCCTCTCATGTGGCACAGATCGGATATGACCGGCGAACGTGTAAGCAGTAAAAAAGCACATTGATTCCGATATTCTCAGATCGGTTTCAGGCCTCACTCATATGTGGAAATAAATCAGATATGAATCGGATACGTGCATTTGCGTCTGCGTGTAAGCAGACAAATCGGATATTCCCCAGTAAATGCAAGTCGTACGTCATTAAAAAAGGGACGTCAACTCAAGTGGACACCAACTGCGATCACATGACTTTGGCGTTATGGAGGACGAAGGCTCAACACAGTGGAGTAATATTTTCTCCGCCTTACGAGAGCAATGTATTGCTGTCCTTTGAAAATAGTGCGGAAAGCAAAACACTGGATAATTAGAGATGCGGGGATGAGCTACAAAGTCACCCGAATCCGCAGCCAAAAACAAAGCATCCACCCGCCACTCACCTGCACCAATAATTTTCTCTGATTTAAGTATCCGCACCCGATGGTCAAATTACTATTATAGACCCTTTGCAAACACGTGACGACCACATGACGACGCCATGCTGGACGGCAAAATATCTGGACGCACAAGCTAAACAGTAGTAGACGAGCAGGAAGTTTGATTAGTTTTTAAACAGTTTGAAATAGATACCACTAAACTTCATGGCTTCTTCTATTGTGTGGTAAACAGGGTATCCCCATACACTGGTGCTGATCTCAAAGCTTTTAAAAGTCTGGATGCTTACCAGTTCTTTGTAGCTGGCTGGGTTACAGGAAACGTTACGCGATGCTACGCTAACGGCGGGGGGAGGTACTTCATGGCAAAGGTAAGACATCAATCTCTGGTTTATTTTGTATTAACATCTATTCTTTACTTAAGTGAAGATTTATATAACACGTAGACTATGATTTTAGAGGACATGGTCGGCCGTGGCTTTTTAATGCATGCCTGGACGCATCCCAGTTCTGGGAAGTGCCGTCATTAATTATCGATCACACGTTAATCCATGCAATAAATCACGGAGTGTCTGTAATCAGTAGTAACCACATATAATTGTAACATCTTGATACAGATGACACTGTTAGAGACGGGTGATCAGTGTGAATGGGTAGACTGCACAGCCCTATCACGCTAGCTGGTACTTGCTCATTACATAGAGGTTACTCATGTTACAAATGACAATTTGACTGGGTCTCTATCAAACAAATGAAGCACACGTAACTGGGAAATACATAAATCTTACCTTGTAAAAAATGCTCGCTGCAAATCCTGGAGTACTTGGAGGGCTGCCAGTCCTTTCGGCTGATGGCAGCAACCCATCGCTGCCTTCTCTCCCCATCAAATGGTATTCAATAAAAATATATATTGGCTTTACCCTGTCTATTAGCACAGCCCACGGCACAACACAAAATAACCATTTTATTACAAGAACGAACACAAACACGTACTCGTTTGGCTTGCTGTCCATCTACAGAATAGCTCTTCCGCCGTCCGTCATGGCGTTCAGAATTTGCACGAGTAGAGCGTGACGTCATGTGCAAAGGGTCTATTCTTATGTGTTGTTACGCCGCGCGTGAGGATAAATATATCACCTTAAACAGCAGACTCAGCGACGGTTGATGCATCTTAATACACTGATGTATGAGCACTGCTTTTAAATAAACATTTCTTTAAAACAAAATTCATTTGACAGAATTTCATTTTCTTAATAGCATAAACAGGCTTTACTCCCTTGAAACTTAAACTAGAATGGAACATGCTATGTTAATATTTTCGTAAATAATTATTTATCATATCCACCCGCGACCCACCCAAAATTAATCAGAATGTTATTTTTATTACTTGACCCGCCCGATCCGCGGATTAGCCGCAGAGCCCCAGCGGATATAATATCACTATATTAATTTTCTCTGCTTCTGCATCCATATCGATCTGTTTTACTTCATTTTCTGGGTCACAACATCTACATTGGGTTGTTTTGGCAGTGTATAGTGTAAAAGCAAATATCGGATACTAGTCACTTTTAAAAGATGATGTAAGCGGGTCGTCAAAAAAATCTATCCTCTTTTAAGTAGTCAGCAAATAGGAATTGGGCATCAAGACCTGCAGTGTAAATGCAGCCCAAGTCAACGGAGTCAATGATGGAGAGACTCAAGAAGTGACAACATGTAGAATGCAACAGGACATTTCTGAATGGTTAGTTGACGAATTTATGTAGCTGATGTGTAGTTACCTTCTAGTCATTGATTAGCATATTCTGTCTTGATAATCTATAAATCGTGTTCCGGAGGTGAGGTTTATGTACATTTTGGTTTGGTGATGTCACTAACCCGGGAGGAATGTTGTGTAGTCCCTACCAGCTGTTTGTTGTAGTCCTTAAAAAACAATTCCTTTAAAAGCAAATATCTCCCTTTGCTTTGAACATTGTAACTTTGCAGATGTTGTTTATGCTCAAACAGCAACATTACACACTAACTAAAGTTAGAAAAGTGAAATCATAATCAACCACCCCTTTAAATCTGTCCAAATTACCTTGCCCCTCTGTAGTGCCCGCCTCTTCCACCTGTCCCATAGTTCCTGCCTCTTCCACCTGTCCCGTAGGTCCTGCCTCTTCCACCTGTCCCGTAGGTCCTGCCTCTTCCACCTGTCCCATAGGTCCTGCCTCTTCCACCTGTCCCGTAGGTCCTGCCTCTTCCACCTGTCCCGTAGTTCCTGCCTCTTCCACCTGTCCCGTAGGTCCTGCCTCTTCCACCTGTCCCGTAGTTCCTGCCTCTTCCACCTGTCCCGTAGGTCCTGCCTCTTCCACCTGTCCCGTAGGTCCTGCCTCTTCCACCTGTGTGTGTGTGTGTGTGTGTTAAGAGTGAGAGATTGAAAGGGAGTGAGAGATTCATTATGTCTAACTAAAGTGCTTTTCTCTATTATTCCAGGTATGTGAGTGAACTTTTAGGAGGAGAGAAATTTGTTTCTTGCTCAGTTGTGCTGCCCGCGTTGTGTCATCTATCACGTGTGATGGAGGTCTCAGAAGATGACCCAGCCTACATGATTAAGTTTAAGGAAACTTTCACAACTGACATGGACAAACGGAAGGAAAAAAACAACACCACATGGCTGAGGGTTGCATCAGCACTGGACCCTAGGTTTAAGGACCTCAAATGTCTGAGCAGGGCTGACAGAGCTGAGGTGTGGATTTCCGTCTGTGCCTTGCTCCGGAGGGAGGGGCTTGCACAGCCAGATAAACCAGTGACAACTGAAGCACCTAAGAAGATATCATGTCTCATGTCTGTGCCAGAATCTTCATCTGATGATGATGAAGAGGACTGTATTGAGAAATGTGTGGAGCGCTACAAGGCAGAGCCCTCTATTGGCATAGAGGACTGTCCCCTGCAGTGGTGGTCCAATCATGAAGGGGCACACAGTGAGATGGCCTACCTTGCACGCATATACTTATTAACACCTGCCACATCCGTACCTTGTGAAAGATTGTTTTCACTCTCAGGACATGTTGTTCAGAAAAAGCGAGCTGCCCTGTCATCTGAAAATGTAAACAGGCTCGTCTGTTTGAGCAACTGGCTCAGTGCAAAGAAAGAGAAATAATCTGTGAGGAACCTGTGGGTTTTCTATATTCTTTTTCCCACGTGTTTGATAGACATGAACACGTTCTTTGTAAAACATGTCAATGTTCTTTATGCTCTGTTTAGGGTGAGTTCAGTAGCAATAAATGTACATTTAGGTTAGCATGTTTAGAAGAAGTAAGCTGCCCTATCGTGCAAAAATATAAATAGGTTTGTGTGACTAAATTGAGTAAAGAAAGAGAAGTTATGGGAACCTGTTATTTCTATGTTGTTGTTTTTTCATGTGTATAATAGACATGAACAAGTTCTTTGATAAACGTATGACTTTTGATACTATGGTATCTTTGATAGAAAATGGCCTTCTATTAAACGTTTTTTGTGCAGTTTTATTCAAATCATTATTATTTCAAAGGCATATCTATTGTTTTTGGCATTTTAAAATGAGCAGTAATCTGGTAAAAAAACTAAAAGAAGCATGCTTCCTGAAGATTACGACACTGGTATGATAATTTCTTTTACATCACCTTCTTTTATATAAACATTTTCAAGTTTGTTACATCAAAACTGTGCTGGACTATAAGCAGGGTACACAAAAAAATTTTTTTTTGTTATTATTGTTCTCTTTTTTTTTTTGCCAGATGTTGAATTTTCCAGTTTTGAAGAATCTTGCTCTGATGAAGAGTATTCTCCTTCCGCTGATTAAAACACTGAATAATCTTCCTCTGATGACTTCATCCTGGACTCTATATGCAATCCACCATATTATAAGTCCACAGCAGCTTTTTCAGAGTCTTCTTTGAGAGCAAAGAGTGTGCCACCACAACCCATTCCCTGTTCTTCCACTGATCAAGAAATGGTCAGATCCAGTTCTGCTCAAGACCTCATATGTGATGATCATACTACTACACACAATACTGAGATGCTTCAGAGTTTTAAGAAAACACCAGCAGTGTCTTCTTATGAACGGTCAGAGACTGACAATGTGCCAAACCCCAAAAACACTATTTCCATCCACAAAAACTACTGTTATATCTGCAAGAAACCTCAGTCTAAAATTGCCCGCCACCTTAAAAAGCATCAAGACAGTGAGACAGAAATTGCTGCCGCATTCTTGCTCCCTAAACACTCCCAGGACAGAAAAAGGTTACTTGAGAAATTACGAAACAGAGGCAACTATGAACATAATCAAGAGGTTATGGAAAGTAAAAGGGGGCCACTGAAAGTTAGAAGGCGGCCAGGAAGAACAGAAACTGAATTGAGTGCCAAAACATATGTTCACTGTGTATACTGTAAAGGCCTGTTTGTTCGCAAGGAGCTGTGGCGTCATACACGGAGATGCCCTTCAAAGATGTTTTCAGAGTCTGAAGCAACTGGTATGGCCAAAGTCTTAGTTTTGGCTGATATTGCAGAGTCAACATTCTCACAGGCAATATCTCCAGAGGTGTGGATGATTTTGGGAAACATGAAGAGATGACATTTCATCTGTGGTTCAAAATGATTTCCTCATACTGCAGTTGAGTCAGTGTCTTTACAACAAGCATGGAAGTGATCCAACAAAATCCGAATACATCAGACAGAAGGTTCGGGAAATGGGCAGACTCTTGATAAGCTTGAGAAAAAAATACTCCATATTTAGTTTCAAAGATGCTGTGAAGCCAAGCAATTTTTACAAAGTCATTGAGGCTGTGAAAGATGTTGCTGGCTACGATGAAAAGAGCCACTTATATAAGACACCAAGCCTTGCGTTGAAGTTAGGACACTCGCTCAACAAGATTGGTGACATCATTCTCTGCAGGGCCATCGCAGCAGAGGATGATGGTATGACAAAAGCAGCAGAGCGATTCAAGTGAATCGGCAGAACATGTCTCCCATGCTGCTCTTGCTACTTTGAGCAAATCAAAGTTCAACAAACCATCAACTATACCGTTCACACATGATGTGCAGCTTCTCCACCAGCATCTAGAGAAAAAATCAGCTGATGCTTTTGAAAGCCTAAAAAATCATGAGTCTTCACAAACATATGCAGAACTCGCCAAAGTGACACTTGCACAAGTTATAATCTTTAATAGACATCGTGCAGGAGAGGTTTCAAAAATGACGCTGAGTGTTTCAGGAAAAGAGACCAGACTGAGCTCCATGATGATATCGCCGTCAGTCTCTCTCCATTTGAGCAAAAAATGTCCAAGCATTTCAGCAGAGTGGAAATAATGGGCAAGAAAGGGAGACAAGTTGCAATTTTCTTAAATCCTGAACTTGTTAGTGCAATTAAACTTCTTGTGGACAAGAGAGATGCATGTGAAGTAGACCGGGACAACCCCTTCCTATTTGGATGACCAAAGTGCTCACCCACCAGCTTCTTCAGAGGACAGGACTGCATCAGCCTTTTTGCAAGTCAGTGTGGTGCACAGCACCCAGAACATCTCCGGTCTACACAGCTCCGTAAGCAGGTGGCAACAATGTCCCAGGTTCTTAATCTTAAGGATAATGAGCTTGATCAACTAGCCAACTTTTTGGGCCACGACATTCGGGTCCATAGAGACTATTATCGGTTGCCAGATGCAACTATAGAAATTGCAAAAATTTGGCAATGGAGAAAGGAACTCTTGTCAATTTCCAAGGAAAGTCTCTAGATGAAATTGAGATCGAAGGTATGTGCATTATTTTATATGATAATAATAATAATGTTACGGTACAGTAACAGGACAATTCTAAATTACATTTGAAGCTAATTAGGTTACTCAGAAAATATGTATTTGAGGTGAATGAGATTTTTATTTTTTTAGAGTACCTCTCATTTCTTTAGATAAAGGAAGTTTAGGAATTGTATATGTGCACTAATGCAGGTGTGTGGGATGTTTGTCATATATTTTTCTATAGATGAAATTGATCTGGATTTAGGAAGAAGTAAGCGATGACGACAATGAAGAGTCTGAGCCTGTGTCTGGAGTAAGGGGTATGTAATTAATTTAATTCCAGTGAGCATCAGTGGTATAGTGTATTTACTACTTCAGGTTTCTGATTATCAGAAACAAAGTATTTGGGTTGTCAAGTTTAAATATGGTTTCATTTTCTAAATGTATGAAGCAAAGAAGGGATGGAGTTGACCCAGGACGAGACAGAAAGTTTCAACGGTATGTTGGGTGTATTCACACCTGCCTTGTTTGGTTCGATTGAATTGAACTCAAGTTCGTTTCCCCCCTTGGTGCGGATCTTTTGGGCAGGTGTGAATACATCAATCGCACTCGGGTGCGGACCAAACAACCGAACCGAGACCCGGCTGAAGAGGTGGTCTCGGTACGGTTCCAAACAAACTCTGGTACTGTTCGTTTACGGTGTGAACATGAACTGACCCAATTGCAGAAAGCACTGCACCTTTTTTTGACAGGGTCAGATTTTTACTATGTAATTTGGGGTGATAAAATGCCTATACATTAGTGGTGCAACGGATCACAGTTGATCTGTGATACGGACCAGCTGCCCCACTGTTCGGCACGCATGTGATTCGCAGATGAACTACAAAATGTCACCATCATAGACTAAAAGTTATCATTTGGACGGGTTTTGTCTTGCCAATTTACACATTCAAACAAGTTTAAACACAGAAGAAGGGGCGAAAATCGGGGCAAGCGCGTTATCCGTGACCACAACCGCACGCAGAGAGAGAGGCGCGTTATAGCACTCGAACACCGAATTGATTCCTCTTTTGCTTTTCCTTAAGACGAACTCTCTGCAAATGCTCTGCAAGTATTCTCTCGGTTTTGTCATAGTTGGAAAAATAAACCAGATGTTTGTAAAAACAAATTCTCGGTCCAAGCAGAAACCCAATATTCCTACTGTTGTCTGTGTCAATGTTAATAAAACAACAAAATACAGCTTGAACAAAGATGAAACTATGTATTTAATTTCTACATTTTACATTTAGGCTTAATTATTAATTTCTGTACCGGAATTAGACTTTGTAACTTTGATATTTCATATTCATCTCTTCTTGTAATTTGTGTATTTGTTCTTATTTTATTACTGACTGTTCACTTGTTTTGAATAATGTTAGAACTTTATCAGTGAAGAGCATGCTTTCTCCGCCAGAACCGTCTTACAGCACATCGTCTTCGCAAAATCTTAATTACTACATCGTATAGATGACATTGTATCATATGATGATCATAAGTGTCTTCATATTGCGTTAGTAGCTGATAATACCAAATGAGTAAAAGAATAAAAATTGCACTACGGAAGATCTCCATAAATTGCCTGTTTTTGTACTTCCTGCTTTTCCCTGCTTGAGATTGTCTATCCAATGAATGGATGACTTTAGCACACATGTGGTTTTGTTTACACATTTTGGTTCACTTGCAAAAAGGGCAGTGTGAAAGCGAACCGTACCAAAAAAAAAAAAATCAACATTGTATTTGGTCCGGACCAAAGCAAGTGAACTAGCAGACTTTCCTGGTGTGAATACACCCTTAATGTATATTTATTTATTTATTTACCAGGGCTTTAAAAAAAAAAAATCCAACCCTACATTTCTGTTCATGCGTTCCTTGTGCAACATTATCGTTCCGAGAACGGCTTGATTAGAGACCATACTGGTAAATAACTAATACCAGAAATTGTATTTGGGTTGTCAAGTTTAATTATGGTTTCATTTTCTAAATGTAGGAAGCAAAGAAGGGATGGAGTTGACCCAGGACGAGACAGAAAGTTCCAACGGTATGTTAATGTATATTTATATATTTACCAGGGCTTTAAAAAAAATTAAATCCAACCTTACGTTTCTGTTCAATGGCTTGATTAGAAACCATACTTGTTAATAACTAATACCAGAAATTGAATTGAACTTGATGCTAAGAGCTTGTGAAAAAACCTCATAACTCCAGTGCATCCTCAAACTGTCGACAAAACCTCATACAGTATCTCCACCTACTCAGTCGTGAGTGAGGTGCGCACGCTTTGGAGACTGTCTTGTTTTCATTGCAAGGGTAGTAAGGAACTGGGATCCATTCTTCGTACGCCGCTCAGTTAGTGGGATTTGATTGTGGATGATTTGGCATGATCTTGGATTGTTTGGTTCTTCATCCTGGACTTGCTGTCATAGTGTTGCTATAGTGGTCCGTAACTTAAACCTGCTCGGAAGCTTATTTCATGTAAACCGGATTAGATTGCATCTTTTTAAGTGGGGTTGATACTTAAAATATATCCCCCAACCACTGCTACTTTATTACAAGAGTTCCTTACTGAAACTGGGGCAATAGTAAAATAAAAGAATAATAATTATATAAAAATGAATTTGAAAATAATGCGTTGAACGCCTGTGTACGAGTCAAAAGAAGTATACTTTGCAAGGCTGTGCGTGCGACTGTGGTAAAAAAAAATTAACTATACTTCCGGCTTTAGTCTGGTGTTGGTTGTCTAGTCATAGCCAATGCAGACTCTGCATAGCACTTTAATAACACAAGAATTTGGCCACATGTATTAAACAAAAAACAAACTAAGCACCCAAAACACAAATCTCACATTCGCTGGTCCAAAACATCGTAAATCTATTTGAGCTTGATTGACACATGAAGTGTCTGGCCATACTTCATTCTTTTTTATTATTATTTTTTAACTAATTTCTTGAATAGCTGCAGTTAACCTGCCATTTTAGCTGGTTTCAAAACACCTGGGCCCGGTTCCCCGATAATCCTAAGAAGACTCGAAAGATATATCTTACCAAAGTTGTTTATGTTCCTAAGTGTGTTACCCGAACTATACCTTAGGAAGCTGCTTAAGATATACCTTCTTACATGCGACGTTACCCAGTGCTGTCCGTGGCGATGGTGCTGAATTTGTTGATATCGATGGCTCGAGAATCAATTATTCTCTCGTGCAGGGGCTGTTTATGCGAGAAAGCTGTGTTCTTTATTAAAGAAGCACTTCAGAAATAGTTGAAATTGCATTTATTAGGACTCATGGGATATTATAAAAAATAATCCAAACTATAATAGCCTATAATAGCCTAGCCTACATATTTTTAAATTGTATCATATATTGCTGCCACAATAACCATTTAAAATTTGTACGTGCTTTCTTCTCTTTCCCATGTTTGTTCGCTGAGGTGGAGCTGCGATGAAATATTGTTCTTTTAAATACTTTCCAGCATTTCAGTAATAAAAGTGTACATCTTAAGTACGGTGCTCGGCAGTGATCAAAAAGGGTTTAAACTCTTTAAAGTTTGAATCTCTTCTTGTAAACTCAAAGATGTGGATTCAGACGGCAATTAAATTACCACATGACCTGTTTGTCAAAAAACAGTAGGTATTAATTTGGCCAGGGATTTTTACGCGGGTTGGGTGAGAAAAAACACTGATATTATGGATTCGGACGGCACTAAAATCACCGACTCACCCCTAGGCTATAAATGTTTAAAATACCATACAAGCCCTTGAGAAACAATATTAGCGTCCGAATAGCACTTAACTGACAGTAGCCTACGCTTTCACTGGCCTTTAAAAGCGCTTTTTAATTAAATTAATAATATAATTTAAAATCTAACAACAATCAGTGTAATGACAATTTTATTCTTTGCATGAAAACACTTTAATTAGCCTAACTGAATACTGTCTGGGTGTATTAAAACTTCAGAATTATATTCGTATAGACCTGCAACAGTGATAAGGCAAAGCTAAGAGTGGTCAAGACCAACCTTACGAAAGTGTGACTTACAGAAGATATACTTAGCGTACGAACGTGTCGGGAATCGTGCCACACGTTAAGAGAGAGGTTAAGGAATAGGTTAAGAACTACTTAGCGAAGAACGTTTTGGGGAACCGGGCCCTGGATATTACCTGCCATGGTAACATTTCATCAGATAAACTTCTGAGATCCAAAAGCTAATGCCAGCATATTGACATGGCGACTAACCTATCTTGACTTAACAGCTAAGCATTTGCATTTCACTCACTATGTGTCAGCGTCAGCATAGGCCATACTATTTGAATTCATGATTGGTTGACTGACAAATTAAAACATTAAACAGAACAAAATATATATATATATATATATATATATATATATATTATTAACCGGTTAATGGTAATTTCAAATAATCATTTCTGGTCAGAACGAAAAAACTTGATTTCGTTTTAATTTGTATATTCCTGTTTAAAAAAAAATGGGCCTGGGTGAGGCGGACAGCTCCACAGGTATGTGTGTGCGCATATATTTTAGATATTTATTTGAGAAAAAGGATACATGTTGATTTTGGGTTCATGTTTTATTTTTTGCTTCCACAGTAATTCAGTGTAAATGTGGTCCTTTTCGTGTTACACAGGACCAGAGACTAGTTTTCCCTATGTGCTTATCTGCTGATATTTCACATGGTCCAAACAGTCCGAAACTGTTTGGATTGTAGGGCTGGAATACATTTTAATTGTTGCTTTTTACCCCTCAGGAAAAAGACAAATGAATGAGGATGAAACTGAGAACTCCAGAGGCATTTAAACATTTGGGTATATTAAAGTTATTCCAAGTATATACATATAGGTGTATAGGTATACATATGTGTATGTATATGTTTGTTTGTTTTACAGAGGCCAAATCAAGGAGAATTGTGAAAAGGCCATGGAGCCCTAATGAAGTGAATGCTGTCATGAAACATTTCAGAGTCCATATTCCAAAGGGACACCTCGCAACAAAGGCAGAGTGTGAGCAGTGCAAGACTGCCGAGGACCCTGTTCTGAGAGAAAAGCTAATGTCAGACACCTGAATTGCTTGACTTAATCTTCATCTATGCCTCAAATGCTAAAATCAGTATTCTTCAGCGTGATGTTTATGTAAGGAAGCATATCTGAAATATATTCTTAATTTTTTTTATTCTTCAGTCCCCCGTTTGAGAGTTCTTAAAAACTCACAAAATACAAATTTAGACACTTAAAAGTTCATTCTTGTAACTTGTGATCGTTACAGGCACATAGCACATGTTCTGTGTTGTTTATATTTAAGTGCATGCTGACACAGAAACAAACATGCAATTAGGGTTCATGATGTATCTTCAGTCATCTGGTGTAATTTTGCTGAAAGATCAAGAATGTCTTGTTGGATTTTACTCAAGTTCTCTGTTGGATCCATTAAACCTGTGAGACGGGATTAATGCTCCAAAAGTTCTTGACCGCCATGTTTGTGCACGAGTGAGTCCTGGAATGCAGCCATCTTCTTTGTTTGTGGCAGGCGCTGAAGGTGTGTGTGGCATGCAAACTGTTCTTTCCAGCAAACAAGGCGTTCTTGAAATATTCATCAGCTCTAAGAATATGTTGTTTCTGGAGTCTACATTTTGCGCGATGTCCATGATGGTTACTAGTATGGCAATCTTGATCGTGTTGATGGATGACTGAAGGTTCCGTATGTGAGTCTCTGCATTGTGTATTTTTTTTTTTTTTTTGTGATAGTTGGCTCAGCAGTGGGTCTAGTCGTTTTCTGGAAGTTTGTGGCTTCATACGCAGGTGAGGCGGTCGGTGCATATGGGTCTCGGGACAGTCATCCAGTGGTATCTGCACAGAGGAAGAAAGAAAACAAAAGAGAACAACGGCAACAGAGCAGTATTCGTTGTAAAGACTGCAAACATTAGGGTTGTATCCTTCTGTTCAATCTGAGTCTACTATTTGTTGTTCTTTCTTTCCCTAATTGTTAAGACAACTAAAAATAACAGTGTGGTGAGGATGGACTAGTTGTTGGGAAGGGCCTATAAGGGAGTCTTCACCACAGGTTTGGCACCCCAAGCCTGTTCCTTTCGGTTCTTCCCTGGGCTCCTCACTGGTCCATGTGTCCTATCCTATCCCTGTAGGTGGGGGAACAATGGGCCTTTCTCAATCTGTGTTCTTGTCTGTACTTGTGAAACGTCATCTTTTGTGGCCCAAGTACTGTCCCAATACACAAGTTTGCATTTTTGCAAGAACGGTTAAAAATCCCAGAAGTGTTCTTGACAAGCCCATTTTACCGAGGATGTATCGGTTGGTTACTTGTGTGAACTTGACGACAGAAATATCCCAGCATTCATTTCGGCATTCAAGGAAGGAGAGGCAGGACAATACAGTAAGTCGGTTTTCTACAATTTCGTACACTATTTCATCACTAAATTCACTTCTGAAAACATTTGATGCGATAAATCAACTGTGTAGATTTCAAATAGTTGCATTTTTACGAAAATTTATGGCGAATCGAAAATGTGCTCAAACGTTTTCGGAAGTGAGAATCTCCATAAGCGCCTGCGGGTGTTAAGTTAGCTAGCAAGCCAACCGGCCAGTCTGCTCACAGACTCGTTTTCCATTCAGCCGAGCAATAATGGCAGCAGAAAGCCAGACCGCTGTTATTATGTAATTGCATTCTGAATAATGTGATAACATTTTAATTGAAACTAAGGGATATCTGAGGAAACCGCTGCATTAACAGCATGGCGAGCGGCCAACGAGGCTCTTTTCACTGGTCGGAGGAATTCCTCCAAAAATGGATGGGAGTGAGTAACGTTATGCATAATCTGTGTTTGTACTACAGACTGTTATATAAAAAGGTTTGTACGCTAAGGGTAGTTGGTTGATTGGTGTGTTTGGTTGTGTCTGCCAGCCTGTCAGAAGAGTTTTATGCACCAAAGTGAAAGAAAACAAATAAATACTATAAAGCTAAGAAAGCAAATATAAAACTAAAAATTAAAGCAGTTGTGTAAGTTACATTTTAGTCTGTTGAATAGATGTGATTTAAAGTGGGTTTTAGTGTGATATGAAACACTGTAAAATACTAGTGACAAGCAAAATAAATAGTACAGGTGACATTTATGATTTGGTTATGATATAAATGCAGAAAGTTATATGGAGGCAGTATTGCACTTAAGTGTATGAGAGTACATGCATGCAGGGAGTAGAGGACTGACAGTAATACAAATAATAATTATTGGTAGTATTAATATTAGTAATTGTGTTTGTTGTCCTCTCTTCTTTTTAGTTTTTGTGAACAAGTCTGACCTGGCTATCACAGCCAAACAAGCAATGAAAAAATGGAATAACCTCAAGGAAAAATACAAGGTAACCTACAGTACCATTTAATCTCTTTTTCAGTAATGTAGTGGGACTAATTTAAGCTAGATTTACCAAGTTAATATGCAATTATTTTTACAACTGGAGTACAAGTATTATAGGGCAAGAAGAACATACGTTATCTAACACTTTTAGGAAATTGTAAACTAAACAACATAACCCAACTTTATTTTTTTCTGTGTGGAAAATTAATATAACCGTATAGGTTTGGCATCAGTATTTTAACTTCCTATTATTGCAAGATATCTTAAAATAACTGTTAACTTAAAATAACTTGACATGAAGGGAATTTATACAGTATAGCATTGTAACAAACATTTGTGAAGCCATTCAAACTGTGAAAAGTTTTTGGGACTACAAATATGTTCAATAACAGTTTTCACCATTTTCATTTATACATTCTTTTTTAGGAACTTAGGGATCCTCCAACAGGGAAAGGGGTGGAGGCAGGTGGGGTGACTGCTGCTACCTGGCAGTGGTACAGTCAGATGGATGCTGGGGCAACACTCAATAAGTCCGCCCCTGGTAGTGTCAGCAAATCTGACTGCCACTACAGGTGGCGTTGTCACCTCTCCGTCCTCTGCCCCTCCCAAAGAACGGGCCAATCCGCCACCAAGGAAGAGGGCCAGGGTCAGTGAGGCACTCCTTGATTTTATGAAGGAGCAGGCAGAGAGGGAAGAGGAGAGAGAGCAGGAGGCAGTGGTGAGGGAAGAGGCGAGGGAAAGAGCAGCCTCTGACAGGGCAGAGAGATACTTGACTCTCTTTGAGAGACTTGTAAATAAATTGTAAATAGCCATTATTATTTGTAATGTTCTTGGTTTACGATTGTTGTATTGGGTTTTCTTTTATAAATATTTTTGAAATTGAGTTTCAGTCTGGATGGTAGATAAATAAACATTTGTAGTACATCAAGTAGTAATATGCAGGAAAGACATTTTGACTTAAGGTAAGAAAGCAAATCTTGGAACGGCAGTCAGAATCATGCCTTCTTTTTGACATTATTTGTTGACAGCCATCAAATTTGGCATGTTTCTTTTCAACTAAAATATTTGGTGATTAATAGGTATTTTTTCCTGTTGTCATTGCCATTCTGCTAGGTGTGCTTACAAAAAAGTCAATGACCATTATATACTGTATTTTTTAATTATTCATCAACTAAACAATTTTACAGTCTAACTAATATAATGATACAAGTAAATATATTAATGTTTTCAAGGTAACATTAACATTTCATTTTCATTTATTCACTATTTATTTGACAGGGACAGTGCACACTTAAAATAATTGCAACAGAGTTAGCTAGCAGCTAATTTGCATCTATTGTCCCTGGGCATTCACTTAGGTTTATCCCCTCAATTGTAATCATGCTCCCTCAGTAGGGATGCTCATATTGACCGTTTAACCACCACTGTCGATTAATGGGTACATAAATCACTCAAGATATGTATATAGCATTTTTAAAATGTCTCAAAAATGGTCTTAAATACCAGGTTTTTTAAGTTTTGGTATTAACGTTTTTTTTTACGCAATTCGGTGATGACGTCACGTTGGGGAGAAGTGGAGGAAAGGTAGCCTGATGGCCGTCAAAGCCAATGAAATGCATGGTCCGAGGAGAATGAGTGGAGAGTTGGTGAAGTGTCCTGGTGAGTTACTATCATTTAGCAACGCAGCAATGAGATAACGACACATTTTTTTTTACTGTCATTGTTCTGTTCCTAATAACACAATTATAGCAAAACGTAAATAAGCATTAAGTTTCGTTTCAAAAGATAAAAGTGCTTTACTTTTAGTCAGCATTTCAGTATTCTGTGTTCCAGTAATATTTCTTATGTGTTTCTGTTTGGGTCATGGTCACTTTAAGATCGCGCTGCTCTAAATGTCCTTTTGCATTATCCATAGTTGGGGAGTGAACACTCGCGTTTCAGCAGTTTGTTCAAGTGTGCAAATTCACAGAGCTTCTATCATTTCTGTCTTCTCATGTCTGACGTAGCATCGTCGGTATGTATACTTTGTTTTGTGAGATTATTCGGGAAGTATTAGTTATTTTTGACTATTTTAAGTTTGTTAGTGTGATTTGAGGATGGTTTGAATGCACGTCGGCTATGTATATGCAAGCGCTCACGTGTTCGCTCACGTGTACTACGAGCTGCACAGTAAAGGTGCTATAAGGTCCTATATGTAGTTCACATGTATTTCTTATTAGTTTAAAATGAGTACAAACGAAATACAACAGGAATTGTGCAAATTCTCCTTTATTTATGTGTAATTTGTCATTGCTCTTTTGTGTATTTCAGTTTCACTATTTTCCTTGCAACTCCATTAAACCTGTGGAATTGAGAATTAGTCTTCAGAGTCTTGGTGTTGGGAAAAAGTTTAGCTGGCTGTCAGGATATTAAGCAGACATATCGAGGACGGCACAGTCATTGAATAGCACCAAGTGAAAAATCAACGTTTTCTTTATAGTGGCAGTGATCATGACGTTAGTTCAGATAAGTACTGGTAACCTTTGTCATAGTACTGGTAAACTTTGTCTTTGTCATCTAGAAATAGAAGGCATCGTTCTAGCTATATGGGCGTTTTCTAAGCGTTTCTCTTCCTCCAGTGACAATGTTGTTGCAAACGTAGCCGTCGAGTGTCTGTCGCGGTGTTTGGCAGGTGCTTCTGCGGGCGGTGCCGTCCCATGGAAACTGCGTTGGAAAGCTTGTGCTGTAAGGGCAGTGAGTGCGTTTTGGTCGTTTTGGGCGTTTTGAGCTCACCCCGCGACCAGATGTGACGTGCCTCACTCAGCATCCAGGAGGCATGCTGCCTGAACCCGTTTGTGCTGAAGATGGCATACCCCCATTTCAGGCAGGATCATGGTCCCCTTCAAGCCAGCATGCACGAGTATGTTGTTTGTTTACTTTTTACACGAAGTGGTGACTAGAGATGTGTTGTATAGACAATAATCATGTTTCCAACATACTCATCCCTAGGCAATACCGGTACATTTATCTATCTAGCTGCTAGCTATGCTAATGTTATGCTATCTGGCTGTCTGCCTATCTCTCTCTCTACTAGCCTATATATCTGTCTATCTATATATCTAGTCTATCTATATCTAGGTATTTATCTATAATCTGCGCTATCTGAATACTCTCGTCTACTACTCGTCTCTCTAGTCACTCTCAACGATCTTAAGGCGGGCTTTGGTAAATTCTCTCCCCAAGGTGACGTCATGCAATGCATTGTGGCGTAAAGGAGAATCGTTGCCGCTGTAAGATAGTACCTACTTTTTCGTATTATACTCCGTTTTGTGATACCCAACAACATAAAATACAATAGATAACAGTTTAAATGTTTATTACCAACAAGCAAAATGAAGCGAGCGAAAAGAAGCACTGTGTGGGATAATTTTAACAGAAAGGGCAACGAAGTTACCTGTAAATTATGCGGCGCCATATTAAAATACAGCAGTAGTACAAGTACGATGCAGTACCATTTACGAAGCAAACACCCACAAGCATCGAGTGATGAAGGGCAACAAAATTTGCCCTCCATGTTATCAGGGAGAAGATGCGATGCACGGCGATCTGAGGAGATAATGCAGAGAATCTGTTCAATGGTAGTAAGACACTTTGCCCATAAGTGTCGTTTGTGGTGAAGGTTTTCAAGAGCTACAGGGCTATATTGAGCCCAATTACGAAATCCCATCAAGATGCACTATTACCCGTAGAATTGAGGCCCGTTTTGAGGAGCAAAAAAAATTGCTTAAATCACAACTTGAAAGAAAGCCCTCAGGAAAATGGCTCACCAGCGGGTTTTTAGCATTCCAAAGAAATGCTCAATGATGTTACTGGCCTTGGCATGGTGCTTGTTGAAGTGTGCTTCAACTTGGCCTGATGATTAAATAGGTAATGTAAAAATATATGTAGTGTTTCAAATGCAAAGTAACAAATCCAATAAAAATTTTCTCTGTGTATTCTTACCCGCTACAGGCTGGCGGTATGGCGTCATGAGGGTGAGAGGATGCTGCAGACATGGGTACCCCCCGTCTCCAAGAAGAAAGAAGCCAGCTGGTGGATATAGGGACTCCTTGTACATTGGCGATCTCCGGAGGAGAAGGGCATCATGGACTGACCCAGTGTTGCCAATGTAAATATCCAGAAATTTCCCTTTGCCATCACACACACCCTGGAGAACCACTGAAGGGAAGAGCTTGCGGTTGAAGTAACACTTCTTTTGTGGTTCAGCAGGTGGAAGTACTCTGACGCGGCACCCATCTATTGCTCCAGCCGCACAGCGGAAGCCAAGTGGGGCAAAGCCTGCCCCGACCTCCTCCATCTCTTCTGGCTTGGGGAAATTAATCACCTTGTGAACAATGGCCATCATGTCATCCACTATACTGTGGACTATTCTGCCAACTGTGACTCTCGGTATGGCAAATATGTCTGCTGTCACTCTGTATGAGGTGCCACATGCAAGCCAGTAGAGACAGACAGCCACCTCGATTTCGTGGCTCCATCCATGTGGCTTTTGCCGAGGCAACATCTGGACCAGCAGGTTGATGGTTTGTCTGGAGAGCCTAAAGGCCGGTTTTAGGTCAGCTTCAGAGAAAAACACTGAGGATTGGCACGTAGTTATTTATTTGTACATACTGTCATGATCCTGGCTCTCTCCTCCTTCTCTGTCTCCCTCTTTTGGTCTCTCTCTCTCACACACACACACACACACACCTTGACTCACACCCATTCTCTCGTCATCTCATCACCCTCAGCTGTTTTCACTCTCTACATTCTCCGCGCTGATTTCCTCCCACCTGTTCCCTCTTTTCCTCTAATTGTTTCTGCTTTTTCTAGCTCTCTCCTTCCCTGTCTCATTGTCAGATTATTCAATGCTACATGTGTATTGCATCTCTCTAAACCTCTCGTGTCGTGCCCTTGCTGGTGCGTAATCTACGGCAGTATATAGTTTGTTTATGCTATTACGTGCTCTCTGAATTCTATCCAGCTTACCGGTCTCTGAAAACCTGTACAGCACCTGCTTCCAGCTACCGGCTTCCTCTTTCTTCACGTGAGACCTGAGGCTCGCCACACACTCACTGTTCTCTGGCTGCATCCTGTGCTGCGCTGTCCTACGAGGGGATTTTAGTTCTCGTTAAAGAGCCTGCTGGCTATTTCTGTTTTCAACTGACTTCTCCTAACTTTTCTGTTTGTTATATTATCTGTGGACAGCTTCTAATTTATATTAAAGACTGTTTTGCCGCATCTCGCGTTTGGGTCCTCTCTCACATCATCACACATACCTCTGAGAAGGCGTTTCATCCTATGTTTAAAAAAGAAATACACACACATATATAAAAGTATATACCTCTAAAAGTATTTTTTATTACTATCATTTTGGTATTGAAGCAAGGAAAGGCCAACACAATGGTAAGAAAAAAAAGTCTGTTCCATTCCTTTTAGTCTGGTTATATGTATTTCTTAAAATTATGTAGGCTACAGATGTACTAATAACCTTTACTTGATTTATTGTACAATGCTTTCCTGAGTTGTTTTATCTGCAAATGTGAGAGTGCACCTTTTTTGATACAGGTCTAAGGTAGTGCAGAGTGTACTGTAATTTAAAGGATAATTCCGGTATTTAACACCTTGAGTCTATATTGTAGTTTGTTTTGGATGAACAAGAGTGGTGGACAACATTTTTTTGACAATGGTTCCTCTCTCGAGTTTTTGACTATAATAGAATTGGCCATGGACCCATTTAACATTGGAGTCAACGGGCATGTCCGAAAATGTCATCAAAACAGCCAATAATGTTCGTTTACAAAACTGTTAAACTCACCGAGTGGTTAGTGGTGTTCGTTGATGATTATAATTCAATTCAATTCAATTCAATTCAAGTTTATTTGTATAGCGCTTTTCACAATACACATTGTTTCAAAGCAGCTTTACAGAAAATGCATTTCAAAAATATACACACAAAATACAGTTAGTTAATCATGAAATTTAGGGCATAACATATCGCCGGCGTTGGGTCGTCTCTTCACAGGCGTCGAGTCGTCTCATCACAGGCGTTGGGGCATCTGAAGTCTCCATGAGAGGCTGGATACATAACTGGAGCTGACGAACTCTATTTGAGTTATCTCGGGACAGGCGTCCCGAGATAACAACAAAAAAGGCAGATGGGAAATAATTAGCGTAGCTGCTGTTCATAATATGAATGCATTTGATCTGATTTAACAGTAGTATAAAAGGTATGAGATGCATCATGTGAATGCTTGGCTAAAGAGATGCGTCTTTAATCTAGTTTTAAACTGGGAGAGCGAGTCTGAGCCTCGGACAATATCAGGAAGGCTATTCCAGAGTTTAGGAGCTAGATGTGAAAACGCCCTCCCTCCTTTAGTGGACTTAGTTATCCTAGGTACGACCAGAAGCCTCGAATTTAGCGATCTTAAAGAGCGCGATGGAATATATGGCGATAGAAGATCTCTTAAATACACAGGAGCTAAACCATTTAGGGCTTTATATGTCAGTAACAATACTTTGTAATTGATACGGAACTTAATAGGTAACCAGTGTAGAGATGATAAAATTGGTGTTATATGATCATATTTTCTTGACTTAGTAAGAACTCTAGCAGCTGCATTTTGGACTAACTGTAGCTTGTTTACGGAGGATGCAGGACAACCAGCTAATAAAGCATTACAGTAATCTAGTCTCGAGGTCATGAATGCATGAACTAACTTTTCTGCATCAGAAACTGATAGCATATTACGTAGCTTAGCAATGTTTCTAAGGTGGAAAAAGGCTGTTCTTGTGACATTTGAAATATGATTTTCAAAAGACAAGTTGCGGTCTAGTATAACACCCAGGTCTTTTACTGTAGAGGATAAAGTAACAGGACGTCCATCTAGATTAAGGTTGTATTGTAAGAGGTTTTGTGGGCAGTTTTTTGGACCAATCAGTAATACCTCCGTTTTATCTGAATTTAATAGAAGAAAATTACACGTCATCCAATATTTTATATCTTTAACACACTCTGTCATTTTAGATAATTTAGTGTTATCATCTGGTCTAAATGAAATATATAATTGAGTGTCATCGGCATAACAGTGGAAACTTATTCCATGTTTTCTTATAATATTACCAAGTGGCAGCATATAAATTGAGAATAGCAGGGGGCCTAATACAGATCCCTGCGGCACTCCATAATTTACTGACGTTATCTTTGATTTTTCCCCATTTAAATGGACAAAATGGTAACGGTCTGATAGGTACGATCTAAACCAGCTTAATGCCTGTCCCTGAACACCAGTGTAATTTTGTAGTCGATCTAAGAGTATTTTATGATCTATAGTGTCAAACGCAGCACTAAGATCGAGTAAAACTAGTATTGAGATACAGCCTTGGTCAGAAGCTAAAAGTAAATCATTTGTAATTTTAATCAGCGCAGTTTCTGTGCTATGATGTGGCCTGAATCCAGACTGAAACTTTTCATAGATATCGTTTTCTTGCAAGAAAGAGCACAATTGAGCGGACACAACTTTTTCTAATATTTTAGACATAAATGGAAGATTTGAAATGGGTCTGTAATTTGCTAGGTTATTTGGATCTAATTGTGGTTTTTTAATAAGAGGTTTTATAACTGCCAGCTTGAATGTTTTTGGAACATGTCCTAAAGATAGAGACGAGTTAATAATATTGAGAAGAGGCTCTTCCACTACAGGTAACACTTCTTTCAGTAGTTTAGTGGGTATTGGATCTAATAAACATGTTGTTGGTTTAGATGCAGTGATAAGTTTATTTAGCTCTTCCTGTCCTATAGTTGTAAAGCTCTGTAGTTGTTCTTGAGGGGCAATAATTGAGGCTGAATCATAAGACGCTGTCAAAGATTGTACATTTACAATTGTGTTTCTGATGCTTTCTATTTTCTCAGTGAAGAAATTCATGAAATCATTACTATTAAAATGTAACGGAATATTTTGTTCAGGTGATGTCTGTTTATTTGTTAATCTAGCCACAGTGTTAAATAAAAACCTTGGATTGTTTTTGTTATTTTCTATTAGTTTGCGGAGATGCTCAGCCCTGGCTGCTTTTAGAGCCTTTTTATAACGTGACATACTGTCTTTCCACGCGATTCTAAAGACCTCTAAATTAGTTTGTTTCCATTTGCGCTCTAAGTTACGAGTTTCTCTCTTGATAACATGCGTAGCACTGTTGTACCATGGTGCTTTAGTTTTCTCTCTAACCTTTTTTAATCTAATTGGTGCAACAGCTTCTAATGTACTAGAGAAAATGATGCTCATACTGCTAGTCATTTCCTCTAGCTCATCTGTTAGTTTGGGTTCACTGAGGAGCGGAGATAGATCAGGTAAGCTATTCAAGAATCTATCTATAGTAGTTGGAAGGATTGTTCTGCCTGGTCGATAACGTGGCGCAACATGACACATTTCAGCCGTACGTAGTATGCAAGTTACCATGTAATGATCAGTGACATCATCACTTTGCGGTATAATATCTATATCGGTTGGATCGGTTCCATATGATATAATTAAATCTAGAGTATGATTAAGACGATGAGTGGGACCACTAACGTTTTGCTTGACCCCAAAGGAGTTTAATAAATCTGTAAACGCAGCTCCTAACGCATCATTTGTGTTATCAACGTGTATGTTGAAATCTCCAACAATTATTGCCTTATCGACATTGACTAATAGATCTGAGAGAAAATCTGCAAACTCTTTTAGGAAATCAGCGTAAGGCCCTGGCGGTCTATATACGGTAGCCAAGGCTAGAGATAATAAGGATTTCTTTCTTACATCTAGGAGCGTAACATTTAGAACAAGTACTTCAAACGAATTAAACCTGTGGCCTGTTTTCTGAGTAACATTAAGAATATCTCTATAGATTGTTGCAACACCGCCGCCACGACCAATCAGACGGGGCTCATGCTTATAACAGTATCCTGGTGGAGTGGACTCATTAAGACCGAAATAATCATTTGGTTTAAGCCAGGTTTCAGTAAGGCAGAGTACATCAAAGCTATTATCAGTGACCATTTCATTTACAATAACCGCCTTAGGTGTAAGCGATCTAATGTTTAGAAGACCTAGCTTTAGAAATTGTTTTTGTTCACTAATATTGAGATTTTCTGGTTTAATCACAATTAGATTTTTCTTAGATCCTACAGTAGATTTATTGTTTGGCCTCACTAAACGAGGAATAGACACAGTTTCTATATAGTGTTCTACACTGGTACTTATATCAATTAATTTGGGACAGCAAAGAATGTGATTTGGACTTTGACTTACTAGTCATATGGTGTGTAACGTCTTGGAGATGTTGTCCGACAGAACAGCCGCTCCGATTCTGCTGGGGTGCAGGCCATCAGCACGGTAGAGCCTAGGTCGCTCCCAAAACAGATTCCAATTATTTACAAAGAGCAGTCTCTGTTCATTACACCATGACATTAACCATTCATTTAGTGCAAACAATCTACTGAACCTTTCTTGTCCTTGTCGGTACGTGGGAAGCGGTCCAGACACGACGATCTTTGCTTCAGGCGATGTTCTGCGTACCGTCTCGATCAGGCTCCTGTAGTCCCTCTTCAGAACCTCCGTCTGCCGCAGCCTGATGTCGTTCACCCCCGCGTGCAGCACGACAGCTCCGACGCGCTCGTCACCGTTCAGGATCTCGGGGACCTGCGCAGCGACATCGAGAACACGAGCACCAGGAAAGCAGTGAGTGCGCACCATACCTTTACCTGAGGTAGCGCGGACATGCCGGACCATGGAACTGCCGATGATCACAGCGTCGTCGCGTTCCGTCTCGCGAAGAGGGGAGAAGCGGTTCCGGGTGGAGATCTCGAAGACCGGGAGGGGCGGAGAGGTCCTTGCTCTGGTCCTGGCTCGTGTCTTCCGCTGTGGCATCATCCAGGGTCCATGGTGCTGTGTCGGTGCCGGGGTGAATGAGGGCAGGGATGCTCGGGTCCTGTGCAGAGAAATACACGGAGTAGAGGAGGCCGGAGTCGAAAAGTTACTAACCACTGACTTGTGAGCATCGGCGCGTGATGCTTCAAGCGCTGATCGTCGGTCTCGCAGCTCGGCCTGCCTCCCCAGCAGATCACGGATCTGCTTCTCCACGGACTCCAGCTCCAACCGCACCGAATGCAGCTCAAACGTGTCCTCACCTGCACTCAGAGGTAGACACACATACGATGTATTCGCCATTATGACAGATGAACAATAAATTAGCAGTGATGCTACCAATATCACTACTAATTTAGGACTGAAATCATGGATAGAACCCGTATCCTTCCAGTGATTCGAGTGTAAATAAGACGGTCGATAGGCGAGACCACGCGTGCAAATGTTAGCGGGCTAACTTAACGTTAGAGATAGTAACGGAAGTTCGGAAAGTTGGAAATAACCAGCGATATCAAAGCAATCCGATTGTTTTTTTTTTTATAGAGAGTAGTATCGGAGATATGTTCACACGCTCACAAACTAACAGTTAAGCGATTCGAAACACAAACTCCAAATACAACCAAAGCGGTTCGAACACAGACACAAACTTCAACACAAACAAGCGATTCAAAGGACAAGCACAAACACAAACTTCAACACAAACAAGCGATTCGAAGGACAAGCACAAACACAAACTTCAAACACAAACAAGCGATTCGAGGCACAAGCACAAACACAAACTTCAAACACAAACAAGCGATTCGAAGCACAAGCACAAACACAAACTTCAAACACAAACAAGCGATTCGAGGCACAAGCACAAACACAAACTTCAAACACAAACAAGCGATTCGAAGCACAAACACAAACACAAACTTCAAACACAAACAAGCGATTCGAGGCACAAGCACAAACTTCAACACAAACAAGCGATTTGAAGCACAAGCACAAACACAAACTTCAAACACAACAAGCGATTCGAGGCACAAGCACAAACACAAACTTCAAACACAACAAGCGATTCGAAGCACAAGCACAAACACAAACTTCAAACACAACAAGCGATTCGAAGCACAAGCACAAACACAAACTCCAACACAAACAGAGCGATTTCAGTGATTCGAGTGTAAATAAGACGGTCGATAGGCGAGGCCACGCGTGCAATGCTAGCGGGCTATCGTTAGAGATAGTAACGGAAGTTCGGAAAGTTGGATATAACTAGCGATATCAAAGCAATCCGATTGTTTTTTATAGAGAGTAGTATCGGATATATGTTCACACGCTGGAAAAATAGAAAATGCTCGTTCCTAAATGAGTGTAAAGAACAAAATCAACGATTTATGAATCAAGTCGACGGAGCTTCAAATACAAACACAGCGCTCACTCGCGACGCATGCGCACATATTATAAACAATATATCGTCGCAATATATGATTCCAATCCGTTTATTTTGCTATAGTGGAACTATTTTTTCAGACACTTCACAACTGTGCAACTTCCGCTTAATATTTGAATCTGAAGCGTTAGCACACTCCCGACCACTTGATGGCGATAACTGATGTTTATGTCTCGCGGGAGAAACTCACGGTCACAGTCGAGTTCAACTTCATATTACAAGTAACAATTAATGAAGGTTTTGTTTGTTTATTTCGCTTACTCTCCCGGAGCACAGTTGCTCTGCTCGCTAGCCTTATGAGAAACGGAAGCGAGCAAAAAGACTACATCGACCAAATGTAAACAGCCCCCTTTCCGTTTCCGGTAGTGCATTTATATTAAAGGGCACCTATTATGACATTTAAAATGTTCCTAATGTTGTTTAGGGAGTCCCCAACAACAGTTTTACATGCATGCAATGACAAAAAACACTTTTGTTGTCGTATAATATGCATTTATTTTTACCTGATTTGCTCACCGACTCCCAAATGATTCGTTCAACGACTCATTTTTCCAAACCCCTCCTTTGCGCGACGCTAATCCGCTAATCTGCTAAGACGGCAGCCCGCTGTCGTCACGGAGGCCGTGCCCGTCCAGCCCGCTTTCGTCCCAGAACTGCCCATCATCAGTCATCCTGCCATGGTCAAGAAGGTGGTCTTCCTCTTCTATACATTGCCTGTTCTACAGGCATGGAGGAAGCACACGTCTGCCGAGCCTGAGCTTCACGTCACGCCTGCCGAGCCTGAGCTTCACGTCACGCCTGCCTAGCTTCACATCACGCCTGCCGAGCTTCACGTCACGCCTGCCGAGCTTCACGTCACGCCTGCCGAGCCTGAGCTTCACGTCACGCCTGCCGAGCCTGAGCTTCACGTCACGCCTGCCGAGCCTGAGCTTCACGTCACGCCTGCCGAGCCTGAGCCGGTCCCCGTGTCTGTTCCTGAGCCGGTCCCCGTGTCTGTTCCTGAGCCGGTGTCCGTTGCTGTTCCTGAGCCAGTGTCCGTTGCTGTTGCTGTGCCGTGGCCGCCCGAGGGCTCTTCTCCGCCGTGGCCGCCCGAGGGCTCTTCACCGCCGTGGCCGCCCGAGGGCTCTTCACCGCCGTGGCCGCCCGAGGGGTCTTCACCGCCGTGGCCGCCCGAGGGAAGTTCTCCGCCCTGGCCGCCAGATGGACTGTCGTCTCCGCCCTGGCCGCCAGATGGACTGTCGTCTCCGCCCTGGCCGCCAGATGGACTGTCGTCTCCGCCCTGGCCGCCAGATGGACTGTCGTCTCCGCCCTGGCCGCCAGATGGACTGTCGTCTCCGCCCTGGCCGCCAGATGGACTGTCGTCTCCGCCCTGGCCGCCAGATGGACTGTCGTCTCCGCCCTGGCCGCCAGATGGACTGTCGTCTCTGCCCTGGCTGCCAGATGGACTGTCGTCTCCGCCCTGGCCGCCAGATGGACTGTCGTCTCCGCCCTGGCCGCCAGATGGACTGTCTGCTTCGCCCCGGCCGCCGGTTAAGTCGTCATCCCCTGTTTCTGTTCCCCTTCATGGTCCTGGCCCTCCATCCCTCCCCCTGATCCTCCACCATTCCACCTCCCGCCTGAACTCTTGTTTTGTTTGTTTTTTGTGGGTCTTGGAGCGTCTGGTAGCCGCTCCGTAGAAGGGGGGTTATGTCACAGTGTCTGGTTTGTGTATTCCTGGTGTCCACTAGAGGTCCTCTTCCCCCACAGGTGTCAGTCACTATTGGACTACAATCCCCATCACTCTTGTTGGACTCATTATTCATTATCACACTCAGCTGTTCCCACTCACCTTGTTAGTGTCTGTCTATTTATACCCTGTCTGTTTGATCACTTGGTGTGGAATCCTTGTATGTTGTCACCCGCTTCCCAGAATCTGTCTCAGTTTGTTTATGTGTTTATTTCTTGTTTTGGACTGCCTTCATGGACCTTGACCTTTGCCTGTTCCTGGTTTTGTGAGTACGGATTACCCTTGAATAAACTGCGCTTGGACTATCAACCTTTTGTGGGTGTGTCGTGACAGTTATGTTAGCGAGCATAGCCCAGAGTTCATATTGTAAAAGCACAATCAGTCTTTGTTTGCATTGCCCGATGCATAAACATAACGTTTTTACAAAAATACAATAAAATGCAGTTACGTTACTACAAGGTATTACTTACTCTATTCTTTAAGACAACTCCGAAAACAACGACAAACACTTCACATATCTCAATACAATTGTCATTGAAGACCTAGAAGCTAAACGGTGCTTACACAACAAACAAAATAATTATTAAGCATGCTACATAAAACATAAAAGCAACAATTATTAATAACACTTACAGGTTGTGATACGGAGGAGGAAGCTGATGCAAATACACTTGGAACTGAACCTTCCTTCAATATCAGCCGGCTCGCGAATCCAAGTTTGATTGCATTTAAGTTAGCAATCGTCTTCAAAACGGCGCGAACAAAGCAAAAGGCTCAGACTATACTTCTGTGGTATAGTTGTATATATGAATTGTAGCCACTTAGTCTTCAAATGCTCCTCCTTGGGCAGATGAAAAAAGTTGTCTTTTGAGCTGCACTTCAGAACGCAGCGTCTCGTCGCCATGATGTTTTCAAGTTTTCCCTGGACTTGGAGCGCAATAAGTGGGCGTATCGTATTCAAATAACTTGACAAGTTGACGTCATCTAGTCAGAGAAAAAGCTTCGGTCTTCTAACGATTCATAAAAATGACTCCGAGTCGACTCTTACTTTTGAAAGACAATAACTTTATATACGGTGCACTTTCATATTTCAAACTTTGCAGGATGTTTTTGTTCACTTAGATCTATGTTACACACTACATGAAAGGTACATTTCAAAATTCCATAATAGGTGCCCTTTAACGAGCACTCAGTCCTTCAACAGAATTCAATGGGATTTTACAAAATGACGAATAAAACACGACAGAAACTGTATTTCGCAACACTTTTTGTTTCTGGAACATCAACTAACATCACTAATCACTCGGTGAGTTGCACAGTTTTGAAAACTAATGTTAATGGTTGTTTTAATAACATTTTCGGACATGCCCATTGACTCCAATGTTAAATGGGTCCATGGCCAATTCTATTATAGTCAAAAACTCGAGAGAGGAACCATTGTCAAAAAAATGTTGTCCACCACTCTTGTTCATCCAAAACAAACTACAATATAGACTCAAGGTGTTAAATACCGGAATTATCCTTTAAGCTACTCAAACAAGCTATTGCTATTCTATTGACCTAATCCCAATTTATTGGATAAGGAAACTATAACCTAGTAATTTTTCCTATTCATCCAGGGTTCTCCCCTATGATTTTGTGAGGAGGTGATGTACTGGGGGGCACAATCAACATGATCAATTGTAGCTTGACTGATGTAATTAATTGTAATACTGAGTGATGGAAATTTTGCTTTATATTAATTAGGGGTACAATATCCCTGTTGAGAACCCTGTTTTATACCTTAACATTTCAATCTACTTGATCACATTGTTTGCCACTATTATTGGAGTTAAGTGCTGAACTTTATAAGATGTGCTGATTTAAGTCAACTTTATAAGATGTACGTACATAATCAGAGACAAACGCTAAAATAGCATATTGCCATTCCATCTTCCTCCTCATCCTGGTTCTCCTCATTTGTAGACGCCTTCTCAGCTCAGCAGCTTCCTCTTCGACTTCTTGGTAAAGTATACCCATGGTGACTGCTAACATTGCCCGGTCCATCTTTGACCTAACAGTTATTTAACCTTAAGTATTTGATCTTCTCCAAACAATAGACTACTTGAACGACAAACACGACGTTTTTTCCCCGCCGTTGGCTAGTGATGTACACAAACAACAGAAGCAAAATGAATGGAGACAGGCATTGCTTTATTGTTATGAACATACATTACATTGTAGTGTACAGTTGTAGAGTAATCCCTTGAGCTGAAGGTAGGCTTGGTCGATAAAGCCTGGCTGTTATCGTCAATAATTCTCGTTATGTTTGGGTACTGCAGACGGCGTCTGTTCGGGGGTATTATTACGCAATACCAGCCAAGAACACATCGTCTCAAACTGTCAGCAGCGTTCTGTGTGCTCGTCATCTTGTGAGTTCATTCTTCCAAGAACAACTAGCAAGAGTGTTCTCCCCAAGAACACAAGTCCGTTCTTTGCATTCTTGGTTTTGAGAAACACCCAACTTTACAGTGTGACACATGAGTACAAGTTTCCCTTCCCTGACACAACACTTCAGCTCCTGTAATCAACATTACTTGATGTGGTCCGTGCCACTTAGGTTCTAACGGCTTGTTTCTTGAACACAATCGTGAGTTATTTCTCCTTCATCCTCTAACACAACTTCAGTCATTGCAGACATCATACATGAGGATGGGTTCTTGACTGGCACACGCTGTAAAACAATTTTCGGGGCTGTGAGGGTCGTTAACCAATTTCCTCAATGGGAGGTGACAGAAATGACTTTTGCTTGATTCATTAGACACTGCATGAGGGCATTTTATGTTTGCATGAGGGCACTTTACGTTTACAGTCTGACCTAACATCATTACTGATGAAGCCTGTGCTGTAGGATAACGTTTAAGGCTGTGAGTCTACTTAACCAGTGTCCCCCAAAGGAAAGCTGAGACAGTCACTTTCCTTTTGTTCTGTTAACCCTCTGGGGTCGGCAATCACGCCGGCGTGATCTGCTTGCTTTTTTTCTTATCAGTGCAAAAGAGATTAAAAATACTCTGTTGGTTTTGATCTTACATTTAAGTGCTTTACATCATTCGATCCAGTTAAGTTTCTATTTTTCTTTGTGTATACTCGCAATAAAAACAAAGTGTTGTCTTTCGCCAAATAAAGAAAAATAAACATGCGAGTTCTGCCTTCTCTGTCAGTGAAGTCCATTCTGAAACTTGTCCGAAAATGAACTGTAACTCAGCAATAACTTGTCACTCAGGAATGAGAGATTTGTCTTTATGAAGCTAGAATTCTCTTCTTTTAAATGAAGTAGTTTATATAAAAAACAAATATTCTCAGTTTATGTAATCCGTTTGAAACCAAGGAGAGGCACAGTTGTTTTGTTCTCCCTTCATTATTTTTAATGAGCTGAGGCCGACTTAAAAACTCCGTTATGCTGTCCGTTATTGTAAGTCATTTGCCACATTTAACACCCTCTCAAGCAGCTGACATATCGTCTGTGATAGATGATTTTCCTGAATTGTTTGGAGATGTTCCGACTGTGACCACCGTTCTGGAACATGACATAGACGTGGGTGATAAGGGCCCGATTAAATAGCACCCGTATAGAGTAAATCCAGAAAAGCGAGCTATCCTGAAACGGGAAGTTGAGTACATGATAAAGAATAATATTGCTGAACCTAGCTCTAGCCCGTGGAGTTCCCCGTGCCTTTTAGTTGGAAAACCTGATGGCACTTACAGGTTTTGTACGGACTACAGGCGTGTTAATGCCATCACTCTGCCAGACTGCTATCCATTACCGCGGATGGATGACTGTGTGGACCGTGTCGGCTCGGCTACATTTGTCACTAAAATCGTCCTCCTAAAAGGTTACTGGCAGGTGCCCCTTACACCCAGAGCAAAACAGATATCAGCTTTTGTGACCCCAGATGCGTTTATGCATTATAAAGTTATGGCTTTTGGAATGTGGAATGCACCTGCCACATTCCAGCGTTTGGTAAATATTGTTTTAGCTGGAATGGCAAATTGCGAGGCGTATTTGGACGACATAGTCATAGTACACACTGGTCCGAACACATCACACAACTTCGAGAGCTTTTCCGTAGACCGTCCAATGCGAAGCTCACAATTAATCTAGCAAAATGTGAATTCGGAAAAGCCACTGTCACTTACTTGGGGCGGATATTGATTACTTTATTTATTTCAGACCCAGAGGGATCCATAATACAATACAAAACACATACATAGTAATACACACACACACACACACACAAAGTAATACAAGTAAAAATACACCTTCCACAGTGTTCAGTGTCTACCAATGGTTCCACAGTCTGGACGAAAATCTTACAGAACTTCGTCTAAGGTCAGCCAACACAGCAATTAGGTAATTTTTTGATTCAGACACCCTACCCATAAATCTATACATTAAGTTACGCAAGACTGCAGCACAGGTAGGTACCCCAGCACTAACAAACATATGGCTTGCACTGGAGTCTCTTGAAACTCTTACGCCCGTTTCACACATACTCCGTTTGCAGTGCGTTTGCGGTGCGTATTTTTTTCCGTACCCATGTTAACAGGTTAGAGCTTTCACACTGCACACGGATGCGGTCCGGCAATTCGTTCCAGTTGCGGTGCGTATACAGCAGTGCGGCGATCGTTTACGCACAGAGTCTATTTTCTGCTGTGCTGCACCGCACCGGAGCGTATTGTTCACATTGAAATATACATAGATTGACAAGAAACTGTAATAATTTGATCATATACTCATAATTACAGTTAATGTGTTCTACATTTACTAAATTACAGGATCAATAAATTAATAAAAAAATCAGTATAGTCCCAAGAGTTGCAAAATGCGATCAGATATGACTTTTCCCCGTCAAGAAATACATGATATGGGGGAGGGGAGGGGAGGGGGACACTAGCATCATAGCAGACAATCACGTGAGAGGCTGGTGGAGAGAAAAGTTACTCAAAAAACAGTGACATGGATGACAATCGTCTTATTGTGGAGGTGGAAAAATACACCATTCTGTATGATCCACGGAATATGCTGTATAAAGATTTAAATGCCAAAGAAAGGGCATGGGAAGCCATTTCCTCGGCTATTGGTGTCGATGGTAAGTTTTAAAATGTTTGTTTCAAGTGCGATGTTTATAGGCCTTTAGTTGACTAATGAATACAAAAAGTTATTTATATGATTATTGCTTTTAAACGAGAATATAAATATATATTATTGCTGCATGTTGTTCTATTTAAACAATATGTAACGTTACTGTGTTGCCCTTTTTATTTATTTTGTTTATCGTCACATTCAACCTTCATGTCATGCGAATTTATTAAATGTTAATGAACAGCAGAATATGTAGTTGTAGCCTATATCTGAATTCATAAGTAAATCATATTATATAGGCTAGTTTTATTTTTGAATATACAGAAGTTAAACAGGGTGTAATTATAAGTTTGTTATAGTTATGTAGTTATAATTAATTTTGACTATGTAATTGTAAATCAAACTGTTTATCTATTTGGTGCTACAGCCAGCCTTATTTATAGCAGAGGAAAAATACTCGTTTTAATGTAGATAAGTGGCATGTACTAACAATTATATCAAATGTTAATTTCCAAAAAGGACCTTTGTCTTCTGGGTGCTAGCCCTCTCTTCCGGTTCTTATATTTTTTTCAATCTTAAAATATGCATTTATAATCAGTATTTATACATTTGTATTCTAATTTAAAATATATGTAGGCTAATACAAATGATAACTTATATATATATATATATTAGGGCTGTCAAAAGATTAATCGTGATTAATCGCATCCAAACTAAAAGTTTGTATTTACATAATATATGTGTGTGTATAATTATTTATTTATATATATATATAAAAACACACACAATCATGTATATATTTAAGAAAAATTGGTTATAATTATATATAAAATATTTATATATAACATAAATGTATATACAGTATATAAATGCAATTATTCCTTAAATATATACATGAATGTGTGTGTATTTATACATAATAATTCTACACAGTATACACACATATATTATGTAAACACAAACTTTTATTTTGGATGTGATTAATTACGATTAATCTTTTGACAGCCCTAATATATATGTATATATATATATATATATATATATATATATTTATGTGTATATATGTGTATATATATGTACATATATGTATAAAAATATATATATATATATATATATATATATATGTTCTTACATTACAAAAGAATTGAGACAAGAAGTGGTTAAGTTGTATTTATTGGTATTTGTACTTTCTCAAATAATTTTTTTAACTATTAACTATTTACAATTCAAAATGTTCTGTAAAGATTCGGTACTTGGAGAAGGTTAATACAGATCTTAGATGTGTAGGATGCAGGCTGCAGTGACCACAGAATCAGCATTTGACGGCTTCACGTTCATCTTTGTGTGGAGCACTCTCCATCTGGATGATAGAATGCCAAAAGCACACTCAATAACCATCCGTGCCCGAGACAATCTGTAATTGAACATTCTGCGCCATTTTGGAATTTGTTTCCCAGGAAATGGCCTCATCAGATATGTCTTCAGGGGAAGGGTTATGATGATTTTTTTAAATCAGTGTTGGAAACAGTTGTGTTGCTTAGTATGTTTTATAACCTGTGATAGTTTTTTCAGTATTCTTTGATGAATAAAAAATACAAGAACAGCATTTATTTAAAATCTTTTGTAACAGTATACACTACCTTTCTTTCTTTTTTTGAAAGGATGTGTTAAGTGATAGTATGACTTATATTGTTAGGAAATATTTCTATTTTGAATAAATGCTTATCTTTTTAATCAGTAAATCCTGAAAAAAGTATCATCCATTGCTCTTCCAAGTGCTGAACCACTATATACTCCTCCATCACTTGTTCTACCAAAGTCACCCACTTGTAGAAAAGTGAATCGGTAGTCAGCATCAGCCAGTGCTAAGAGAACAATAGAGAATGTTCCCTTGTAATTATAATACAAGCTCCCAGAATGTGCTGGTGACACTAAGGTGACATGTTTTCCATCAATTGCACCTATGCAATTTGGAAAATTCCATTTCTCCCAAAAGTTGGTGGCAATATTTCTCCACATTTCCTCAGATGGTTTTGGGAACTGGGAAGCCATCATTTGCCTCTCAATAGCTCTGCATGTCATGTGGACAGATTCAGCCACGGTACTTATTCCAAGCCTTTATTGGAATGCTAGGCTGCTGAAACTCTCCCCTGTGCCAAGGAATCTGTGAAAATAAGAAACAATAATGTCTTTTTTTTTTTAATTCACTTTTTTTCAGTTAATGAATGTAAGCGGAGATGGAGACTACTGAGAGATGCCTTTGTAAGATGTAAAAAGCAAAAGAAAATGCCTAGTGGTTCTGCTGGTGGCACTGTCAAGGAGTGGAAATATGAACGAGTGATGTCTTTCCTGTTGCCACATATGCAGACAAGAAGGTTAGTATGTTTGTAATGTTGACAAAATAACTCAACAATTAATTAGGGGAAACAAGAATTGTTTAAATAATTGATAACACTTTACAATAAGGTTTGTTAGTTACTATTAGTTAACTACATTACTTAACATGAACTAATAATGAACTGCACGTATACAGCATTTATTAATCTTTGTTCATGTTAATTTCAACATTTAATAATAATTTATTAAAATCGTGTTAACATTATTCATGCACTGTGAACTAACATGAACAAACAATGAACAGCTGTATTTATGTTAACTAACGTCAACACAGATCTAATACAGTAACAAATGTATTGCTCATGGTTAGTTAATACATTAACTATTGAACCTTATTGTAAAGTGTAACCAAATTATTTTTTATTACTAATTTTTGAATATTGTTATACCGTATGTTTTCAAAATACAAAACTAATGTGTTGTAATTATATTAAATTGTAAATGTAAATTAACAACACCTGTTATTATTTCAGTTCAAAAACCACTTTACAACTAGAGGATGAACCAGTGGATATGAGTTTGGTTGAGGAGGATGTGGATCCAGAGATATGCCAGCTCAGCAGACCATACAGTCCCCTCACAGTTATTCAAAGGCCTGCAACACCTGCACTGGAAAATCAAATATGTTTAACCCCCCACAGCACCCCCAGCCACCTCTACTCCTCCATTATCAACACAAATCGCTGACCCCCCTGCCCATCCCAGAGTGCAGACAATAGTGAATGAAGGCCGACAGAGACAAAAAAGGAGAAGAGTTGCATCACCAAGTCCAACAGAACAACAGCTTCTGGATATTATCACTCAACCAACAACTACAGCTCCACCTCAAGTACCAAGACAGGAGGATGAGATGTACTATTTTGCCCTTAGTTTAGTCCCTAAACTAAACAAGGCTTCATCCAAGGAACCAAAATAGGGCACAAATCCATATCCTCAACTATCTTGCGAATTTGGAGGATGAAAATCAACGACCTCAAGCCACACAAGCCGGTCCTGTGTTCTCACATACCCAGTCCCAACAAACAACAGGATTTCAGCCGATCCACCCCACCACCTCTTGCCATGAAGTCCAGACCCATCACCCCCACCATATGACACCTCCCCCAACAACATCCTACCATCAGCATGGATCTGGGGCCGTATTCACAAAGAATTTTAAGGCTAAAAGTAGCTCCTAACAGGCGAATTTAGGAGCAACTCCTAAAAATAATGGGCGTGTCACTCCTAACTTTAGGACTCCTAATTTTTTTCACTAAGAGTAATTCACGAAGCATTTTAGCCCTAAAAGTAGCACCTAAGTCTGGGACAGCTTAAAAGAAGTCGAGAGGACTCCTAACTCACTAAGACCTATTCACAACGGGTCTTAAAATCGCCGCGCGACGCAGTGTGTTGGAGACAGCCAATGACACGGAGTTATTATAAAGATACCGCCTTAACCGTGAGGGAATACTGATTGTTGTGGATCTTGTGAGGGATGCAATAACAGCGCCAACTAATCGCAACAACCCAATCAGTGCCGAATTGAAATGTATGATAACACTTCGCTACCTGGCAACGGGGAAAATGCAATTGTGTAATACACTCTGTAGACCCCATATTATTTGACAGTTCTTTTTAGACAAAGTTTTCCTTTGGACATTCGCCAACTCCAAAGAAACAAAGCCAGCTTTATGGATATTGCCGGTGTGCCCGGAGTGGTCGGTGCTATAGACGGGACACATATTAAAATAATGCACCACGTCAGGATGAGGACATGTTTGTGAATAGAAAGAAAACCCACTCAATACCCAGATTGTGTTCGATGCAAACTTCACAATTATCGTTTTTTTTTTTTTTTTTTTTTTTTTTAGCACCAACTGGGCCAGCAGCAGTAACTGATCCTGCGTCCAGTTGGGCTTTCTTTTCCGTTTTGGCGAGTTCATAATCTACCGTCATTCAACTATTACATTACTTCAATAGGAGCAACATTTCCTTGCTTTTAGTAGTCTATTTAGGCTAATAGGATGTCAATTAACCAAGCAAGTGTTAATGCAAGTGTCGTTTTTCATTATTAGGCAAGTGGCGGTTTTCATTAGGGTATTAGGCTACCTTGATTTAATTTAATTTAATTCACAACTTTTCTCTCTCTCTCTCTCTCTCTGCCTTTTTAGAATTACACTTCACTGGGGCCTGCACAAACATGTCATTATATATGCATTTCGATGACATTACTATTATTATTTTGTGTAGGACACAGACATATTTAGATGTTGTAATTCCATGATTTGGTGCGTCTGTGTTGGTTCGCATGATGGCCCTGTCATCTAACAACCAATCACTGTGATCATTGCGAGGAAGCTCGTGCATTAGAATTGACGTCATCCATAGCAACGAAGACTCACTCTTAGTTTAGGAGTTGTCATTTTTCCTTACTAAGAGTAGGTCTGAAAGGCGTTGTGAATAACTTTTAAGAGAACACTCCTAGCTAAAATCTTTTAGTGCGATTTAGGAGTACTCCTAGTGGTAAGATAAAATTCTTTGTGAATACGGCCCCAGAACAGGATTCCTCTCATGTTTATCATCAGTTCCCTTAGTTAAAGTTCTTGTACACTACATTTAATGTGAATTATTAATAGGTTTGCAATATTTGTTCATTTAAATTATGGCAAGTTATTACTTTAATGTTTTTTTAAAGTACTCTTTTTTTTTTTTAAGTGTTAAAGTTCTCATAATAATATGTACAAAGTTATCCCATGTATGCATGATTGAGTTGTAATGTTTGGATATTGTACTTAATAAAAATATTGAAATACATATGTGGATATATATATATATATTATACACACACAAAATTTTTTTTTACAAGTACCCTATAGTTGAAAATGTCACTTTTGTATTTTAAAATATGACTAATCAAATCATTTTAAAAAACAAATTTTAAACAAATATATAGCATTCAATTTATTAATTTATAGGCTACATGTAATTAATATACTTAATTTGTCCTGACCTCAGTGTAACAGCAAGTCTCTGCTTGGGTTCGATGGACACACGATAAGTTGTGGTTTGCCTTGTGATGTCTGCTCCAACCAGAGAAAGAACATTGTCCATCTGTTCAGCACTCATCCGAAAGTACTTTAGGTGCCGGTCACTGTAAAGCCGAAGTTCTGAGACAAGATGGTAATAAGCACCAAACTGTCTCCTGCACTGGTTGACCGAGTGAACCCAAATGCGTCTCTTTCTTCTCCTTCTTAGCAACAGATATAGCGCGATAGCTTTTCTTCTGTCAACTCGAACTACGTAAAACAAAGAATCACAATGATTAAAATTAATTTTCATACTGTTTCAATGTCTGTAACAATATCAAAGTTAAAATTTGGATTTAAAATCAAAATTACTTACCCATTTTTTATTTTGTGACACACAGAAACTGCGTATCAGTAGCGCACTGCAAACGCAGCATATGTGAAAGCACTATAGCGCGTGCTGCTCCAGTACCGGACACGCACTGCAACACGCACCGCACACGGAGTATGTGTGAAACGGGCGTTAGCAGCAGCCTCATGCTGTCATTATAAGCCACTGTGAGCTTTCTAATGCTACCTTGCTCATAACGGCACCACAGATAGGCAGTGTACAATGGTGTACAGTTTGTTCTAAAGAGTGAGATCTTCAGATCTTCAGGATAGTTGGTAGAGGACATGTTTTGCCAGTAATGGCTAAAGTGCCCACTATTCAGGAGTTCCCTGTGCCCTGCGACCGGCGTGCGCTACGCCGATTTTTAGGAATGGTAGGCTACTATCTCAGTTTTTGTAAGAACTTTTCGACTGTGGTTTGTCCCCTCACTAACCTATTGAGCCCCAAAACTAAATTTGAATAGACGGAGTCCTGTAACCGAGCATTCGAAAACGTCAAGGCTCTCTTACTGACTTTCCAATACTCGTTGCGCCAGACTTTAACCGACCGTTTCAGCTTGCTGTGGATGCTAGCAACGTAGGCGCCGGTGCCGTACTATTGCAGTCAGGTGCAGACCATGTAAATCATCCCGTGAGTTTCTTCTCTAGAAAATGTAATTCTGCCTAGCGAAGGTACTCCACTATCAAGCAAGAGACTTTGACTCTAGTTTTGGCTATTCAACACTTCAAAGTGTAATTGGGTTCTACCGTACATCCAGTTAAGGTCTATACTGACCATGATCCACTCAAGTTCCTCAGTTGCATGTACAATTCTAATCGTAGGTTAATGCGCTGGATTCTGTTGCTTTAACCGTTTAACCTCCAAATTGTACATATCCGAGGAGTAGACAATATTATCGCAGATGCGTTGTCTAGGATGGATACTTAATAGTGATGGACGGACGGACACCACCCTTAACATAAAGGAGAGACGCACACAGACCAGCTTGAGTCAAATTTATTCACGGGTTTCACGTGACGTCACACAGCAGTGTGGCCGCCATTTGTAGGACCGAATCCAAACATGCCGTCTATCTGCTGTAAGCTGCGATAACAGCAAATCTCAACGAAATGAGAAATTAACGTTTTACAATATCCCCAAAAACCCTGAGCGTCGTCAGAGATGGATTGCTGCTATAAAGAGGGATCACTGCGTGCATAAATATCTTTTTTTACTACTCTACTGGCATTCATATTGTCCGTGACGGGGTGGTACAAGATTCCTGTTATCCGGTGTTACACTGAGGCTTTGTGAATGCTTCACCTGGAAATTTAATAAAAGTAAAATTACTTTTAATTTTACATTATTATTGCATATTACAGGTTAGCTAGCTAAATTAAAACATGTAGTTTACAGTTGGAACACGTATAACGTCATTCTAGACAGCTATCTATTTTTACATTACTAAACTTATGTATTACTAAAATTACTAAATTTATATGTATGGCTGAACGATGTTGTTACCTGCTTCAGTATGCTAAACTACTGCTCACTGTTTCTGCCTTAAATTAATACATTGTTTAGATTAATAGATTATAGATAACTGCGTGATTTTTAAACATTTCTGAAATGCATAACTTGGACCCTCTAAATTGTAATGATGACCCATGCATTTTCTGTAAAGCTGCTTTGAAAATTGTGAAAAGCGCTTTACAAATAAATGAGAATTGAAAATATAGGTGTCCAAACCTCACTAATAATACAGGAGATGTGCTTTACCGACATTATTAGCAATTCAGTTCAGCAATGCAGCGATTACTCGAGTGACGTTAATAACACCCGTCCTGTTATCAAGAACATTTTCTTCATCTCCAGATGATAGATTTTGGGATCATTAACCCATCCCGAAGTGAAGTAGAGGTAGGTTTCAGTGCTTTTAAATGCCTTGAGAGCTTCGCCGGTCCATGGAGAGGGATTGTGGACGAGGTAGATATAAACCGGGTACGATTTGCCGGGGGGGGGGGGATACGTAGACACGAATTGCTAACACAGATGATGTCTTTTCTATCATTTCACTGTAGCTCATCATCGCGATGTAAAGTTAACGTTATTGCATGATCACAGTTATGTGTGGGGAAAGATAAGCTATTAGAGTAAAAATATTGCGTTAGGCTACTTCATGAGTTAATAAAAAAGATTTTACAATTCCTGCACATGCAGTGATGAAGTTCATGTTCTCATGATTTATTTTTATGAATAAAAATGTTTCAAAACATCCCCCCCTCTGTTTTTTTCACAGATCACACCATAAATATCAGCAAACGTCAAATCTGGCAAGTTTTTACAAGACTTTAATGGAGTCAGCAGTTCGTTTGGCAGTAAATAAGGATCTATACCTAAAGTATCTATTTTATTTAAGTACCGTTGCTTTTCGTCTGCAGTGAGGTGTGCTATTTTAGTGTGCGACATCTTTCCAATCACCAGGGAGATACTACTCAATTTAACTCAAAGGTCCTAAAGATGGCGGCCACAACAAAAAAGTCACGTGACTGAAACCCATGAATAGGGGTATGTTTATTCAATAGGTCGGTTATCAAATGCTGGGTAGGTTCACAAATAAAGACACAAATCCAAACGTGGAACGCTTTTGATTCCCGGGGTGGACTGCAAACGCTATAAAGACAGAAAGCACGGCAGTGCATCGACTCTGTTCTCAGGCTCTGTGTGCGCCCTCAGGTGTGGGTCCGGAAACCTTTTGTAGCTCGAGTAGGCTGCGCTCAGGTGTGGCTCATCTGTAATTAAGAGCAAGGGAAGAGACATTCAAACATATATATGAACAAACAGCGGAGCTGGGGGACGTAACAGAACTTATGAATTTTCTGACTATATTTTGCTTAGTTTTGGCTAGCTTTTGATATATCTTACAGGAATAATTAGCCTTACAATATCCCTAACACTCGTGTATATGGACAAGTGTAAACTGTTTCAATATGATATTACTCTCTTAACATATTTGAATATTAAATATATTTCACTCCGTTTCGATTAGCTTATGACACTGATTACCATGCTAAAAATACTGCCTGATGCGTAGCTTATTTGCGAATATCTGCTTAGGTGTAAATATGATTTAGTGCAAATATATTTGAGTGATTCCTTCAGAGTGAACACGAGTGAATCTGACTGCAGTAGATGTGAAAGATATTCATAAAAATGATGTTATATCAGCCAGCGCAAATACCTGTATTTAGTTCCTGTTTTCGGTCGAAGTCCAAAGTAGTCGATTGTCGAGTTCACGCGCATAGGTTTAGTTACAAATGATCACGCATGTGAACTCGACAATCGACTTAATCACTAAGGATGATAAGAGAAATAAAAGCAGGTTTAAAATTTGCCCTTTTGAAGTCAACGGGGTGCAAATTTTAAAAAGAGGATAACACGGTGTAGGCAACACCGATTTTTGTCGTTGTTCTCTGTATTGACAGCACTCCAAATTTACAAAAAATTGAGCTCAATGTTAAAATTGACCGGAGTTCTCCTTTAACTAGAGTTTAATAAATTTAACTTTATTGTAAAGTATTACCGATTTAGACGTCTGGTGAGTTGTTGGATAGATCAGTTAACCATTCATTAAATGGAATCGGTTCAAAGGAATCATTAGTGCGCGAATCGGAGGTGTCATTAGCGGACGTGTACGCGGTGTGTGATTATCCCGGCAGTTTAGGACATTGCACAAGATTTGTGTCAACACGGTAAACATTTAATCACTGGATAGGTTTTGGGGTTTATTGAAAGTGCGGTTTGTCTCAGCTGAATGTGCGGAACGCTTTTCAGAGAAGATAAGGCAACGTTTTATTAGCACATAATACACACCGGTAATTCAGGAAATCCACATGAAGCTTCGGTCTTCCGACCTTTTACCATCGTGTCAATTCAAGATTTTGATTAATATGCGCGAGGGAGTGAGAGCAAGACAGTTAAGACGGTGAGAATGCGCGCGCGCGGCCGGGCTCTCTCTCTCGTTCTTTCAGTAACATGCAACCTGTCACAAGCGCAGCAGTCTGTCATCTACATCACTCATAAAAATTTGCTTTGGTGGCCGCCAAAAAACGTCATATGTAGCGGACGGTGTTGATTCTGTGGCGCACCGCCCACAAATTAGTCTATGTGTGGGAAACACTGCAGTCTAAGCGTGATCGATCACCAAATATAACGTGACATGCACTTGGAAATCAAAAGTTAGTGTATATTTATTAAAAATACAGCTTTCATTAGTTGTTACAAGTGTAGGCTACTAATTACTATTTAATCAAATGTCAGAAAAAATTGTTTTGTGACATATTAAGGTGAAGTGAGAGCTGGGCGTGGCAGTGGGGGGCGGGGCGCTTTCGGTTCGAAATGAGAGTATCTCGGTTCGAACCATAGGTGGTGTATCGCGATTTTTCGGTTCGGTTTGAATATCGTTACACCCCTAATATACATGCATTGTGTGTCCATACCCATTAATTGCCCATTAGTTTATATTGGATAATGTCTGCTAACAGTTTATTTTTTTAGGAATGTGTCTGCATCACGCTCTCCTTCTCCAGCACCGCGAGGGGCACGCAGGTGTCGTTCAGTTCTCAGTGCGCATCGAGAATCATACAGAGTAAGTGCACAGACGTAATATTTTACTGATGAAATGTAATTGTGTTTTTTGAAAAGGGCCTACCTATTCTTGTGTGAAATTACAAAAACTGTTGTCTTTTTTTTATCCATGGCCATTAGTGATTGATAATGATAATAAAACCGTTTCTATGGCTGCGTTTACACTTGGCATTAACATGCGATCACCATGATCCGAGCCAATCAGGACACTGTGCGTTTACATTTGTTCATATTAAGTAGCCTCTGTATCTGGATAACCGATCGAATTTCTGTTTCCTGCATAATATTTAAATTAGGTCTGTAGCACGACACCAATAAGAGTAAAGATTATACAAATTAAGCAATGTCCCAATTGCTTTCACTCACTCACTTAACTTTCCTGTGCAATCTCCATCCTTAAGTCAAATTACGTTTGAATGAAGGAATATTTCCAGAGTTGATCATACAAAAATAACTGGGTTGATCATGTTAAACAAGTCACATCATCGATCATCAGGGTTTAAGGTTCTTGCATGCAATGACTATATTAACAGAAATGGGAGATTAATAAACATGCTGTAACAATAAAAACATTTAAAACATAAAAAAAATAAAAAGTTTATTCCTATTATTCCTCTGGCAAAGCAGCGCACGCTCTTCATTAAGAGCTCATGACTCACAGCTGTGATTGTACAGGCGATCACCTGATAATGTTGCACAATTAAAACGAAAAATGACACACACAGTATCATGTAAGTCTAAATAAAATGTTTTAAATATTGACGTTTATTGTAAGGTTCAAATAAATTTAATTTATTGTCTAAACTGCGTCTGGCCATTATTTTCTGACAGCCACGTGGGGAGACTGGGCGGGGATTTATATGACGTCCACCTGTGAATGCAGACACGATGGCTGGATTGCGTTTACATTACACTGAGATCCGATCACAATGCGTCTTCGATTACCTCCGAAACTGGACACGCTGATTGGATAACATTCCGATCAGAAACACGTCTTTTCAATGTGTATGTGGACAACATCCAGATACAAGTCGCATGTTAATGCCAAGTGTAAACGCAGCCTTTGATTGTGTTATCAACAGATGTGACAATGCGTCACATTCAGTGTCACATGATCCTTCAGAAATCATTCTGATATGATGATTTTTTTTATTTTAAATCAGTGTTGGAAACAGTTGTGTTGCTTAGTATGTTTTATAACCTGTGATAGTTGTTTCAGTATTCTTTGATGAATAAAAAATATAAGAACAGCATTTATTTAAAATCTTTTGTAACAGTATACACTACCTTTCTTTCTTTTTTTGAAAGAATGTGTTAAGTGATAGTATGACTTATATTGTTAGGAAATATTTATATTTTGAATAAATGCTTATCTTTTTAATCAGTAAATCCTGAAAAAAGTAGCACAGGTTATAAAAAAATATTAAGCAGCACAACGGATATTATAATGATTTCTGAAGGATCATGTGACACTAAAGACTGGAGTAATGATGCTGAAAATTCAGCTTTGATCAAAGAAATAAATTATATTTTAAAGTATATTAAAATAGAAAAATCATTATTCTAAATTGTAATAATATTTCACAATATTACTGTTGTTTCTGTATCAAATAAATGCAGCCTTCTTCGAATAATATTAACAATGATTATGTGTCCAAACGTTTGACTGGTATTATATGTTTATATATGTACGGTAGCACTGTGGTCTTGTGAGGCACAACATTTAGTTCCTCCACATAGAGGAATTACAATAAAAACAGATTGAAAAACAAAACCTTTGAATCTCCTCTCTTATTCTTTGTTCAGGCTGCCTCACAGCACCTTGATGGGGCATTAGCCTTCACAATAGACAGTGTCTATTGTCTTCACTGGTGTGAATCACATAATATTCATGGCCATCAACACGCCCAGCAGTGCTGACACAAAAACTGACTTACAAAGTTTAAATCGTTATATTGTTGTTTTGTGAAAGAGTGATCAGAATGATTTTCACATCATTTTGTAGTAAAAATTCTAGCCTAAAAGAATGGTAACTCAAAAGTCCAGTTATATGGACTCAATGCAGTGATAATTTTTTCCCCAAAACTTACTAACCACGCATAATATTTTTTTTCTATAAAATGCAAACATGTAACTTCCATTTTGCTCACATATTATTGTAGCAGAGTTTGTGCTGAATACAGCAGAATTATGAGTTGGCCAAAGGTATGTTGTAAGTAGCTGAGATAAGCACAAATGTCAGGGCATGTCAAAACATCTCAAGGGCCCCAAAAACCCCTCAGACCCCAGAGGGTTAATTATTTTACCTAGTCAAAATAACAAAATGGATTGAAAAAAATAAAATATAATTGTGAAGGAAAAAACAGACACACAGGTATCCATGTGCAGAGTTTATTAAACGTTTTAAAAATCAGAGAGAACAATCTGAACAGGCAAACAAATCCAAATCACAAGGCAATAGGTGGAAAAACAAATGCAGCAGGTAGTATATGGGTAAACCCACAGGTAAGAGAAACGCTCTTAAATACAATTGAAAGATACAAGACTTTGAAAGGATAGAGAGGAAGTTCAGGTCTTTGTACAGTGGCTGTTGTGAGGTTCAGGTATGAGTTTAGTATTTTGGTGAGTGAGGGGTATAACCGGGGCATGCATGGATATTACAATATCTGTCTGTTTAAAATAAGTTTTTTACACCAACAGAAAGCAGGCAGATCTATAGTATACAGATATATATAATCTGATCAATTTATTACAAATATGTAATATCTTAAGTGCGACTTGCAGTGCAATGTTGAATACAATATACACAAAATACTAGACACAGTATAAAAAGAAAACATAATATACACACTATTTACCATAAAAGAAGTAAACAATAATTGATAACGGGTCGTTGAATTATTAGAAAAATAAAACACGAGGTTGTAATACGATGAGAAATGCTTTTTTTATTTTATTATGTGCATTATTTTTCTAATAATTCAACGGCCCAGAGTCAATTATTCCGCTTATACTACGGTGAAAACACCTCAATTTCTTACACATCTCATCCCAACCCTGCGTTGCTAATTCCAAAACGTCATTTTAGAGCTAGTAACGGAGACTTTAGCCACTGATAGCAGACTATTGCAGATATTAGAGAGAGAGATTAACCGTGTAAATTACCTTAGTCTGTGCATCTCTCAACAGTGTTTGGCACCAGCGTCTACTAGCAAATCTACGTTCATTTGCTCCTCGCTAGTGAGAAACATCATGTAGCTTAAAGGGGTGATGAACTGAGAAATTAAATTTTGAGCTTTTGACATATAAGTGATCATCATACTATAAGAATATCCTGTAAGCTTCAGAACAGAAAACTTCCTTGTTAGTCCAATAAAAGCTTTTATTGACAACAGGCACAGCGGGCGACAGGTTTTTCAAAGTGGGGATCTATGATGGTATCAAACACCAGCTCCGCAGAAGATGATCAACGTCTACTTCAACACTGCCTGTTTAGCCCTGCCCACCGATTCACGCATTACATGAAACTCATTATAATATGCAAAACTGTTATCCAATCATAGCAGTGGGCTTACTTCAAAGTCTTCAATGCGGCACGCCCATAAAAACCGAGCGTTTCAGGAGCTAGGCTCAAAACCAGGGTAGAAAATAGCCTATTACTTCATTTGTATGTTTTTGAACGTAAAAACCAAGCAAATGTCATAAGTTGACAACAATATAAAAAATGTAAAGAGCCAGTTCATGACCCCTTTAAGTTTCTCAACTATTATGATAAAATCATTAGAGCAGCGCTGACAACACGCAAGTGTGTATCTGTACTCCGGGATGGGCAGTATTTCAGATACATGTATTTAAAATACGTATTTGAAATACAAAATACTATTTTGTATCAAATGTAATTTGTATTTAAATACATTTAAGATTACGATTTTTGTATTTTCAAAATACTCAAAATGCTTTGAGCCAGTTAACCACTTTATCAGGATGCTATTTTCGTGCATCAACTAGTTCAGACCAGACCAGATTTGGACATCTTGAACCAGTGTCCACTTATTAGACAGCTGTTTGTGAGGTTCAACACAATCATTCCCTCTTCAGCTCCAGTAGAGCGCTTGTTCCCTTTCAAGAACGGTCACTATTACGTAGAAATATTGAAGCCTATATTTTAAAAAATGCAGTGGAGCTGCACAGCAAACACAGCAGAGTGTCCATCTCGCCCATTGGCTGTGCTGCAGCAACTGCACATCCAATGGCGAAGCACCTCTGACGCGCAAACCAATCAGGTGACTTCACGCCAGAGCACATCAGAGCTCGCCAGAATGGCCGGGGGGGTTTATGCTATAAAAGCCCATTATTTGGCACGATTTGGCACCCTCGCCCCGACTTATGGGCCCTCCATGTGTGTCCCCTCAACGGGTATCCTGGGACCTCCCAGGAAAGGTACCATGCTCCTGTGGCTGGCCAGTCACTGGGGAGAAACAACCTCGTCGTTCGTTTCCTCAAAGGAGCCAGGAGGATGAATCCCCCAGGCCCCCTTCTATACCGGCTTGGGACCTCTCCACGGTCCTTGGGGCCCTGAAGGGTCCCCCGTTTGAGCTGCTACAGTCGGCTGATCTTCCACCTTCGGAGAACGATGGGGAGGCTAATTTGCTCTGTCCTGTCAGAGCTCTAAAAATATACCTGGAGCGTTCTGCACCGTTTAGGCAGTCCGAACAGCTCTTTGTATGCTTCGGCGGTCGCACCAAGGAGTTACCGATCACGAAGCAGAGACTGTCCAGATGGATAGTAGATGCTATCTCTCTGGCATACGCCTTGGTGGGTCAGGTTTGTCCCATAGGCGCTAGAGCCCACTCTACAAGAGGCATGTGCCAATTCAAGACATATGTGTGGCTGTTGGCTGTTCCTCGCCGTCCACATTGGCTCTAGTCCTGCAGGCTCGAGTCCAATATGATAATTAGACCCGACGGTGTCTGGTCTTATCAGTCTAACATGATTACTGTCCATAAGCACAAGTTGTCCTAGGACTATGTTATAAGAACGATCCTGGTTCAGGAGTTTCAGCCCCTCTTATCATGGGACCCGACTTGTCGGTCCCTGTCCTTGTGAGGGTTTATTATGGCTTGTTTCTGTGAGCCTCGGGATGCTTCCCTAGGCTCCAGTTGGTTGGAGCCAGTTGCTAATGGTGCAGCATGTTACATTGCGTCCCCACTGAGTATTAGCTACGCAGTACGAAATGACCGTTCTCAAAAGCGAACATACTCGGTTACTATCCTAACCTCGGTTCCCTGAGAGTAAGGAACGAGTATTGTCAATAACAATCTGTCAAGAGTTTGTCACTTCAATCGATTTAAACCTGATGTTATGGCGATACAATGGGCTTTTATAGCATAAGCCCCGCCTGTTTTGGTGCTTCGTCATAGGATGTGCAGTTGCCGCAGCACAACCAATGGGCGAGCTGGACACTCAGCTGTGTTCGCTGTGCAGCTGCACTGCGTTTTAAAATATAGGCTTCAATATTTCTCGAGGAAAGGATTTTCCCACTGCGTATTAGCTACGCAATACTTGTTCCCTACTCTCAGGGAACCGAGATTACGTAAGTAACCGAGTACGTTTTCCTTTACGGCTTTAATCAATAGGCCACAGACGACACCTTAAACCCAATTTTTTTGAAGAACTGGTGGTGCTTAAGGGTATCGAATAGATGGATGTCTGAAACACACAGGTACACCACCTGGAGGAGTACACCATCAGTTATTTAAAATATAATTGACTTTGTGTTATTGAGTAAGTAATGATGGTGATAAAACATAATAAAAGATTAGTTTTGTATTTCCTATAGGGCAGGGGAAGGGAAGAGGTATATAAAATGAAAAATAAAGTTTCTAAGCAGTTGCACACATCTAAATGCGTTTTGGCATTCAGAATGGATAGATTTCATCCTAATAGGGATACCTGCACTGAATCGCCAATTTCACATGTATTTGTTGTATTTTCAAAATATAAAATACTGTTTTATTTTTTTTTTAAATTTCCACAGTATTTTGTATTTTATGCCCATCCCTGTCTGTACGGTATGTGTGTTAGAGGATGGACCCCGACGGGCCGGGCCGGGTTCGGACAGATATTTAGAAATGATGTTCGGTTTCAGGTCAGGCTCGGTCACATCAGCGCGATAAGGCATTGAACATTTTAAATTTAAAACAGCTTATTATGTAGGTAGCCAATGAGCCTGATGCTTTCACTTGATGCATAAAATTTGTTTATGTGGGCGTGACAACGAAACAAGTGCATGCGCGCCTGTGTTAAGTGCGCTTGTTGCTCCATGCGCGCTGATGCACTCATCCTGTTGACGTTTCCGAATGCCTTCCTACAGTTGCAGGCTTTCCACACAAACAAACGTACATGTGACATTAGTATGAGAAAAAAATGGGATTTTAACTGTCGGTCTCGGACATAAATATCTTTATGCCTGTCGGGCTCAGGTCGGGTTTGGTTACTGCTCTGTCGGACACGGGCCGGGCTCGGACAGAAAAATTTGGTCTAATCCATAACTTAATGTGTGTGCGTTTGAGTGGGAGCGAGGAAGAGAGATGTTCTTTCCCATAATAACTAGTAATTGCAAAATACAATATAAAAAAAAATATTTGTGGCAATAAGCTTGGAAATAATTGGTCTTTTTTACCCTATTGTTTACTATATGTGACCCGTCACGGAAAGTAGGGACACAAGTCGGCAGCACAACTTTTGAGCAAAATGAGAAAGAAGCGTTTTTTTTTTCAAAACTGGTGATTTTCACTTTTTTGCAGAATCTGTTAGTTGAGATCACGAAGAAGCCTCTCCATGTTTTAGATATCAATATTGGTATATTTAAAATCGTACATTTTTAGGTTGAAATCGGCTTGTTTTGTGAGATTATAGCTCGCAGTAGGGGCATGTCATTGTCTGTGTGTATTTCCATACTGGATAAGCCGGCTTTTGTTTCTTTTGTTAATGCCCCCGCCCTCCAAGGGAACAGCGTGGTAGGGCTGATCGATATACAAAATATATTGATATATTGTTAAATGGGATATGGAATTAGACCATATCACATCGATATAGTTCAAAGTTGAGCTGTGATCCTTGCTGCAAGCAAGCTGCTGCGTGTTTTAGTAGCAGTCTGCGTCTCAACAGCCCAGTGTACGCGACAAATACTCACATTAAATGTTTACGCAGAGGAACAGGACACTGCAGTTCTCAAAAGTTCACTATTTGCATGTGCTTTAAAGCCTTGCCGGTTAAACATGTCATTCGCTGCTGAAGCGCTGTTCTAACATGCGCTTATCTGAGTGCAAACAGCCGACGCGCACATGCACTAAAACGAAAAGCCTGTCTAGCAGCGCCTGGATACTGGACTAAGTTATCTTTCGAGTCTTTTTGAGCTAATACTGTCAAATACACTAAAGGTTTACATAAAGAAAGTTGGTTATGTCTAAACTGAAAGCAAACCGAGAAAATTGAGAGAAATCTGCGTGTCATATTATGCGTACATATTAGACGCGTTGCTTTCAGGTCTTAAAGAGACAGTAGCCCTAATAGTAAACATGCAGCCGCTTATCCTTAAAGGGATTGTTCACCCAAAAATAAACATTTTGTCATTCTTTACTCACTCTAATGTTATTCCAAACCTGTATTTATTTATTTCTTGTGCTGAACACAAAAGAAGATATTTGGAAGAATGTGGGTAACCAGACAGTTGCTGGTCCCCATTGACTACCATAGGAAATAAATATATAAGTCACTGGGGAACATCCACTGTTTGGTTACCCACATTCTTCCAAATAACTTCAACAGAAGAAAGAAACGTATTCAGGTTTAAAGCAACTTGAGAGAGTAAATGATGACAATTAAACATTTGGGGAGAACTATCCATTTAATGTTAATAAAACAACATGTGCTTTACAGGGGAGCTTTACAGGGGGTATGGCTTATCTAAATGAGATGTAAATGAGCCCTATTGTCACTCCCAGCAGCAGAGAGGTGAGAACTGCTCAATCTTTAGAGGCAGATTTCTCCAATTTTTATTTTTTTGAGTGCCTACCTTCAAATGGCCACAACTTCTCCAAATATTATCAGATTTCCGTGTGTTACACATCGTTGGAAAGCTTGGAGACTACACTTTCAGAATAACTCAAAATGCCCCAGAACCGACTTGTGTCCCTAGTACTTTCCGTGACCGGTCACATATGTCTTTGCTCGGTCAGTGTTGTTGTGGGTTTAGGTTCTGTGGGCCGTAAAGACCTTTGAAATAACTGAAATCATTGGCGAAGTGATATGGAACTGTAATCCGGTCGAGACCTGCTGAAACTACTTTAGCCGTGCGTTTCCCTGAAAATAATTGCACACCTTAGAACGTTTGTCAACCAATCAGAATCAAGCATTCAACGGCACAGTAGTATAAAACACAATATACAAACTGTACCAGTACATACAACCGTTTCAATTTAAATGTTTTAAAATAGACCACATATAAAAATACCTGGTGACAAAAGAATTCTCTTTTTGGACAAAGGATTTACAAAAACGTTGAGTTAAATGGCAGAACAATAATAAATGCTCTTTTTGCAGTGAAGAAGTTTGAAAACAGTCTGTTGTTATTATACACTGTGATTAGTGTAATGTATTTCTGAATGAATTGTCATATGTCTTCTTATGTTACTTAGATGTTTGTAACTCTTTCCACACTGAGTGCATATGTAAGGATTCTCTTCGGTGTGAATCCTTGAGTGAGTTTTAAGATGTTCTTTACGAGTGAAACTCTTTCGACACTGGTGACAACTGAAAGGCCTCTCTCCAGTATGAATTCTTCTGTGTCTCTTAAGGTCACCTTTATGTGTGAAAGTATTTCCACACTGAGAGCATATGAAAGGACTCTCTCCAGTGTGAATTCCTATGTGATCATTAAGGCTTCTTTTATGTGTGAAACTCATTCCACACTGATGGCATGTGAAAGGCTTCTCTCCAGTGTGGATTCGTTCGTGATCCTTAAGGTTTCCTTTTTGTGTGAAGCTCTTTCCACAATGCTGGCAGGTAAACGGCTTCTCTCCAGTGTGAATTCTTATGTGAGCCATAAGGTGACTTTTTTGTGTGAAACTCTTTCCACATTGAGGGCAGGTAAAATAATTTTTGGGTCTTCTTGTTTGTGACAAATACTTTCCCATCTGTCCAGTTTTGAAACTATGAGGTCTGTGATGCTCATGTTTCTCCTCAACATCATTCAGTTCTTGACCTTCCACTTTCACTTCTATCACCTCTGAAATTAACATGTAATAGTCAAATATTAATCAAAAGGTACAATAACAATTATAAAACAGTTAGTACACAGTCCGATTTTAGCTGTCTTGATGATGAATTTTGCTCAACAAGAACTGATCTTGATTAGCACTTACCCAAATGCACGTTTTGATTGTGTTAGATTTGTTTATTTATAACAAATCTAAAATCAAATCTATGCATAAATCGAATTGAAATTTGAATCAAAATCGAAAGCAGAGAAATGAACAGCAACTACTATTAGTCCCAATCGTGCGGGAGTAATATAGTTTAAATTATACACACCTCATAACGCATTAACAGTTTTAAAAAATAGCTACGTTAAAGGAAGCTTTTTGACCCTATGAATCACCCGTAGTTCAAGCCAGGTCTGCGGTTTTCCCTACACTAAACATTATTTGTAGAGCATCTTGGTGGTGGTTGAGGAGATTCCCCCCTTCTATGTAAAGCGCTTTGAGTGTCGAGAAAAGCGCTATATAAATGTAATGAATAATAATAATAATAATCTCCTATCCAAAAATCACAAAGAGCTTTGTATGGAGCTAATATTCTGACAAAATGATTTGAATTTGAATTGTGTAAATTTGAATTATTTGCAAGTGTAATCTAACAAAATTTAATTTTAGGTGGTAGTTTAAATAGTTCTGAATTTGAATTTTTTTAAACGAATATTGAACATTTGAAATTTAACAAATTGAAATGTTTTTATGGCTGAATTTTATAGACATGTATTTTCAAACAGTAATATTCAGTTTAAAAAAATTCAGATTCAAGTTTTCAAGATGAAGAAATTCAGAACTTTAAATTCAGTTTTCTAAAATTCAATGTCAAAAATTCAAGTTCAAAAATTCAGATCTGATATAAAGTAGGTCACAGGTCATCCACAGGGAAGAGTAGATGATCTCAGAAAAGTCGAACAGAGCATTTTGGCCAATTGGGGACTGCGGAAGTTTTCCAGCGCAAACGTGGTGATAGTTCAAGAGGTTGCCACTCTCTGAGGGACATTCTAAAACGCTTAACGTGGCTCACTGTACAAAGACAGTGATATTAAAGGACCAAACCCAGTACAAATCATATTAATAAACCATACTTTGTATAAAAAATCAGATGAGCCCAGAATATTAACGCAATGCGTTTAATTACGCGTTAAGCATGTTCTTACCATAGAAAACCGTTATAAGAAAACGCTTAACGTGGCTTAATAAACCTTAAATGGTCCGTATGGTTTATTAAGGACCATTTAAGGTTTTAACATGCTTAATTAAACGCGTTGCGTTCATATTCTGGGCTCATCTGATTTTTTATAGGTTTATTAATATGATTTTTACTGAGTATGGTCCTTTAATATCACTGTCTTTGTACAGTAAGCCACGTTAAGCGTTTTTTTTATAACGGTTTTCTATGGTAAGGAAATGCTTAACACGTTGCGTTCATATTCTGGGCTCATCTGATTTTTTATACATAGTATGGTTTATTAATATGATGTGTAGGCCTACTTAGTTTGGTCCTTTAATATCACTGTCTTTGTACAGTAAGCCACGTTAAGCGTTTTCTTATACCGGTTTTCTATGGTGAACATGCTTAACGCGGAAACGCATTGCGTTCATATTCTTATTTTTTACACAAAGTATGGTTTATTAATATGATTTGTACTGAGTTTGGTCCTTTAATATCACTGTCTTCGTACAGTGAGCCACGTTAAGCGTTTTTTACGTTAAGCGTTTTAGAATGTCCACTCTTGTCATGAATCGCCCAGAGGTAATAAGTGATTCTTAAACATGAATGATTTTGTGTTTAGCGTTCTCAGCACGTGGGACATTTGTCTAAGCGGTCTCTGGTGTTTGTTTTAAAGTATATTTTGTGTAAAATTGATTAGAACGCCACCGTGTCTACTAGACCTAAGTTACACAGACAGGACGTGAGCGGCGCGACGCAACACAGTGCTTGAAGCGACTGTTGCAAAGAGCTGGAACTAGATCAGAAATAGGATGGGGAATTTGTGCGTCTGAAGGGGTTGCAAGCACTCCGGTTTGCATCGTATTCACGATACAGCACACCCTCTCGTAGGCTACCTTATGCTTACATGTAGCCTACGACGCAGAGACCGGACGCGACCCGTGAAATCCCCAACAGCACACGGATTCCCCATCCTATTTCTGATCTAGTCCCAGCTCTTTGCAACAGTCGCTTCAAGCACTGCGTTGCGTCGCGCCGCTCACGTCCTGTCTGTGTAACTTAGGTCTAGTAGACAAGGTGGCGTTCAAATCAATTTTACACATATACTTTAAAACAAACACCAGAGACCGCTTAGACAAATGTCCCACGTGCTGAGAACGCTAACCTAACATATAAACACTAAATCATTCATGTTTAAGAATCACTTACCTCTGGGCGATTCATGACAAGAGTCAGAGAGTGGCAACCTCTTGAACCACCACCACGTTCGCGCTGGAAAACTTCCGCAGTCCCCAATTGGCCAAAATGCTCTGTTCGACTTTTCTGAGATCATCTACTCTTCCCTGTGGATGACCTGTGACCTACTTTCTGTCAGATCTGAATTTTTGAACTTGAATTTTTGACATTGAATTTTAGAAAACTGAATTTAAAGTTCTGAATTTCTTCATCTTGAAAACTTGAATCTGAATTTTTTTAAACTGAATATTACTGTTTGAAAATACATGTCTATAAAATTCAGCCATAAAAACATTTCAATTTGTTAAATTTCAAATGTTCAATATTCGTTTAAAAAAATTCAAATTCAGAACTATTTAAACTACCACCTAAAATTCAATTTTGTTAGATTACACTTGCAAATAATTCAAATTTACACAATTCAAATTCAAATCATTTTGTCAGAATATTAGCTCCATAGCTTTGCTACTTCTGATAAGAAACAAAGTCTCAGCTTTCAAATTCTGTTCATTTTATTAGGGCTGCATGATTAACCGTATTTTAATCATGATAAAAATTTCCGCTTCTCTAAATTAATTTAAAATAATCAAAGATAAAGTGCTTCATAACAGGTAGCTAAATCAGAATTTATTCACTGGTTTATAAAAGTAACTTCATTCAGTAACTTGCATTTACTATGTTTTGATAGAGAGCGTTTTCTCTGAAAGTGACATTATTTATGCATTTATTTATTTATTCATGGGCCCGGCCCGAGCATAGCGGCGGAAAATATCGGGCTCGGGCAGAGAATCTAAGCTCTAAACAGGACAGAGTAACACAGCGGATATCGCTCGTATACAGTTTGGGCGGCAGGCGTGTGTTGCTTAGGCGGCCGCCTTAGTTCCAAAGTGCTGCGGGAAACCCTGTGTTACGTTAACATGCCGGACACCTATTCAGCCTGTTGTTCTGTGTGCTATTGTGTAGTTGAATAACTTGCCTTTCCAGATTAAATGTCTGTTCTTGGTCTTGGATTTTTTGAAATAAATTTCTAAATAGGGCTGGGCGATATGGCCCAAAAAAATTATCACGATAATTTTTTTAATATCAGTCGATATCGATAATTATCACGATAAATGTCAAATCTTTATTTCTTTCAAGTTTAAAGGCAGATTTTTGCTCCTAAGTGAAAGTTGTAGAAACCAGTGTTAATTGTGGTTTTAAACTACTCTTTATTGTCATAACATATCATGTCAAACACTTGCCAAACAGGGGAACATTCACAAATCTGAGGTAGAACATTCAAACATTTGTCATTTTTCCTTAACAAAATCAATATCTTTATTGGAAAATTAATTTCTTAGTTTCTGCATGTGCTAATGGGGGATATTGTCTTGAAACAGGTTTGTGTTGCCTGACTTTGAAGGTACGTATCTTCAGCACAGTTTGCAGTGCAGGCTGCAATATTAATATTACATGTTTTGTCTTGAAACGCATATTTGACAGTGAGTTGACAGTAGTATTAGCTTCAGTTAGGATGCAGATTTACTATGTTAAAACTATGTTCATTAACAAAAACAGTAACATATGTTAAAAAAAAGTAACAACCTCATTTTTATTTGGTTAAATGTAATATTCTGACTTTAAGTTTTATTAAAATTAACCATTGGTCAGTATCATGCATTAGATCATGATAACCACAGATAAAACCAGGCATAGCTTATATAGCACCTCACTATCATGGCAAATTGTAACTTTATGGTTTCTATGGTATTTATGTGAAAAACAGTAGCCTAAATACATTATTAAAAACTTTAATAATATTCTATTAGTCCTTTATTTAATACATTGTCTACATTAATAATATAATACAATTCAATATGTATATCCCACATTTCATTGTGCAGTTAATATTACTAGGCTAACGTTACAGTAAATCCGTGGTAAATGGGAATGTGTAGATGGAAAAGCCTTCTGACTGTATCGTTGCACAGTGTTTCTCCAGTTCGTCAGCGCCGTTTCATGTGCCTTTTAAACTGGTTTAAAACACTGAGACATTTGTGTTCTTCGCTGAATTCAAGCGGTTCTCACTGGATCTCGTGTCTGAGACCGATCAGTAAACGCGTCTGCTTTAGTGAGCTCGCGCTGCCGTTTGGACTTTGAGCCGAGCGGATAAACTGTCCGTCTGGCGCGTGCGGTTCAATTGAGTTTCGTTCCGGTTTTGGCGCATAAATATTATCGAACATTTATCGAACTCTCGATATCGTTTTATTGAGAAAAAATATATCGCGATAATTATCTTTATCGTTTTATCGCCCAGCTCTATTTCTAAATAAATGCGACTTATATGTTTTTTTTCCTCTTCATGACCAATTTTTTGACTGATACGACTTATACTACGGAGCGACTTATAGTCCGGAAAATACGGTACTATGTTTTGATAGAGAGCGTTTTCTCTGAAAGTGACATTATTTATGACTTTATTTATTTATAGCCTTTTTAAATATGGGTCTATGTCAAACCAGAAGATGAAAAGCAATTCCAGGACAGATTGGACAATGGAGGCATGAAGTTTTGTTACTTTTTTATTCCACATAGCCTAAGTATTAATGAAGAATCAGGAATGGACACAAACCTCTTTGTTCCTCAATATCTTCATTTTTTATTTTGCATGATTGTGGATCACTCATGTCTTCATTCTCTTCTCTAATAAACTCCATCTCTTCAGTATTGTTCCCTGAAGAAGTTGATGTTTCAACAGGAGTTATTTCTGCTTGTTTGAATCCAAATGACATTTTTACCTGTTGGATGATGGGAATATAGTGAGTTATTTTATGAAACAGAAGTTGCAATAGTCTATCCTACCCTATTGTGAAGTATATCCGAGTGAAATGGCTTCCATAATGAGAAAAAAAGTAGAATGGGACAAGATTTTGTCCTGTATGTCATTAATTTTAATCAAACAACAAAATACAAACAGAAAATCACTCATTGCTGTTGAACCGTTACTATCCCAAGAGGATTTATGAATTGCAGTGAAGCGACTGAAAGGGTTAGTTCACCCTAAAATGAAAAAAAATATCCCATTATTCACTCACCCTCAAGCCATTGTAGGTGTATGACTTTCTTCTTTCAGCCAAACACAATAGGAGTTATATTAAAAAATATCCCTGTTCTTCCAAGCTTTATAATGGGAGAGAATGGTACATTAGATTTTGATGCATCCATCCATCCATCATATAAGGAATCCATTCGGCTCCAGGGGGTTAATAAAGGCCTTCTGAAGCTCAGTTACCATTCACTCTCATTATAAAGCTAGGAAAAGCCGGCATATTTTTTAATATAACTCAATATAGTGTTTGCCTGAAAGAAGAAAGTAATTTACACCTAGGATGGCTTGAGGGCGAGTTAATAATGGGATAATATTTTTCATTTTTGGGAGAACTAACCCTTTAACTGACGCTGATAGATCACATGATAATAACAACATGACGAATGTACGTCCGGATTACATTCATACTACACTAGGGCTGTGTTCAATACTTCAATGCGACGGTGTATCGTTAATACTGCTTGTCGATATGAGTATCGATTCTGCAGCATGTGCGCAGCAGTGGACCGCACTTAAAGGGGCTATGTGGAGTTTTCAGCGGCATCTAGCGGTGATGTTTCAGATTGCAACCAATACGTTTACAAGCGAGTGCTCGTGCGCATGCTTTTATTATTTTTTATTATGTGGAGTCTGTGTTGTGCTGGTCGTTTCTTAGTATTAGCAGACTCCATGTCAAAGTTGCAGTGTCGTCGCTGTTGAGTGCAAAGTCAGTAGACGAGGAGAGACGCTCGGGAGCGCGCATGCAGGTCTCAGTCACGTCACTGGATTTCGCGGCAAATCCGACCCGGAGACAAATTGCTAAATTGCAATTGTAAATTGCTTTTTATCATAATAACAACTGTCCATCCATCCATCCATCTTCTTCCGCTTATCCGGTGCCGGGTCGCGGGGGCAGCAGTCTAAGCAGAGATGCCCAGACTTCCCTCTCCCCAGACACTTCCTCTAGCTCTTCCGGGGGGACACCGAGGCGTTCCCAGGCCAGCCGAGAGACATAGTCTCTCCAGCGTGTCCTAGGTCTTCCCCGGGGTCTCCTCCCGGTGGGACGTGCCCGGAACACCTTCCCAGGAAGGCGTTCAGGAGGCATCCGGAACAGATGCCCGAGCCACCTCAGCTGACCCCTCTCGATGTGGAGGAGCAGCGGCTCTACTCTGAGCTCCTCCCGAGTGACCGAGCTCCTCACCCTATCTCTAAGGGATCGCCAAGCCACTCTGCGGAGAAAGCTCAACCAAAAAAAAACAACTGTATTTAATGATATAAGTAAAAATTATAATAAATATGTAATATAGTGGGCCTACACATAATTAGCAAAACACTCTCTATAGCTCTTTTTCTAGCCAAAATAACGAGCTATATCATGGTCATTAAATGGCTTTCCTGAGGTAAATGTTATGTGACATAATTGTTCTCCAGCTGTTATATTGACCTCTTTGCGTGGTTGAAAAACACTGATTGGTCGATATTATGTATGAGGATTAAACATTTCAGTAAATTGCATTGAAAAATGGATATGTGCGTGAGTCTCACGGTCAATGCGTGAGAGTTGGTAGCCCTCTTTTCCTTCAGACAGTGACTGGCAATGAGTCTGATTTTCAAAAGAGACAAGTTTACTAATATTAGTCTCGAATTTCCCCGGCTGAAGATAAATGCTCTGCTATGATCTATGGACCGTTTTGAGAATACATGAAGCAGAGTTGAAGGGCAAGCAGGGTTGGCAGCAGAAAGGGTACGTTGGATGAATCATAATTTAGGGGATTATTAAGATTTCCTACTTTTAGCACTACTTTTGACTAGGGCTGGGTACCGAGTCTCGATACTTTTTAGGTGCCTCGATACTATCGAGTATCGAAAAATGACATGCTGTTCGGTTCCAGATTTCGATACCTAAGGAGTTAACTCGTCAACGTCAGCGCTCAAACAAATACATAATGCACAACGACACACATGAAGTCGCTCACGCACATACACGCAAACTCTATTCACACGAAACGCGCGGAACTCTCCGCGCACATACTTATGTGCGTCGAGAGTTTGTGCGCGCGCTTCTCATAAGTATGAGACGCGAACACACACACACACACACACACAAACTCTCCGCGCACATATTCATATGAGACGCGAGCACACACACAATACCTTAAAGATGTGGAAAAGTCGATCAAAAGTGTGGGTACATTTCTCCAGGCTCGATGCCAACAGCGCGCGATGCAGTATTTGCGGTAAAATAATTGCTGCAAAGACCGGTACCACGACAAATATGATGAAGACCTTGACAGTGCACGGAGTAAACATAAGAGAAGAAAGTTGCTCCGTCTTCGACTGGTAAATGAAGAGATACCTTGTTGATCACTCCAGTGTTTATATTGCAATAAATAATAACCTACTGAATGTACACTGCCGTTCAAAAATGTGTTGGTTAGTCAGAATTTTTTTTCAATAAGGATGCATTAAAGTTATCAAAGGTGACATTAAAACATGTCTAATGTTACAAAATATTTAGTTTTTAAATTAATGCTTTTCTTTTGAATTTTTTATTCATCAAAGAATCATGAAAAAATGTATCATAGTTTCCAAAATATTAAGCAGTAAACTGTTTTCATATTTCTGAAGGGTCATGTGACACTGAAGTAATGATTTTGAAAATTCAGCTTTGACATCACAGGAATAAATTACATTTTGAAATATATTCAAATAAGATTTTAAAATGTGTTATGTAATCTTGTTAAAATGGATTTCATAAAATTGGTATCGAAAAAAGTATCGTTAGGAACCGGTATCGAAACTGAGGTATCGAAATTGGCATCGGATCGAAAGATTTTGAACAATACCCAGCCCTACTTTTGACGACACAACACGACATCCACTCGCTATTTAACCTCCTCACCCACAGGAAATCGATAAAACCCTAACGCTATTGCTGTATATCTGGCAGCGCAACCCCAAACACAACACGTTTTCATCATCGTTTCAACTGATCAACAACAATGTTTTAAACTATGTAACGTTAACTGTTCCAGTCAATACTAACCAACTGCAGAACCGCAGAACCATACGTCATAGCAGTGTGAGGACGACAGCGCCAGCCTGACAGTCTGATGTCGGAAGTGGGCGGAGCAAGGCGTTATTTTCAAACAACGTTATTTTAAAGATTTTTTTAAAATGATTTAATGGAAAATATATATTTTATATATATATATATATATATATAAATATTATAAAAGATACGAATTATGTTTTATCCTATTAACAAAATATAATATACTAGCTAGGTCTATAATATTACTAGTTTTTATAAAGTTAAAATTATACTTTATCCATTTGTTTTGTTTGATTACAAATATTCAATAGGCTAGTAATTCAATTAATTAAATAAAAATACAAAATCGAACTAAAATTTTTTTTATATAAAACAAAATCAAACCAAAGAAAATAAATCTTATAAAAGTTATGCAGGCACACAATTAACCATAATTGTCAAGTGACAAATAAATAAAATAAATAAAAACTTGCGTTAAAAAAAAAAGGCGCCCTTTTTGTTAGCAGTATTTTTAAACCATCAAGATGGGACAAATTGAATAAAAGAGCCTTTCATGTTTCGTTTCTAGTTCAAAGAAGACAATGGAAGTTTTTCTTTACGAGTGTCATGACGAAAGGCGCCTCAGGATTAACGCATAGAGTTTTGATTTATTTGTCACTTAACAATTATTGTTAAATGTGTGCCTGCATAACTTTTATCATTTTATTATTTAAAAAAAACTTTATCAAAAAGAGAGATTTATTTATTAAAAGTTATAATAAGAAAGAAAGAATAATATTAAGTTCAATTCGGAATTGTTTATTTATTATTCAAAATAATAATGTTCTTAAGAAAACTTTTATAAGTTGTAATAACTTTTATAAGATTTATTTTATTTAAACGATTTAATTGAAAATATATATTTTATATATATATATATATATATATATATATATATATATATATATATATATATATATATATATATATATATAAAATAGTATAAAAGATACAAATTATGTTTTCAGATTTATTTTCTTTGGTTTTATATATATATATATATATTTTTTAGTTCGATTTTGTATTTTTATTTAATTACTATTAGGCTATTTATTTGGAGCTGGTACAGCTCAGTGTGTGATGCTTTTGCTATTTCAGAGGGGAAAAAACACATTTTATTTAAAGGACAAGTTCGGTATTTTACACTTAAAGCCCTGTTTACAGACCGTATCTGATGAAATAGAACGGTTAAGATTAAAATTTGGACACATGCTCCTGTCCTGAGAATTTTAGTTTTATTTAGCGTTTGTGGACCTATTTTGCCAAACGCGTCACACCCAGATTCTTCCGTTGAGAGCTTGAATAATAGACACCAGTTGGTGGCGATAATGCACCTTTGCCGATTGCAAGCAAACCGCTGGCATTTCATTTAATACACAGAAGAAGCAGAAGAAGAAGCGGCGGAGTAATACCGTACCTCACACAGCACATTCAATACAATCAATGGAGTTGGACAAACACTACGATAAAACCTGTTGGAATGCATCTTTTTCAGCGTTTTTTTTTTGGGCCCGTATCAGTGAACACCCCTGACCACTCGGTGAGTTTCACGTCTTTGTAAACGAAAGTTTAATGTGTTTTAGGAAGGAATCTGCCAGTGCACATAGACAACCATTGTGTGGGGGTGGGGGGGAAGCGAAATAAACCCAAAATTCTCGGGACTGGAACATGTGTCCAAATTTTAAACTTAACCGTTCTATTTCATCAGATACGATCTGTAAATAGGGCTTTAAGTGTAAAATACCGAACTTGTCCTTTAAATGAACCATTTCTGTTTTTTCAGTCCATCATAGAATTATGTTGTGTATGGTCTAAACATGCTTTTCAATTAAATCAAATGTTCAAACACTCAAGCTTTGTTTTAATTTTTTTAAGCTTTGTTAAATTTACATTTGTCATCATTTGACAACAAAACAAATGGATAAAGTATAATTTTAACTTTTAAAAAACTATTCATATTATAGGCTAGTATATTGTATTTTGTTAATAGGACAAAACATAATTCGTATCTTTTATCATATTTGATATATATATATATATAAAATATATTTTTTCCATTAAATTGTTTTTAAAAATTCGCACTTCCGGCATCAGACTGTCAGGCTGGCGCTGTCGTCCTCACACTGCTATGACGTATTATTGTGAGATTACAACCCCTTCACACACAGGCAATAAAATGTTATTAATTTTAGTAGAAAAACTCCACATAGCACCTTTAATATTAAACTCATTTATAAATATTACTCTGTAATTATAATCTTTAGATTTAATTGTTATATTGATATATTTTGTTCATTTTGGGCCAGATTTATGGTCTTTTATTAAGGCTCACATCATACCCTGCTTTAAAAAAATATATTTGTTGTTTTTTTCTCTCCTGTGACAAATCTTATCATAAGGAATATTAATTAATCTGCTACTTCTGTTAGCTAAATTTAGTATTCATAAATGTACATTTGGAGGAATTAAGCCTTTGTTTTTAAAATGTTGTAAAATGTGTTTCCATTTGTAAATATCTTCATATTTTTATTTAACTTGTAAGTTTGTCACTTTTTATTTATTTATGTATTTGTCTTTTTATGTTTATTCAATGTACTCCCCTGACTGTAGTTGTAATTCTTTAAAACCAATAAAGAAATGTATTGGTTTATTGGTAAGCTATTGTATTACAGCATGTCATGTTAATGGGTAGTACAAACAAAGGTTTGTTGTTCGTTCACTTCACACAGCATGAACTAATAAGAAAAAATACTTTTAACTTTTACATTTTGAAAATATATTAATACATGTGTAACCATACTGTACTAATGCATCTCATTTAACTGTATTATGTGACAATATTATTTATTTCAAGTTCATATGTTACAAAAATAAATGAAATATATAGTATGGACATTTATTTAATATCAAATTTAATAATTATAATCAAACTAAACATTTAATGCAAAGCCTCTGTAAACCATTAAGACATCTGACAACAGAACAAGAATGACGTAGAAATGGCGAGTTGTCTGTAATATTTATGTCATGGTCTGCTGTAATAATTTATATATTAAGTGTTTATCTCATAAAAAAAATATTGAATCAACATATCTTTCTCATTTTATTAACGAAACTTTAATTTGTTTTCATTCTATATGTTATAGAATATTTTTTTCTTGTGGTCAGTTACTCTATTCAATTACTTTTTGGGTTAGGAGAAGTTAAAGTTAATGTGCTTTGTATTTATTATTAAATAATATAAATTATGAGTGCTCATAAGTAAGCCTTTTTTTTCTCATTCTTCAAAGCAAATATATTTTTAATATTAATCATATTAATTAGATTTTCAGTGATGACTTTCTGCATAAATGCCATGGCACATTTTTTTGTATAAAGTTTGCATGTTTCTTACAATTATTATTAAATGTCTTGGTTTTACCAATTTCTAATTACTTTATATTAAATGTTTATTTTGAATGTCATAATTACTATAATAAATTGTACATTAAATGTCACAAGTATACTCTGTCTCCTACTATTGTAACCGTCATATACATACATAATATAGTGTGACAGGTTAAATTAAATGTAGCTATAGACCTTATAACAACAGTTAGGCTACATAAGCAATTATTTAACAGCTTCACTTAACATATAAACACTGCATACCTCGTTTGGCTGAAACAGCACAGGCACAGCTGAAGATTTCAGAAGTCGTCTTGGCTTCCCCTTCTCCGGCTCGTAATGCTCGGAGGAGAAATGTTCACTGCACAGCCTAGATCTCTCGATTTTTGCCATGGGTGTTTTTACATCCCAGCGAACCGCGAGCAGCCACAGCTTCAGTCGCTCAGGGTCATTTACAGGGAACTGGTGAAATGTTAATCTTCCATCTCCATTCGATGGCGGCTCTCGTAATCTTAAGACTTTATGTTTTCTGAAGCATCCTGGATAGACGCACGAACGCACCATTATAAGACGAACAAATATACAGTAGTGATGGACTCTTTCGAAACACTTCTTCATGAAGCTTCGAAACCTTTACGGATTCTTTGTTTCGATTCAATCAGTGGTTCGGAGCTTACATCAAACTGTCAAAGTCACGTGATTTCAGTAAACGAGGCTTCGTTAGATTTTTATAAAACGTTTGCAGTGTATTTGTAAGATATGTTTTATGCATGTTTGGCCTGTATTTTTGTTGCATTTCCACTGTTCTGACCAGCAGGGGTCATCAGTGTGTTATGTTTCGAACCAAAAGTGAATCGTTTTGCGAAGCAATTGGTTCAATTGATTCGAAGCTTTGAGAAGATTCGTTTCACCCATCACTAGCATTATGTCGCCACAACACACATACAAAAAAAAGAGTCTTCTTTAAATGTCCCAGCATATTTATAATTTGGTGAAATACTTATTTAATATAATAACCAACGTATTCACTGGAGTGGTCCATATTCACGACATAAAGCATTTACATCATTTCCATAATAATAATAATGATGACGTAATTTGACTAATTATTAATTATTTTTAATGTCATTTGACGTATTTTGATTATACTTAAATGAGGTATTCTGCGTGGAGCCTCGTTTGGGTGGTGTATTTTCACTTCATTGGACGACATATTAATTATTGTGAAGTTTGAGTCATTATTAATGTACTGTAGAAAACATCGTGTGAACGAGACTTTTATTTTGATATGTGTTGTGACGTCATAATTCTGCACCAGACTTGGTGTGTTTGCTGAGATTTGGCGAGAGAGAGGTGTGTGTTTTGAACCCGAATTGAAGATGTTTAAAACGATTCAGAGCTGGGAGTTTTTCTATGAGAAGTATTGCAACAGCGTAATAACGCCATTTAGCAACAGTAAAGATAAAGAAATGGTGCAACATTGAGTGTTTAAATGATGTTTAAAACGCACCCGTACGAGTTAAAGAAAGAGTGTTTTTCCAGTTAATTATTCTCATCATCTTTAACATGACAAAGCGTTAAAACAAGTAGAAAACACTTAAGGTGAAACAACGACGATCTACTTGACATATAAATATGGAGTTTATTAAAGAGGAGAGTGAAGACATAAGAATTCCAGAACCATGCAGAGTGAAAGATGAAGATGAGGACCAAATAGGTTGGTTTCCACTTTAATTTCTAAGTTTCTCCTTAAGATCTTAAAATATTATTAATTTATCTAAACATCTATAAGATGTTTACAGTCATATAAACTGTAGGGCTGGTATCATTCAAATAATTTCGATACGGATAGGCTAACTTGACTTTGATACCGGTTCCTGAACAATATTTTTAAAAAACAATTTTATGAAATCCATTTTTAACAAGATTACATTGCATATTACCTAAAAAAAATAGATTCATAGATTCATACATTAAAGTCATAATTTCGTTTTTCCTCATTTAATTTAATTGAAAATTAATGCATTTAATTTCCTACTGTAGAGAAATGTTGTCGCACGTTGAAGTCGTGGGTCTTTCATTCGGAGAACTCTCCTCATGTTTGCATAATGATGCATTTAAAAGTTAATGACCAAATACATTGTTATAAAAGTTCACAATGCTTTTTTAGTTAAATATAATGTGGATAACATTTAATACATATATTTTTGCCAGGTTACATAGGCTACTGATTATTAATCAGTAATCACTCAAACCCCTTTATCTTAATAAAGCAATGGGTTGTGGGCAATATTAGCCGTTAGACGGAACTGCACTTCGGATTCTAAATGGAAAAAGTAGACCATCCGGGTAACTTTAGAATACTAATTTTAACATACTATGATTTGGAACACACTAATTCTATTTTCGAAAACTATTTAGGACGGATAGTATGCGAATTATGACACCGCATATGTTTGTATAACGTCTTCGATTCCTCCTTCTACAGCAACTAATGCAGCATGTCAAGCACAAAATGGGATAAAACCACTGATCTAGAGAACTGGATTGCTCATGACTTCATAAACAGCGAAGCCTCCGCACCGCAAAATTGGTATTCCCTAGTGAGCACTGGCGTTCTGTTGAATTAATAGAAAATTATATGATTTTACTAAGAAAACATTTGGGCAATTCCACGCAAATGTCATCCTTACCATGAAAAAATATAATTTTTTTACCTAAAGATCAAAACCCTTTTTAAGTTGTCCATTTAGGTCTGCAATCTACTGTAGTATTAATGTGCTGTATCAGAAATTGTAAGAACATTGCCTTGTTTTTCCACCACATATATGAGAGTAACTTAAATTGTTTATGCATTTAAAGTAAATGCTTAAATTAAAATTTAAACTAACCATATTTCATGCTTTCAAAAGATGGATCAAAGACCCCCTTTTTAAAACTTTAAATTAACATAAAGCATTTTGCAGAAAGATGGAGGCATGCCTGAGAAATAATACACATTTTTTCATAACAGTCCTGCCTGTTGAATTTATAAGGGGTGTAATTAAGAGGTCACGACGCTTCAGTGCTCTGTCATGTCCGTAACGTTTTAAAGATTAAAATATAAAAATTATAAATACAAATAACTTGAAACTTTATATGCAAAGCTAAACTATGTTTATGCTTATTATGATCGACATTTCATCCCACTACTTTGTTCTGAAAAACCATTATAATGCGTTACGGACGCTTCATATTAAATCATATGCATGACTATTGCTGTGAACGGTGTCAGGCTTAGGCCTACCATATATCAGTGCATATCCAATAATCGCAATAATATATGTGCTATGTTTTAAAATGAAAAAATGCCTCAACTTTCAAATTCAGTCGATTTTATAACAAAATTCAAACAATAGAAGCCGCTCTTTAATAGCCTACGGTATATATCTGTATAGCGCCTCAGTGTAAGCGGCGGATAAAGCGCACATGAACCGATCTTCTCTTCCTCTTTGCCTGTTACAGGACAAAATATGAATAACAAAAGGTATATGATACAGCACAACTTACAGAAGAACATGTGTCTTATAGGAATAGGCTAAGCGTTTTTCCCCTCTTGGTTAAAACATGAATAGTCATCATAATGAACTGCACAAACTGGCTGAAAACCGTGTGATCATTTAGACAAAACATAAAGCTCGTTATTGCGAGCGACTCACACTACGGACAATAGTGTCAATCAGTTAACCGGACTGTGGAGAAAAACCTGCGATTTGAGCTCCTATATGATAAACATGAATAGTTGTTAATGTATTATAGCAAGCAGTTATGTTAGTAGGAGAATCATGGTCTCTATATTGAGTCTTGAACAATGCACACGCTTGTCAACATGATGAGAAATAGCCTTATAACCATTTGAAATAGAGCGATTTAGTAGCCTATAATAAAGTTGATTAATTGTGCAATTTTACCAGACTGGTATTAGTGCTGCCGTGATTAGTCGACGGCAATTTTTTAGTCGACGTGTCGTTTTACTATTATTTACTATTATTTACCAATTTATTTTTGGTCTCCCGTCTCAAGCGGCTCATTGTAATTCACCTCCACACACCAGTCTGTGCGCGATGCGCGCCCTGCTGGTTAATCTGCTATCCTTTTCCTTCACGTTCCCGCCCCGCCTTCACTGCTTTGATATGAAAAATTGCAGAGGCAGGTGACGGTGCTTTCACAGTGGGCTTGTTTGCTGCGGTCCGAGCGCAATTGATCCCGGCACCCCCCGCAGCGTTGGTCTTGTTTCACACTCAACTTGATTCTACCGAACCCTGGTGCGTTTGCATCTTACGTCACCGCAAACGTGCACGGCACATGATAGAAAACAGTATGCGGTCAATATATATATTTTTTTATCAATTCTGTGCTATTATGCGCAGCTGAGTGAACAACACAGGTTTACTGTGTGTGTGTGGCACATAAGGTGGCCTTCTGCTGCTTGCAAACAGACACTTAAGGTCACTTAACTTCTTGAACAAGTGCGCACCCGAGTCCGTGTTGCTTTCACATTCACGCGAACCGCGGCACGGGCCCGCAATGCACGCAAGTGTAAACGTGAGCTGCATAGCTGCGTGCCTGCCTGCCTGCTTTCAGTACGATTCATTATTAGGCAGAGCAAAGCGTAGTAGACTAGTCCAGACTCTTTCAATTCCAATTTGAATGATTTTGAATTTGATTAAAATTAAGTTACAGTTTATACAAATTGAAATTCACTTTAAAGAAAGGCTTTCTACAAAACAAACTTAATCTGAAGTGGTCAAAATCATGTCCATTTATTTCCCGATGTATTGCGCATCTTATGATCTTACTCATGCTGTTCACTTTTCATATAATCAACATAGATTAAATAAAAAAATTAAATTATTTTATTTAAACATAAATATGAAACTAAATGCATTTATTTAATGACTTTGCGCAGTGTAATTCACAGAATTACTCAAAAATATTTTGCCACTTCAAAGTTAGAGATTGTTTTTGTCACGTCCGTAACGAATGTGTATTTCCCTCATATTAAATATAAAACGCATAGGCTATGCAGACTGATATTTTTCAAATTTCTGGACTTCTTTATTAAGGGAGTATGATATAAACAGACGTTTCAATATATTGGTATTAAATGCATTTTTGGAGAATTTATATTTCAAGTTTTGACTGCAAATGTCACGTCCATAACGCTGGAATTGCCCATTACCTAATAAGACACTGTTTTTATATCTGAAGTCTCCCTGTACATTCTTACAATGCAAACGTCCTAAGCATGTAAATGGTTATTTATTTAAATTAGGGAATTTCCCTGCTTATTAAAAAGTTTTGTTCATAATCATTACAGTAGTGAACATCAGCTCGGTGGACGGGCAAGACACTTTAGCCATAAGTATTACAAATGTCAAAGTGCGCTGAAATTGGAATAAAGATGTATGCCTTATAACCTGAAATTTAACTTCTAACCTATTCAGACATATAACACTGACTGCTTTATTTCCAAGATGTATGGTAAACTTTGAATTATATAGTGCAATATTACAGAGGCTTTTATTGTAATTTAAACCAAATTCTGCAACTAAACAACATAGATATGTGTTCATGTTTAATATTTCCTCCATAATTAAGTACATTAAATCTATTTTTGTGTTTGGTCCGTTACCTGTGTCAGAAGTGAGCAGTAGGTCCACATCCACGATTTGAATAAATGACTTATCCTCTCTGAAAAGGCCATAAACAATACAGATAACATCTGAAGTAACAATTAGATTATATAGTAAAACTAATTCTGTGAAACGGAGACGCTTCAAATCGGGTGATTATGGGTCAATGTTTTGGCTGTAAATCAATGATGTCCTCTGTTGATAGGGAATAGAAAGATGGCCGCTCGAACACTTCCGTTGGCTTCAACGCCTGATGACGGTTTAAAACGCAATAAGCAATCCAGTCATTTATATAGATCAGTGGATAAAACATGCCTTTCTGTGCGTTAAATAATTGTGCAAATACCACTAAATTGACTAACATAAACCTTAATAAAACACATTTCATGATTTACTTTCTCTTCTCCCATAATTTGTGCGTCTGAAAGGTAAACTCCCACAACTGCATATGCAATAAGTCGCAAAAATAACTGACTCTGTCTTTTCATCACTGCGTGTCTTTAGTAAATTCTGACAGTAGGTTTTAACTCCAAAAGAGTGTTTGTGCTAACGCAAGCTGTTAGTAAATCTGGCCCCTAGTCTTTAGTTATTTGATGTCTGCTGCTTTCTTCCATTAAACTGGTGATCACCTCTATTTCTTGTTTCACCTTTCAGCCTTGAATTGATTTAACCATTTATTATGTTCATTTTAGACCTGATGCTGCTGAAAGAGGAAGGTCAAGAACTTAATGAAGTGGAGGAGAAAAACCATGAGTTCACAAGTGGAGAAAAATCAGTTAGTTGTGCAGAGACTGAAAATAATTCCTCTCAAAAAAGTACTCCGAAAACTGGATCATTCACTTGCCGTCAATGTGGAAAGAGTTTCACGCGTAAAGGACACCTTCATAGTCACTTAAGAATTCATTCTGGAGAGAGTCCCTTCACCTGCCAACAGTGTGGGAAGAGTTTCAACCAAAAAGGAAACCTTAAAAGCCACCTGAGAATCCACACTGGCGAGAGTCCCTTCACCTGCCAACAGTGTGGGAAAAGTTTCACCCAAAAAGGAAACCTTAAAAGCCACATGAGAATTCACACTGGCGAGAGCCTTTTCTACTGCAAACTGTGTGGGAAGAGCTTCACACACAAAGGGAACGTTAGGCACCACATGAGAACTCACACCGGAGAGAAGCCTTTCACATGTAATCAGTGTGGAAAGAAATTCTCTCAAAAAGTAACCCTTAATGGCCACATGAAGATTCACACAAGGGTGAACTGTTTCATATGTCATCAGTGTGGAATGAGTTTCACAGACATGGATCACCTTAACAGGCACCTGATAACTCACACCGGAGAAAAGCCTTTCAAATGCACTCAGTGTGGAAGGAGATTTCGATTAAATAAAAACCTTAAGAGTCACATGAAAATCCACACTGGAGAGAAGCCTTACATGTGCCAATACTGTGGAAAGACTTACGCACACAAAGTAAACCTTAAGGTTCACGTAAGGCTTCACACTGGAGAGCGGCCTTTCATTTGCCCTCAGTGTGGAAAGGGTTTCACACACAAAGGAAATCTTAAGGGTCACATAAGACTTCACACCGGAGAGAAACCTTACACGTGTCCCCAGTGTGGAAAGAGCTTCACTTATCAAAGAAACCTGAACAGTCATTTGCAGATTCATTCTGGTGAGAATCTGCAATGCTCTGAGTGTGGAAAGAGGTTTTCGGAGAGGATCAACTTCATAAATCACCTGCGCATTCACTTTGGAGAAAGGCTGTTTAATTGCGATCACTGTAGTAAAAAATTCCTTTTGCAATCTCACTTAGAGATACACCTGAAAAGTCATGCTGATGAGAGACCCCATTTGTGTTCATTGTGCGGAAAGGGTTTTAAATTGCTTGGCAATTTAAAATCGCACCAGAAAATGCATAGCGGTGTGAATGCCTGTACCAGAGCAAGCTACTTGAAACGGCACCAAATAATCCTTACTGGAGAAAAAACGGACAAGGTTTCACTTAGTGGAAAGCTTTTCACTGCTTCAGAGACTTCAACAAAAGCACAAGAAGGGGTGCATGCTGGAGAAAAACTATACAACTGCTCTTCATGTGGGATGGATTTCAGCACATCCATTTACCTTTTGGCTCATAAAAAGAAGCATTGTCAGACGTAGTCATAAAGAGCAAAGACCTCATTTAAAAGGTGTTTCTCCCAAAAGAGGCTCATTTGATTCAAGTTCTATATTGGAAGCTTCTAAGAGGTTAAAATATTAGTCCAATAAACTTGTCTGGCTGTGCAATACCAAAGTGTTGGTTGGGATGGTTTTTGTTCATGTGGGATTGTGGACTATCATTAGTGTGAAATTAAGCAAGGCAAATTATATCGCAAATATCATAATGGTAATAGTTGAAAATGAAAATAAAATATAAACATGTAAAACAAATTTTTTGTTAAATAATATAAGTACAAACAAAAATAAGAATTAAGGAGTTACATTTAAAAATAGATGAATAAACCACTGGGAGAAAATATATATAAGGACATGAAGTGAATTAAATTATGCAGATTACACAGTAATCTTTTTTTTTTCTTCCAATTAGTGATTTTGCTAAGTGATATAATGTGATATAATATCTTTAGTAACTGTTATCTTTTATTTTGTGTTAATTTACAGAGTTTACACAAAAATGTCTTGGTGATTTATGAAGCATTTTGCTTTTGGTTGTTTGTTGAACAGACTTGGCCTCTATGTTAAAGTACTGTAGCTAGGTGATAGTTAGCCCTATGTTGTAATTTATATGAACTACTTAACAGCTAGCAGATGTTTAGTTAAGCCAGTCTGTCTGCGTCCTGACCTGGGCCCTGGTATGTACTAACACTACTTTGCACTTACACTAAAAAGCCACATTTCTAGAGCGAAGACCAATGCCTTCCCATGAGGGATGGAGACGTCTTACTTTAGCTAGTCAGGTCTACCCCAAAATTATATATGAATCCTACCCTATTCTGTATTTCAGCTTTGTCAGTACGCAATGTTTTAGTATGAATTCAATGCAAGTCTTTGTACATGAGGCCCCTGGTAACTACAGACCAGTCTCTATTTTATGCACAGTATCAAAAATATTTGAAAGGTTGGTCAATGAGCAATTTAATGAATACATGAATAAAAACAACTTCACGTTGTTCATCATGCCTACTCTATCCGACATAATACACAGGGAAATAGATAATGGACATCTCCACGGAATGGTGTTATTGGATCTTCAAAAGGCATTTGATCTGATGAATCATGACAGACTGATTGCCAAACTTGAGGCCAGACAGCTCCACCTGTAGATGGTTTAGATCTTACCTATTAGGCAGTGTTGTGCATGAACGCGTTCAATGAACGACGTTCAATGAACTCGTTCATATTTTCGCCGAACGCTGAACTGAACGAATCACTTTTCATACAATGAGCGTGAACGAGAGCGGCGCTCACTCTGGCAGGAATGAGCAGCACGCGCAGTTCACGTTCACGCTCACGCTCATTTGAAAAGTCAGGTTTTACCAGGGCTTAATTTGAGCCGGAACATGTTCCGTCACCTCCGACATTGGATCTGGAACCTTTTTTATTGGATCCGGCACCTCCTGTGTCACTAAAATGAATTGCTTAAATGAAAATAAATAAATTACTGTTTGTGTAGTGTTCAATGTTTGTGACACACTGTTGCTGTTAGCCTCGATCGTTTCACTCAGGGGAAAAATGTCAAAAAGACAGGAAAGTTTGCTTAACTTTTTCTAATACGCTGGACAGTCAGATCCCAAACAAGCAAAAACCGTTTCCGCTGATCAAAAAGGAGACCACGGTGGACACAGTAGCCTAGTATCGATATCTCGTTATTTCGACATAATAAGGGGACATTCTAATCTGCATTAAGCCACATTAAGCGTTCGTATAGCCTAATGGTTTTCTATGGGAGGAAAATGCTTAACCGTTCATATTATGGGCTCATATGATTTTTATATCATAGTAGCCTATTTGTTAGGATTTTAGTATCATAATGATTAGGCTTATAAATGCACGCACAATTATCCGTGAACTTGATTTGAACAAATGCCTTTCAACACGTGCAAAATTCAGAATTAAATTAATGTGCAGAAATTTGTACAAATAGAGAGTAGGCTATGTAGGCCTACTATACTGTTGTAGCCATTTAAAAAAGCGCGTTTCATATTTGTTAAAATATTATTATGTTATTTTATTTTTTTTTCATTTAGGCTATGTTGATTTATGAAAAGTGAACAGCACGACCGAGATAGGATGCGCAATATGAGACATGGTTGGAGCGGGTCAGACATGATTTTGACCGTTGAAGTTGTTATAGAAAGCCTTTCTTTAAAGTGAATTTCGTTTTGTATAAATTGTATCTTAATTTTAATAAATTTTTCATCAACCAATTGCCTGTATTTAATGAATAGGCCGACGAAACAAATATAACGGAGGCGCCCGCGCGCTCACTTGTATTGCACGTGAACTAGTCTAGAGCACATCCTAACTTAACGAAACTCAGTGTATGCCTCACACAGACATGACAAATACATCAAATACACAAAGCTTGAGATGTTTTTAAACGAAATAATTCAAAAAGAAAAAGGCTACTCTCTGATAATCCATTATTAGGCTTATTTATGTGCATTTCTCTCTATAAGCGCGTTCACACGGAGATGGCGATCGTCAACTTTATCTTTGCAGCCGAGTCGACACTTTTAGAGAAAACACTTGTTTATTAATAAAAATCAATACACGCGTCACCGGATTTACAGATGCACGCACACATATTATTTCGAAATAACGAGATACTGTGTTGAGATAACATTATTATTAATAATAGTCTACATCTTTGTTAAAAGAATTTTAAAAAATGAACGTGAACTAGTTCATTTTTAGATATGTGAACTTAGTTCATTTAAAAAAAAAAGAACTATGAACATGAACTAGTTCATTATCATCTGTGTGAACTGAACTTTGAGCTAGTTCTTTTTAAGTATGAACGGGCACAACACTGCTATTAGGGAGGGAACAATTGGTGGTCTTAAGGGGAGTACTGTCAGCCCCTTGTATAGTTGAATGTGGAGTTCCACAAGGAAGTATCCTCGGACCGGCCTTATTTTTATCATATATTAATGATATGGCACACTCCTGTTCATGTGCACTATTTTGTGACTCTGCACTTTTAATGTCTCATAAACAATAATCCACTCTAGAGAGTAACCTGAGCTCTGAGCTATCTCCTGTAAACAACTGGCTGATTGACAATATGCTGTCACTACATTTTAATAAGATTGTGTTATCTTATCAAAATGAGCCTACTCGGAACATTCCCATAACCTTAAGGGGAACGTTCTATTTATGTTAAGAAAACTTTCTTGGATAACTAATAGGGAACGTTCCTAGAAGGTTCCCAGATTGTTCTCCTAACCTCTACATTCTGATGTCTGTACACATAAATAATCAGTCAACAAGCCACTTCTTTACATAGTTTATTGTTCATAAAACATAAAAATCTTATGAACCATGAATTAAATATTATAAAAAATTCAATATAACTTGCATTTAAAGAAACTATCTCAATCTCTAAAATGAGAAATGAACATTTTAAACAACGAACTTATTTTAAACAACAAACAACATCAAACAAAATCTACATCAATAGGTATGAAAATGTGGAATAATGAATTGCTGTGTGTGCAATAATGAAGTTTACTTTCTAAGTTACAAGTTTAGATTTAAGGCCACTCATCACTAGATGCCGTTGTAAAGTTACAAACCTTATTAAAACTAATATCAGCCTATAAACCATGTCAAAAATGACATGATAAAATTTTATTTTGCATGAGGTACATTAAATCATTGAAAATTAAAACAAAACTGACACGATTGCTTACCATTTTAAATGCCTGTGTGGGGCGAATTGTAGGACCATTGAAATGAGGTCTTTAATCTCACTGCCTTTAGAGACTTGTACAACTTCTGCATTGCCCCTTAGATATAGGAATCATATTATGTAAACATTGTAGCTATTAATTGGCTATTAAAGGATGACTGATAACTTCCCTATGATAATGTTACACATCTTCATGTGTTGGAAGGGTAGTTTGCCTTTTTTCCCTTTAAGGCCCTTTAAGGCTGGCATATGCATGTACGTACAATATGCATGCATGTTTGTCTGTTTTATTGATTTAATCTAACCTCAATTTTTTTTAAAAAGATACTTTGCATGGTTTCACAGACAGGTCTTTGATTAATCCAGGATTAAGCTATACATTAATTAGGACATTTAATTAGTTTTTTTAAAGGGGTGGTAAAATGCCATTTTCACAAGATGTAAAATAAATCTCTGATGTCCCCAGAGTGTGTGTGTGTGTGTGTGTGTGTGTGTGTGTGTGTGTGTGTGTGTGTGTGTGTGTGTGTGTGTGTGTGTGTGTGTGTGTGTGTGTGTGTGTGTGTGTGTGTGTGTGTAAAGTTTTAGCACAAAATACCTCACAGATATTTTTATATAGCATGTTTAAATTGTCATTTTTGAGAATTTGCAAAAACGCACCGTTTTGTGCCTGGCCCTTTAAATGCAAATGAGCTGCTGCAGAGGGCGGGGTTTCAAGAGCTCCCATGTGTTAGCAGCATAGACGGTAGGCTATATAAGATGGACACAGCGACCCCATAGCGTCAGGCGTACTGCGCTGTCTCAAACTGAGCTTGATGAAGTAGATGTGACGTGCGCAAGTCTTCTAGTAGCTGTGATGAGAGAAATCAGAAGAGACGGCGAGTAGGAGCAACTTTTGGTAAGTATTCTGATTAATTATTTTGTAGTTTTGCATAGTATGTTTTTATTTTAAAATGTAACGCCAGTATACTATATTAAGTTAATGCATAATATTAAGAAGCTATGTAAAATTATATGCAAGAACTTGTGATATGAATTACCCAATAGGTAAGGAGATAACATACTAGGCACAGGCTAATTATTTCAAACTAAATGCTAGTTAACATTAGTAATTTAACTTAAACAGCTAAGTTAATGTAAGTAGAATGTAAGTTAAATGGGTCATATTTATTTAACCGCCCAGGGAGCGCATATTTTAATTATAATTTAAGCACGGTGAAATTAGGCATTGGTAAAGATAACATGCTTGCTGGGCACATAATTAACATTACTCGATGCACATGATGTTGTATAACGTTAATGGCATGGTTAAAGGCTATATTGCAGGTTAGAGTACCCAGTGAGCCAATGTATAGAAAAATTATGTAGGAACTATATTTAAATATAAACATATACTTATAAAACGCTATTTAGGCTTCTGGAGTCGTTTTTTTGTGAGAAAATGTTACTTCCGCATTTGAAAACCGCCAAACCGGAAGTGATGTAACATGAGGGAGAGCGGTCAAAGTAAACAATAGGAAAGCAATGGATCGCAATGACAGTTCGGACGCTGAGGAAATTGTAGCCTAAATGTTTACTCGTATGACAGACCTCAGCCATATAATTATGTGCCTGATATGAAGCCAAGACAGTAGACAGGCCAGGATTAGACAAAACAACGGTCAGAGGAGACACATTGAGCTGTGGTGTGAGGAGAACAGGGCAGGAGTCTCGGTGAGAGAACAGTGTTAGCTTATAGATGTATTCACGTTAGCCGACGATATGTATAACACTATGCTCAGATCACAATATTGTACAGATTATTATCATGTATCAGGCAAAAGTAAAGCTATTATTTAGACCCTTACCTGCATGTGTTGTGTATGTCAGCCATTAGGAGACCGTTTCAAGAGGAAAAGGGACTTTATAAAGGCTTTGAATAGCCCCATTTGGTGACAATGAACAGAGATGGGACCAAGTCACACATGTGCAAGTCTCAAGTAAGTCTCAAGTCTTAACCTTCAAGTCTCAAGTAAGTCCCAAGTCTTAACCTTCAAGTCTCAAGTAAGTCCCAAGTATTTTTTTTCTTGGGCAAGTCAAGTCAAGTCACAGGCTATGTCAAGTCAAGTCCTGTAGTAAGTCAAGTCCAAGTCAAGTCACCTTATTATTGTAATTTTAACTGCAGAATCTGATCTTAATAAAGTGAAAAGACAAGATATAAGTAACTGTCAGTAAATGACAATAATTTGGATTTGCATTGTAAATACTCATGTTCAGTAAAATACATCATGCAATCAAACAAAATTGTAACTTTTTCACTTCTGCCAACAGTGTTTGAAATGTTTTCAATTTTCAACATTGAGTCCATAAAACAAATAACAGCTTAACATCCTAACAGACTCCTCTCTGAACACCTCCCTCTCTCTCAAACACAGTTTACGTACAACATTAAACTTGGTTACATTTCTCCTCCCTCTCCCTCTCTCTCTCTCTCTCTCTCTCTCTCTCTCTCTCACACACTCACACACACACTCTCACTCACTCACTCTCACACACACTCTCTCTTTCACACACACACTCATCTCATCGGTTATTGGTTGGAACACTTTATTTTGCCTTTGAGTCGTTGGTTAACACTTGTTGGTAGCAATTGTTTTTATGTACAGATCTCGGAGCCTAGGAGACGCGTTTTTTTTGACGGCATGATCATGGGGCGGGCATCTAGCGGATCGTTAGGAAAGATTAGATGAATATGATTATTTATGTTTGGGCCTTTTTTTGGCCTGAAATCGCTGATACAACCTTTAATGGCTACTTTAGCTATTATTACATTAGCTAACTAGCAACTAACCAGATAAAATTAACAAATTGACAAGCACTAACCGGGCAGAATGGCTCTTAAATGACAGACGAAATTGGAGGTGTTGTCTGGCTGTCCGCGATGTTAATGTTGTATGTCTTGCAAAGCGCTGTTTGTCTTTTGCCATCTTGTGAATAATTCTTGAAGCCGAAAGCGATGACCCGATCGGTACCCCTCCGGCTGACATGTTGATCTGATCTAAGTGGGCGTGGTGTGCGTAAAGTACGAGAGGGCATGACTGATGTCGTGATCCAGTCATGACAACGCTATTCTCAGCCTGCGCTCCAGCTGGATCAACTTTATTTTTTAAAATAATTTATAGATTTTACATTTAAACTGAAAACATGATGTGATTAACACTCAAGTCATTCAAGTCTTTGTGTCTCAAGTCAAGTCCCGAGTCTTTAACTTCCAAGTCCGAGTCAAGTCTCAAGTATTTTATTTTTTTGTCAAGTCACAAGTCATAAAAATAGCGACTCGAGTCCAAGTCACAAGTCCCCATGTCTGACAATGAATACAAAAATAATCACAATCACAACTGTCTTACTGTATAAAAACTTTATATGTAGAAACAGCCAACACAAACATAAAAATTCGGAGTATAGATTGAAAATGAACTTAATATATTATATTTATAATAATAAGTGTCGGCTGTAGACTAATAACAAACGCATAAATGCATTACATTACAAGTTTATGTAGGATATATATGTTAATTAAATGAAGACAAGGCACATTAAGACAGGTACATATGTAAGCATTTTGTAAAACAGATGTACAATAAGTGATCTCCGGATCCATGAGCGTCATGTTTCCCGCCGGCGGCCGAAACACAATCTGACGGCGGACCGGGCGACCCGATGAAGGAATCCGGGACAGTGAACACATATCGCCGTCATCATATAACTCCATGTCGCCGAGATTTTAATAATCCGGTCTTTAGTGAACGCTACACACTACCGCGTTTTTCAAAGCAGATGCAGAAGTGAAGTCCCGTCTCTTACTCTGCACCAAACGCGCACGGGAGATAGCACCATCCTTTTTCTTGTTCGAATTCTTCCGAAACCTGTGGACTCGATGTCCTGACAGGCCATAATTCACAATCATTTACCACGACGATGATTAATTGAAATACAATAACCACCGAAAACACACTGAATCACGACCGCTCCAACTGAATACCAGCCTACTCTGCACTGAGCAAACGCAGAGCCTGGCGGCAAACGACTCCCTGTCGTGACGTAATATGACGCGATGGTGGGAAAAAAAAGTTTTTTCAACACGGTCAAGGAAACGGTCACGTTTTCTACAAAATTTGTGCCTTTATGTCTTGCAAAACATTTAAAATCCTGCATTTACTTTTCATATGGTATTTTCATACAAGGTTATATATTAATTTTGAAGAAAAAAAACCCCTGCAAGATGCCCTTTAACATTAGACTCTTCACTCCCGCCAGATTTTGCTGGTGGACTTGCATGCACCGATGGCACCGCTTCTTTTGCCAGCCTAATCCACTCTCTTCGTCGAAATCCCATGCGAAATTCCATAAGATCTCCTTGGTTGGAGCTGTCCGGTGTGAAGTGTTACATACCACCGTGTGTCTTGTCACCGAGGAGGCAGCGAAATTGCTTCTCTTTGCCTGGACGAAACGTATCCAAGCACGGAAATCTTTGTGTTTCTTGTTTGGAAATCGGTGGACCCGATGACCAGACAAGTTGGAGTTGTTGCATCCAAAACAAACACAAGAATTCACCATTGTGACAGACAACTCAAACCTACTCAACTATAATGATAACGACAATCTCTCTTTTCTGTTACCACCTCTCAGACTACGTAAACCCCCACTGAGAACCAGGGCAGCAGCGCCTATGTTTGCCTGTCGTTACGTCATATGACGCGTTCTCTAGGAAAAGGGCGGTTTTTGGTAGCCTAGCTCAGAATAGGTACACTTTTTTCTTAATTTCTGCCCGTGGGTGTTGTAAAACATATGTATTCTTATGTATGTCTTTTTTAATTTACATTTTCATACAAGATTCTGTATAAATTAAGTTATACAATTAAATTGAAAGATGGGCTTTAATGGTCGCCGAATATAACCACAAAATGGCGCGTTAACTATTATCTACATCGCAAGAAAAATGGATGAATCAGTCATAAAAAAGTTATTCAGTAAATCGCTTTATACAAAAGCGTCTGCTTTGGCCTGTTAAATAACATATAGATAATAGATGGACAATAACGAATGTCATTAATAACATCTATAACTAATGGTTGCCCTTTTCATTTTTCTTTCCTCGTAGGTTCAAATACTATTGTTTAAACTGCACAGCTGCACTGTTATGGCTAACAACAAAGGTAAGTAGCTATAGTATCATTTAGAAATATATTATAAAATATGAAAAGCAACACATTGACCGTAAGAGAGAATAAAATAATAAATGAACCTTGTGTAATACCTATATTGTTATATTAGTATTTCAATTAACAGATAAGAGCAATTAATTTGTGTTTTATTGTATATCTGCATAACTTTTTTTTTTTTTTGTTCGGATAGACAGAAATGTAGGTCTTTAGTTTAATACATTATCACATTGGTAGACATATAACACTTTTCAATAGTCACTGCTCTTTCTCCCCTCACCCTTTCTCCCCTCCGTGCCATTTATGTATCACCCTAGCCACCCCCCCCCCCTTCAAAAATTAGATTTTTAGAATTATTATTATTTTTTTAATTGTTTTTATTTGTGTTTGTTTTCAATAAAGAAATATTTATTATCCAAATGATTGAATATTTATTATCAAAACACACAGTAGACACTTCAAGTAGACATACTTTGACAGAAATGTCATGTGGTTTTATTACTTATGGTTTAGAACTTCGTAATGATACATATTCAAAGTCAGTGGCCTACACAGTGAATATTGATAAGGGAGGTGTCAAGACACCATTAGATTAGATTTATCTTTATTGTCAATGTGTAGAGTACAAGTACAGAGACAATTCAATGCAGTTAGTGTCTACCAGAAGTGCAAAAAAAAGCACAGTATAGACGGGTCGTGTAGTATAAAAAGTAAATGACGTAGACAGTAGTATACAGTTAACCTAGTGGTATGGTTTACAGTAAGGATATGTGAAGTGTATTAACGGTAGCATTATAAGAGCAGAACCACATGGTCAAAGTCAAAGCGTTTATTGTCATATGCACAGTGAGGAAAAATACATTTCCCTGTACAATGAAATTCTTTCTTTGCCGTCCACATTGAATGCCCAGACAAGTGCAAAGTATGGTAAAAACACAGACACACACACACAAACAAAGTAAAAAAAAAAGATAAGAATTAGACTATGAAAATATTAAAATATAGTACGTCTATATATGCAATGTGCAAAGTGCAGCTCCATGATAATCCCAGAAATAACATCAGCAGATGTGCAGTATGAACAATATAGACAGATATGTACAGTATGTATAGATATATGTGCAGTTTAATAACAGTAACATTTTAAGAGTTGTGTGAGTGCGGGTGGGTGGGGGGTGGCACAACGTTGATGGCTAGCTCCTTGTTGCCCCTGTCAAAGCAGCCCCATGGACGTGGTTCAGCTCATCAGAAGGTGACGGTGGGCTTCCTCTGAACCTGCTGGTTCGGGTGAATTGAGACCTGTAACGCATCCTGGAGGGGAATGGGGTGAACACTGGGTGAACAGTCTGGTTGAGGTGAGATCCGTCTTTGGTGATGCTGTGCGCCTTACTCAAGCATCGCTTGCCCTGGATGGCCTTAATGGAGGAGTGTGAGGAAGCAGTGATGCATTGGGCAGTTTTCACCACCCTCTGCAGTGTGTTCTGGTCAGAGGCATAGTAGCTGCCATACCATACTGTGACACAATTGGTGAGGATGCTCTCGATGCTGCAGCGGTAGAAGTTCACCAGGATCTATTACACCTGTAATAGCAATGACATAATAATAACATAGCTGAGAAAATAATTCACCTCACTTAATTGCTTTGGTCTGATAGGTGGCTGTAAACATGTTGGCTATATATAATACAGACAGTGTTTGGAATAACGGCCCCTGGCTCACAGCTAGTGAGGAGGTGGGTTAATAACGATGTAAGCGATTATGATTGGCTAAGGCAGAGTCATGTTTCATGGTAGCCAATCAGAGACAGTGTTTTTACACACATGCCAGCACACGCGCCAGGCGCGTAAGGCGCCACACACACACACACACACACACACACACACACACACACACACACACACAACCGCTAAACAGATTTGACGGAGCAGCAGAGATAGCGAGTCAGGAGCAATCCGATGAAAAGTTGGTGGAGATATAAGCACTACTTCAAATTCATTGTGGTCAAAGGCAAGAACGTGCATGTAATGTGTACATTATGTCCAGGAGCTAAGATTTTGTCGACATCCGTTGTAAGCAACTCTAATTTAATGAAGCATCTCACATTGACACGCGCATCTACAAAGCTAGTGGCAAAAAACACAGATACCTCCACCACAGATGCGAGTTCGCCAGGTTGTTTTCTTGACCAGTTGTCTCAGGTTGAGAGAGTTTGATTTAATTTGCTAGAGTTATGCACTTTATATGGTGTAACTGTTTACTTTTCTTACAAAGATAATACTTGAAGTGCAGGATAAACCTCTTGCTGTCAGTCGACGTGCAATAAATATCGAAAGTTATGTACAAACACCCGTCTGTTCTACTCATTTCAACTGACGTGAAAACTGCTCACAAAAAATCCAAAATTCTTTGGATTATAGCAACTTTTTTTTTTAACAGTAACGCAAATAGTTACTTTCCCTGGTAACGAGTTACTTTTATTATAGAGTAATTCAGTTACTAACTCAGTTACTTTTTGGAACAAGTAGTGAGTAACTATAACTAATTACTTTTTAAAAGTAACGTTCCCAACACTGAATACAGAACACACAGATGTTGTCTGAGTTACCGTACTTAACTTGGCTTAACAGCCAAGTGACTAAGTATAACTAAACTTTGTATGTGCGCTGCCTTCACTGTCCTCAATCTGAGTTAAAAGTTCTTTCATACTTAGCAGTGTTTGTTACTGAAAAAACTTGGAAACAGCAACCACCAGCATGTCTGAAAAAGAGAAAAGATGACCAGCATCTTGGCTTTAACTCTCAATATCTAGCCTGGCTTAGTTAGAAGCCCACTCACCACGTCAAGTTGCAGGCTCAGAGTAGGTAGACAGGACAAGACAAACGTCACAAACAGACAACACTGAAACATTTGAACATTTGAGTGTAACATTTGAACAGAACGTACTGTATAATCACAAAAAATAACAGTTTAACCTTAAAACTTCATGTAACTGGTTGATAGCATTTGAGTAACAGCGAACAAAAATATGTTACTGAGAGGTTTTTCTCATGTGCGTGTAAAGGCAGGTTTCTCACAGCAAGTGAGAAGCGTGTCAGCTGAATGTATGTAAAGTCAGGTTTATTCAGCAAATGCTTATGCCCCGTTGATGCAGGCTCTAAGCAAAGCAAGTGTGAGCGATGTATGAACATACTGTATGTAAAGTCAGGTTTATTAACCAAATGCTAATGCTTAAGCAAGTGTGAGTGATAAATGAACAAAGGTAAAGACAGGTTCTCACAGCAAATGCTTATGCCCCATTGATGTGGGCTCTAAACAAAGCAAGTGTGAGCGATACACAGAAAGTGCTGTAAAAATTATTCGAACAGGAAGATGTGCACTAAAAACCCCATACTATTGGTGATGGAAAAGTATTAATTTGTTCATCCTCCTCCTCACAAGAGCCCCTGTTACTTTCTCAGTTTCTCGCCTTGCCAAATGATGAAGGCGTATCTTGCAGTACATGGAGGCTGCCATCTTAACCAGGGTGTGAACATGATTGTCCTCAACACTGGTCTCAAACATGTGGTTTTGCAACTCTGAAAAAATATTCTTGTCTGCACAATCACTCAGAACCTGAATTATAATGGCAGCTGTCACTCCTTTTCCTTGAGGAAGCTTTCCTCCACTGGTGTTCAGAAGTCTTTGAAAGCACCTTTCAGAGGCTTTACACACCTCCACAATGCTTGTTGATGGATTCTGTAAGCCTCCCCTGTTCTTCAGGAAGAAGCATGCATGCTGGAATCAAAACTCAGTGCAAGAGAACAGGGCATGCACAAGATTTTTCTCCATCTTTTTCACCACAAATCCGGCAATGTAATGGATAGCGGCGTCCTTGAACTCGGATATTGAATCGACATACGGTAGGTAGGATGCTGTAGTCGTGGTCAGAATTCAGAGGGAGTGCTGGTGTGACATCAAATTGACGAGAAGTTGGACCAACTGTCACTGCCAACATGTTGGTTCCATCTCTAATGAGACAGTTCCCTGTTCCATTTTTCACTTGATGTCTCACTAGGAGGTGTTTGTACGCAGCTTTGAACTGTTGGGTTGTTGTTGTAGCCTCCGCGTGCCCTAACTGCAGAAAAGAACAGCTCAAGATGATCCTGACTGAGTTTGTAAGTGAGGAGATACTTACAAGGTGCATCCTGTGCTTCAACCAGCTCTTTAAAAATGTTGGAAATGCTTCTGGAGCTGGCAACAAATCCAATGGGACCCGTTTTCCTAGGACCTGCATAAAGATGTCTCCCAGAGCTATCTCTGAGCTGCAGAAGGAACTTTTCAGCTCTCTCCAACAGACTCAGCATGTGAAGTTTGTTATAACTTCTCAAAGGAGCTTTGGAACCCTTTGCCAGAGGGTTCCTGCTGTTGAGAACATCAAAAGCTAAATCGATTGTTCTCAGAAATTCAACGGTTTCCTCAGAACCATGAAACTGAGGCCAGTGAAGCTCCTTGTTGCAGAATTCAAGAGCATCTGCAACACTGCTGCTGAAAACTTGAGCAGCAAGATTTACCTTCATCTTCTGATTTCTCCACAGAATATGTGCCATCTTCAGCTTATTACCCAGCCTCAAGCCCTCAGTCTCCTGAAGTTTGTTGAGGTCTTCTAGGTATTGCCACCTAATCTTTTTGCCACTGCCTGTCTGGAAAACACATCCATCAGCAAAAGCGTTCCTCAAGAGTTTCATCATGTGACACACGTCAAAAACAACATGTACAGCCTGCATTGGATTTGCAGGTTGAGGAAAAAATGGCCTCATGTTTCCAACTGTGATATTGGCTCCAAGAGCCTGCATCATGGTGAAGTGACAAGACGGCCCATCACATGTCAGGGAAATAACGTGCACTCTAATGTCATGCAGCTTGCAAAGACACTATGTGACAATATTTGCTCTCTCTTGTCCGCTTAACCCGTCAAGGAGAAAGTAAGCCACAGGGATTTTCCAAGATCCATTAACAGCTACAACCATAAGGACCAATGCATCCTTGTCTACTGGCAAAGAGTCATCAACTTTGCCAAATCCTATATCAACATACTCATGGAATTTCCATTCAGCATATTCAAAATGCTTTCTGATGGCCATCTCATCCATCATAAGAGCACAAACAGTCTCCTTACCATCTTTCCTTCCTTCCTCGACATGGGATTGGAGGGCAGCGAATGATGCCTCTGTAAAGCCAGGGTCTGCAGGAATGCTGCTGTACCAAGACCTGATTGTTTGAGGATGAGGAAGAACACAATCAAAGCTATCACGAACAAACTGATAAGCTTTTGCAGAGTAGAAATGGAGAGTCATGGCAAAAGATCTCAAATTATCAGAGATTCTTTGAGATTTAGTGTTGCACTTGGTCCTTGTAAGAATTTCTTTAGCAACACCGCTAAAAGAAGCCTCCAGCATATCAGCAGAGCTGGTGGCAGCTTCTCTTTCAGATCAGTGACAACTGAAGAGAGAGACTTCACTTTCTGTTTCAGTCTTCTGACTCTCTGCGCTTGAAGCTTCAAATTTTTCTTGTAAGGATGCCGCAAGCTACTTTGAACAAATGACACCTTCCTCTTTAGAGGACTGTGGGATTTTGTCAGTGTGTATGCACCATGATCTGCAGAATGGCTATGGCTGCAGCTGGCTACACTCATCTTGAACTGTCTGTGGTTCACTGTGAGTGCAACTGATGTAATCATGGTCATGACTGAAGTTCCTACGTTTATCAGCTTGTGTGTCAGAGTCAGTCTTACTAGCCGTTGTGTTCTTACCGACTCTGGTGTGCCTCACCTTGACCTTCACCTGGCAATGGGGGTAGAAGATGGTTGGCACCGCGTCTGGTTTAAGGGTGTTTCGTCCCTGGACAGGGATGAAACAGTCCTGTGTGAAGTGAAGGGAGCAGAGGCGGGAATACTTGTTTGGTGTCCAGCTCTTTCTCTTGACATTGTGTATCCACTGCTGCAACCTGTCTTTATCATAGAAGGGGAACCTGACAAGAAAAAAAAGCATATCACATTGTTCAAGAAAATGAATTCAATGGAAATTAATGTAATTTTCATTTAATGAATGTCATGCCATTCATTTCATCAAATGACTTTAATGGAAATTAAACCAAAAGGATGAGTAGTGATGGATTTTTTTTCTCAAAGAATCTGCATGCCATGCTACCCTAAAATGATCTCACTACCCCCCACCCCAGTTGAGAATCAATTGCAGTGACAATGCATAAGCTGATCTGTCACTCACATCCAACCAAAACAATAAAATGTGGCTGTGGTGGTATATTTAAATTGGTAAAAAAACATTCAACTGGGCACTATAGGCTTTTGTATGACACACACAAACACACACATTATGCACATACACTCCCTATATTCACAAATATTTTATTGTTGAAGCCATTCATTGAAAATAAACCTGTTGTTGTGGTATATCACTTGGAGTACCCTTTTTGTGATTGGTTTCTGAATTGCAGGTGTTTGATTTTGGAGATGAGGTCATGACTGCAGCTGCTGATGAGGCCGAAACCAGCACATCCAGTTCAAGTAGACTTTGTCTAGTTAATTTTAATTAACACTATTTTATATAACCTCTATATTGACACGGCTTTTTTGAAGGTTGTTGGTTTTTCTTGTTGCCTTTTTGTGCACTTGAGCTTAACTGAGAGTTTGTAGACGTTTAAGGCTGTTGTCGACTTTGATTTATTGCAATATTGATTATTCAAATAATCATAATCTTGCATTTTACTGATGGAGACAGTGGACTTACCTGAAAAAGCTTAACTTTGAAGAGCCTTGTCTCTTAGAACACATGTATGCTACACAGCAAAACATTTTCGCACGAGGGACAATACGCTAGCAACAAGTAAATTGAAGTAAATGGGAAGTTGAAATCACGAGAGAGAAAAAGGCAACAAACAGTTAACACACTGAATTAACAAAATACCACCTATAACACAATACTTGTCTTGAATGATGATCAGAAGTTTCCAAGGTCGAAGTATCATGGCTATCCAGAAATAAGGGCTTTGACTAACCAGGTGTTATCATAAAGCGCAAGAAAGCTGATCTTGAACGGCCAATGATGCATCAGAGTGAACTCACATTGATGTTTGTTTGTGTGTGTGTGTTTTGGAAATCAAATCGTATAGTATACTAATAACATAAAAATGTATATTAATATATTACAGTAATATTAATATAACATTAAAACAGTATAGGCTTGACAAAATAAGTGGCTAAAATCGACTTTAAAATATAGCCTACTTTTGGATTATAATAGTTTGAGTAGCCTATCTGCAGTTCTTAATAATTGTAGTCAGTTAGCTTAGTTTATTTTGAACATGTTTAATATATATCCTACACACACACATAATACAATCAAAAATAACAGATAAATAAGTACATGTACATCTCAGCATAATCTTCCAAAATTATTAAAAGTGATTCAAATAGGCACATATATGCACACATGCATGCATAAACGCACACATTTACCATTTTTTCTTCTTCGTTTCCTTCTATCTACATCACACCGAATAATAACCCATCCAAAACTGACTTATACAGTGGGGCAAAAAAGTATTTAGTCAGCCACCAATTGTGCAAGTTCTCCCATTTAAAAAGATGAGAGAGGCCTGTAATTTTCATCATAGGTACACTTCAACTATGAGAGACAAAATGAGAAAAAAAAATTCAGAAAATCACATTGTAGGATTTTTAATGAATTTATTTGCAAATTATGGTGGAAAATAAGTATTTGGTCACCTACAAACAAGCAAGACTTCTGACTCTCACAGACCTGTAACTTTTTCTTTAAGAGGCTCCTCTGTCCTCCACTCGTTGCCTGTATTAATGGCACCTATTTTAACTTATTATCAGTATAAAAGACACCTTTCCACAACCTCAAACAGTCACACTCCAAACTCCACTATGGCCAAGACCAAAGACCTGTCAAAGGACACCAGAAACAAAATTGTAGACTTGCACCAGGCTGGGAAGACTGAATCTGCAATAGGTAAGCAGCTTGGTGTGAAGAAATCAACTGTGGGAGCAATTATTAGGAAATGGAAGACATACAAGACCACTGATAATCTCCCTCGACCTGGGGCTCCACGCAAGATCTCACCCCGTGGGGTCAAAATGATCACAAGAACGGTGAGCAAAAATCCCAGAACCACACGGGGGGACCTAGTGAATGATCTGCAGAGAGCTGGGACCAAGTAACAAAGGCTACCATCAGTAACACACTACGCCGCCAGGGACTCAAATCCTGCAGTGCCAGACGTGTCCCCCTGCTTAAGCCAGTACATGTCCAGGCCCGTCTAAAGTTTGCTAGAGAGCATTTGGATGATCCAAAAGAGGATTGGGAGAATGTCATATGTTCAGATAAAACCAAAATAGAACTTTTTGGTACTAACTCAACTCGTCGTGTTTGGAGGAGAAAGAATGCTGAGTTGCATCCAAAGAACACCATACCTACTGTGAAGCATGGGGGTGGAAACATCATGCTTTGGGGCTGTTTTTCTGCAAAGGGACCAGGACGACCGATCAGTGTAAAGGAAAGAATGAATGGGGCCATGTATCGTGAGATTTTGAGTGAAAACCTCCTTCCATCAGCAAGGGCATTGAAGATGAAACATGGCTGGGTCTTTCAGCATGACAATGATCCCAAAGACACTGCCCGGGTAGCGAAGGAGTGGCTTCGTAAGAAGCATTTCAAGGTCCTGGAGTGGCCTAGCCAGTCTCCAGATCTCAACCCCATAGAAAATCTTTGGAGGGAGTTGAAAGTCTGTATTGCCCAGCGACAGCCCCGAAACATCACTGCTCTAGAGGAGATCTGCATGGAGGAATGGGCCAAAATACCAGCAACAGTGTGTGAAAACCTTGTGAAGACTTACAGAAAACGTTTGACCTCTGTCATTGCCAACAAAGGGTATATAACAAAGTAATGAGATAAACTTTTGTTATTGACCAAATACTTATTTTCCACCAAAATTTGCAAATAAATTCATTAAAAATCATACAATGTGATTTTCTGGATTTTTTTTTCTCATTTTGTCTCTCATAGTTGAAGTGTACCTATGATGAAAATTACAGGCCTCTCTCATCTTTTTAAATGGGAGAACTTGCACAATTGGTGGCTGACTAAATACTTTTTTGCCCCACTGTATATAAGCCCAGGAACCATACTGTCAGTATACAATACTATCCCCTCGAGTCATTTTCGTATCCATTCAATATATTCATTAGGGCCCAAGCCTTGAAAAGGCGAAGGCCCTATGGTTTTTCTTAGGATTCTTCTTCTTCTTCTTCTTCTTTATTATTATTATTATTATTATTTTACTACCTTTTGGGCAATTTTGGGGCCCTTAACGTGCTCAAAAACTCTGAAACTTTGCACAAATGTCAGAAGCCATCAGGGCCGCGCTGAAGCTGGTACCCGGGCGTGGCAGGGGGGCTCGGCAGCGCCCCCTGGAATGGGATTCAAAAACATGTCCATATATCAAACACGCTTGCATGTAATAATATGAAACTCGGTACACATATAGGATCTCATCGGGCCGAACAACTTTCGTGCTCTAAGTTTTACGCCAGTCCAACAGGAAGTCGGCTATTATGGGTAGTATGGAAACGCATGTTCTGGCATTTGAAACACTTCTCCCAGAGAATTCATCCGATGACCACGAAACTCGGTCAGCATGAAGTCAAGACATTGAGGATGAAAAATTGCCAGGGGATTTTTGATATCTCCAACGGTTTGGCCGTGGCGAGGAAACGAATTTATGGCGAATATTGGAAACAGGAAGTGTGTTATAACATCCTCATACATTAACTGATCTTGATGAAACTTCAGCAGTGTGTTCGCTGTAAGAGGCCGATCACATGGATGTGACTATTGTGAGTCAAAGTTATAGTGCCACCAACTGGCAGCAGGAAGTGTGTCACTTTCAAAATGCTTTGAAATCACCCTCTTATTTTTACCGATTTGCTTCAAACTTCATCTGTATAATGTAAACACACGGCAGATGTAGACCTGTGAAAGGATTATTGATATCTTAAATACTGTTGCCATGGCAACGCATCAAACTTTAATATTCTTTTTTGATGTTTTTGAGACTCTTAGCATGCTTGAAATTGCATGAAACTCGACAGACACATTACATTTATTGCCTAGTACACTTGTGCAAAGTTTCAGAAACGGGCGTGGTAAGGGGCTCAGTAGCGCCACCTTTAGTCAAAAATGGGGTATTAGTTTTACCTACAGTAACAAAAATCGGTATCTATATTTATCTCCCCGAGCCGGACAACTTTCTAATTGACAGTCATTAGCTCCGACCAACAGGAAGTCAGATATTTTGGTTTGAATGTGTACTTTTTGGAGCATTGCCCCTCTGCGTCTGTGTGTGTGTGTGTGAGGAGGGGGGCTAGTTTAGTTCAACCCTTTCTCTGCTGTGTGCAAAATCTCGGGCACTTTTGGGGCCCTTAACGTGCTCGAAAACTCTTAAAATTTTGCACACAGGTCAGAACCCGCGGCCATCAGGGCCGGGCAGAAGCTGGTACCCGGGCGTGGCAGGGGGGCTCGACAGCGCCCCCTGGAATGTGATTCAAACACTTGTCCGTATATCAAACATGCTTGCATGTAATAATATGAAACTCTGTACACATTTAGATCTCATCGGGCCGAACAACTTTTACTCTTAAGTTTTACGCCAGTCCAACAGGAAGTCGGCTATTATGGGTGGTATGAAAACGCATGCCCCTGGAATTTGAAACACTCTTTCTAGAAAATTCATCCAATCGCAACCAAACTCGGTCAGCATGACGTCAAGACATTGAGGATACTAAATTGCTGACGGATTTTTGATATCTCGAACGGTTTGGCCGTGGCGAGGAAACGAAATTATGGCGAGAAAAGAGAAACACGATGTGTTATAACGTCTTCATACATTAATTGATCTTGATGAAACTTCAGTAGCGTGTTTGTTGTAAGAGAGCGATCACATGGATGTAACTAATGTGAGTCAAAGTTATAGCGCCACCAACTGGCAGCAGGAAGTGTGTTACTTTTGACAAAAGTGGGGGGGTTAGTTTTACCTACAGTCACAAAACTTGGTATGTATATTGTGCACATCGAGCCGGACAACTTTCTGATTTACAGTCATTAGCTCCGACCAACAGGAAGTCAAATATTTTGGTTTGAATGGGAGAAAATCTCAGAATTTTGCCAGTCTCTCTCAGTGTCTGTGTGTGTGTGAGAGAGGAGGGGGGCTTTATTTTAACCCTTTCTCTGCTATGTGCGACTTCTCGGGCACTTTTGGGGCCCTTAACGTGCTCGAAAACTCTTGAAACTTTATACACAGGTCAGAACCCGCGGCCATCAGGTCCAGGCTAAAGCTGGTACCCGGGCGTGGCAGGGGGGCTCAACAGCGCTCCCTTTAACGGAGTACGAAAACTTGGTCCATATATCAAACACGCTTACATGAATTTGTATGAAACTCAGTACACATATAGATCTCATCGGGCCGAACAACTTTCGTGCTCTAAGTTTTACGCCAGTCCAACAGGAAGTCGGCTATTATGGGTTGTATGAAAACGCATGCCCCTGGAATTTTATATACTCCTCCTAGAAAAATAATCCTATCGCCACCAAACTTGGTCAACATGAAGACAAGACACTGAGGATACTAAATTGCGGACGGATTTTTAATATCTCGAACGGTTTGGCCGTGGCGAGGAAACGAAATAATGGCGAGAAAAGAGAAACACGATGTGTTATAACGTCTTCATACATTTATTGATCTTGATGAAACTTCAGTAGCATGTTTGTTGTAAGAGGCTGATCACATGGATGTAACTAATGTGAGTCAAAGTTATAGCGCCACCAACTGGCAGCAGGAAGTGTGTCACTTTCAAGATGCTTTTGACTAAAGTGGGGGGGTTATTTTTACCTACAGTGACAAAACTCGGTATGTGTTTTGTGCACATCGAGCCGGACAACTTTCTTATTTACAGTCATTAGCTCCGACCAACAGGAAGTCAGATATTTTGGTTTGAATGTGGTTTTGTCTCTCTCTGACAGAGTTCCCCTGCCATTCTGTGTGTGTGTGTGTCTGTGTCTGTCTGTCACCCCCCGTGTGTCTCTGTGTGTGTGGGGAGGGGGGGGGCAGAAAGACTCTATTAAAAATAGTATAAAACACTAGATGGCACAATATACCTATGTATACATGAGTTTTTTCTTTTAAACAAGTGTTTTAAAGTACAGTAATTTCAATGAATATATATACCACACTTCATAGGAATTTTCGGTGTTGTGTACTTACAATGGCTGCTGATTTCATGTGTCCGTTAAGTCCATGAGACTGTAGGGTGTCTAATTTTTCATTTTAGGTTTCAGAAGGGTGCTCACGCATACTTTGTGGTTGATATGTGCCATCGATGCGCACTTTTGCAGAACCCACACTGATGCAAGCTCTAAAGCAGACTTCTTCTGGACAGTCAAAGCGGAGTTACGTTATTGCCCGTCGTGCACAGGAACCCTAAAGGCACCGGGGTGGTGGTTTATATATATATATATATATATAGCTGCAAGCAGCGATTGAGGGCCCAAGCCAGTGGCACCGCCACCTTGGTGCCTTTAGTACAACTAAAGGCACCGGGGGGTGGCGGTGCCACCGGCTGGGGCCCGTAATCGCTGCTTGCAGCTATATTTTATTCTTATTGGTACAATTATTAAAATGGCAGAATTTGTTAAAAGGGATAAAATGGTACATTGAAAATGTTGTTGTTGTTACACGGGCGTCGCCATGTTGGATTTCAGCATTCCGCTACGTCACTGGCATGGTAAGCTACTCTGCTGCTAACAACACAAGCAGAGCAGCCATAACATGCACATAGTCTAGCTGACATGGCTGAGGAAACAGAAACCAACAGGTCTAGGGGGGGTTCATACTGTATTGCCCCTGGCTGTAGTAATGAATTGTATAGGGCTAAGGCAGCTGGGGTTACGATACATTTTCACATGCTACCTGACAAGGAAACCAGTCCTTAAGTTATGGCTAGCTGCCTTAAAACAGGCTAGCCCTCCAACAGCCCCTGGATTTCAAGTCTGTAGTGAGCATTTTTTAGCGACAGACTATTTAGAGAGTTGTACTTTCGATACAACAGGTTCACTGGTGAGGGTTAAGTCCAACAGACTGAAACCTGAGACTATTCCGTCAATGTTCAACTTTTCAGGCTATAGTACAGGGCAGACCGATAGACCAACGACAAGTAACGTTACTAACACCACCGATGCTATCTACCGCAGAGACAGGGTGCTGAAACGCTCACGTCAGGCCCGAGGACAGAGAAGTATGTTAACTGTTATCATGCTAGCAAGTATACTAAGCAAAGGGCTGGATGTAACGTTGTCACATACACAAAACGTACATATTCACTTAACGTTACACGCACATATAACGTGTAACGTTAGGCTTTATAGCGTTCAACAAAACTGAGACTGACACACTCGGCATTCATTGAAATTGAGTCACAAAACCAAGCTAGATACCAAACGATCCAACCTAGGAAAAGGGCTAGCAGCTAAACACGTTGGAAGCACTTTTGTCAAACTCCACAAGCTAGCCACCACTCCGACCATATAAACTGTATAAATAAATCATGACTCTGACGATATCACAAATCGATAATAATGCGTTTACTAGCAGCTAACTAAACCGCAGCAGGTCTGTAAACAGAATCCAACGTCCCTCTCTTCTCATCCTGAAGCTAGCTGATTTTTATCGTCTCAGGAAACATTGTTGATGCAGGGAGTTCAACTCGCAGAACTAACGTTAGCTGCTAGTAAGAGATATCTGACTGTGCAGTAACCGGCCGTGCAGTGTTTTGATTTTAACATTTTGGGTGCAGCTAACTTAACAAGCGATCCCATTGGATTAATTCGTCCAATCACATTTGACATTTTGACTCGATTTAACTCAATTTTCTAAAACGCACAGTACCTCAACCATGGTTAAGTATTTTCTCTAAATGCACATGACAAATATAAACAGTCTCTATTTACTAAAATGCATAATGTGCTTGTATACAATTAATGAGAGTGAATGACAGGCTACAGCCCTCCAACCTCCCACCACATTTCCCTCTTATAACACCATGAACCACTATTGCACCATTAATAATTGACTATGTATATTGCAAATACAATCTAATGCATATTTTAGACACACTTTTGTATTGTATGCAATGTTATGAGACAAAATTAATTGGTGCGTTATAATACATTAGGAAACATAAACCACAAGAAAACAATTACTAGTAGTACATCAGCACAATGTGTAGGATTCTGCAGTTGAGCGCAGTTGCTCTCCACCGACTGCGCGGATCAAAAGCATGATGGGAAACAACTTCCTGACGACACAGCTTAATGCTCATTGGCAGCGAATGTCAGCTGATATTTTTTTCCCTTAATTCCAAGAAGTCCACTAGCCTACCTATAGCATAATAAAAAAAAATTCTATAGTACTTTATTAGTAATTAGGACATGTGCTTTATATACCCTTTTATTTTCTTGGTTTAAAGTTCTGTTTGTTGTCATTTTCTCTTTATTGTATTGCATGCTTGTGTTAATTTTGTACATTGATATTTTTGTACAACATTAATCCATTAAATTAATTAGTCAATCAAACATGCTGACAGTTTTACAATAAGGCCTCATGTTTGTGTTTTTATCTGAGATCTTTATCTAGGTATGTCTTATTCCAGGAGTGCAGTAAACAAAACCCACACATGCTTGCTAATTTCTTAATTTAGAATGTGTTTTTTTTATATATATATATATATTTTTTTGAATATTAATTAGTTGTACACACTTTTATTTGTCATTAAACATGAAATCCAAATTTACATTAAGGTGACACACAATTGTGTAATATATTTATATGGACTATTTTTCACGTGAAAAAAGGGATAGTTCACCCAAAGATTTTTTTTTCTTTGGGTAAACTATCCTTTAGGATAGACATTGTGGTGGCAATTTTATGATATGCATTGATCTTTAGTAAAATATAGATGATTAAAAGAATGTCACATGTGTGACTCTCACTTGTAGTGAGAGAAGATTCTGTTTATGTACCTGGGAGGGCAGAAGGGAGAGACACTCCAGAGAACAGACGAGCAAGGACCTCTGACCTAGATGTCAGAAGGCCATTTGGTGCAGGGGGGCTTAGTGGGCCAACTAGTGACGAATCTAAACTAATGTTATGGCTTCCTTGTCTATGGAAAACTACTGTGAGGAAGGCTCTGGGGAAGAAGGCCTTGAAACTAAGATAAAAGCTAGTTGAGTCTGCCCGAGGGTGTGTCACTCTTCTGCACAGGGTAACAACTGTGTATTAGACTCCTCCTATTCTTGCAAGAATAAATACTTCTTTTTTTATAATTTGACTCTTACGCAGTGATGTTTGTTTGATGAATTTTTGCCACAACATCATTAAGTTAATCAGATGTGCCATGTCCCACTCTGAAATGTTTAACCCCTTAATTAGGGATAACAATGTAAATTTAATGCAGCATCTGTTTTCTCATTATGGCTTTGATTATAATAGGCATCCACAAAGTTAACAATTGTAGCAAGATGGAGAATATGTTACTAACACTATCAGACTCCCAGGGAGCAATCACATTAACCGTAAGCAAATAAATTGCTGAGAGAATAAAGAATGGTAAGTAAAAAAATATATAAAATTGGTTGCTTGATGATGTAAAAATAATGAATTTTATTTTTATTGATTGAAAATCGTTTTTTATAGACAAAACATATGCAGCATATATAATGCAACAAGTGAGATCTGCAACACAGAAACAAGGTAAGGCATTTTTTTTATTATTGTGTTCTCTTTAGCAGATACTACCCACTGTCCAGCATCTCTGTCTCAGTGTGGCCCTTCTGTTACTCTGTCTCAACTTCCCGCTCCACGTCCAGTATCTCTGTCTCAGTGTGGCCCTTCTGTTAATCTGTCTCAATTTCCCCCTCCAAGTCCAGCATCTCTGTCTCAGTGTCCCCCTCCAGCGATTGATAATCCAGTATCCCTTGTCAAGTGCCTTGTTGAAACAAGGAAAATAAATGTCACACAAACACACAATCTTCAATCCCCTTCCATGCAGTCAGAATTTCAAGAAACCCAACAAAGTATGAACTGTTTCTACTATGTATAAAGTTTATCTCTCACAATTTTAAACTGCTGTTTTCATAGAATTCACACACAGGACCACACTGCTGATGCTTGACCTCACACAAATACATCTGCATTTGTACTACAGAAATAAAATAGCATTTTACAAAAAGCTGGAGCAAGCCTTCAAAGAAAAAGGTTACAACATCACCAATGAAAAATTGCGCAAAAAACTTGGCAACATTATCACTACTTACAAAAGGGCTAAAGACCGGTGTCGATCAACAGGAGAGGTAAAAGTTACATGGGAGTATTACAAAGTTGGTGTGCTTTTTGTATTGAAATTACTGCAAATCACTGGGTTTACATAAAAATAAAAAAAAATCTAAAGCATCTCTATTTACATTGTTTTACATGTTTTCTCAAAGGAAATGGAAGACTTATTTGGCAAATCTGGAGTTGGGAGTGCACCATCAGGCACAATCTGCTCAACTCCTCTGTTCAACACGACCTCATCCCAGACCAAGTCCTCAATTGCACAGGCAACAGGCTCCCAAGAACAGCCTCTCCCAGAAGCACATTCTCTCCCAGAAGAACAACCAGGTCCCTCCACTGCTATGCCCTCCAAAGAAATGCACAGAAGGAGACAAACATCCACAGTCTGTGAAGTATATGAAGCGCATTCAGAGAGGAGAACAGCTGCTCTTGAGTCACTAGTGCGGCCTGACTTGGAGCACCGAAGAAGGCTTAAAGAGAGGCGGAGAAGGATGTTTGAAAAAAAATCTCTTACCTGCCTTGGAGAAATCCTTGAACAACTAAAAAAAATCCCAGGAAATGATAATCGATCTATTAAAAAATAAAGTTTAACCTGTTAACCTTCACCAGAGCGAGGACGCTCTGAAGCGTTTTTTTTTTTAAATAGTTCAAAGTTACTATCAGATTTAATGTTATTACCTTGACAAACTATACATCATTAAAAATATATAAGTCTCACGTTTCAGTATTTGACCACTATTGTATTCTGAGAAACTTATAGTGACAGTTATGTCTTAATTTGTGTCAGGATTTATGTAATGAAAAAATGAGTCGATACCTTTAATATGAATTATGAGCGTCAGCTGCTCCATTCAGAAAAAAACTCCGGTGCTGTTGTCTTGAGAACGCGTGACAAAACAACGTTCCTCAGGGCTTTTGGCTCAAAAATGTGCAGATTTGGAGAAATATTGATATATTATCATAGGTTTACATCATATTTCTATAGACAGGAATAATATTTATTGAATTTATATCCAAATGCGTCGATGTATACATAAAGAGCGCTGGATACTCTGATGTACTGTGTTTTCAATCCATACAGCAGAATGAGGGCGCTCTATGCACAGTTTTTTCCAAATATGAAAGCTCACGAAGAAGAAATAACCTGTGACCTTCCAGGACGTCACTGACATAAACACATAGACAGTATAGCATAAACACAGCTAACGTTAGCTTTCAGAGATCGCTATAACATGCAGATAAAGATGTTTTGAAGACAATAAACATGATTGCAATGATATTTGATTTACCTGTGTTCTTCGAGCCATGTCAGGTATTTTTATAATAATAGATTATATGTATAATCTAATGCTAATCGGTATAGACTTTACAATAGTGCAGAATAATATCAAATCATATATTTTCTGTCTGATTTTCTTTTCTGAAGCCAAATAAGCTCATAGAAGATTATTTAAAACACTCGACTTGCACTATAAAGTAAGTTTGGAGCTCAAACAGGGTTTTAATCTCATAAATTGTCGTGTATTGATGGTGTGCTAAGCTAACATGCTAGCTAGCTCTCTAGTTGCACCTGCCATCTAGCTGTTATTTTTTATGATTTTTTTTCTAAATCGGAATGCTTACTGAAATATTTCTTTATTTAAGAAAGGCATTTGATACAGTTTCAAATGTGAAGTGAAGATTATGAAAGAAATTAGGGGGTGAAACACCGTGATTAGCCAGTCGTTAGCGATTATAATGGAGACAAAGGAAAATAATATTTATGGCCATAAGCCGGCTGGAAAGCTGTAAATGTGTGCAGGAGAGAGTGACACTGAATGGGGCTCGTTTGCACCACAAAACAATAGAGACAATAGACTGAATAGATGCTAATAGATGACAATAAACACAAGTTTGCATTTTAGAGTCAATTCAAAATAAAGTCATTGGAGATGATCTTGAAAAACATTTAACAAAATACAGAGTTTTAGACTTATCACCTTCAAATTTTAAATATAACATGGTCAGACATGTGTCTTTAGCTGGAGTGCATTTCTAGAGTGCTGACGGGCCAACTTCAATTTAATTTTCATGAAGATGTTTCATAAAAATAAATTTCTAATAACTTACACAACTTTGAAGCTATTCATATTTTTTTTTTCATTATGACAATAATTCATTCTACATTTCCAATAAAGTGGCAGGTGTCAGCTTTCAAATGAGACCATACTTGAGCTTTTAGGACAAAGGGTCAATTAATTGAATCTTTTTTAGGTTGGGTATGCTATTTCTGGGGATTTTTCAAAAGTGGCGCTGAAGGCTAACAGGTTAACTATATAATCCATTTCCATGTGTATCATCATTTTATTGCTTATCACATCATTATTATAGAGAACACAAAACATTCCTCACTAGACAGGGGACAGTGGTTGACTAGCAGAATATGTCAATCATTTGATAGTAAGTGCTTAAAATAATCCTGTAAAATCCCATCTACCAGTTCACAAAACAGTCAAATCAAAAAGCTTCTTAAGAGAAGTTTAAATAAGTTCTTATTGAGGGAATTGTTGAAGGTGGAACAAGTAAATGTGATGTTCACAGGCGGCCACAGATTGCATCTCTATGATGTGATGCATCATTGTGAATGTGGGCTTCTGGTGGGTATGGGTCATCCTCCTTAACATCTGCCTGCTGATCCTCGTCAATTTGGTCATTGGATTTCAGGCAGATGTTATGGAGGATGCAACAGGCTGTGACTGCAGAAGAAATGTTCTGTACTTTTCTCATGTGCAGACATCTGAGTCTCCTAAATTTTGATTTTAAAATTCCAAATGCATGCTCAATAACTACACGCGCAGAATTCAGTTTCCTATTGAAGTGTCTCTGCCTTACAATTTAAGTGGCCATTGTCTCTGTATGGCTTTATAAGCTGAATCAAGAGAGGGTATGCAGAATCTCCAATTATATGCATGCCCTCAGGAACCAGGGAATGTGGATCTTTCTCAAGAAGGCGGCCTACCTCTGACAACCGAAATGCCCTTGAATCATGCCAACTACCAGGGTGACCCACACTGACATGACAGAACCGCCGCTGACTGTCACAGAATCCTTTAAGAATAACAGAATATAACTGTTTCCTATTGATTTAGGCCACAGGATTCTCACAGTGAGGTTTTACAATTGGAATGTGGCATCCATCAACTGCACAGACAGTTTTAGGAAACCCAGCTTTTTTGAATTCTGACTGTGATATGTGTAGGGCTTGTCCTCTGGGCCAGGAGATGTAATGTGACAAATGTGTTATGACAAGAGAACAGAAATCATGCAGGTGTGTGGAAACTGTAGATTTGGTTATGGTAAATATGTCTGCCACTCCTCTATAGGACTCTTGATTGGATAGAGTCCATAGAGAGGCAAGTATACTGTTTGTCAGCGGCACCTTAGTCTGCTGTTTATTCATGTAAAAAGGACCAAGTGTATTTATAAGATCCTGCATTAGGAAGAGAAAAAAATAGTTATCATATAACAAAAACATGGACACATACATTTTCATTGGGTGTGGGGGGGGGGGGGGGCATATGCCTAACATTATGTTTTGTTTGCCTACATACCTCCACATGCCCTTTAGAAAGTCTGAAATGACTATGAAACTCAGAAGGACTGTACAAATGGACCACATTCTCAACAAAGTGAGGAATTTTAGGGACATTCCTAGGAGAGAAAAACATTTCTTATGACCTCTCTCTCGAAAACAACTTGCTATTGGCTTCGTTTATGTTTTAATGAAATCCTTTAAACCTTTATTTTATTAAGTGCTGAATTATCTGCAGTCTGGACTGTTTATTTTCATTAGATCTATTCAAGTTGCAACATACCAAGACCAGATAGATTTATATCCCTACTATTTACTGAAAGTCATTTTAAGTAATGAGCATTTCACCTTCGGTGATTCTCCTCATCATAACCATCTTCGTGCAAAAGCAGTGGTATTTCAATTGCATCCACTTCGTCTGCGATCTCTTCCATTCTCTGACGTTTGCAGTCCACAACACAGCGAGATTCAGGAAGTGTCCGTCTTGCCTGCACTTTTTTCACTCCTCCCCTCACTGCAGCCGCCTACTCTCGACTACAATTCAGGAAAGGCAAAGCGCATCTCAAACAAGCCTATTGTCTCTAACAAGTAGTTGATAATGTTGTTTTCTATGTGTCACTGGGAGGGTTGTGGCAAATGCCTAGAAGAACCACCAGCTTTGTCCAACAGTGGTTGTGGATGGCCATAATTACATTTGGCATTCACAAAATCAAATCAGGGGAGTCATGGAGTGCAACATCACTATTCCGGCTGCTGTGTTTGTGACAGGGAATAAGTGCAGTCCTTTCCTAGAGGTATGTGAAACAGTTGGTTTGGATGCCATGTCAGAGAGGCAGTGGTATAAGATCCAGAAAGCCTACGTCATACCGGAGGTCAACTATGCCTGGGCTATCCACAATGAGGGGGTCATGAGTGCTGTGAGTGAGAAGCTGATCACTGTCTCAGGGGATCCACGGTATGACAGCCCTAGCTATAATGCAACCTTCGGCACCTACTCTCTGTTTGACATAGAATCAAAGATGACCGTGGCTCAAGAAACTGTGCGGGTGACTGACGTGAAAAATAGCTACTGGCTCGAGGTAGAGGGTATGGAGAGACGCCTGGCCAGGCTTGCAGACCACGGAGTCTCCATCTCTGTGTTTGCCACTGACTGCCACCCATCTGTGCAGAAGGTACTAAGAGAGAAATATCAGGAAATCAAACATGAGTATGATCTGTGGCACATTGTCAAGAAAGTAAAAAATAAAATTTTAAGATGCAAAAATCCTGATCTGAGTGAGTGGAGCCAGATGATAACTAATCACTTGTGGTATTCTGTTTCCTCTTATGGGGGAGATAGAGTAAGACTCAGGGAAAGGTGGATATCTCTACTACACCACATAACAAATGTTCATGAGTGGGTGACCGGGGAAACAATAACAAAATGTGACCACTCTCCCTAAACCCCAGATGAGGAGAGCAGGCGCCCGTGGCTCCGTCCTGACTCTGCAGCCTTTAATAGCCTCTAAAAGGTTGTCCTGAACAGGCAGCTCCTCCAAAATCTTGACAGGGTGACAGAGGGCATCCACACAGGTGAATTAGAGAGTGTTCATGCTCTTTTTAATAATTATGCAACAAAGAGAAAGGCCTTCAGCTATGAAAGCTTTGAAGCGCGTCTTCGCCTGGCTGCACTGGACAACAACATCAACATAGAGAGAGAGAGAGAGAGAGGGCAACAACCAAGACAGGTGGACGCAGATTTAGGCAACAATTTTCAAAGACTGCCGGTCAGTACGTGGTGGCACAAATAAAAGAGCAGAAAGCCTACAGTTTCCGAAAGGATATCGTCAATGGAGCCATCTTAAGACGGAGGGAGTCCAGCACCATACAGGCTACCCTACAGGAACAGAAAGCTCACCCTACCTTGGGCCAAAACAGAGGGCTTACCAAACCGGACAAAGAGCATTCTGTGGCACAACACCTTAGCCGGTTCACTAATTAGGAAAAATTCAAATCACAAAACAGTCAAATCAAAATTTAACACATTTAACATATACTGTATAATCCCTACAACACACATTTTATATATATATATATTTATACATATATGTATACAAATATTTTTTATCAATTTTATATATATATATATGTGTGTGTGTGTGTATATATATATATATTTATATATATCATTTATTATCTATACTAACTCTTATTCCTACATATGTTCATCTATAATAGTCCTACTGCATAACCATATTCCTTTAGGCAATATCAGTTCAAATGTTTTTTTTCAATATACTTAGTAAAGTTACTTTTCAATTATTTGATATTATCCAATAAAATGGTGACTTTACATGTACTTGACATGTCTGACATAAAAATGTTTTATTATTAAAATTGACTACAAGTCCAACGCATACTCGAATCCTTGATATTCGGCTGAGGGGAAAAGATTCCTGATGTAGTTCACTGCACAGGATGGGATCGGTATCCTATTCCTTCTTCCCAAATGCCCCCTCGCCCAAAGAGTAAACTGCTGGTACGCCGTTAACCTAAACAGTCTGAGAAAAGTATATAACAAGTTAGCCTAGCCTAGCCCAGTCGCCAATTCATAAAATACACTGTTACATACTTGCTACTTATGGGGCGCTCCAGCGTCTCAGCTCGGACATCCCTTAGAGATAGCATAGCCACCTCCAACACGTCTCTCTCACCGCACAGCATCCGAAATTAACGGTGCATGGTGACCCATTTTTCCCCTATCAATAAATGTTCCAGGTTGACCTCTCTACAACAGATCGATTCCGGTGCACTGTCCATGCTCCGGCAGCACCCGCACCCACACTAGTAACTTCCCCCCAAACGATCCTGTACTATAGGTGGAGCCTGGAACTGATCGTCCTCCTTGTGGTGGTAGTCATGTACTACTGGCCTGTCTCTCACAGGCTCAAACGCGTAACCAAAATGGCTCCTTTTCGTGTGTATAGGACCTGTAGCTCTGCAGCTGCCTATATACCTTCGCAGGTCCTACCATGCCAGTGACGTCATCAGAATTGCCAGAGGGATTAAAGCAAAAAAAAAATTTTTGACTGAAAATTTTTCCATGGCCAAACCCCGTTCCACAGCCTGTCACACATCCAGTGTGAAGTGTGTTTCTTCTTGTAATTAAGAGTATAGTGAGTACATGGCATGCATTACCTTCACAAATTAAATACTCAAAGAACATTTGCATTTAAAGAAAGGCCATTTTGAACTGCGTTTCTATTATTTACACACTTTTATGAAATGTCAATGTTTTCAATCTAATGGTTTTACAAGACTTGACTCTTTGTGATGTAGTCATACAAATAATACAATATTTCCATAAATTTAACACAAGTTTTTATTTCTCAAATAATAAAAGCCAACAGAGCCTTTGCTGCAAAGTTAGCTAAATATCACAAACTATATTTTATATTTTAACCTAGCCATTATGAATAAATATTATAATGTTATTTTTTATATAAATTTTATATAAAAATGTTTATATAAAAAGTGAACAGCATGAGCAGGGCCATACACAGGGTTATATAAATAAAGAGGTCCTTGCTAAAGGGATCTTGCTAGGGGGGTTCGGGGGCATGTTGCAAACACAGACAAGCGGAGTGATACAAACAGTGAAGTCTCCCAGTGCTTATTGGTGAAATATAACATATTCAAGGGTCCTACAAATATTAATATTTATACAATACTACTATTATAGAATTATATTTAATAGGTGCTTGTGTTGTTAAATTGAGCTTATATTTTCCACTGTAATTAGCAGAGAACATTTATGTGTTAAATAGGAATACATTATAATAATGTTAATCTCATGGGCACAGTATGCAACACCTGCTCTTCCTCTCTCATCTAATAATAATAATAATATATTTTATTTGTAAAGCACTTTTCATAGTTAAAAACAATCCCAAAGTGCTACAGAGTATAAAAAAAGTTTAAAAACCGGGAAGAATAAAATAAAATAAAAAGTTAGCAAAAAGTAAAAAATGCTTGCTTAAAAAGATAGGTTTTTAGTCCTTTCTTAAAAGAGTCTATGGCTTGAGGAGCCCTTAGGTTTTCTGGAAGGGAATTCCAAAGATGCGTTGCGGCTGAGCAGAAGGCTTGATCCCCCATAGTGCGGAGCTTAGTTCTGGGTGGTTGAAGAAGGGCTTTGTTTCCAGAGCGGAGGTTGCGTGAAGAGTTTTGTTTTGTGAGTTGTTTTGTGAGAATAGAGAATCTCTATTCTCTCTTCTTCTCGCAGTCTCCTAATCTTTACCTGTATATCTTACCTTCCAAAAGCTGATATTTGATTGATACAGTCGTTGCAAACTGTTGTTTGGTTTAGCTACACATCTCACAGGCCAGACTCGTATTTTATGACCGTTACTGAAGCGTGTCGTGAAGCGTCGCGCTGGAATTCGCGACCGGCTTGCAGCTTCTGTGAACATAAACTAAAGCCCTAAAGACTAACTTACTTTGATTTTTTTCATTCACCTTGCCTGGGAAAACAAGCGATGCGAGTTGCAACAGCGTTGCATTTATTTAAGCGCACTTTTACACATCTACATTTTTAAAAAACGCACGTGAGCACAAACATGTGAACGGCCCATAAAGCTCAGAGATGAGGTCGGTTATCGTGGCGATATGCAATATCATTGCAACACCAAAGTAGAGTTAACATTAGGAAATCATTTCACAACCTTCATTTTGCACTTATCCTGAGCAGTTTTTCCGTGAGCGGGTATAGAAAACCCGGAGTGGATCAGGAGCGGAGTGATCACAGAATGCTTAGTGCAGATAGGAACGTGCTTTAGCGCCACTGCAGGCTTTGATCACATCCCCCTCAGCAGTGAATTACAGCCCGTCTTTCCCTAATTTAAGACCCATTCAAACTAAAATTAAGACCTTTATTACACTATTTGAGAAATGTAAGCATTTCCTGGGCCGGGTTTCCCGATAACGATGTATTTTAGCTCTTAAGAGTGCTCTCTACGTGCAAGGTTACGAACGCTTGCGGCAATTCCACGCGCGTTTCCCAAAAATGCACTTAACATGAACGTGCGAGAATGCGTTTTACGTGCTACTTTAGAGTCGCTGTCCATTTGCGAAGTGCTGAAATATAAACTTATATGGATTCCTATTTTGAACGTTTAACCTAATAATCGTCATTTGTTGTGGATTAGCAATCAAGACAAGTCTATATAAAGCACCCACAGGCAGAGGCACTAACAAAATGGCTGAAAAAATAATAATAAATAAAAATAGATACCTTTCAAAAAGATTACATTAAAGAGTGCCCTTACTTAACAGGGAGGAAGATGAAGAGGTGGAGGAGGTGGAAGAGGAGGACGACGACTAAGATGGCATGGTACCACATGATGGCCAACCAAGAAATCGCCAATAGCATGGCTGGTTTTCGTGCACGTCATTGACAGATTTTTTTTTAATTCATCCCTATTTTGCCCAGTCTTTGAAGCATATTTTCCACATTACTTCTTTTATATATTTTTTTGTTAATTCATTTAATTTAGGTGTGTATTTCTATCTTTTTCTTCCCTTTTTAATTATTTCATTTATAAATTCATGTAAACAAAAAACGAGTAAAATAAAGTGTACAATAAAGTACAATCAAAACATTATATTACTTACGTTGCAGTGTGTTAAATAGATAAAAGTGTAATCTCCCGGTTGTCCTGCAGGTGTCCTCATAAATATGTCTTCTTACGATGCACTTGGGGATGTACGATTACTCCAGAGCACTCGTAGTTCTACGAAGATTTTCAAGTGCTACTTAAGCTACGATGCTTTTGGGAAACAGACCATAATATTAAGATCAGTCGTACGATCGTTTTTACGATCAACTTAGGCTTACGATGCTTTTGGGAAACGCAGCCCTGATATTGACGGAAATCCGTCGTAGACTCTCTGCAATTAACGGAAATCCGTCATAGCAACGGAGAACTTTAATCCCTGCGTTCTTATACTAACAAACGCAATTTTTGTGTCGCTTTAAAAAAAAAGCTATATTGATATTTTTAATAATTTTTTTTGTGTAATTTACTTTTAATTGTCATAAACAACACGTTATCAATGTTGATTTTTTCAGTTCAGTTAATCTTTAAAGAAACTTTAATAAACTTTGCCTTTGTCTGTGTTTTAACAGGTTCTCTTGTGATATGCATGTAGCAAAGTTGATAAGGGAGCGTGAGGAATGGATGGAGAGGTCCCTGCAATACCTCTCTGTGTGTGACCGATTCCAGGGCACCACCACACAGCCCATCTCACCTCCACCACCCAAGCTCCCTGTACCAACCGCCAAGTGGTTCCTCTCTGTCCACGCAGAGGATATCCGGTCCTGGTATAGTGAGCTCAAAGCCAGGGTCACCTCTGTCTTTGGGTCCATCCTGAAGATGGACTCCACAAAAAAGGTTACATATTAATCAAATATTAGATATACCCAAATGTGTATGTACATGTGTTTAGAAATATTTTTTAGGTTATCTGTACTGAATTTTCTGTTTTTCAACAATAGGTGGCCAAAAAACTGGCGGGAGCTGCAGCTGGGACCGCAGCCTGAGTCACCAATATGGACAATGAGCACGGACAGGTCCTCATGTCTGTGCTCACCTCACATGAGGGTCAGGGACTGCTGCCCATGACCACAGGCCTGATGAAAAAGTACGAGGCGGCTGGAGTCGCTCCCCCCACACTCCTTTATGTGCACAGAGACTGCTGCTCTTCTGTGGGCACCTCCAGAGCAGGTGCCATGTTCAGTGGCTGGAGTGATGTGGTGGTATGTCTTGATGTGTGGCACTTCATGCTGCGCTTCGCCGCAGGTCTACACACTGACAGCCACCCGCTCTACGGTCTGTTCATGGCGAAGCTCTCCGCCTGCATTTTCGTCTGGGACGAGGGAGATGTGGCTCTGCTGAGGGAGGCGAAAATGAGGGAGTGGAGCAACAGCAGGGCATCAGAGGCCTCACTGATGACCAGCTAACCAGCAGGCTCACCTCCAGACAGTTGGCGCTGCACTGTCGACGCTGCACACGTGGCGTGGAGGAGACAGAGCAGCTGATCGGGGAGTTGCTGGAGGCCTTCAAGTGGACCAGGAGAGGATGGACGTCATCTGGGACACTCAAAGACACCATCTTCCCCCTCATCCAGGACCCCCCTGGTGTGCAGCTGTACACACAGACATGAAGTATGACAAAGGGAGGGCTCATACTTCCTGTCTACCGCTGCGCTCGGGGTTCCACTACCCTGGAGTCCTTCCGCAACCACCTCAACCGCTTCATACCCGGTAAGATTACACACAATCACCTCAATGTTTTATTTTTTTGTGATGGTCTATTTCATCTCTTTTGTAATTGTAAATTAGTGTTAATGTTTTCTTTAAAAAAATCAGGAACGAGCGCTAACCTGGAAAATTTCCAGGCTTATCTGCTTGAGGGTTTGGAGCGGTGGAACGAGGACCGCGCTGCTGCTGCTACGTCATGGATGAGGCCCCGTCGTCCCTGCGCTGCTACAGTGCCTCCATCCAGCACAGCCTCAATGAGCTCAGTCATCGTCTTCTTGGCTGTAGTCTTGTACAAGACTATTCAAGGCCAGGACAGTACACGGGTATGTGTCTATAATGCCATGAGTTGTTCTTTTCTTTGTAATGCACAGGTGGACCACACTATCTCACCTCTTTCTTTAGTGTCCACCAAGGAAGCTGTACGCTTGTCTCGGGATTCAGCGTCACCCTCTCAGTCCTCCCAGGACCTGCCACCTGAGCCCCAAGAAGATGTATGTATGCATGCAGGCATCCCTTGCCATGCCATCATATGGAGGACTTTTTTTTCATCCATCCACTAACTTCTTCTTTCTTCTTGTTAGGTGTGCAGAGGACCAGACGGGACATCATGTTTTGATAGAGTGGTGGACCTGGCCAGGTACCTTGTCGAGCTCGGAGAAAGCCTTGTGTCTCAGATAGGGAAGCCACTGACATTGTTCGGCTGTGGGACAGACTGCCGGACAGTGACAAAAAGGGTGTTTCCTATCCGCCGAGACACAAGGAGAGACTCTTACAAGGTAGGTTCAAGGCCACCCACTCCAAAACCTCCACCTGCCATGGAAAGGAGAGCCTGAAGCGGTAAGTTAAATATTTTGCACACAGAGCTTTAATTATATAATTGACTATATGCTTTATATTTCCCTATTATATGTTACAGGCAGAGGTTGGTAGAGTATCCAAAAACTGTACTCAAGTAAAAGTACAAGTACTTATAGAAAAATTTACTCAAAGTAAAAGTAACAATCTTAATAGTTAGAGTAAGAGTAAAAAAGTATCCAATGAGAAAACTACTCAAGTAGCTAGTTACTAGTTACTTCGGATCATAGGCCTATATATAGGCTATGATATATATATAAAACATGATATTATTTAGATATTTTTTATTTAAATGACTATTATTATCATAATTAGTATCCAATGAGAAAAGTATCCAATGAGAAAACTACTCAAGTAGCTAGTTAGTTACTTCAGAACATAGGCCTATATATATATATGATATATAAAACATGATATTATTTAGATATTTTTTATTTAAATGACTATTATTATCATAATTAGTATCCAATGAGAAAAGTATCCAATGAGAAAACTACTCAAGTAGCTAGTTAGTTACTTCAGAACATAGGCCTATATATATATGATATATAAAACATGATATTATTTAGATCTTTTTTATTTAAATGACTATTATTATCATAATTAGACAGGCTATCTTTGCCACAAAAACAGAAGAGACAAGCATTATTTCTGCCATCTGTAGCCTGAAAATCATTGCCTGTCCTTTGGTTTGTATAATAGTAACTTATACAACTACAGTTGGATTATTAGACAATGTCGAAATATAGTGAATCTGCAGAGTTTTGCATTTAAAGGCATGTAAAGGGAAACATTGACACAGAGAAGAAAGAGTTAAAACTCTTCACATGTGCTCGCGCTGACCGCTACTGAACATCTGAACATCGACGGATCTTTTTCTGTCTGTTTTACAAAATGTAGCTAATCAAATGTATATTTCTGCATGCATGTTTAAACTGGTCAACAGTGTCTAAGGCAGGCAAAGGCATTAGTTTTCAAGTTGAGTTCGCACGCGACTGCGCAATACACACACATTACCGCGGGATGGCGGGTGTTCATTTCATATGTGGACAACGGTAGCTTATTTATTGTATAAAGTAATGTACAGATGGTACTCAACCAGAATGCCTATTACCGCCGCGCCAGGCACCGCGGCAAAACTACCGCGGTAAAAATAATCCAGTCGCATTTCAAAGTCATTCGCGAAATGACCGCCAGGTGGCGCAGAGGGACATTGTGCAAAACAGCAGCTATTGCCGTATTTTCAAATGTAAGGGGTTAATGTCAATTAACAGATGAAATAGGCTACTATAGAACATTGTTTAGGACAGAAAAATAGAATCATAATTTAAAAATAGAGACGAGAACAATAGGCCTATAGCCTTTATTTCATATTGTAGCTTACGCCTAGATGTCGGTGGGCGACATAAGCCTATTGCCCGTTGGGAGCAGCGTGATAAAAAAATAATAATAATAACAAAAATAAATAAATTAGGTGCAATGAAGCTGATTATTTGTTTACTATTCTATTAAGGAATGAGACGAATGAAGCGCTTGTCTGGAGAACACACACTGGAGAAACCGGGTATTTCTCAGTGAGTAAACTCATGGCCGAGTGGTAGAACTTACGTATTGATCATTTGGATGACATGGGTTCGAATCCAGAACAAACATAGACTATTGCACATTTTATATTAGCCTAGTAATAATGCATGTCATAGCCTATTATTAATGCAGACAATCAAACAAATAAAACATTTTTTTTTTATACAGGATAGCCTTTTCTTTTCTTTTTTGGTTCCTAGCCTATAAAGAGTTTGTAAAAACATGGTTTTAAGGTGCGATTTGCCAGGGGGACGGGGATTTCCTTCTGAAACATCCCTGCTTCTGCTGAATTATTTGAATCCCCCCTCCCTCCACAGTAATCAATGCTATAAATTACTTCACCAATAGACCATTTAAAATATATAAAATAAAGATATGCAACAGGCACGTTTAAACGACAAACAATAAAATCAGAACCAGTTTGTTATGTTCATGGTTCCAGTGGCCTTAATGCAAGCACGGCTTTCAAAATGTCACAAAGCGTTTTGAGATTATTTTGAATGAAATATTGAAGTTTATAATTAAGTATTTTGGCACACCACGCCGAGTGGCGCTATCCATTGTTCTAAAGTCGGGTTTTATTCTGGCATGTTGAATTAGTGTTCGGCAGACGCGGCGGCGCGTTCATATGGATTTATTTTTCTCATAACAGACAGCTAAAATAACTTAGGCCCTAATAGGCTACTCCGTAGTTTTTTAGTCATACAGATCAGAGTAGAGTAGCCTACATCGTTCAAAACTGTAAACTTTTATTCATATTCAAGCTTTTATTCAAAAGTGTATCTGTCGTCTCTGTCTCCGGGAACTGCGCGTCACAAAAATGAACCGAAACCCACTTTCCTCCGCTCAGTCACGATAAGAAATCGGCTATGTCTAAAGCCTTTAAATGTCTAAATATTTAATAAATGTTTTCTGATTAGGTGATCCGTATGAAACCGAGAGGTGCAGAGGATCTACTCAAACTAGCTGTGAGCGCTTCCCAATGAGGAACGGACAAGGGTGAAAATCTCGCTATAATTAAATGTAGGCCTAGTCTAGGCTAAATCGCCCTGAATTAAATTGTAAAAACAGATCAGATAATTTATTTGTCGAAATGTTGCGATATTGTTTCATTTAAGTTCATAATTATTCTATAAATGTTATTTAGTTTAGCAGCAGCACGAAGCACTGTGGTTCGAGATTTATATATATATAAATAATAATAATAATAATTCACAAATCGCGCACCCTGGTTGTAAGGATCCAAAGATCCCCGCGGAATTTAACATGGAGTTGAACATTGTATTCATGACAACAAATGAACATGCGTTTGAACAAATGAACATGCGTTTGAATTTAGGTTTGCTTGGAAAAAGCTGGCCCAAACCGAGGTAGCGTTTTATTTCTTCAATTATTGAAATAATTAAATGTTTATTAATAAACTTTTATGACAGAAATATTAGCCTACATAGCCTAAATAATTAAATTATTTCATTATCAACACTTTACTAGCCTAATGTTATGTCTAGAATTAAATGTGAATTGCGACTTCTCTTTGTTTTAAGTCGGTCTCAAACTCAGATCGCCTGTGGGGGGTTGGGGGTTCAGGAGGTGTTAATGTTCTGTCTTTCATATGGAGAGTGAGCCTGATGACCAGGCAAAGGCAAAATACTTTTAAAGATAAATCTCTCGATGTGTCCAAATGTAGGCCCTTCAATTATAAATATTGTAGTTTTATGTATTGTATTTAAAGAGGTTTCACACACACTTTCAGTTGAAGTGTTCAATCCATTTGTTTCAACTGGTTTTGTAGAGTTTTAACATGTTTGAGTGTGTTTGTCAATAATCTGGCATTATCTAAACATGAACTATCGACGAAACGCGTTCTTGCCAACTAAACGAATGCAAGTGAGCAGCAGATGCAGAGCTCTTTTATTCGCGATCCACCTCGTTTTATTGTACGGTGAATTCAACCAGGCATTCTGTTTGAAGCAAGACTCAATCATTTGTTACAGTTTTTTTTCGTGATTTGTATGGATGACACACAGCGACATCAGTATTATCAGCTGTATAATGGGGTTTTACCCTGAAATCTTGTTTAATTTCGAGAGAGACCCGGCGCGCGCAGTGCAGGGAGACTAAATAAACTAAAATAATAGAGATCCAGCGCGAGAGAGAAGCAAAGAAAAACGCATGATCTTAATTTATGTTGCTTTGAACTATTTTCGTTTTGTAGACTAGCTACTGTTTTAATTGTTTATTTAGCTGCAATTTCTTTGGCAATACAGATTTAAAATGTTGCAAGAATACGATTCTGTTTCTTACTTAGAAAATAAACTCTAACTCGATGCAACCCTGTTTTAAATAAATAAACTGCCGCCGACACTTTATTTAAACCTTGAAATGTCCAGGATCTGTTTTTAAAAAATTATTCCTTTGCTATGGCTGGTAGCCTATCAATGTCAGTCATCTCAATTTCGTGGATGATTCACAAAACAATAATTTAGCAGATTAAAGACTAGCTTCATCATCTTCATTTTCTGACGCGATCAACTGATTTGATAATCGTCCTTCATCAGTTTTGTCGTCTGTGCAGCGGCTCTACTGGAATGTAGCAAATTTATGTTGTAATGTGCCATTGATACTTAAACAAAACGATTGACTTCAATAAACAGTTACCTATCTAAGCATCAAGAATGGTAAAACATTTAACGCTGTTAGCCAAAGCTAATGAGATTCGATCTCGCATCGCTTGAAGCTCCGTGAGGCTCGTGCTGTTGCGTTGACCACTGCGCTATCATCGGCCCGCTGTTGAGATCACGTCTTATGCTCTTCCAAAGCCTCATTGATGTAGCCTAATATTTGTCTATTGCAATGTATTGTGTTGAAATGTTTTCATTATTTATTAAATGTAGGCCATTACATTTAATTTCAGTCTTGTGATTATATGAATATTTCAATCCTTCTCAATGAGCCGCGGCGCGGCGGCAGATTACGCAATAGAGAGAATAAACTGACACTTTTCAAAGTCTGCGATTGTAGCGCCTCTTAGCGGTCAAAGGCAGCAAATACACACCCGCAATTTTACCGCCGCGGGAACGGCGGCGGTAAAAGTCTCATTCTGGTTGAGTACCATCTGTATATGTCCAAAAAAACGGGTAATGTCATACTTTGAAGTAGTGCTATCATATCGTAATAATCAGTTTGGTTGTAAAATGTATTACCTGAATTAAATTAAATTGAATATCGTCCTGTGGAACGATATTCGTTCCACAGGATATATCGTCCTCAGCATACGAAGATGTTCAACTAATAGAGATCTTCATCGCTGGCAAAAATTATGCATTTGCAGATTTGCTTTCACTTGACTGTAGGTCCACAGCCACTTCATCCAACGCTCATGATGTTCTTAAATCTTCCTGTACGACTCCGAGTCGAGTGTGAATTGAAAGCGCTTCAGACGATTCAGTGCATGCAGGAAACTGAACAGATCATACAAACTGATTCGCGAACCAATTTAGACAGATCTGACAACTTTTTTGATGAAGTCTTTGAACAGAATCGACTCAAAAGAGTGATTCATTTGTGAATTGAGCATCGCTCATGCCCAGAAAAAAGATACAGCGCGCTTGGAATAAACTACGCATTTAACAACACGTATTGCATTAAAATAAAGTAACGAGAGGAACTTCGCTCAACGTAACGAAGTAAAAGTACCGTTTTTTTAATTAGAAATGTACTCGAGTAAAAGTAAAAGTACCCACATTTAAATCTACTCTTAAAAGTAAAATTTTCCCCAAAAAATACTCAAGTAAATGTAACGAAGTAAATGTACTTCGTTACTACCCACCTCTGGTTACAGGTGTGTGCTGGGGCAGGGGTCGGGTCCTGCGCAATGGCCAAATATTAGTAGAATTGTAGATGCAGTATGTCTGGAGCTTTGCTCCATTCATCCAGCGGGGAAGGTGAAGTGGGGCATTTCATTGAACCGCTGGGCTGCCGTTCTACATGACTACCAGGCCATATGGAGGCTGGTGGGGAACTGCCCAGCACTGAGGGGACGGGCAAAGATTCAGCTGTTCGAGGTCAATCAGCGGACGCTTTCTGTCTGGTAAGTAGTTTCTTTTTAAACCAGCTAAAAGGAATGTTACTATCCTCATATTCTGTTCATCCTATTAATTGTGCCATTTTAAACAGGTACAACAACTACATGAAGAAGCTGGAAGCAGGCTCTGAGTGTGCCCTTACCTCAGATCAGCATGGTGTCTCACATCCTGCTTCCTGTAGCCAAGCAGAAGATGTCAGTGCCTGCTGCACCTCTATCAGCACTTTCCCCTTTACCGTATCAGGCCATACGACGTGGGCAGCGCCATCCTCCCCTCACATCAGCATCAGTTCACGGAAACCACGACGCCTTGGGGGTCAAGGGTGACACATATGGTTCTTCGCTGGACAGATGATCAAGCTATACAGTGCTTTACATGTTATATAAAATGTATTCTTTCATGTATATTTTCTCTAGAGAGCATTGCCATTTCTCTGCCTTTCTTCCTGAGGAGTAAATGTTATCGCTTTGTTTTGGTTAACTGGATTGATAATACGGAGCTCAAGCTCTCTTCAGCCTTGATGTGATGTTATTTGGTGGTGTTCTGTGTGTGTGCGTTTGACTTTCTACGTAGGTCCTGACCATTTGGAACAACAACACACAGACGCATAGGAGGGCGCCTCCTCTAACCTGCGAGGTCACCACAAGACCTAAATCTAAGGATCGGTGACAGCTATCCTAACTAATGGCGATAGGCACCTATATCTGCTCACTTGTGTAAAATTGTTTAGGGTTTTATGTTCTCTTAGCCAATCAGATGTATGATGATGCTATGCATGCCCTTGCAAAATGGTATAATTGGTGTATGATTTTGTGTAAGGTAGAGTTGGCTTGCGACCTCCCTCGTGAGATTTTGACGCCCGCTCTACCAATGAAACTGCAAACTATTCTTCAGTAAATTTTTATCTTTTTGATTGAACTCCACGACTCCTGGTTCTTCTTTCATCATATCTGGTCTCGGGTCTTTTAACTGTTACCCCCTAACACTCACTAATGTAGTGGTAATGTAGATTTGATTAAACACCTTCACATGTCTACTTCCCTTGGCCCTGCTGCATCTTTTAACATTCACCTTGTAGCACTAAACCATCTACCCTATCACTGGCATGCTGCACGTCATCTAATCACTGGCATGCTGCATGTCATCAACACTCAGACTCACTTAGTCTTGCCTGCCTGTGTGTTGTCCCATGACTGTCATTGTGCTGATGCCATTTTGTTGTATGTGAATGTGTCTGAAGCTCCCATACAGGTTCTTAGTGGTGAGGCCTCCATCTCCACCGGCATTGTCCTCCATCCCTCCCCCACCCCTCTCACCACCACCACCACCTCCTCAAGTTGCGGCTGCTCCACCTATGCTCGCGGCTCTAGCTCGGGCTTCGGCGTTGACCAGGGAGGAGCCCTGTTGCGTCTCAGTGGAGTAGACACCATCTGGGGAGGCCACCCTGGCACCAGCGAAGAGGAAGAGGAAGGAGAGGAAAGTGGAGTAGCCCGCAACGCCCACTCCTGCTTCGGTACAAACACACACACATGCCCGTACTCATGGACGCACAACTCAGTGGAGTTGACTGTGTGTTTGTTTGTGTTGTTTTTTCCCCGTCACAGTCCTGGTTGCCTGAGAGCTGGCGGACAGCTCTCACCAGGGAAGAGCAGGAGTGGATCGGCCGGGAGCTGTTTAAGCCAGACAGCGAGGGGAGGAACAAACTCACCACAGACCTCAAGCTGTGGTGGGACCCCCCCCCCTCAGCCCCGGCCGAGTTACACTCAGCCACCTGCCTCACCAGCTGCCTTCTTCACGTGTCAGCTGTTCCTCTGGACGCCCCTGCGTCTGTGGGGCGTCCGGCCGACATGCTGTAATAGGGCCTTCACGAAGTGTGGGCTCTACAGGACCATCCGGAGGGTTCTGGACATCAACGGCTGATACTTGATGGCCACAGAGTACCTGGAGTGCTGTCGGTGTAAGAGGAAGGTAGCTGCCGCAGGAGGTCGTAGGTCAGCTGGGAGAGGGGCATCGCGCCCTCTTCCCGGCAATCCTCACCTACAAGTAAGTAGCTATCTGGACACGGTCACCCAGCCACCCAGGTGTGTCTGTGTGTGGCTCTTCTGTAACACATGATGTGCTCCTCTGTAGGCTTGCCTGCGACCGGCGGGTGATCATCCAGCTGCGTGAGCGTACTCGGGGGAACAGCGCCACGCAGCTGTACAAGAAACTCTGTGAGGCACACACAGAGGCCTGGATGCGGCGGTCCATACACTACCTCAGCGTCATGGAGCCCTTCATGTCGCGAGGTGTTGTGCGCAGGTGCACCCCACCACTGAAACCACCACCCGTGCCCCAGTACGCGTGGCTGTTACTGGTGTACTGCCACGACATCCTCTCCTGCGTGGAGGACGTGAAGGCCCGGGTCACCTCCGTCTTTGGAAAGGTTCTGAAGATGGATTCGACCAAGAAGGTAAATGTGGTGCTATAGCGCAAGCGGAGTATCATGCTCTGGAAACTATTCTTGCAAGAATAAATATCTTTTAAGGACAATTTGAATCTTGATGTCTCTTAAACTGTGATGCTGTTTGTTTAATTATTGTTTTTGCCACAACACAGGTGACCCGGAAACTCGCCAATGCTGCCGCTCAGACCGCAGCGTGGGCAACTAACGTTGTCAATGAGCACGGACAGGTGCTTATGTCCGTGCTCATGGACCCCGAGGCTGCTGGCCTGTTGTCCATGACTGCGGGGTTAATGCGGCGGTATCGGGACGCTGGGGTGGAGACACCTCAGCTCCTCTACGTTGACCGGGACTGTTGTTCGTCCCACGGGGGATCTAAGACAGCTGACATGTTCAGGAAGTGGGACAAGCTGGTGGTCCGGCTGGACATCTGGCACCTGATGCGGCGCTTCGCGTCAGGTGTCACCACCGAGAGCCACCAGCTGTATAAGCCCTTCCTGCAGCAGCTGTCTTCGTGCATCTTCCAGGGCCCAAGTAGTTTACCCTCCCCGCTACAGGGACAGGCCAGCTTGGGGGGCGCTTCATGGCAGCGAAGCCAAGCCGCACCACTATACCTGGTGTGGAAAGCTTGAGACGGTAAGGCTCTACACTTCCATCATACATTTCCCTGATGTACACACAAGCTGCTTTATGTAATATTGCTCATTATCATGCTCTTATCTGTCATTGTTTTTGTCTATTGTCCGCAGCTGCCTGGTCGGACAGACCTCTGGACCTGCCAGCAGTCTAAGCGCAAGCAGGCTGGTAGAGGTAATATACACCCAGCTCTGCCGCTTGATCACCTCGGGCACCCGTGCGCACGGTGCCCGGAGGTTGCGGTGGGACAGCGTACTGCTTCGGTACCAGCACATCCGGGACCTTGTGCTGGGCCACCAGAGGCTGATGGCTTGGGTGCCCATACAGCTCTATGAGCTGAACTGCAGGACCCTCTCGTTGTGGTATGTTTGATGCTTTGGGCAGTGTTATGGTAATGACATGCTTGAATCAAAATTGCACATGTAACTAAAATACTATGTTGAAATCCGTTCTCAGGTTCACCAGGACGCAGCGGGAGAAGGAGAGGACTGTGCAAGCTTCAGGCGTTGCAGCAGAGGGACGACCACCAGCGGCAGGGGGTTCGGCGGTGGCAGCGCCAGCATCCACGCCGGGCCCAGCAGCGGTGGATCCTCCTCCGGCAGCAGCAACGGCGGTGCCTAAAGGCCAGGCGACGACAGCCGAGTCAAGGGCAGCGGTAACTCTGGCAGCAGCACAGGTGCCTGTTATGCCAGCGCCAGTACGTTTACTGGCGCCTTTACAGCCTGCCCCCTCAGCTGCTGTCCTGGCCGTACCACCGGCTGCTGCAGCTGCAACAGGACCTTTTCTAACTACACAGCCTCTCCTTCTGGACCTCTCACTGCCCCAGCAGAGTGTGAGGGTGCTCCCCCTCCCAACGCTCCCCCGGACAACGCCAGCCCCACACGTCCTCCCTCTGCCGCCGCACATCACGCCGGCCTCCCCCTCTTCAGCCTCTCTCTACGTACAAAACTGAATGGCAGAGGGCAGCGGCAGGAGCAGTCGTCGCTGCCCGGGCCGGCGTGCCACAAGTACAAAAGTGCAAGAAATGCGGCCAGCCAAAGCGGAGCGAGACCAGACACACCCGCTACGGTAATGTACATTTTTGCTCTGCCGCGGCGGGTAAGAGTGTGGAGGACTGGCTGAGGGAGATGAAGGACAGGGACCAGGGTCGATCCCCGGACTGATTTCGCATTCTCGCTGGGGCAGGTATAGTTGTTTGCAGTGTTGTGTGTGTTTTTTAAGACATTGACTTTCCCCTCCGCAAGGACCGGGACCTTGCTGCGGTGTGGAGGCTTCCTACAAACACCGGTCCAGACCTGCCACAACTCTTCTACAACACAGTGGCACTATGCTTGAAAAAACAGTGTATCCCATTCACACCTGTATAACATTGTCATGCCTTTGAACTATTCTGATTCTTTGCACTGACAAGTTATATAGGCCTATACTGTGTGTCTGCTGCCTATCATATGGTTTAAGAAAAACAAAAAAACATTGTCTGTCCCATTCATACCTGTATAACACATTGTCATGCCTTTGTGTTGTTCTGATTTTATGCGCTGACAAGTTATATAGGCCTTTTGGACATGTGGGTATGTTCATTAATGTGGTCACTGTCTTTGAAGTTACGTCCAGTGGCTGCGATACAAGATACCGGACTGCCGTTGGTGCTGGCTCATCTGCTGCTGCCACTGGCTCTGTTGCCGCCACGTGGTTAAATAAAAAAGCCTTGTATGCCACAGGTACTTCACACTGTAATGTCGCTGCGTTATGTATCCATGCATGTCTGTACTGAGCTCTTATACTATGTGTCTGTCTGCTGTCATTGATGTGGTTTTCTCTGCACAGAACAGTTATGCCATGTGTCTGCTCTGATGCTTTATTATTATTATTATTATCATGTTTTATTGTATTGTAGTTAAAAATAAATAATCTTTTTCACACTGTAGCCTACTGCTGCTCTGTTTGGTGTTTTCAGCATCTATACATCAACAACAACAACTACAACTGTTATTTAATTGATATTTATTGTACCGAAGAAAAAGGTGAAATAAAATACATGGCTTGTAACTTTTATTTATACATTGCACATTTATACATTGTCATAATATAAATATATTATAATGTTTAACATAGCAGATTTTAATATTTATGCACGGGTTAGAGCACTTTCCTTGGTCGGGATTCGAACCTGCGATTAAAGGGGGGTTCATTTGTACAACTGGGCATGCGCAAAGGTGCTACTACGCATGCATGCGCAAAAACAGAGAAGAATGATCAATGAATAAACTCAATGAATAATAACAAATATGTTACTAAAATGTATTCAAACAATTTAAACAGTTTTAGCTAAACGAATATAAATAAAAAATTATAAAAACACTTTACATTTTCATAAAGCTGAAGAAGTAGTTATTTATGCAATGATAAAAAACAATCCAAAAAGTAAATAAACAATCCAAAAAGCAAATAGTTTAAGTTGTCAAAAACAAAACCCTCCAGGATCCTTCAGTGATAAACTACAGGGTAAAATTAAGCTTCACACCCTCACAGAGACGAGAGGAGTTACAGGCCAGATGAGCCTCTGGGCCACAATGTCACAGCATATGTACAGTTAGTCTGCTTTCCAGAGTTTTATTCATACTAAATTCATTTAAAATCATAATCTTAAAAGTTTAAATTAGATCTTTTAAAATGAAAAGACTGTTTAAATCAAATCTTTATTAAATGTTTTATTAAAATCTTCTATTTATCTTCTTACAAGACTTCTGTATGATATGTATCTGTATTATGTATGATTTTTTACTAAACAGCGTCTGTTCAAAAATAAAATGTTTTAAAGCAAAAACTGTGCTTTGGCATCTTAGATCCCATTTATACAAAAATATTTCTAACACAGTATTTTTGTCCATGCACATGAAACATGCTGTCAAAGTTTGTCAAAAGTTTTGTTTTGTTTTAAAGAAAGCCTTTGTGGCCCACGGGTAAAGTTTGTTTTGAGCGAATATTACATTTTATTCATCTTAATTCAAAGCATGATCTTACTTCTACGGTAGCTATGATCTATTACACTTATAAGATGAATATATTTTAAGATAAATTTTTTTTACTTTACTTGTATCTCCCAAACTATCCTTATTCAATGTGGAAACACACAGGGTGAAATATATGTAGAATTTTAAAATGTTAGCATTTGTTGATGCGACAGTTTGTCTGTTGGCCGCTTGAACAGACTTTGGGGAGAGCTGATGATACTATAGCAGGAACCATGACCTTTGGCCTCCTAGATTTTGGAGTCTTTTTTTGTTAAAGTTAGTCTTTAAAAGGTACGCTGTGTAGGAATTTCTCCCATCTAGCGGTGAAATTATATTTTGCATTCAAACGAATAGTGCTCTCTAGCGCTTTTTCAAATGCGTGTTGCAACTACGGTAGCCGTTATGTGCCAAGAAGCTTTGACAACATGTCTTCCAATAGCACTTAATCGAGTTTAACTATACATGTTATGCTGACTATATGAATTACACAACCAAGCAATGAAAAAAAGCTTGTAATTTAGACCGTAACATTGACTTACCTGTCGAGAAGAAAGCAGGCAATTTCAGCGTCCCTTTCAAAGTCTTTCTCCCTCATTAGCTCTATCAAGCAGGGAAAAGCTATCCCGATATTTACCCTCGGTTTGAATTCGCCGGTCACGTTTCCTTTTAAATATTTGGTTTTGCTTTTTTTTTGCAGACGAGGATTCTTTCTCCTCTGGCTCGGCATAAGTATGATCTTGTATTTTGAAGTACCGTGCAGTGGAGCCTTTCAAATTTGCCTCTCACTGATCTCATTTTCCTCTTCAGCTGGTTTCAGTCAGATGGCTCTGAACGAAAACATGTTGTGGAAACGCGTTGAGGTAGGCTAGTGCTTTTTGTCCCTCTCTGCTATTATAGTTTTCAAGATGGCGGAACAACATGGAAACCTCCGTGGACTTACCCGTCCCATGTAAATAAAGATAAGAAATGATTCACGTATGAGGATAAGTCAGATCATTGGCAGAGGTAATTTTACACCGAGGACATATTTATGAATAAAGACGTTTTTAGCTAAAAAAATACTTAAACTACACAGTGCACCATTAATTTCAGATGTGTAAATTACAAAACAACACTTTTCAACCGTGTTAATCTACAATGGGTCTCCTGAGAATAATTAATCTCCCTTAAAAACAAAGATTAAGCTAAATGATACTACTTTCCACCATTTCCCCCAAAATCAAATACTCTATACAATTTGTATTACACTTTTTCAAAGGATAATCTTGCTTTTAAATTTGAAAAGCATTTCTTCATATTTGCTGTGTTCTGACATGTCATTAATAGGTACTTTTTCTTTTATAAAATGTACTTTTCTTATTTCTACAAAGGTTCATGCTACTTTTATCACCCTGATAAATGTTATTTGTAACCGGTTACACATGATATGTTATGCTAACTTTACTAACAGACCAGTGGGCTCAAAAGATTAGGTTCCTCTGGGGGGAGAGAGATGATGCAGCAGCAGTGAACACTCAGACAACAGGTTGAGGGTAAGAACAAGTTTGAATTTGTATTGAGACAAACGAAAGAAATGAATACAAAGTTTACTCAAAGTTGTTGATTTTTATACTTCTTCCTTTCAAGGTTTTATGACTGTTTATCGGTAAGGTAAGTTGATATTTCTCTTTAGTTTTATTCCATCTAATTGACTTATTTTCTTCCTTTTGATACCTAGTTGTAAAATAGAAATTTTAAATTAATCAACTGGTTGAACATAGATCCATATAACCTCACACAGATGTAAATAAAAGAAAATAGAAAAGTTAAACAAAACAAAATATCGTTCACTCTAAACGTAAATACCCAGAATTGTCCAACAGTCCGATATTTTCCAATGAACAGATCAGTTCATAAACTCAGTCCCAAAAGTCCATGGTACTTAATTCAGTCGTCCAATTCTGTCCTGGTAGAACAGAATGAATTGATGTGTGACTCTAATCCTACCGTTCAAAGATGAGCAAGTTAGAGTTGTGACGTTCGCGAACGAACCGATTCTTTTGAACGGCTCATAAACATGAACGATGGGAGCCGAGTCGCGGCGGGAGGGGAGCCGTTCTTTCTGTCGTTCTTTTTTTCCTATGCGTGTTTCACACAGATGCACACAAAGGCATTTACACTGGGCATTAACATGCAATCACCATGATCCGATCAAGCAGATCGGATCATTAGCCAATCAGGACACCGTGCGTTTATATTTGTTCATATTAAGTAGCCTCTGTATCTGGATAACCGATCGGATTTCTGTTTCCTGCATAATATTTAAATTAGGTCTGTAGCACGACACCAATAAGAGTAAAGATAATACAAATAAAGCAATGTCCCAATTGCTTTCACTCACTTTACTTTCCTGTGCAATCTCCATCCTTAAATCAAATTACGTTTTTTTGAATGAAGGAATATTTAGGAATATTAAGGAGTTGATCATACAAAAATAACCATATAAGTCACATCATCGATCATCGGGTGATGTCCTATTTGCAAAGTTTATAATTAATAGTATTATTAACAATCCCAGATAGCAGACCGATGTCGATTCAACGTTGATTTTTAGTTGTAAAGGTTAGTATCAATCATCAATCAAATTTCAACGTTGAATCAACTTCAGAACGTTATTACACCGAAAATAAAACATTGATTCAACATTGAAATGCGGTTGAATGGCGTGTCTGACGTTGATTCAACGTTAATTCGATGAGCAAAACGATGTTGTTTCAATGTCACGAGAAACGTTGTTTCCACATTGATTCGATGTCAGTTTGCTATCTGGGATATTATAAGTAATAGTAGTAATAGTGGACTGTATGTAGACATTTCCATTTTATTTATTCTAATTTTATCTACAGTAGCCTATGATATATTTAAATATTTTTTTTTTAATCAAAATGTTCTTGTGTGGAAGTGTTTGTAGTAAAAGCTGTTTTGCACAGAAATTCATTGCAGCCGGCTTTATTTTTTATGTTTATTTGTGAGTAGGTATTGTATGAATAACATAAGTCAACATAGCTTTGCATACACACACTTTGTACTAAAGGTAAATCCAAAATACACATGACAAATGAGGTAATAATCAATATTTCAGAATAATTCAAACTCAGATATTGGTGTTTTAATTATTTGACTACAAATCTCACCTCATCATTCCTCCCACTGATTATTTCCAGGATAAGTGAGATGCCCCCAAGCTGGCTTCTTAAAACTGACTAAATATTTAAAAAGAGCCAAAAGAGCCGTTCAAAAGAACCAAGATCCGGATCCCCTCAAAGAGCCATAAATCCCATCTCTAGAGCAAGTTCAGTTTAGGGTTTTTCTTTCAACAGGGAAATCAAAGGATTCGTTACATGGGCTGCTCGCCAGTCCAACCCCACCTTTAAGCACACTGGAAGAGCTGAGACAATCCACAATCCAGGAATGATTCACACTTCGTTCGATTCTCATGAATGGATCACACTCATCAACTGAACATCACAGCACTCACATGGAAACAAAAGCAGAAGACAAAAACCTGGCGTCAGTTCTCGACTCAATCTGGAGCTTCAAATCTCCCGGAGCAGAACGAGCATCCGCTCGCGTCAGAGGTTCACGGAGAAAAGAAAGATCTAGAAAGCGCTGATCTCTAAAAGTGCCGCGATAGCGGACGATGACGTCACTCAAAATGCGATCTCATTGGAGGATTTGCAAAGGGAGATAACACTATTGGACATATTTATGACATTCAATATTTTATATTTCTATATAATTAATTAATTTGTTTGCAGTCTTATATTTGATCTGTCAGCAGCTTTAATACTTTAACTCTGTTTCCTAATGTAATATGTAACCCAGGTTACCAGTAGACAGGGACAAAATTAACTTCAAATTAAATAACAATGTTTATCATCACAATGTTTTCAGGAAAAAGCAGCGTTTTAAAATACAACTAAACAGGTGATTTTTCTTTTGACAGACCTACAGAAATGCATGTTGGTTTTAATTTTCAGGCATAGTGCAAACATGCAATGTTCGAGAAAGCTAATATTGGTAATCTTTGCGTGGTCATGCCCACAACGCAAAACTTTGTGTTGGGTGAGCCAGGCACCCAGCTTTACTAAAAGAAAATATTACGGAAGTCATTTTCAAACTGTAATTATACCATATTTTATTGATCAATATTATGGTTTCGTATTAATTTAAATGTTTGTTTGTTTGTTATTAACTGATACCTTTATTTTTTTAACTAACACTTTAACATCAGCACAGAATTAAAGAGATGTATGAGCTAATGGTGTTCTCTGACCCCAAATAAACAGATAATGGAATATACAGATAGATATGTGTGTAAATAGTTGTGCTTAAATTTTTGGATGTATTTTATACACGCCAACATATTTTTGTCGCACCGTAGTGATGCAAAGTACCACTCTCTTGTAAAGCCTATGGACTAACTTTAAACCGTAATCTTTTGGTTTAGTAGTTTATTTGAACATGTAAAAAAATAAAATATACATTTATAAAATAAAATATATATATACAGACATGCATACATATACAAAATTAAAATAGCAGCTAAATAAGGTCATGTACTTCTCAGCACAATCTTCCAAAATTATTGTAAGTAATTAAAATTTGAAATTCCCATGTTCTACCCTCTTTCTCTAATTTTATCCTTTAGTTAAATACAAAACAATTTGATGCTTCTCTTATACACACATCTTTTCATACACCGTATATCTACCTACAGTTCACATAAACCCATGCATTCACATAAATACAGATGCATACATACAAGCATACACCCACATTTACATTTTTTTTCCCTTTTCTTTTCTTCTTTCATTTCCATCTACAGTATCTTCTTAATTTCCCTCTATCTAGCAAATAAAATAATAACACCTCCATACTAGACTTAATATGTAGGCCAAGGAACCTGTATACAATACTTTCACCTCAAGTCCTTTTCGTATCCATTTAATATATTCAGTTTAAATAGTTTTTTAAAAGTACTTATTGTTGTACATGATTTCATCTCTTCATTGCAGCTGTTCCATACATTAACTCCTTTGGTTGTGATGCAGTGATATTTAGAATTTGTTCTTATACATTTCTTTTTAAATACAAATGTTCCTCTTAAGTGATCTTTGCTCTCTCTCATTTGAAATAACCCTTGAATACAGTTCGATAGCTGTTGATTATTTATTTTGTACATGATTTGTGCAGTTTTGAAGTCAACAATATCTCTGAATTTTAGTGCTTTTAATTGAATAAACAGTGGAGTAGTTGGTGCTCTATAAGTAGTTTTATTTACAATTCTTAAGGCTCTCCTTTGAAGGATAAATATAGGTTCAGTGTTGGTTTTGTAAGTGTTTCCCTATACTTCCAAACAGTAAGTAATGTATGGCAGTATGAAGGAACAATACAACGTATACAATGTTTGTTGATTTAATAGATAATTGGTTTTATACAATATAGCAATTGATTTGGATATTTTGGCCTTGATATAGTGTATATGTGGCTTCCAACATAATTTTTCATCAATTATTACTCCGGGAAATTTAAGTTATTTTACTCTTTTTATTTCAATATCATTTATCATAAGTTTTTTATTTAAGGTTGTGGCACGATTACCAAAAATTATAAATTTAGTTTTACTTAAGTTCAGTGTTAGTTTGTTTGCATCAAACCAGCTCTTCATCTTTTTTAATTAATTTTCCACTGTATCCAAGAGTTCCAAGATTCCAGATTTTCCCCAGAACAGATTCAATTAGTATCATCAGCAAATAAAATGGTTTTCAGTATTGTTGACACCTCCCATACATTATTTATATACAAATTAAACAACAATGGTCCCAGCACTGACCCCTGGGGGATACCACAGGTAATTTTCTTTATCTTTGAATTATGGTTTTGCAATTCAACATATTATTGTCGATTATGTAAGTAGCTATTTAACCAAGAAAGTGCTGTCCCCCTAATTCCATATTTGTGTAATTTCATTATCAAAAAATTGTTGTCTACTGTATCAAATGCCTTCTTAAGATCCAATAATATCCCCACTCCATATTTGTTTTGTTCTATTGCTATTGTTATTTCTTCCACAAATTGAATAAGTGCATGAGAAGTTGTCCGATTGGCCCTGAAACCATATTGCTGATCACACAGTATATTATGTTTAGTAATGAAATTATTGAGCCTTTTAGAGATTATTTTTTCTAGTATTTTTGAAAATTGGGAGAGCAGTGAAACAGGTCTGTAGTTTGAAAGTGTATGTTTTCCATCAGCCTTATATATTGGTATCACTTTTGCCATTTTCATTTTATCTGGAAAGAGATTGATTACATACATGCGTTACAGGTTTAACAACACAACCAATAATACTTTTTACCATAAACATGTCAATACCATTCCATTCAGTTGACTTTTTACTTTTAAAAGTTTTAACAATCTCTTTAATTTCTTTTTCATCAGTTTCCTTAACAAACATAGATTCATTAAAATATACATTCTTGCTTATCACATCATTTATACTGCCAGTCTTTGAAAACTCCTCAGCTAAACCTGGACCAACTTCAACAAAAAAATCATTCAATTAATTTGCAGCTAAGGTCATATCCTTAACTTCTGTATTGTTGTTTGTCAGAAAATAGTTAGTGTCTCCTGTTTTGCCTTTTTTTTCTTGATAATTTCATTCAACACCTTCCAGGTGTTTCTTATATTGCTTCTGTTGTCCTCCAGTAGTTAACTATAATAATTATTTTTATTGCTTCTTATGATTCTGGCTAATTTCTAAATAATTCCTTTATACAGGAATCCCATGTGTCCAAAACATCCATGTAAGATTCAAAAGACCAAATCACTAAGAAAAGAGGGTTGAAAAGCACCATTTATAATAAATACACAAAAGTGTGCAAATGATGGTTTTATTACTTCACTAGATTTAGACATCTTGTTTAGATAGCAGATATCGCTGTTTCACACTTTGTATGTTGGACTGTGTGTGTTTTAGGTGAAGACGTTTATTAGAGAGCCATCAACATGCAGTGTTTATAGGAATAAATGACAATTAAGAATTTAAGCGATAGTCTTTCTGTTTGACTAAATTGATACTTTGTTTAGTGCATCTTTCCCTCTAGTATAAACACGAAAATTAAGTGCATGCTGTTTTTTTTTCTGACAGAGATTTATCGATGGAAAGCCACTGAGTTCATGTTATATACAGGGCCCATTGTACTCAGAGACAGCATTCCAAGTGAGCTTGTCTCATAAAATGCTTGTCTCCTTTGTGAACCATTTTGGAGATCTTTATGGCAGGAATGAAATTGTGTTCACCATACACCAAGTAATACACCTTGCAGATGAGTACAGGCGTTTTGGGCCTCTGGATAATGTGTCTGGTTTTCCTTTTGAGAATGATCTAGAACAGGTCAAGCATATGTTACGTAAGCCACATTTACCATTGCAGCAAGTAGTAAAAATAATATCTGAAATCCCATGTGTGCACATCCCAGTCCCATTCAAAGAGTGCATTTTACATAGCCTCCATTTTGATGGCCCATTGCCTCCTCAGTTTAGCTTAGCTGAACAATACAAAAAAGTTACCACATATAAATTTACATTATCCACACAGGAAGGAGATAACTGCATACAGGTCGGAGATGCAATTGCTCTTGTTAAAAATATAGTTAAGAACAGATATTTGTACTGTATCAAAATTTCAAACATCAGGAGTCATACTTTTCATATCCCTGCATGTCTTCATTCATAGGGTGTTACAAGGTCTGGCAAATGCATGACAATCTTGGTGTTAGCAGACTGGCATACATCCAAAATAAATGTGTCCTCTATCCTGATAAAAATGGCTTCATTGCAATGCGTATGCTTCATATGAAGTGAGGTAGAGGTTTATTGTTGCTTTCCTGTTGTAATACCCTGTTATTTTGTCATTTGTGATCATTGGTCTTTTACAGTGTTAATATGGTAAATTTACAATCGTGGACATTTTTATTTGAACAAACCATATTTTCCAGAATTGTTGTTCATGTACCGAGTAAAAAACATGGTGCCAAATATTTTACAACACATTTGGAAAATATGGTTTAGGGTGTGGATGAGTTGGACAGTTACAGTACATCGAGTACAGTACATTCTTTTATCTTCTATCTTTTCATTTACCATCTTTGCTTTATTTTCTCAAGGTATCAAAATGGAAAACAAGCAGCGATGGTGCCTTGTTCAATTTAAAAATGGTTGCACTGAAATAGTTCCCCACAACTGGCTTCATGGTGACAAATTATCATGGCCACCATTCTCCACCAAAGAGAGATCAAAAAGTCATGCTGCAGTAAAAAATTACCTCCAGCCAGGTGACGGATGGATTTTGTATGAGCCAGTGAGACGTTTAATTAGTCATGGTAAGTAAACAACTGTTGAAGCAGAATTTCAGCAGGATAGTTTACCTAAAATTGTCATTAATTGCTCACCCGCATGTAATAATAATACATTTTATTTATGATGCAGTTTACATTTCCATGAAATCTAGTAGTTCCAAACCCATACGATTTTGTTCATCTTTGTTTTCATTCAACTTTTACACAAGTTGACACAGTTCCCTAGCACTACAGAATTATTCCAATATAACAATAGGCCTATATACATTCAACAAGCCAACATAAATACCAAACAAAGATAGATATAAAAAAAACTACTTTCAGGTAGGTCTAACAGTACTTTTAGTAGTAGTAGTAGTAGTAGTAGAAGCAGGAATTAAAGAGGTACAGTTTGAAGGTCCCCCCCCCCAACTTTATCTTAAGGGTGTCTTTTGAATGCTTTCAGATACTTATGACGAAGCCCAAAGAAGCCTGCAGAGATATATAAAAGACAACTGTGACACAACTGATATTCTGTCAGACGAGGAGTTCGATGGTCGACAATGACAAAGTCGAAGTAATGTTATTTAAATGGACAAATAATAAAGAAAGTGATCAAATTGTATTTATGATTCTGCCCATCATGCTGTCTGATTCTTTGTTTCAGACCTAACCCTATATATAGTCAGGATGTTGACTCAGAGGAGGAAGGCACTGAGGTTAAAAGAAAGAAGTTTGCTCACGCTCCAAGAATTGAGATACCAGGTATCCTGTTTGTTTATTTACTTATTTATTTATGTTTATTGTAGTCTGTATATTCAGATCCACTTACCCTGCAATATAGGAATATAGGAAGTTTGAAAATGCTGCACCATGGTGTAACATGATTGATAGAAAATTCTGGGTGTCTCATGTATTTATAAAATCAGTAGAGCTGCAGTAGAGAGATTTTTTTAGTCAACTAGTAGTCGTTCATTTATGCCATTGGTTGACTAATTGCATGTTTATATCTTTATATTTATCTGAGGTATGGATGATAGGCGAACGTTTGGATTTCTTGCCCCGAAACACTGTCATTACCACAAAGAACTCACAGACTGCGTGACTTCGCCACAAGCGGGGGTTTTTTCTGCAACTAACCGACTAATACAATTTTGGTCGGCTAAGCCACTTCTAGTCGACTATTAGGGGACAACCCTAAAAATCACCCACACTTAATGTAATGTGTGGCCAAGCAAGTCTAAAAATCATAAATACATTTTCAGCATTTTAATGATGATGTTATGTTTTTCCTTCTAAACAAGTCTGATGTTAATCAGGGACTATTTACTATACAGTGTCTGTCCCAGGCTTTAGTTGGCACCAATAATTAACTCCTTCCTCTACAGCAGGACCTGGAATTGTTGGTGCAAGCAGTGGGATGGGGAAATCCTTAGAGAGGTCATATAATGCCATTTTTGTACAAGCTAATATGATTATTTAGGGTCTAAATTAAAAGTTTGTAATATACTTTAATTAAAAATTCTTGCATATGTCTTTAAATGATTATGAGCTCTGCTCACCCCGCCCCTCTGTTCTGTGGGGCGTTTTTTACACAACACACGTGGAGTGTTGCCTTGACAAGAGTTGAGGCTATATTTTGAAGAATGGCAGCGGGAGTCTCTGAGGATAACATAATAACTATAACGCATTGTTCAGTATAAACGTGGAATTATTAATTATATTGAGAACGTCGTAAAAACATGCTGTAATGTAACGTTACCCTGAGTGTAAACATTAAGTCAGCCGCATTCATCGTGAAGCGTGCTAGCGATTTGCAAAGATTAATATAAGGATTATTATAAAGGTTAATTAAACGTTACACTCACTTCTTCTGGAGGTTCAGCAGGAACACGAATAGTTGGTACAGATCCTTTTTTCAGGAGCAGCTTCTTAGCAAAACCAGCTTTATATTGACCCTATTTGTAAAGCAGTCTGGTGAAAAATGATTTGCGCAAACAAAAAAACACAAGGTGGACCCCATAGACCTGCATGATATGACTGTCAGACAACAACGGTTTGACCTAAAAATATCAAAATTGAAAATACTGTGGAAACAAAGACACCTACATCTTGGATGCCCTTGAGGTAAGCTAAAACATATAAAAAATTAATTTCAAAGTGAACTATCCCTTTAAGAGTCTTTACGGAGTAAAGCTTTTGTAAAAGGTTATCTTATTAGATAACATTTGTAAAGGTTGTAAAAATGGTTGAACACAATCACTAAATAAATTAAACAATTGGATTATTTGTTTTAATTTTTGCTTGATATTAATTTTAGGATAATTGAACTTAATAGTTTGGACAAAATTAAGAATGTTAACCTGATTAAATTAAATGGCATTGAATTATCCTTATGTAATAAACTTAAGTTTACTGAAATAAACAATGTTTTATTAAATGCAACATAACCCAGTTACGTTGAACCTGTTGACATAAAAAGTTAAATAAATACAACATATATATATTTTTTTTCAACAAAATTTGTATTAAACATTACAAGGTCAAAAACATGCATGTGTGCATTGTTCACAATAGATCCATAACACACATTTAGAAAGTAGATCTTTTGTGCAAAGTTTAAGTTAACAATTACCAAAGATTAAAATGTTAAAGTTCAGTCCGTTTATTAAATTGTCTAGAGTAAAATTAAAATGCAATGTACCTATTGTATATAACCCTACACATCGACTTTTAAACAGTAATCTACATTCTGAATAAACCATTATTACATCTGTAACATACAGATTCTTTGAGGAGGCGTGGGAAAACTGGTTCCAATTACGGTCAAGAGCATGACTATCTTAACCCTTTGATACGTACGATCACACCGGTGTGATCAGTCTTGGCTGGTCCCTGGAGCGTACGATCACACCAGTGTGATTAGAACGTTCAGTGAATCACGTGATCAACTGCTAAATTCAAAATGTCAAACTTTTGCTTTTACTGCTTTCCCGCTTTGACTGGCACTGAGCCAGAGACAGACGTGCACAGTTCTCATCATTATCACAACTGTTCAGTGTATTTTAATGTTTATTTTAGGTTTCATTCACTTTAAATTACATTACACAATAACAAATATATAGTTTATTATTGTGCACTAATATTTATAACAGCAAAATAACCTTTTAAACATGATGTAATATTAATATTTATTCGAGTCAAACACACCTTGTAGATAAAAAGCCCGTTTCACACAGCAAGCGTATTTTTTTCGGCGTGCGTGCATGTTAATCAATGATTGGATTCACACCAGGAGCAGTGCATGAGCGTCAAGCAGGAGCGTCGCGTGAGATGCAGTGAAGCGGGAGTTACCGTCATATATTTCGGGAGACATGGATGATCTTGCATGTTGTAAATCCAGCAGGCTCCGAGTCCAACTCTCCATCAGTGTTGTAAACAAATAATGGCGGCGCCCATAGCCCGTGATATCTTACCGATCAACTAACATGATCTTTTTTTCTCTCTAAGTATTAAAACCTTATTAGGAGGTCCCTTACATATATTTAACGATGTTAATAACTACAAGTTTGTAAATATTTTGTATAAAAAAATAAAAAAGATTTTTAACTGTCATGCATTGCAAGTCTTTTTTTCCCGCTGACAAATGATGTAGAGCTGACGTCACCGTTACCTCACACTCGTTCTCATTTAAAGACACAACTTTAATCAAGCTCACCAACTTCAGAGAAAATGACAGAAAATGTATATAAAAGAAGACAACTGACAAATGAGGAAATTAAGGAATTTTTTTTTACTTCTGATGAGATTTTTGACAGCGAGGCAGAGAGTGACAGCGATGAAGATCTTCTCCCAAACCTTGAAGCTCTTGACAACATTGCAGATGAAGAGACGACACCAGTCCCAAATGAGGCAGAAGAGGTAAACTCATTGTTATGGCAGGCAACCAACCTTTTTAATCTTCCTGGCCCAGGCAATTTTGACAACCAGCTCTGTGGTGTGCAAAATCCACCAGAATCACCCAGTGAGGTCAATTGTTTTAAAATGTTCCTCACAGAAGATGTCATGGGAGAAATTGTGGAGGAAACAAACCGCTATGCCTCTGACTTGCAAGAAAGGGAAATTAAAGGAAAGCTGGTTAAATGGGTACCAACAAATATCTCTAAAATGTACACATTTTTAGTGTCAGTTCTCTTAATGGGGGTGATAAAAAAAAAACATCACTTCGTGATTACTGGAGCACAGACCCCATGCTCTTGACCCCATTTTTTGGGTCTTTGTTCCCACAGGATCGCTTCCTTCTGCTCCTCCGCTGTCTTCACTTCGCAAACAATGCGACAGCAGTTTCCAACGACCCGCTGAAAAAAATCAGAAACATATTCACTGCTCTCACCTCCTCCTTTCATCGCATTTTTGTGCCATACAGGGATCTGTGTGTGGATGAGTCTCTGATGAAGTGAAAAGGCAGGCTGGCATTTCGTCAGTTCATTCCATCTAAACGGCACAGATTTGGGGTAAAGTTTTTTGTTTTGTGTGATGTGCTAACTGGTTATGTGGAGGACATGATCATTTACACTGGATCTACCACTGACATCCAACATTACCCAGGACTTGGGATTTCTGGGTCTGTTGTGATGACACTTCTAGCACCTTACCTAAGAAAATGTCATGTTCTTTATGTGGACAACTGGTACAGTAGTCCCACACTTTTCCAGCACCTCTTGTCACTTGGCACTGGAGCTTGTGGGACTGTGCGCGCAAACAGGAAAGGGATGCCAAAGTTCACCTGTAAGATGAAAAAAGGTGAGGTGGAATTCGAAGAGAATGGGTCACAGTTGGCAGTAAAATGGCATTACAAGAGGGATGTTCATGTCCTTACCACAGTCCACCCAACTGGTATGGCAGCCACAGGGAAGCTTGATCACATCACTGGGCAACCAAGGATGAAGCCAGTCTGTGTGCTGGAGTATAACAAAAAGATGGGGGCAGTTGACAAAGCTGATATGATGACTGGTTTTCATGAATGCACCAGAAAGTCTACCAAGTGGTACAAGAAAATCTTTTTTCATATACTTGACACTGCTTTACTCAACAGCCACATCGTCTACCGGCAAATTACTGGTGAGAAATGGATACAAATCATCTAATAATAAATATAAACAAGATAAAAAGTGATAACATTTTTAATTAATGTAATCTAAAGTGTTAACAAATTCACAATAATAAACAGACCACACTGTCACATACTATTCTATTCTCCTCACTCCCTATTGATGTTCTCTACTATGAGTAGGAAAGGAAATCACCTCCCTACAATTCAGGACGAACCTGATGAGAGGGCTGCTGGAGGAGTACAGCACATTGCGCGGTCCAACCAAAGGCGGGCGTCCTGCCTTGGACACTCCTCTGCGCCTTACAGCCAGGCATTTCCCATCTGAAGTCCCTCAGACCACTTCCCAGGGCAGCAAGACCAGGCGGCACTGCAAGGTCTGCCTCTCCAGCACACGCAAGGGCAAGCAGAGGCGCCTCACCAAGCACATGTGTGTGCCATGCAACACTCCCTTGTGTGCTGTCCCATGTTTTGAGTACCACACACTGAAGCATTATTAAGCTTGTAAAAAGTCAGAGTATATTAATTAATTTATGATGATACTATTTTAATTATTATTTATTGTAATTATATTATTAAGTATAAAGGTATGTATAATAGTTTGTTTTAAACAAAAACATTTATCACAAGTTAGAGTATATTTATAGATTTTTTTGTTTGTTTGTTTGTTTATGATGATTACTATTTTGATTGTTATTCATTGTAAATATATTTGTTATCTGTTTTGTAATTATATTAGTAAGTATAAATGTATTGTAGTAAACAAAAACATTTAACTTACATTACAATAGATTAAATAAAACATACATGAAATGTGTACATTTTGTGATTTCTTTTTAACAAATGTCATACGTTTGAATTCTATGAATAATGCTAAACTTATACATGTCTCTCACTAGCAAAGCAGAGAAAATCTAACATGGTATGACTTCTTTAAAGGTTTAGTTCACTTTAAAAGGAAAATTCTTTCATCATTTACTGAACCTCAAGTTGTTTCAAACCTGTATGAATTTCTTTCTTCTGCTGAACACAAAGGAAGATATTTTGAAGAATGTCAGTAACCAAACAGTTAACTGGTCCCATTGACTTCCATAGTATATATTTTTTCCTACTACGGAAGTCAATGGGACCAGTTAACTCTTAGGTTACTGACATTCTTCAAAATATCTTCCTTTGTGTTCAGCAGAAGACAGAAATTAATACAGGTTTGAAACAACTTGAGGGTCAGTAAATGATGACAGAATATTAATTTTAAAGTGAACTAAACCTTTAAATTATATTTCCAACAAACATTTGAGCAAGCTAATAAGTGAGGTGTGACCATATATATATATATATATATATATATATATATAATTGTATATGGTCACACAGCTTGCTCAAATGTTTTGTATATAGGAAAATATAATTTAACAATGTCATAGAATGTAGCTTTTCTCTGCTTTGCTATTGAGAGATATAAAACTCAGTAACAATATTAACTAAAACAAACAAGAAAATTGATGTAAAGGATTTAACGTCAAATATGTGCTTTGGTATATTCATATTATGTATAACGTATCAATTCAACTGAACCCCGACTTTACCTCCTGAATGCATGGATTACTGAACATATTTTTTTGCAATGTGCAAAACAGCGCGTTGACAGACAAACAAACCGTAATGACGTGAACGACCACATTATTGAGCACTGTCCGTGTTACGTTCTTTATTCATATTTATTGCATGCTTGTAAATAATTCTAGATGCTTCAGAATACAATTAAAAACTAAAATATAGCCTAATGTTACTCACCGATTGTCACGCGGCTGTTGTGAGGGAGATGCAAAGTACCATGTGCCAGCGAAATTCAAAGCAGTGGGGGGGGGGGACACATAAACATAACCATATCAACCATAGTCGGTACACGCTAACAAATTATTTGAGAGGTTTTAAATAAAAAATAAAGCGAAACAGTCAAACTACTCACCTGCAGACGGTTATCCATCGTGTGCGCCATTGTGACTGCGAAATGTCACGTGACAAGGTTCATGCATCTCCATAGAAATTAGAACGCGATTGATTGCAAAATAACGGTCGCACGCAGAAAAATAGAGTTTACAATAGAGATCAATCGCTAGCTGCTAGAAACCTATATGATGTATTCACTATTAGCGCTGACTGCATAGATCTAGCTAATTATATCCTTGTGTTGGTTAGGCGAACACGAACGTCCATTTAGAAAAACTGGATTTACCCACCCGTCCAGCAAAAACAGAGCTACCTGGATGTCGGATTGGAAGCCCCTCTGCCGGTGGAGTTCTCGTCACCTTTCGCAGGCTTTTCCAATGTAAATTCGGGACTTCGTGCGGTCCTTATCCTTTTCCCTCTTTGCAATTTGTTCATCGGAACGTCGTCTCTTTGGTCGTATGTCGGCCATATCAAACTGAAAGAGAATATAATTCTAACTTCCCTCTTCATGCTTCTCTCTCCTCCACACCCCCCTTCATGTGTCCCCCCTTCACCCTGCTTGTCGGTGATTGGCTGGAACACTGTTTGGTATTTACCGTCGGCACCGAGTTCGTTTTGTCACAGTCGGGCCACAACAAGAATTATGGAACTCAGCCGTCTGAAAAAAAAAAAAAACGTTTTGGTGGTTAAATCCTAGGACTCGGCCGGAGATCTGCAGAAGATTTAATTTTCGGGAGGAACATTTTCAGCGGCAAAAGAGGCAAATAATTAGATTAATTTAATGTTCATTATAGTATTGTATTATGTTTTAAATGTCAAGAAGAATTTTTTTTATATATATATCCTTGTAACAGTTAGATCTTTTGTGATGATAACATCAGACAACCAAATGAGATAGGCTAGATGAGCGCGATCTCATAGCCAATAGCATTGTGTAAAATTTTGTATTCTCCACAAAATGCTTCAGGAATTCAACAAAGTGTTCTTCCTTCATCCATCCTGATGGGTTTGCACCTCCTTTGCTACCTGTAGGTCCATTCTGAATGAAGTGGTCCCTGAAATTTACCCTGGTGAAGACAAAATATGGAGGAAGGCTATTCCCTGTGGCTGAAACTGCGCAGGCAAGGGTAATAAACGACCCTCGCTCTGCAGAGGTTATTGACCCAATTTGCTTAAATCCCCGCCTGGCAATGAATGACCCTGTTTGGTTTCTGGACTGTAGTGACACTTGTCTCATCCATGTTCCAGATGTCACCTGGAGGAAACCTGTGCCCATAGTTTCCAGGGTAGCGGTTTTCCCGCACAATTGGGCCAATTTAAAAAATGAGTCGCGGGAAAAATTAGAGTCGTGGGTTGCATTTTTTTTGGGCTACATTTATAATGTACCGTGGCCGCAAATAAAAATAAAAATTGCAGACAAAGATCAAATGAAATGGGAACCATTTATTAGTGGGTATTGATCCCCGGGAATGAATACTTGGCAACAACAGCTGCTACTCGCGAGTAGACGCGTCACATGTGCTTGACTCAACATCACAAATCAAGCATCATCACGTCACATGAGAGCTTTGTAGAGGTTGTTGAAGCTTCGGTCGGTTGTCCGTGGATGAACAAGCAGCATTCGAATTGTCAGTTAAATGGGGAAAATATGGAAAGTAGTATCGCAAAGAATGGGAGACAGAGAAAGGATTAAATGAGTGGATTTGAAGTGTTCCAAAATGATGATAGAAAAGCATTCTGCAAACATTGGAAATGTGAAATCAGAGCTCACCACAGTGATCTGGTAGCTCATGCTGCGACTGAAAAAGGTTTTTAAAAAAACGCGGCTCCTTTCTCAAATACCACACCATTATTTGACACAGGCAGTTCCTTTCTAAGAACTAATGTTGCTGTGAAAGAGGCAGAGTTTAAGCTGGCTGCCCACATTGCTTGTCATTCAAGCACTTCAACTGTTGATCATTTAGGAAGTGTTGTGGAAGAAATTTCCAACAAAGGTATTAGTTTACATCATATGAAATGCACAGCACTAATTAATTCAGTGATAGGACCAGTATCACATGAAGATCTTCTGGAGGATATAGGAAGTGGACCATACTGTCTTATTGTTGATGAGAGCAATGATGTCACAACCAGAAAACAACTACGTGTTGTGAATCCTTAGTGAGTATGTGCAATGTTTAGAGTTAAGTAGTTTTGCCGTAATGTGTGAAATAGTTATGTTTAGCTATACACTGCCATGTTAGGCTAGCGGACCTGTTGCTAATGGGTAACCCACAGTACAATAGAAATACTAATGGTCTAGTTTTGTTTTGTTAACCTATCTGACAATGTATTCAGTGCTAATGTGTGTATAACACATCATGTTAAAGGACAAGTTCGGTATTTTACACTTAAAGCCCTGTTTACAGATTGTATCTGATGAAATAGAACGGTTAAGATTAAAATTTGGACACATGCTGCTGTCGCGAGAATTTTAGGTTTATTTAGCTTTTGTGGACCTATTTTTCCAAACGTGTCACACCCGTGATTCTTCCTTTGAGAGCTTGAATAATAGACACTCCAGCGGCGGAGTAATACCGCACCTCACACAGCACATTCAATACAAGTCATGGAGTTGGACAAAAACTACGATAAAACCTGTTGGAATGCATCTTTTTCAGCGATTTTTTTTGGGACCGTATCAGTGAACACCCCTGACCACTCGGTGAGTTTCACGTCTTTGTAAACGAAAGTTTAATGTGTTTTAGGAGGGAATCTTCCAGTGCACATAGACTGCCATTGTGGGGGTGGGGGAGGAAAGCGATATAAACCTAAAATTCTCGCGACAGCAGCATCTGTCCAAAGTTTAATATTAACCGTTCTATTTCATCAGATACGATCTGTAAACAGGGCTTTAAGTGTAAAATACCGAACTTGTCCTTTAACCTGTTAGCCTTCAGCGCCACTTTTGAAAAATCCCCAGAAATTGCATTCTCAACCGAAAACAGATTCAGTTCATTGACGCTTTGTACTAAAAGCACAAGCATGATCTCATTTGAAAGCTGACACCTGGCACTTTATTGGAAATGTAGAATGAATTATTGTCATAATGAAAAAAAAAATTATGAATAGCTTCAAAGTTGTGTAAGTTATTAGAAATTTATTTTTATGAAACATCTTCATGAAAATTAAATTGAAGTTGGCCCGTCAGCACTCTAGAAATGCACTCCAGCTAAAGACACATGTCTGACCATGTTATATTTAAAATTTGAAGGTGATAAGTCTAAAACTCTGTATTTTGTTAAATGTTTTTCAAGATCATCTCAAATGACTTTATTTTGAATTGACTCTAAAATGCAAACTTGTGTTTATTGTCATCTATTAGCATCTATTCAGTCTATTGTCTCTATTGTTTTGTGGTGCAAACGAGACCCATTCAGTGACAGTCTCTCTCCTGCTCACATTTACACCTCTCCAGCCTGCTTATGGCCATAAATATGCTTTTCCTTTGTCTCCATTATAATGCCTAACGACTGGCTATTCACGGTTTTTCACCCCCTAATTTCTTTCATAATCTTCACTTCACATTTGAAACTGTATCAAATGCCTTTCTTAAAGGTAGGGTAGGTAGGATTTATATAAAAACTTTTTACCAAATTTGATTAAACTTTCTATATATATCAATGCATAATTAAAATGTAAGTACTCTGATAAAAAGAGTATAAAAATCGAGTGACTCTAGACCGTTTAATCTTCATTAAACACAGCTCATTATTTCCATTCGGGACGAATCACAGGATTGGCTTGCGCGACTGTCACTCTCCGTCGCCATGACTACCGCCGCTATTACTGGCTCTGCCCACGTGCGCGCAGTCGCGCACCCGTTTTTAGGTGGGAGTGAATGGAATTAATGAGCTGTGTTTATTGAAGATTAAATACACTAGAGTCACTCAGTTTTTTATACTCTCTATTTCAGAGTACTTGCATTTTAATTATGCATTGGTATATAAAGACAGTTTAAACAAATTTGAATAAAAGTTTGTTTAAGACAATTCTGACCTACCCTACCTTTAAATAAAGAAATATTTCAGTAAGCATTCCGATTTAGAAAAAAATCATAAAAAATAACAGCTAGATGGCAGGTGCAACTAGAGAGCTAGCTAGCATGTTAGCTTAGCACACCATCAATACACGAGAATTTATGAGATTAAAACCATGTGTGTGCTCCAAACTTACTTTATAGTGCAAGTCGAGTGTTTTAAATAATCTTCTATGATCTTATTTGGCTTCAGAAAAGAAAATCAGACAGAACATATATTATGTTATAGTATTCTGCACAATGCTAAAGTCTATATCGATTAGCATTACATTATAAATATAATCTATTATTATAAAAATACCTGACATGACTCGAAGAACACAGGTGAATCAAATATCATTGCAATCATGTTTATTGTCTTTAAAACATCTTTATCTGCATGTTACAGCGATCTCTGATAGCGTTGTTTATGTGAGTGACGTCCTGGAAGGTCACAGGTTATGGTTCTTCTTCGTGAGTGCACTGTGCACCATATTTGGAAAAAACTGTGCAAATGGCGCCCTCCGGCTGCTGTATGGATTGAAAACACAGTACATCAGAGTATCCAGCGCTCTTTATGTTTAGATCGACGCATTTGGATATAAATTCAATAAATATTATTCCTGTCTATAGAAATATGATGTAAACCTATGAGAATCTATCAATATTTCTCCAAATCTGCACATTTTTGAGCCAAAAGCCCTGAGGGACGTTGTTTTGTCACGCGTTCTCATGACAACACGGGAGTTTTCTTTTTAATGGACGCGGCTGATGCTCATAATTCATATTAAAGGTATCGACTCATTTTTTCAATACATAAATCCTGACACAAATTAAGACATAACTGTCACTATAAGTTTCTCAGAATACAATAGTGGTCAAATACTGAAACGTGAGACTTATATCTTTTTAATGATGTATAGTTTGTCAAGGTAATAACATTAAATCTGATAGTAACTTTGAACTATATAAAAAAAAAACGCTTCAGTGCGTCCTCGCTCTGGTGAAGGCTAACACGGTTTTCCTGTGTGTGTAAGCATTGTAGTTGACTTTAAAAGTACCGGTAATGGAAATTCAGTAATTTGTGTAACGTAATGTAATGAACTGTCGAACTTTGGAAAATGTTTGTTACAACAACCAAATGAGAACAAGTTAGTTTTTGTGTTCGATTGGTCAATATGTAATTCATGTCAAATGAGGCACAATGGAAAGTATGGACATGGATATGGTTTATTTTACTGTGCTTCCGTTATTATGTATTCACATATGTTATCATTACTTTGGTATTTTCTGAATATATGGTGATATCTTACATACTTGAAAGTACTGTGAAATACCTGATGCTACAACAAGCATTTTGTTTATTACCAAATTAGTCGAATATTAATTTGTTTCCCTTTGTTGAAGAGAATAAATACTGCAGTTGAGCTGAAAGCAAGCTAAAGTTTCTGTCTCATTGTTTTTGCATACAGGATTTTAGAACACACCCACCCCCCTGACACCCACCAGGCCAGGGGGGCAACATACGCATAGTCATCGGCTGACTTGGACAGATACTTAACCAGCTCCTCTTCCAAATTTGGAGAAAATATTTGTCTGTTCCTGATGTAACAACCGCTACACCTAGGTCTTTCTTGCCTTCAATCTCATCCTGGCTGATCTTGTGGCAGTATCTGCTTAGTGTGCTGAATGGTATTTTGAAGTCCTTTGCTGTGCTCCTACTACTTCTGTTTTGAGTCTTCACCTGTCTGGCTGCCTCTAGCATAATCTGTGCCGGTGTCTTTCCCCTGTCTGTGGTTCTTAAATATTTTCTGACCATTTTGACTTCTAAAAGAAAATGATTTCATACATACTAAATTTATGTTCATGAGAATTTAACATTGATGCATTATTACAATTATTATATACAGTAATATTCATTATGTTTTAACAAATGTAAAATGCATAAAATAATACATTTATAACCAAATGGCTATACTGGGTATACAGTGTTGCCAATTTAGCAATTTTGTTGGTAGATTTAGCTTTTCAGACTACCCTAACAACCTTTGCTACTCTACCCTAACAACAAATTTAGCAATTAAAAAACAAAACAAAAAAAACTTTAAGCAACTTTTGGAAAGTGTCTCTAATCCAAACAACACACGTACAAGCTAACTAAATAGACAGAGCGGTTAATTCATAATTCCTTAAAGTCCATGTAAAGTAAAAATTAACTGTGTTCTGAGTTTGTCACACCACAGAAAAATGTGTTATTAGCCACCCAGCCAAATTTGAATGATAAAAAAGCAAAAGTAAATAAAATAAGCTATCAAAATTGTGAAAAAATGTACAGTATTCTCTTCTCTCAAACGCTGGGGACGTGTCTGCTGGCTGCGCTGAAACCACGCCCACTCGTGGGACGGGAGGATAAAGGCCGAAGCGGGAGATGGTCGTTTCAGCCACATTCACCAGTAACAATCCAATCCAATCCACTTTATTTCTATAGCACATTTTACAAACACAAAGTTTCCAAAGTGCTGCACAGAAGACTCAAAACAATTCATATAAAATTATTACAACAAAATAAGTATATAAAAATATAAAAAGAAGCACCACAAAGGACCACACAACAGTTAAAAGCCAAAGAATAAAAATTAGTCTTTAGACGAGCCTTAAAACACTCAACTGTATGGGCAGTTCGGACATGGAGGGGCAGAGTTTAGTTTAGGTCCAACCACAGAAAAGGCCCTGTCCCCCCGAGTTTTAAGTCTTGACTTGGGGACCACAAGCTGGAGCTGGCCCTCTGACCTAAGTATCCGTGCTGGCGTATAAATTTGGATGAGGTCTGAGATATATGTTGGGGCCAGTCCATTCACAGCTTTAAAAACAAACAATAAAATCAATCCTAAAACAAACAGGAAGCCAATGTAATGAGGCAAGAATTGGAGTTATATGAGCGCGCTTTTTGGTTCCTGTTAAAAGACGTGCTGCAGAATTTTGGACTAACTGTAAGCGTGAAAGTGCGTTTTGATTAATACCGATATAAATTGCATTACAGTAGTCTAAACGAGAGGAAATAAAAGCATGTGTAGCTTGTTCAAAACTGTTGCTTTCTGATTGGCATATAAATTGGACAATCATCAGCATAAAGATGATAGGAGATACCATGCTTTTTAAAAATTATTCCGAGTGGAAGGAGGTACAATGCAAAAAGAATAGGACCAAGAATTGATCCCTGGGGGACCCCAGGGGTTAAAAGGCGCAGTTGATGAAGTAGAGTCCCCCATTTTAACAAAAAAGCATCTCCCTGAAAGATATGACTGGAACCACTTTAGGGCAGTCCCCCTGACACCCACACAGTTTTCCAGGCGAGATAAAATAATTTTGTGGTCAACTGTGTCGAAAGCAGCAGTGAGATCTAAAAGCACTAAGATGGCTGAATCACCAGAATCTGTCATTAAAAACATAATTAAAAACCTTTAAATGTGCAGACTCTATTGCTCTAGTGTTATGAAATACTTTAAAACCTGACTGAAAAGTATCTAAGATGCCATGTGCCTCCAGAAAAGACTGTAGCTACAAAAACACATTTTTCCAAAATTTTCGATTAAAAAGGAAGCTTTAATAGGGCAGTCATTTTTAACATTTGTGGACTTAAGTCCAGCTTTCTTAATCAGTGGCTCAATCCTCAATCACTGCTTTTTTACAAAATACAGGCACAACTCCAGAAGACAGGCTACTATTTATAATTTCCTCAACATGAGAGCCAATCGTTTCCCACACATCCTTAAAAAAGTGTGGAGGGACAGGGTCCGTAGGGTTTAATTTTATTAATAATCTTTGTAAGAGATAGCATTGAAACTGGCTCAAACTGACACAAAATAGCTGAACAGTCCATGTTTAAGGAAAAGTTTAAAGAAAGGGGCAATAATATTGGCTCTGATATTTGAAACTTTACTGTTAAAAAAGGGCAAAAAAAATTCACAAGCATCAGGTGAAAATTCAATAGAAGTGGATTCTGGAGGGTTCAACACAGACCGAATGATTTTAAAAAGAACACGTGGATTGTTGACATTTTGAGAAAATATTACAGAAAAATATTGTGTAACAGCGGATTATCATTGAATCCCAGTTGTCTCCGACGAAAGTTTATAAAACTATCCTGTGTAAAACGATCACTACAGAGGCGGGTGTTGATGGTGATCCTCAGCTCTCCATCAAGGTGGCTCTTCACAAAATAAATCCACCTCTTCTTGATATGGTTGTTTTTCTGAGGGGTTTTCTGGGTCCTGGAGGTGTTCTGACATGCTCTAACATTTGTGCTTATTTCTGTTACTTGTGACATTTTCATGGCTAAAGTCTTATTACACTGCATTCAGCACAAACTCTGCTACAATAATATGTCAGCAGCATGTATGTAAATTTGTTTAGTTTTGAGATAATGCCATTTATGCGTGGTTTGTGAAAATAACAACAACAAAAAAAAGACTTTTGAAAATTGTATCATGTAGCCTAGAATATTTGCTCCAAAACTATGTGAAAATCATCCTGGCTACTCATTCAGATAAGACAATATATTGATTTAAAATTTGTAAGATATCTTGTGTAAGAAAGCTTTATGCGAGTAGGTATAAACAAAATTAATATTGAGTGTTTCACACCTGAGAAAGACAAAGACCCTCCCATAATGGCCCTATTAGGAGCTCTCATGCACTATCATTATGAGGAACCTTGCACAAAGAATGTGGAGATTTAAAAAAGAATGGCTTTTTGATTGTTTGGATTTATTTACAACACAACATCCAAAGATACACAACAAATGACAAAAAAGCACATTATTTAACACACTGAACTAAAGACAGAGACATAAACAGTCACACACCTTTGTGCCATTCCTGAAACATAGAACATACCTGTCATTTCCAAGGTGTTTGATTTTTCACTTTACCATGTTCATGTCTCATGTTGAAGTCAACAGGACTCATCTGTGGGGCAAATGGTCCCTAAAAACAAAACAACAACAACAACAACCTGTGAACATGCTGATATCAAGAGAAACTAGGGCTGCACGATTTTGGGAATACATTTTAGATTTGTTCTGGTTAAAATTGCTTTTTAAAATTTACAAAATACACATACATATATATATAATGAACACCGCACAGCTGCTTAAAATAATAATAACAATAGTATAGCAGGCATCGCTAAAAATGAACACTTCAGTAACACTACACTAGAGAAAAACATATTGATTATCATGTTACTTCAAATGTTTACAATCGATATGACGTTATGAAATGAGATTGGAGTAAAAACCATGAAGCCTATCTTTGGTGCGTTTTGCTTTTCAAACGCACGTCGCGCGACTTACTCAAACTCACAGCGCGTGCAGAGAACATTTACTGAAGCATCGAGCAACAGTTCAACTGCAGTGTGAAGTTTATGCAACAATAACACTAACCAATATAACTCTGAATTATTTCTTACCTTAAAATATTTCTTGTCTTCAAATCGTGTTCTTCTTCTTCTGATGTAAATCCAATATGCTCACAGAAATCGCGTCATCCAAACTCGACGAACAGCAGAGGACTGATGAAGATTGGCGCTTTGTTTTTGAGGTAATAAGCGTGTTCGCGCGACGCATGGACGATTTGCATGTCAATATGTTTTGCACGTGTGGGTGTGGTCACATTAAAACTAATGAGCAAGGGTTTGAGAATCTGGATATCTTGTTGGTTTTATACAAATGACTTAAACAGAGAATATTTGTTTTCCTTTTGAATCAGATATTTTAAAACTACATACTTAAATGTTCATAAAGATATAGAGCTCATAAATGTGTGACAAGTACTCGCTGAGTTTTGTTTATGTTTAGAGACAGTGACTACGTTTACAAGCTGTTAAAAGTCGGGTTATGGTCGGGTTAAGGTCACTATTCGGGTTTCTGAAACATTCGGGATAACCCGTTTACATGCGTGAGCAGCGAGAGTTACTCCTGTATACATGGAATGTGTAATCAGTCGCCAATATCCCGATGTATCACGAGTGTCCCCCGGACACTCTGGATGAAGGTGCGCAGTCAGGACTGGTCGGAACGGGTTGTAATGATGGAGTTCACTGACACGGACTGGCGTGAGAATTTTCATATGTCACGCCAATCTTTTGTTAAACTTTGCCGTATGATGGAGAGAGTGATGGAGCCCTGTGAAGTAACCATTCGCACACCAGTGCCTACAGGGATGCGTGTTGCCATGGTGCTATACAAACTAGCAAGCTGCGCAGAGTATCGTGTGATCGCAAACCAATTCGGAGTGCACAAGAGCACCGTGAAGAAGATGGTGTATTTATTTTGCCACGGAATGGTCGACTCTGTCATCAAAACACTTATTAGAGTACCCACTTTGGAGGAGGCATGTGCCATCGCAGAAAGATTTGAACGGACCCACTCCATTCCTCAAATCATAGGTAAAAATATTTCCTGCTCTTTTGTCTTGATAATTTCAGTGCAGTTTTCTAAAAGTAGGCTAAATGTGAACTGTACTATGTGTGTAAACTTTTTTTATTTTTTTTATTTTTTTTTATCATAGGCTGTGTGGATGGGAGTCACATCCCTTGTTTGCCTCCAAGTGATGGCTACAGGGACTTCATAAATAGGAAGGGATGGCCCTCCTATATCCTCCAGGGAGTCTGTGATGACAAATACTGTGTGGTTGGAAAGCTCTTTACCTTCCCTTATAACTATATGTGGATCGTAAGCCAATTGGCTGTCACCATGGCGATATATAAAGTGCGATAGACCTGCGCTTTTCGTGAACGTCATTTGTCGACGTCACTGACGCGCCGCAAACACTTTACTGTGGCTGCTTCAGGCATCAGGTGTGGACATTAGAGAGTAGGCTTTTGATTGCCATTTCCTCTCGTAAAGTGCGAGTCAGCTGTTCCGTTTCTCGTGCGGACGCACTATGGCTGTGACTACCGTTATTGGGTGTGTGCGCTCCTGATTATGCACGCATCATATTCATCATTGGTGCTCTCCCTAAAACGTTGGAGAGCGTAAGCTGATTGCTTGATCGCCATTTCCCTCTCGTATGATTAAAATCAACGGATTCGTTTCTCCTGCAGATCTCGCGCTGCTGCGACTGCTAGTTGGGCGCGTTTCACGTCCTGCCCACGGATAACATTACTGTTTTGTTTTGTGTTGATTTTGCTTTACATTTTCTATTTTCCCTTGTTTGGTTTAAGTCGTCTTTTTTTACATTTAAAAATAAGTGATACTCTTTGCCCTTTGCCTTTGCATATTTTGATATAGTTTGTTTTGTATTATTTGGTTTTCTATTTTGCAAAGAGCTATTTCTTTTTTTTTGGATTCGTTTTGCAGTGCATTTATTTTGTGCGGTTTATTTGATTTATTTTATTAAATGCAACTTCATCCTTTTTTTGTATTTTTCTAGTTTGTATTTTGTTTTTCCTGCTTAATTATTGTAAACCGATTGAGATCGGTTTGGTTTATTTTTCTGTAAACCGTTAACCAGTTTAGTGCATTTTCCTGCAAACTGTTGCGATCAATTTGTTTTTTTCTTCTGTAAACTGAAATCCATTGTCTTGCTTTTGCACCTCTTTAACTCTTTGTTTAATTTATGATTTGTAATTTGGGGGCAAATAGGCCTTGTGCATTTCTTTTTTTCCGTTTTGTTAATTCTTATTTTGGGTTTAGTTATTTAATTTAAATCGACGTAGCGCAATTCAGTGCCAAAATTATTCTCTGTGCATTTTTAGTGGCTCATATTAAGATTGCTCTGTTCTTGTGCCGCAGGATCTGGGGCCAAAGGCGGGGAGGCCTTCTCTATTCCCTCTAAGTGGTGGTGGTGCCGTGTCCATCCGTGTGGTGTGAGTGCGTGTGTTTGCGTGCACTGGTGAAAGGAATGATTTATCTGCTATAGGCAGCCCCTCTCTCTGATAGCCTGACCCTGCTGGTAAGCCCCAGTTAGCTGGTGTCTCTGTGACTTCTTCAGAGCCAAACCCTTATGATGAGCTGTGCTTGACTGAGGCCTGATTTCTTTTAATGATTGTTTTAAAGTGATTGTGTAACTTAATAAAGTCAACCGTTTTGTATTGTTACCCATGTCTCTGAGCGATTATTGATGAACGAACTTGCGTGTCCTTTTAGAGACACTACATTCTCTGGGTGTAACTCCCTGAGTGGCGTAGTTGGCAAATTATCCTTCAAATGCACCTCCGTGTTGCCACAACTGGTAAGTGTTTTGCCATTCCCAGCTTTTATATTTAAGTTTATGATGATAATAATTTGTATAATGTTGACAGACATACTCCACTAAGCTATAATAGAACCCCTCCTTAGCATCTATTGAATGTTTTACAAAGTTTTTGAAATTAGAGTTCAAGGAGGTCCACTGTTAAAAAGAAAAATAGAAGTTTAAAAAAAATATCACATGCTTCATGTTTAAATAATTATGATCTCATTATTGACCTGAAAGAATTGGGATTATAATTTTTGCCACAATCAAGCAGCCCCAATTACACTTTGATTCACTGTGATAATTTTTCCATGCCTGGTTCTGCGCATGACGCCAATGCACTCAGGCAGTCCCATCTGTTCCAGAATGCCCACTCCTTCCCAAAGGTAGGTAATGCATGAAAACAGCATTTGAAATCTTGTTTGGTTGTTAAATGTAAGAGGCATGTTATTAATTTGATATAAATGTTATTAAACCAGAGTTTTAGATTTTATACTTGCGACAAAATAAAAATGTGTGATGACATAATTTCGGACACTAATATTTATATCTCAATGTCCCATTTAGAGAGCAGTGCAGATCGAGGGGCAGGATGTGGATTTTTTCCTACTGGGAGATCCTGCTTACCCGCTGATGCCCTGGCTAATGAAGGGCTATCTGCAGTCTCCAAGACTGACACCACAGGAGGAATCCTTCAATGTGTATTTGAGTTCTGCTAGAACAAGTATTGAGATAGCATTTGGTCGACTGAAATCTCGTTTTCGTGTTCTGTTGAAGCGCAGTGATTTCCATTACACATTTTTAGGCACACTGAAGAAGGCACGCGCCGAAACGCATTTGTGCAAATAAAAATATAATTTATGCATAGTGCGGCCTCTCTCCTGTTTAAACTATTCCAATTATTCAGGCCAGCACTCTTAAAGTTTATTTTAATCACTGAGTGAAGCCCGCTCCTATTCCCATTTACTCATTACACATTTACGCCATACATGGTAGCAACATGTTGTGCTCTGCACAATTTTTGTGAGATGGAGAAGGAGCATGTTAATCCCAGATGGGCAGAGGAGGCAACATCTGCAGGAAGGCAGTTTCCACAGCCTGTGTCACAGGCCAATAGGGCCAATAACAGTGCAGCCACAGCCATCAGACGGGCACTAACAGATTACCTTGCTGCACATGTCCCACTCCGTAGGCGCTTATAGGAGGAGAACGCGAGAGAGTAAGATGAATGGGGGGTGATGGGAAAGAAGCGGATCTAAGCTAATGATTTGTTACTTGCATCGCATTGTTTTTTTTCTAAGGTCTTTAAATGTTTATCTGCTCTCTGGAGTGTGAAACCAGCTTGAGTTTGTTGCTCCCTACTTATGAAAGACAGAGAAGAGGTATCTAAAAGTTGTGTTTACAATTTCTAATAGAAGTTCAGCACATGCAAGTTTAAGTAACTTTAATATAACATTTGTTATTCAAAATAAATCATATTACATAAAGTAACAGCTTTGTTTGTTTTGTTTTTACAATGAGGTAAAACTGAGGTTCAAATAAGGGTCAACTTGTAGTAGCTTTAAACATATGGAGCAAGTGTGTTACAAAGTGCCTCTGAAAATGTTTTGTAATAAATAAAAATTGTAAAGGTGTAAACCTTTTACAAAAATACTTTCAAGAACATACTTCGTAATAAAAGAACAAAACTGACACAATGGTCTCAATTTTTAACTTGTCTTCTACAGTTGGAAGAATCTTGTAAAACCTTGGTCACCATCGTTGTGGTCATCACGTTCAGGCTGAGGTGTTTGAGAGTAGGGGACACGATGTGGAGGAGCAGGGGGTTGCCCATAATTGTCAAAATGGTTGTTGTATGGATGATACATTGGCTGGGGCTGAGAATTGGTAAAGACAGGTTGAGGAGTTGGCCGCTGGAATAAGGCACCTAACCCTGTGAGGAGTTGGGTTATTAAGACACTCGTTGAATGGGTTGTTTCTGCGATCAGTTGAGACATGAGTGCTTCATCCCTGGCATGGCTCAACTGCCTTTGCTGCTCACTCCATTGGTTCTGTGCGTGCTGCATTCTCTCCATGAACTGTTGTTGTTGAGTAAGTGAAGCAGTTCCACGGGGGCCTGGACCTGCGACTTGACCCACCTAAAACAGACAAGACAGCCCTTAGCTTGCACCATCAGCTATACTACATAATATCTCTTCTTAATCACTATAATCAAAGTGACCATTACAGAAACTGATTATTTTCAGACATTACACAAGGAAGAGGATTGACTTAGTGTTATAATACTATGCTCTAACCAGTTATGCCTTAATAATACTATTTAGAAATCCTACCAGGAGTAGCTGCAGTTGGATTTGATGGCTGTGTAGACTGAGAAGGCGCAGTGGCATCCGATGGTTGTGTAGGAGGTCCACATGCTCCATTCTCTGCCTATCCCTACACCAAAAACAAGCAAAACGTTAAAGCTTGATGTTAGAAAAGTAGGGAAGGCAATTGTTTGGTGACTTCTATTAAGCTAACCGCTTACCTGTGTTATCATCCACACCATCATCATCCTCTCCTTCAAGATCTGAGCCACTTCCGCTTGTTACGTTGCTTGCTGCGTCCGTCAGGCCAAACGTTGCATCAATCAAAATAGCATAAATACTATGGCCCCGTTTACACGATGGGAAAACGCAGATATTTCTCTGCGTTTTGGCCTGTCATTTACACGAAAACGCCGTTTTTATCCCAGAAAACGATCATTTCTAAAAACTCCGGCCAAAGTGGAGATTTCTGAAAACGCCGGTTATATGTTGTCGTGTCAACTGGGAGAAACGGGGTTTTAGGTTCTCTCTTGTTGATTCTGAGGATTCTGATTGGCTTGCATGGCTTTATCCTTCTCCCTACACTGCCGTCCATAGGTTTAGCATAGTTATAAAGGTGCTCGACGGCGTATTTATGCGGGTTGTGTGCACAATGTTATTATTGAAAACGGAGGGGGAGAAATATTCGTTTCTCTAAATACCCGGCTATGTGTAAATGTGGCCTATGTGTATAAAATTAACAAAAAACAAGAGATGTCTTTTTACCCATCATCATTAGGAGACCGCAAAATAGCAATAGACACTGCCTTACACTGACGTAACTTTACATTAATTTGACGTTTATTTTACTTATTTATCAGGGACAGTGCATGTTACCCATACACAAAAGAAATATATTTGAAAGATATTTTCAGTATATATTTTGGAATATATGCAAATATTTGAAATTGGCCCAATAATTATATATTTCACACTTAACATCATATATTTTTGTTATATTTCAGAATATATTTCAATGTATTTGGAATATATGCCACATATATTTTGACACTTTTTGGGACCCATACAGAAAAAAATACATTGAAATATATTCTGAAATATAACAAAATATATGATGTTAAGTGTGAAAAATATTTATTGGGCCAATGTCAAATATTTGCATATATTCCAAAATATATACTGAAAATATATTTCAAATATATTTATTTTGTGTATGGGTAGGCAGCAGTTGTGGAACTAATGAGTAGCATACTATTTATTATAACAATTGACCTTAGTTACGTAGCTATTTTGCTCAGATAAGGCGAGCTAACCTACCTTGGTTGTCAGGTAACTGTTCCTGTTCGTCCTCAAAGCCGACATCTACCCCGCTGTTTTCGGCAGTAGTGATGGGCCTATTCCCCAAAAGCTCATCCATTATGTCGAACTGGGGGAAAGAAGACGGGTCGGACCCGCTTGTACCGTTTTGTTTCTTCGCCTTGAAGTATGCCTTTTTCAGCGTCTTCCAGCGGTAGCCTACTTGATTTGGTCTGGCGTCCGTACAAACCCTGCTTCGCGTAACTTTTCGGTCACCTTCTTATAAATCTCACTATCTCGGTAGTCAATAAAAGACATTATATTATTGGTTTTCACCACACTAAGAAAGAAATTGGTCTCCTCCTCGCTCCAAAAGTGTGGTACTGTGCTGCGTCCCGCCATGTTAACTTGTTTACTTGCGCTATACTGCACGCGGGGTTTTTTTATGCGCCGTCTCTACTCAAAAGACCAAGATTCCTTGCGAATAGAACATGCGCAGAACACACATTTTGATGGGGATATGCCGAAACGCGTTTACAAGACCAAATATTCAGGTTAGAAAAGGGGTACCCCAGGTATAATATCCCGGTTTTTAAAAACCGGGTTATGAGCATATCCGGGTTTTTGCCGGTGTTTACATGGCCGTGCGCGACCGGGTTATTGCAAATATTCCGGTTTTGAACGGGTTATTGGCTGCATGTAAACGTAGTCATTAAAATATCCCAAACTCACAAGGCCAGTGTTTTTTTATTGGAAAATATTATTTTGTTAGAAAAACGTCGAGTTTTCTGAGAAATGTTCCTTCCACACACACACAGCATCCTGGAAATGGTATTCTACCATGGATAAGGCAATAGGGGGCAGACCCTCCATCACACCACCCACCCTTTGCCTCATCTGGCCCTGATGTTGCTGTTGCCTCTTCATCCTCAGTGAGGTCAGAGCGTGAAAGAGTAGGGAAGAAAAGAAAAGATTTTGAGGAGCTGATTCAAGAGATGGAGGAGAGGGAAGCTGAAAGAGAAAGAGATGCCATTGAAAGGGAGGAGAGGTCGCTGGAGAGAGATGGAGGAAAAGGAGGAAAGAAAAGAAAGAGAGCAACGAGAGCATGAGAAGAGACTAGAACAGGAGGCCAGAGAAAGAGAAGAAAGAAGAGACAGAAGTGAGAGAAAGAGAAAGGGAGACAAAAGAGAGAGAGGAAAGATTCCTTCAGCTGTAGGAGATTATTGCAAAAAAATAATTTGAATAAAGAAATTAAATGATACTCATTCTTTTTATTTATTTGTTAGTAAGTTCACTGTGTCATGCTGTTTTAGCAAGTTTGATAAAAAAAAAAAAACATAATTCTCAGGGATTTACAGTAGCTAGATTGTCAGTTGCAAAGTGCTTATTAATATGTGGCATTGAGTAATTGTGTGTGCCCCTTTTTGTAGTAGATTCCATATGTTTTTTAAACAAACAAATTACAGGTATACATCTAAAAAATATGTTGTCTGAATATGAGTGCTGCACTGTAGAGAAATACCCACACACTCCGGACACCATTAAAATGTATTTGATTATTTTTGTGTATTTAACTTTTAAATGGGTCAGGGTATATTCTGGCAAACCGTTTGCCAATCACGTTTCGCAATCGGCAAAGCAGATCATAGCACACGCCGTTTACCAACACATGATGGATAACTCGCAAAGCAAAACGTTCCTGCCTCTTTTCCCAGCACATCACTATCAATACACATAGAAAGCAAGAGGGGCCCTGTCCCAAATGGCACACTCCGGACTTGTGGACTTCCTCAGAGTCCACACTTTGCTGACGTCATGTAGTGCAGACCTAAAGGGCCCTTGGCGCGAGTCCACGAGGGCGCATTGAGAGGTATTTTTGGGACAGACTCGATCGTCACGCCTGAAATAGGAAGACGGTCCGGTTGTTGTTTAAATATTATATTTCTACATTTATATATGACTCAGTAAAGCCCTGCCATTCGGTTCTATTTATTTAATGAATCATAATGCGATCGTAGCCTATTATTCAGCAAGCTATTTATGTTTATAAAATATAAATATATATTTATATTTATGTTTGAGATATCAACCACTGGTTGATGACCATAATGTTTGTATAAACTGTAGGTAATAACTGGTAAAATGTACACATAGGTCATAAAAACCATAATGATATTTACACTTAAATATTTTTTTCTCATCCATGTTAACGTGAGTGAAAGCTCCTCCCATTCGTTGTCTGATTGGCCTTTCGCAAATTCGCAAGGATTCCTGGGTAGTTAAAGTGCGTGAAGCCTGCATCTATGCGGGCTTCGCGGAAGACCGCTTCAAGGGCACAAAGGGGGCGCTGCTGAGCACACTTCAGAGAGTTAAAGTGATGAATGGGACGGCCTACGGACTCGTAGACTCAGCGAGCACGCGCAATTTAAGTCCACGAGACCGAAAGTCCACATCAAGTGCGCCATTTGGGACAGGGCAAGGCTTGAGATGTAAGAGGCGGGGCAATCGTTTAAAATTTTCAAATTAAAAGTTTTAAACGTACGAATGTAAACAGATTGCAATGGGAAATTGTTATAAATGTGGACATCCACAAACAGTATATTGTTTTGAGTATGTTGCATAAGGGAGAGACGTCAATTCTCTCGACAGTTAATTCATTAATTAAGATGGCTGGGAATTGATAAAGTTTTACTAAAAGTATTATTAGGAAACGGGTCAAGACAATCAATCGAGTGACTATCTTGACATAAATACAGTTTATATATATATCAAGGTTAAAATGTGGCACATTAAAGGGGTCATGACATGAGAAACCAAATTTGCCTTGATCTTTTGGTATATAAGAGGTCTTTGTACCATTAAAACGTCCTGCAAGTTTCATAGCTTAAGACGTCCTCCCCATTATAAACAAATCATTTATTTAATCAAGCTCTAAATACAGCTCGTTCTGGATCCATGGTAAGAAGTGACGTCACGGTACGAAGTGACGTACCAGCGTTTGCATATGACCGCCTCCAGCGCAAGACAGCTACGCTTTAAGCGCAAGACAACTACGCTCATTTCGTATCGTTGTCGCGCCCGCGCGCCTCACAAGTGTTCAGTCGACGGAGAGCGAGTGGGTCTGTGTACAGGGAGATTACGACGCCGCAGATGTGCTGTTCCTGGCTGTGGACAAACTACATCTTTGAATACGCTGCGAAAGATCCAGTCGGCAGGGAAAAATGGATGCACTTTATTTTTTGCGGACGTCTCAGTCACGGCAGTGTTAGTTTAAGCGTTTGTTCTATACATTTGAAGGATGACTGTTTTGAGACTGTTTTGAGCTTTGCCAGAAAACTGTTGCTCAAAGATAAGTCCGTGCCGTCTATTCTGGGCTCAACAACGACGACGCAAACTGTAAGTAATGTATTTAAAACTTTAAACTACTTTTTAAATACGCTGAAAGATCCAGTCGTCAGGGAAAAATGGATGCACTTTATTTTTTGCGGACGTCCCAGTCACGGCAGTGTTCTATACATTTGAAGGATGACTGTTTTGAGGAAAAAATCCCAATATGATGATTGGCTTTGCCAGAAAACGGTTGCTCAAAGATAAGTCCGTGCCGACTATGGGCTCAATGACGACGACGCAAACTTACTTTTTACCATGGCTAATATAAACACATTTGTATAAGAGAATCTTGAAAATATGTCGCCTTTCTAGTAGGCCTAACGTTACGTGATAGAAAATTAAAAATGTTGCCTTTATCAATGCTGCATCTTCAAAGATGGCCTGTGCATGCATTTTTGTCCGTGGTACACCCTATCATTTCATTGGAATTAGTTAAATAATGTTAAACTGTTAGCAAATGAAGCTATAAGATAATTATGCAACAATAATCCGTTTTCAAGTGTCTCGGGTTAATTTTTTTTTATTAATTCAAAATAGTTTCACTTTCCATGTGGACACGGGCTGATCCAGTCTTCGTTGTTGTGGTGATGCTTCATTTTCCTCTGATTCCGGCTCAAACATATAAGGTTTTATCATTGCAAGAGCCATCGCTTCGCATGCATCACCCGCTATTAAACAGTTACGCCGAATCCGCAAATGTTCTGGCTGGGGGCGTTAATAATTGATGCATGGGCACTGACGTTAGCCAATCATAACAGTGGGCGTTAACACTGAACTCTTAAAGGGGAAACACCCCCAAAACAGACTGTTTGAATCAGAGGATGAGAAACAGGGTGGGAAAAGGTCATAAATCACTACATTTTAAAAGTTTTTTGTAAAAAAAACTATAGTAATACTATAATTGCACCTAAGGGAACATAATAATAAAATAAAAAAAACCATGTCATGACCCCTTTAAATTGATTAAATAAAAAAAAATGGAAAAATTAAATAAAAGTACACTAAATAGTTTACATTTGCTAGATCCCATATGGGAAATACAGATGTGCATTAAGTGTGTTTGTTTACATTTAATATTTTATTTAGTAAAGGTTTGTTCTACTTATTTCAGCATACTTTAACAAATGTCTGCACTTAAGAAAACACACAGAAACACACAGGATAACATTATTTATTTATTCATAAATCCATCCATCCCTCCCTCATCCATCCATCCCTCCACCCCTCCCTCCATCCATCCCTCCCTCATCCCTCCCTCCATCCATCCCTCCCTCATCCCTCCCACGCACACTCACACACACACTCTCACACGCACACTCACACTCTCACACGCACACGCTCTCACACACACACACACTCTCACACACGCACTCTCACACGCTCTCACACACGCACTCTCACACGCTCTCACACACGCACTCTCACACGCTCTCACACACCCACTCTCTCTCACAGGCACTCTCTCTCACACGCGCTTTCACACACGCACTCTCTCTCACACGCACTCTCACACACTCTCTCTCACAGGCACTCACACGCTCTCACACACGCACTCTCTCTCACACGCGCTCTCACACACGTACTCTCTCTCACACGCACTCTCACACATGCACTCTCACACGCTCTCACACACGCACTCTCTCTCACACGCACTCTCACACACGCACTCTCATACGCTCTCACACACGCACTCTCACACGCTCTCACACACGCACTCTCACACGCTCTCACACACGCACTCTCACACGCTCTCACACACGCACTCTCTCTCACAGGCACTCTCTCACACATCAGCCTTGTTCATCAGCACAGTATGACAAAAAGGTTTCCATGTCATCTAGACACTGGAATATAAACAAAAAATCATCCTTTGCTCCCTCCAGGACCTTCCTGAGGGCATTTTGTTGTTGATCACCGTTCATCTGCAGAAAAGCAGGCTCTGTCACCTCCTTACGGAATAAGTCTCTGTGACTGCATACCCAGTACAACGCTGTAAGAAGGTCTCTTACAATGATTGGCTGTTGCACCTGGTGAAGTAAATATATATGATGGCACAAATTTGGCACAATTTATCCAGCATGCATGCAACTGCTTGATATATGACCGATACAATTATTTACCTTATCAGTGTCCTCTTCAACCACAACTCTTTTGTTGAGCGACAGTTTGGTGGTGGTGGATTTTGACACCCTAAAGACAGGCTCAAGGATTTCCTGATGGAGTTGGGATGCTTCTTTTGTCCAGTATGCAAATCTCTGTCCATGCCTTTGGAAAATATGTAAATGTAGGCACTCTATTTGTATAAAACCTTTTTAGTGTCACTTTTCTAACAGTGGCTAAATACAGCCAAGATACTGAAATTTTATTTGTAGTGTCTGTCATACCCTTCTAGGCAAAACCTCTCCATCAGCTGAATGCACCACCACTGGCGAATCAATGGCACCTCCTCCTAAACACACACACACACAAAAAAAAAAATATTGATACATACGAGGAGTTTGATGGCATACTTGTGTGAAAATCCAGCTTACCTCTGTGAATATTAATGGACATGAAGTACAGGTACTGAGAGCATACTGTGAAATACAAATAACACTGTAAGACTTTGATTTTTATTATCTAACAGCTTTGACAAATTGATTATTCTTACCATCAGCATGTAAACAACACAGGAATTCTCTGTACACTGTTGAAGAGAAACCTGTAAAAGTACATCCACAGTTAGTTTAAAAACAACTGCTAGCTTGTTTGAACATTTAAACATGCATACTTAAATCAGATTTACAGTTATATACTTTAAAACATACCCCAAGGTCTCTTCCTGTTTTTTCAGTCCAGGATCCTGTGTCAATGGAGCTAGCAATGTGTCTAGCATTCCAAAGAAAACACAAAATACATAATATGTAATTAATTGATCAGTTCTGTATGATGAGAACGAGGCTCTTAAATTCACTGGAAGCCTGAAAACGAGGCTCTTGTGTGAACTTGAAACCTAAAAACGAGGCTCCCTTTGTAACCAAATAACATGCCTATGTGGCGACCGAGTTCTTACAACAGGGACACAAAATAAATAAACCAACTACGCCACCCTGGGGGCTTTTTACCAGGGAATCGGCCTTGACATACTAGGAGCACACAAGGCTCACAGGCTCGTATCGGTTGGAGTCAGGCATGAGACATGGGTGAGGTACAAACAGTAAAATCACTTTTATTCATTAAAATGATCCAAACAATCACATAGAAGGAAAACCACTATCAACAAAAAGGATATACAAAATTGGACGCTCCTGGCGACGGAAATTGGGGACGGCAGCCAAGTCCCTCAACCCAAGGGGCCTCTCTATTCTCCTAAAAAAAAAAAGAAAAAAGAAAACCCAAACACACGTGCACTCACACTACACTCAAACACCTCCGGGTGGCACAGCAGTCACTCCAAAATACCACCACCAAGATGAGGAGGGCTGTCGCCCTTAGTTTCCTTGCTGCCCAGGCCTACAATAAAGAACACACAGACTCACACCACAAAATGAAGAAAACCAAAGGAGAAAACAAGAAATACACAAAAACAATTGTTTGACCCAAATGCACAATGTTCATCTCATTTCAGTATGATAAAAAACACTCTCATCATAGACATATACGTTCCAGATGATCGTCACCTCACAACATTGTTGAATTTTACACATTCACAAATGATAAATAGATTTTTTTTTTTAAAGGAGAACTTAAATCAAAACAACAATGAACAGTGATGACTAAGAATAATGAGCATCAAAAGCCACTTTAAATACAGCTCCTTACATTCTGAGTACCCAATATCACATCCCGGCAATGAAAACATCCACACCAGTTCTCATGGAATGAAAGAGAAAAGTTAACGTTAATGGTGCCGTTGATCGGAGATGTCGCCGTGACGCTTTAGTCAATAAGGCTACACAGCAGAGCAGCACATAGAAAGTTTGCGGTCGATCAGCTGTTTATGTTGAACCGGACTTCTGATTAAAGCGTCCAGTGAACAACAATGACGACGAAACAACCCACCATAACCTGACCAGGCATATGAAACACACCTGGATTAAAACAGAGGAAACTCACTAAGCGGACTTGAGTCGGACGGAGACATTAACTATAAAAGATTGAAAACATACCTGGACAGCACGTCATTAGAGAACCACGAAACTCATCCGCTTCTCTAGAAGTTCGCACAACAACGAGCGCTGCCGAGTGTATGCCGATTAGTTCCCCTGTCCACTACAACAAAGAAGTCCACATCACCCAATGCCACAGGAATCATTCGCAACAGAGTCGCTAACCAGCAGCTCTTACCTCTCCAGCTCTTGCACACCGCGCCGGAACAACAACAATGACATGATGTCACGTGTAATGCCCTCACAGGTAACGTACACCAACCGCATTTATAGTCCTCATAACTAGAGCCAAATCACCATCCAGCCGGGCGTTAATAGGTGGAGCCGATGCCTACTGCTACACCTAGAACAAGGCTAGTAAATGAATTATCTTTAGTCTCAACCTAAATATGGTTCTGTAAGTCTCATCTCCAAAACCATCAGGGCGAAGAGAATCAAGAAAAAGAATCTCCCTCTTAGCTACCAATATAACGTTGGTCTGGGGATGGTAAGCACTGGAGACAGCATGTTTGATGTTCAGCGTACTGAAAATGCTGCTGTTGAGCTGCAGAGGGATCATCAGTTAAATTTGCAAGACTGGAGTAATTGTAGACAACAACATATATGTTGAGAGTGACTGGAGAAGGGGGAAAAACAATTAAACCTTTACAAACCTTCACCTTGTTGACAAACTCCTTCTCTTGGTCTGTAATGATTTTTCTGACCATGCCGAACAAGTACAACTTTGTGGTGACACCTCAGCTGCTGTCTTAGATTGCAGGGGTTCTGCAATCACCCACTTAGTGTACAGGTCTGTCATGGTAAGGACATACTTGTTGTTGCGTGCCGTTTCTGGCAGTGGTCCAATCAAATCCAAACCAAGCACCTCCCAAGCTTCTTTTACCTGCACGGCACAAAATTAGCATTAGTCAAATGCTGGTAAAACTGTACACAAGCTTGAGACTAGCTTAATAGTCTCATCAGTATGCTAAAACATTGTAAGCAGTACCTTAATGGAATGCAAGACTGGCACAACAGTCTTTATTGGATGTGTGCCAGCTGTGACAAGATCTGACCTAAAAAGTAAAAAACATTGTTAACAGAATGTCTAGAAAAATAGACACATTCTTAATGTAACCGAGGCCCCGTGTGGCCCAGGTAAATTTAGCAAATTGATTTGAGATGATCAAATTAAGGAATAATGCCTGACTACGCCACCTTGGGAATTTCACCCAAAGAATCTAACTCCAAAAGGCTGACAGGTTCCCTACCCAGTGGCAAGCAACGTGGAGACACAGGCATCAGTCAAATACAAAAGTTTTATTATAAGGACATAAAAGCATAAATTAGACAATCTCACACATCAATTTTAATACGGGCTTACATAAGTCACTTCAAATGTCATGGAGCTGCATCCAAACTACAGGGAAGATGCTCCAATAATAAGGGATCTCACAATATGCACAGCACACTCATACCATTAAGAACCCCAGTGCACGCCACAGACCACAGCACACAATGAAGAAACACCACCACCATCGAGAGAGAGAATGGTCGCCCTGGTCAAGGCCTGCAGCTCCTAGACAAAAATAACTCAATACACACACACGCACACACACGCACACACACACACACCCACCCACCCACACACCCACACACCCACCCACACACCCACACACACACACACACCCACCCACACACACACCCACCCACCCACCCACCCACCCACACACACACCCACCCACCCACACACACACCCACCCACCCACCCACACACACACCCACCCACACACACACCCACCCACCCACCCACACACACACCCACACACACACACACACACACACACACACACACACACACACACACACACACACACACACACACACACACACACCCACCCACCCACCCACACACACACACACACACACACACACACACACACCCACCCACGTTAATACAATATATTGTACTAATTACACAACTGTAAAGAAAAGCTTAAACACAATACTTTAACTCAAAATAACTACAACAAATGAACAAACGTTTCACAATGTTATCAACCAAAATAAATCAATTAACAAAAACAATTCATTCAATTTAAATTAAGACAAAGGGAAAATCAAATCAGCTTAAATTCAAAATAACCCCATTTCCACATTAATATGAAAACGAAATTACAATACACAAAAAGAAGTTAATAACCTACTAAAGGTTCGCAAAACCAAAATCAAACAAAAATAATAACAAAAAAACAAGATAACTGATATGCTACGGAGCCCCTAAAGGGACGTGGTGGTGGAATTTTTTTTAGGATGGGAGAATTTTTTTTTCCCAGATCTTTTGCGCTATTCGAACTTCCCGGATCAATATTCTTGAGCTAAACGTTGTTAAAACACAAACGACACCTATTTACAATCACAGTAACCTAGACAACGAGCTACAACCCAATTCTCCTCAAAAAGAGCAGACGAGGTTCATGTTTATAACCGTAATCTTGTGGGGTTGACTCATTTAAAGCAATGTAATCGTTTGGTTTTAGCCAGGTTTCTGTTAAACACAGCACATCTAGGTTATAATCTGTAATCATATCATTAACTATTAGCGCTTTTGAAGTAAGAGATCGAATATTCAGCAACCCAAGCTTTATCATTTGCTCATTTGTATTATATCAGTTTTTTATTTGTTGAACATCAAGTAAATTTTTAACCTTAGATGGGTTTGAAAGTTTTAGGGATTTCCAAGTTCGGGGAACAGACACAGGCCCCGTTTACACGATGGGAAAACGCAGATATTTCTCTGCGTTTTGGCCTGTCATTTACACGAAAACGCCGTTTTTATCCCAGAAAACGGTTATTTCTAAAAACTCCGGCCAAAGTGGAGATTTCTGAAAACGCCGGTTATATGTTGTCGTGTCAACTGGGAGAAACGGGGTTTTAGGTTCTCTCTTGTCGATTCTGAGGATTCTGATTGGCTTGCATGGCTTTATCCTTCTCCCTACACTGCCGCCCATAGGTTTAGCATAGTTATAAAGGCGCTCGACGGCGTATTTATGCGGGTTGTGTGCACGATGTTATTATTGAAAACGGAGGGGGAGAAATATTCGTTTCTCTAAATACCCGGCTATGTGTAAATGTGGCCACAGTCTCTATATGATGATATCTAGGTGAAAGAGGCTCTATGTGATAGGATTTATCTGACCTTGGTGACGTGAGGCCGCTAGCAGACAGTCGGTTAAGCCAGTCTGTCTGCTTCCTGACCTGAGGCCCAGATTGTCATGTTTTATCTCTAAGACTATGAGCCAAATTACTAGAGAGAAGAGCAGCACCATCCCAGGAGGGATGAATACCATCTCTTTTCAACAGGTCAGGTTTGCCCCAAAAACTTTTCCAATTGTCTATGAATTCTATATTATTTCGTGGACATCACCCAGACAGCCAGCCATTGAGTGAACACAATCTACTAACTATCTCATCACTCCTGCGAACAGGAAGGGGTCCAGAGCAAATTACAGTGCTTGACATCGTACTTGCAAGTTCACACACCTCTTTAATATTAATTTTGGTGATCTCCGACTGGCGGAGTCAAACATCATTAGTGCCGACGTGAATAATAATCTTAGAGAATTTACGTTTAGCATTAGCCAGCACTTTCAAATTTGCTTTGATGTCAGGCACTCTGGCTCCCGGCAAACATGTGACTATGGTGGTGTCTCTATTTTCACGTTCCGTGTAATAGAATCGCATATTACCAGGGCACAATCAGCATAATTCTCAGTGGGTGTTTCACTGAGCGGGGCAAATCGATTTGTTATCGGAACGGAAAAGTGGTTTTTTGATCCGCGACTAGAGCGATCTCTCACTGTCACCCATCTGCCCTGCTGCACGGGCTCTACTTCAGCCGGAACCGACTTATGTAAAGAATTTACTAGGCTAGGCGCATCCAAAATAGTATCTAAAGCTCTAGCACTCTTCTTACTATTCTCGATTAAAGTTTGGATGCGTGTCTCTAGTTCTGAAATCTTCTCCGTCAGCCTGAGTGTCTCCTTGCATTTATCACATATAAATCCTATATTGCCGACAGAGAAGGCTATGGTAAACATGTGACATGAAGTGCAGGTGACAATAACAGGAGAAGACATTACTCACCGTGTTTGTTGACTGATTCTTACTCACCTGGGCTTTTATGAACTCAAAGGCGCGGGCGCGCGAGAGAAAAATAAATAACTGAGCGCACGGGTGGTGTGTTAAAAGGCTAGCGAGTTAGCGTGTTGTGCTGATAATAACGGAAGCTAGCAATGTCAGGTTAATCTGAGATGTTGGGTAAGCTGTATTTAGTAGTATAAACAACTAGAAATGATAATAAATGATGGTTCAAAACAGAAAGAAATATGAAGCTAATACGAGGCTTAGACGCAGCAAACAAACTCACAGCAGCAGCAGAGTCACAGCGAGGCAGACAGGAGTGAATGCTAGGGGGGGGGGGGTGAGTGAGTGAAGGGCATGGAGAACTCTTATTTGTACAGGAACTTTGCTCGTCTATCTTTCTGAGTGGCAAATCTCTCAATGACCCTTGTGTTGAAATCTGGAATGTCCCGTGTGAGTTTCTTCTCTATAGAGAGCATAGCCAGAGCGTTGAGGCGATCTTGTGCCATAGTGTTCCTAAGGAACGTTTTGATCCTCTTTAAAGTAGAGAAGCACCTCTCTGATTCTGCTGTTGTCATTGGTGTGGTGATGAGGATCTTGAGAAGACTTACAGTTTCAGTGAATGTGTCTTGAAGGTTATTTTCCATTACAACCTGAAAGAGAGCCAGTGCACCACTGCAACCCTGGAAGTCCTCATTTTCATAGATCAGGGACAGTTCTGTTTTAAGTCTGGATTTGTCCAACATGGGATAGGCTTCCACTGTGGTTCCTAGTGCTGAATCTGGGAACTTTCTGCTGTGTTGTGGGAACAAGTCTCCTTGCAACAGAGTGGCACTGATGAGATGATTGGTGAAAGAAAACCTCTCCTTGGCATGGCTCATAATGGTATCACATACCTATGAAATTATACATAATTGTAGAAAAGTAAGCACAGAAAACATTAAAGCTACACTGTGTAACTTTTTTAGTTTATTCTTAGCTAAAAACACTTAGTTCTTTCAAAAATATATGTGCTCATTATTGTATAACTTCGTTCAAGTAATAAAGTATTCTCGTGAGTGTATAATATGCCATTGAAAATACTTACGGGTGAGGGGTTTGAATGTCGGTCGCCATGTTGCCCCTCCATCTTGAAAGTACATTAGCCAAAGAGGGACATACCCGTTAATTCAAGCTTCGCATTTCGCGTCTCCGCAATTCACTGGCACCGGCCCTGTTTTAATTTTTTCCTTTCCCTCTACCTCTACCTCCCTCGCACCTCCGTCACATCAACTGATCTCTGCTCACGGAGAAAATTATATAGCCTACAATGTACACTTTGCCTTACGCTAGTGATGTCGTACAATATACAGAATAACGATAGCACTGATAAAAGTTACTAAGATTAGCTTGCATTCGTCTGGGAACCTGAACCTGGGCTGATGTTAGCAATGAAATGGCAAAAAAATAACGAAAACATAAAACTATTATTCATTTTACATAGATGCAAAGTTGAAGCGAATTGGACATTCGCGGGCTTCATTGCACTGACTAGAAGATCATGTGGCACTCGCTGTGAAATACGCGCGCTTGATGTTACTCTAGTAGTGCGCGGTCCCGCCCGCCGGTATTTTCCTTACAAATGCTCTATAAAGGCATCATATGTCTTTTGGAATGCAGTTGGCTTATATATTAAAAATAAAAATATGAAAACCATCGACAGAAGCTGCTTTCAATTTCAAATACTCACGGCCGCTTTGTGAAGAGCGCTCTCACATGCGGCTGTGAGCGACTCTGTCTACGTGGTTAAATGTACTTGCATCTCAAAATGCGTTTATGTCGCGAAATTAATAGGTATTAAACAAACAGGACAAACCACATCTTATAAAAAGAGATCTGTGCATAAGTGTGAAGCAGCTTATCTTATCTAGAGAGAATGAGAAAGAGAAAGAATAATCAATTAATCACAGCTCTTGACTGGAAAACATTCAGACTACTCTTAAATACTGAAAGCACTCTTTGTTCCCTAAAATGGATAACTATATTGTATGGCGGAATACCATAGCAAGTGCTTGGGAGCACTTCGACTTGGCGCAGTAATATCTTCTGGGAGAGGGAGCGGGGGCCGGTGAGAGGATTTTTCACGAGTGAAGATATTACTGCGCCAAGTCGAAGTGCTCCCAAGCACTTGCTATGGTATTCCGCCATACAATATAGTTATCCATTTTACACGCTTAGAAAAGCGCAACGTTTTGTTTTGTGTCACCGTCCTAGGTCGAATTACACTACTCGAGTAACTGTATTTAAATAGGGAAACCGTGGAGGTGTTTGGTAGCTTCTCTGCTTGGCCCCTATTGAATGAACTGTGCTATCAAAGTGTCGCGGCGCGCCAGAGCGATTAAGTGCACGCACTGAGATGATTGAGGTATGTATCAACTCGTCTTAGTTAAGGGAATAACATAGTTTAATATCAACTCGTCTTAGTTAAGGGAATAACATAGTTTAATATGAAAAAACGGTAGAGTATCCCTTTAATGAGCAAAAATCAATATTTTATTTTCTATCTAATATTGTATTTTGTTTAATTTAAAGTTTGGAATTCAATAGTGTTTAAAAATACAAAAAAAATGTGGATAAAAAGGAAAAATGGACGCAAATGCGCACGACTTTAATTATGCTTACAGTAGGCTAAATGTTGCATTTATACAAACTTTTAAATTTTAAACGATTTCCCCGCCTCTTACGTCTCGAGTCTCTTGCTTTCTATGTGTATTGATAGTGATGTGCTGGGAAAACAGGCAGGAACGTTTTGCTTTGCGAGTTATCCATCGTGTGTTGGTAAACGGCGTGTGCTATGATCTGCTTTGCCGATTGCGAAACGTGATTGGCAAACGGTTTGCCAGAATATACCCTGACCGACTTTGATACTAGCAATCTCATTTGTAGGGCATCACTTTAAAATAATTCAATGTATGTTTCTTTCAAAGAATGTGTACAAGATGAGGACTTTAAGCCTTGGATACTTTTTGGATTTCCACTTGAAGTAAATAATTTGTAAAACATTAAGCTCAAATATGTGATATGTAGCTAGAATTTCAAAGATTTGGTATACAAAATCACACTTGTCATTGAGTCTGGAGAGGCTTTGTCCAGCGGCAGTGAGCTGTAAGATCCAGGTGGATGCACACAGATAGCCATGCACCTCTCTAACTACTACTACTGCACTGTACGCATCACAGCACACACACACCTAACTATTTACATAATAACTAACATAGACAAGCTGGAACAATGTCAATCTGAGAACAAGAATTGATGGAACAATGTCAATCTGAGAACAAGAACTGATGGAACAATGTCAATCTGAGAACAAGAACTGATTAGAGAATGAAACCAACCTGTTAAAAAGTCTTACAGGTAATCGTGCTCATGAAGAGCAGGCACACAGTTGCCTGGTGCAGACACCGCTGCAGCGAGATTGTCCCGCACGTGCTCTCCTGCGCTGGCTTCTGTGTTGCGGGGTTCAGGTGGGCCATCATCATCCTCCGCAACTTCAGGATCAACAATGTCCCCATTGAGAAGACCGAGGTTGTGGAGCACCGTGCAGCATGCGACAACATCTGGCACAAAAGCAGGGCTGACTTCCAGGGCCTTGAAAAAAATGGAACGCCAGCGAGTTTTCAGCATCCCGAATGCTCTCTCGACGATACTCCGTGCACGGGAATGCTTCCTGTTATAGCGAGCATGTACAGCATTCTGCACAGGCTCTCTGTGTGGGGTCATGGGGCAGATGGGCGCACTCAGGCAAGGATACCCACCATCTCCAAGAATGCACTTTCCTGCAGGTGGAAACAGGCGGCCAGTGTACACAGGGCTGTTCTTCAGCAACCTGGCATCGTGCACCGACCCAGGATACCCAACAAAAATGTTCATGAACTTCCCCTTGTGGTCAATGATGGCCTGCAGCTAGATAGAATTGAACAGCTTCCGGTTGAAGTAGCACTGGCCGTCACTTGCTGGTGGTTTGATGCGTATGTGACTGCCATCTATTGCACCAGCTACAACGCTGACAGCTGGAGACCCTGCCAGCTGGGCAAAACCTGCTCCCACAGCCTCCAGGTCATCTGCACTGGGGAAAGCGATGAGCTCCCTTAAAATGCAGATGACCACCTTGCTCATTCTGTGCACAATGTCGTGCACAGTGGACTTCGGGATGTCGAAGGCATGTGACACTACCCGGTATGATGCTGCATGGGCCAGCCAGTAAAGGAACACCAGCACCTCGATGTCCTTTTCCCACCCATGGTCGCAATCGGGCTTCACTGCAGCAATCAGGGACTGGATGGACTGCCGTGAAAGTCGGAGGTTGGGGCGCGCAGGTCAGCTCCATCTTCAAAATACATCCGAAGAATTGGCACAGCAGCATTCAGGTGGCAGTAGTTCGTAGGGCTCACAATCTGTAAATACATATATAGTGTTATTTTAAAAAACAATTTGAATCAACAAGATACTTGTTTCCTGTGTTGGCTTATTTATATATAATATGTACGATCTATTTCGTATGTATGATGCATATGTGTGTGTATATATATAAATGTATATGTGTGTGTGTGTGTGTGTGTGTATATATATATGATCTATGCCCATATTAGTGGTGGGCATAGATCAATTTTTTAAATCTAGATTAATCTCACTGTAATCTTGGAATTAATCTAGATTAACATGGCTCATTTGAATTTTTTTTTTTTTTTTTTTCGCCACCACCCCCCCTCGTTGGAGGACAACTTTATTTTTAATTCGAATCATATAAAACATACCAACAATAATCACTCCAGACAAACCACATCCACCCCTTAATAGTTTGATAGTCCAAACAATGTAAGGTAAAAGTGTATAATCAAACAAAAACTGAGAGGAAATTACACAAATTAGCCTGAAAAAGGATGAACATCGAAGGGTGGGCAAAATGATGGACATGTAAAAACAATAAACCGATAAACATTAACAAACAAGAAGATAAGCAGTTATCTTCTAACACAAGACAGACCAACAACAATAAATAATAAATGGAATAATGTAAATAAATAAGTAACAAAGGACAGAGAAATACATACATATAGACAAACATATAAACATAATATTATTTTCTCGATCAGATCTACCGAGAGAGCAAATGGTTGATGGAATGTGTGTGTGTATGTGTGTGGTTGGAGATGAGTGCGATATGATGAGAAGAGAGAGAGAGAAAAAAAAAGAGGGGGAAGAGGAGAGTAGGGGTAGGGAGAGGGGAGTTGTATAAATTAGCATACTGATCTAGGGGAAGAAGAAAGAGAGAAACAGGTGCTGAGTATCAACGTTGTAGAGACTGTAAATAGGGCAGTTATTACAGAGTTTGAAGAAAAGTTATGAAGGGCTCCCAGATATCTTTAAAGGCTGACGTATTATTGATCTTTTGAGATAAAAGCTCTTCTGTGCGAATATATTCTGAAATTAGGTTGTTCCAATGAGTTATATGACAAGAGTGTCTAGATTTCCAATTTAAAAAGATCATTTTTTTAGCAATAGTTAGGGAGACAAGTACTGGGTATTTCAGCTTCTGTGGAATGAGAGTAGAAGTGGTGTCTCCTAGAAGACAAAGTATAGGGGTGAGTGGGATTCCACAGTCCAAAATGGTAGACAGGCTGCTTGTGACTGATGTCCATAGTGATTTGACAGGCTGACAAGACCTAGTGGCATGCAAATATGTGTCAATGCTCCCCAACGAGCAATGAGGGCTCATTTGAATTCTGCCGAAGGCATTCAGAATATGTGTGCTACCCAAATAATGACTAAAAGAAAGTCTTTGAGAAAGGGTTTCTCAAGCCAGGTGGCACATTTAACCAGGGGCTCATCTCCTGTTTCCAAAATCCATCACAAACTGCTTGAGAAAGCTGTTCTACTATGATAATTGGTGATGAAAACGGTCACACACCGGACGAGAAGTGCCGCGGTTTAAAAATTCGAACACATTATTCTCTATGAGTGTACACACCGGCGGCGCCATTCGGCGTCTGTCCACGGTGCCCAGCAACGGCTCAGGACCGTGTTTAAAATCCTGCCGCGTACATAGTATCTGTAGTTGCTATTAAGTTACCATCAATGAATGAATCAATAGAGATACACACACATACATGCATCTCTATTGATTCAATCATGTTTATGGTAATATAACACAGTAATAATTTCACAAGCAAATAAATTACTTTTTCCTTGACAAAAAAAAAAAAAACATCTGTCATTTTTCACAAGTGTTTTTTTTTTTTTTTTTGAGGTAAATTTTTTTAGCTAAATAAATTAAGATATTTACGTCATTTGAGAAATTCTGCAAAAGCTCTCGACAAAGGTAGCTGCAAGTAGCTGACCGACGCCGCCTCTGGATTGTGAGCTCGAATGAGGTAAAAACGCTGATGAAAGCGGAAAACAGAATTAAAAACATTGCTCGAAGTTGGTGCTGTCAGTGGAATGGGCTCTTTAAATTTTCGCGCTGTTATGACAGCGTATGTCACGTAAAATCTCCAACATGGCGTCCATTCATACTACCCGTATTCATACTATATAGAACGTACTTTTTTAATGGTCGCGAAGTACGTTCTAATTTAAATTTAGTACCTACTCACATAGTACGCGATTTTGGATGCACCCTAAGTGACATGCTTAAAATTAAAGGCAGCTCTTTTGTTGTGCTTTTCTATGTTAACGTTAAAAGTATACCTGTCAATCAAAGAGCTCAGTTTAGTACAAGCCACTGTAGACAGTTAGACAAAGAAGTGGTTATGAAGTAGTAAAGTGATAGTAAGTGGGTTTTTTTGGACACACACCTATTCATAAAATAGAACCTTTATTAACCTTTGTAATTTAAACAAAACAGAATAATTGTCTTTTCTGTTTTTTCAGTGATCGATTTTCATCTGATTTTTGTAAGTGATCAATCTAGAAGTCATCCTACACTTCTGATTTGCCATGTTCTTAACATACTGTTTTAGTCAATAAAGATAAATTAAAACTGAGTGCATATTCATTCACAAAGGCATTTGCAATATATTTGACTCCTTTTCATGTTTCTTCTTTTTCTCAACAGGAGCTACATACACCCCAAAGGCTCTTTTCAGAGCCATTTTACACAGTGTCTTTGCCTTTGTACAGTAAGTATGTGTTTTAATTAACCTCAAAGACAACTAAAGACTTCTTAAAGACTTATTTTAATTATGTAAATTCCCAATTGACGACTTTTGACCACTATATCTGACATTTTTCAATCGTTATTGATAAAGTTGTATCATTGATAGATATCGTTATCGTTTTATCGCCCAGCCCTAAATGGGAAACACTATCTTTAATTAAACTAGTTAAAGTTATTTTGCACATATATATCGATACACACGTATGTAATAACTTTCCCCTGTTTGCTTGTCTTGATTATTGGCATCCTAAGATTTTTTTTTTTTTAACTGCCTGGCACATTCTTGGAGTTTGACTTATGATTTGTCTTAGATATTCATAATAACATAATTCTCAACATTTGGTAATGACTGTACTATAATATACTACGAGACAAGTAAGGGTGGGGGGTTAAGATGTTCTGATGTTACTCATTGTACTTTCTATGTTGATGTTGTGATATAGAATTAATTGGTAACATACAGTACTAAACATTGCCTACAGACTGCTTTGAAAGTCTCAGTAAGAGGCGGGGCCTGTCCTGCCACACCTCTGATCTGAATACAGACAAAGAGGAGCTGCCAGTAGTTCGCCAGCGGAGAAAGTGAGCATCATATGTTGTTTGACTTTTTGATCATCCTCTTTGTGTAATGAGAAACTGAGAGGAAACAAGTGCGAGTGCACAATGTATTTATTGACGAACAAATACTCTAGAATGATGATAGGTGACGAGATCCTCTCGTTGGGATCGCCAGGACTCAGCAGGAGAAGAGGAGCGTGACACAGGGGCTGAGACAGGCGGTCCGTGGTGAGAGTGCAGATGAAGAGTCCGTGGTGAGAGTGCAGATGAAGAGTCCGTGGTGAGATCGCTGGTGAGGAGTCCGTGGTGAGATCGCTGGTGAATAATCCAGAAGTGCAGTGCAGGCGAAACACGAGGAAAGGCAGGAACCGGCACGCAGACAGGGAGACATCAAACAACGATCTGACAAAAATGAGACGGAAGACAGGGCATTAAATAGGCAGATGAGATTACCTACAGCTGTCTCTGATCAGATGATCAGTGACCGCGCCCACATGAAACAATGAATGAACCGAGACACACCCACGCCCTCACACACACACGTAAACACACAGACTAGAATGAGACAGCGGATCTACCAACCGTGACAGTACCCAGACAGCAAAATGTATTTGGGCCAGATTTGGCCCAGGTCTTCATTAGCATTTGGCGCAGATCCGCTAAACGGACCTGGGCCGGGCTCATTCTTTCCAACGGCCCAATACCGGAACAGGTTGGAATTACGGATCAGAGACAGATCTGGGCCAGCACTGGCCCAGTACAGTTATTAATGCCATGAGGTGTGGTGCGGATCTGGCCCAGATCCGCGAGTCATATTTCACATCTGGGGCTCATCTGGCCCTGGTCTGTGATTCACTTAGGCTATCAGACAATTAAGGCTCAAAAACCACACAATTTGTAATTTTCAAAATAGTTTTTTATTTAAAAAAGGCAAAAGAGAACACAGCATGAACAACCATCTGTAGACGTGAATCCAGATGCACAAAAACAAACAAACAATACATACCAATACAATCAAGTAAGAAAAAAAATAATATGGTTAAAGATCAATGTTAACCAAGTAAAACCTAATGTGAACACTGCACATATTTACTGCTCATTAGTTGGGTGCCACCCCGGCAGTCACAAGCCAGATTAAACCATCTGGTTGATTTAACAGCATCTCCGTCTCCGTGTCGGTGGCTTTGTCAGACATGCGATTCTTCCTCACTGCACCTGTAAAACGTACAAAAAGCACACAAAGCAAAGAAACAAAGAGTAAATATTAGATTTAATATTCAAAGATTACATTACTTTATTACATGACATAAAATGCTTCCACACATAACATAAATAATAATAAATGTGATTATGTGACTAAAATGAATGAGAGAGTGGTGATATAGCCTAGGTAAAGACTAAGTGAGAGGCATAGCCTACTTACGAGCCATTATGGCCTTGGTTGCCATCTCACTGAATTTTATTTTTTTTTTTAATTGTCCTTTATTGATTTGGCTATAGGCTACTGTCGGCAAAAATCCAGCAATCAGGCGCTGTTTGACAGTGTGTCATGATCAGTGACAGTGATCACCGATTCAAACTTAAAGCCTCCTATTCACATTAGTTGTGGATGTTTAAAACAAAAAGAACATACTACCGGCTAACCGTAGCCTAGCTAGCTTGTCTGACACGTTTTAGGTTGTCAGAATGTCAGTGTAAACTTTTGTCAACTTTTTGTTTAATATAAATATTTAACAGACTATAACATCAACACGAGTTTACTTTTATAATGCACTTACTACATTTTACTTGTATAATAGACTTACCAATAATCACAAAGCCGGTGTGCAGCCTGCAGTCTTCCACTCGTATGCCTGTCAGATAGAGTTGCGGGTTTATGAAGGAAAAAAAGCGTTCCGTTAGTTGAGGCGCGTCCGGTCTGCGCAGCTCGCGCGAATCCGGCCCACACCCGCCGGACGGACTCAATTCAGATGTGGCGCGTCTGGTCTGCGCAGCTGCCCCGGATTGGCGCCGCACCCGCCGGACGGACTGTCACAGTCGAAGCTACAGACAAGTCTGGCTCGGGTTGGTGCAGATCTGCATAGTGAGTGCGACTGCTACGCGAATCTGCTGATTCGAAAACGGATCTGGCACAGATGTAAATGCTGTCTGGGTACCCTCCCCTCTAGGAACGCCTCCTGGCGTTCCCAGACGACCCTACCTGCCGATTGAAATCATCGATGAGGGAGTGGTCCAGGATGTCTCGAGCAGGTACCCAACTCCTCTCCTCCGGACCGTAACCTTCCCAGTCCACCAAATACTGAAACCCGCGTCCCCTCCGTCTCGAGTCCAGGATACGATGTACCGAATAAGTAGGTTCCCCATCTACGAGTCGCGGCGGAGGAGGAACCGGGGAAGGCGGATTAAGACGAGAATGAAACACGGGTTTAATTTTGGATACATGAAAGGCGGAATGAATTCTCCTGTACGCTGGAGGAAGGTTGAGGCGGACTGTCACTGGACTAATAATCTTGGTGATAGTGAACGGGCCGATAAATTTGGGAGCAAGCTTATTAGACACGGAGCGGAGAGGAATGTTCTTAGTAGAAAGCCACACTTTTTGACCAACGACGTACACGGGTGGCCTAGACCGGTGGCGATCGGCTTTAGCCTTGGTGCGCGCCCCCACTTGGAGCAGAGTCTCACGGGCTCTAGTCCACGTGCGGTGACACCTCTGGACGTAGGCGTGGGCGGAGGGGACCGCGACTTCGGGTTCCAGACTCGGAAAGATAGGTGGCTGGTATCCTAAGCTACACTCAAACGGAGAGAGGCCCGTGGATGACACTGGCAACGAGTTATGTGCGTACTCCACCATAGAGAGTTGTTGACTCCAGGACGAAGGATTCTTATAGACCAAACATCGCAACATTCTCTCCAGATCTTGGTTGGCTCGCTCAGATTGACCATTGCTCTGGGGATGATAACCCGAAGACAGACTGACTGTAGCCCCTAATAATCTACAAAACTCTCTCCAGAATTTGGACACAAACTGGGAACCTCTGTCAGAAACCACGTCCATCGGGAGGCCATGTAACCGAAAGACATGATCAATAACCGTGACCGCTGTCTCCTTGGCTGAGGGTAGTTTGGGCAAGGGAATGAAATGTGCCGCCTTCGAGAACCGGTCCACTACGGTTAAAACAACCGTCATGCCATTAGAGGGCGGGAGGGCGGTGACAAAATCTAGCGCTATATGGGACCAGGGTCTCGAAGGGACAGACAGTGGTCGAAGTAACCCATCAGGAGGTCGGTTAGACGTCTTAGCAGTGGCACAAACTGAGCAAGCCAAAACAAAATTGTGAATGTCGCGAGCCATTAATGGCCAACAGAATCGTTGCTTTATTAAGTGGCTAGTACGACTTACCCCTGGATGACAAGCCACGTTGGAACAATGACCCCATCGAATAACGTCGGACCGTGACCCCTCCGGCACAAACAAACGATTCGGTGGGCAACCGGGCGGAGGCGTTACCCCTTCTAAGGCTGTCTTGACCTTCGACTCGACCTCCCATACGAGTGTGGAGATAACTACTTTCTCGGGTAAAATACACTCGGGAGTCACCGGGCGTTCGGATGGATCAAAAATACGAGATGAATCGGGTTTGATGTTCTTGGAACCCGGGCGGTACGAGAGAGTAAAGTCAAAACGTCCGAAAAAAAGTGCCCACCGAGCCTGTCTGGAGTTGAGTCTTTTGGCAGATCTAATATATTCAAGGTTCTTGTGATCGGTCCAAACGATAAAAGGTACCCCCGACCCTTCTAACCAATGACGCCACTCCTCCAACGCTAATTTGACGGCCAACAACTCTCTGTTACCAATGTCATAGTTACGTTCGGCTGGTGATAAGCGATGGGAAAAAAACGCGCAAGGATGCATCTTGTCATCTGAGGACGCGCGCTGGGATAGAACTGCTCCTACCCCCACCTCTGACGCGTCGACCTCCACCACGAACTGACGTGTGGAATCAGGGGCGACAAGAATGGGAGCCGAAACGAAGCGACTCTTGAGGTTGGAGAACACAGCCTCAGCTGTGTCCGACCACCTGAACGTCGTTCTGGGGGAGGTCAAGGCAGTCAGAGGTGCGGCTAGCTGGCTGAAGTTGCGAATGAAACGCCGATAGAAATTGGCGAACCCCAGAAACCGCTGTAGGGCCTTACGGGAATCTGGACTTGGCCAATCCATCACAGCCTTAACCTTGTCAGGGTCCATGCGCATTCCCTCAGAGGAGACGATGTATCCTAAAAAAGAGACAGACTGTGCATGAAATTCGCATTTCTCCGCCTTGACAAAAAGCCCATTCTCTAGCAGCCTCTGAAGCACTCGTCTGACGTGCTGAACGTGTTCCTGGAGAGACGAAGAAAAAATCAATATATCATCCAGGTAGACATATATGAATTGATCGACCATGTCTCTCAGCATGTCATTGACGAGTGCCTGAAAAACCGCTGGGGAGTTGGAAAGCCCGAAAGGCATAACCAAATATTCAAAGTGCCCCCTGGGGGTATTGAACGCGGTTTTCCATTCATCCCCCTTCCTGATGCGGACCAAATGATAGGCATTACGTAAATCCAGTTTTGTGAAAATGGATGCTCCCTGCAACCTCTCGAAAGCTGAAGACATCAACGGCAAAGGGTAGGTGTTCTTTACCGTGATGTTGTTCAGCTCTCGGTAATCAATACAAGGTCGCAGAGAACCATCCTTCTTACCCACAAAAAAGAACCCCGCCCCCGCAGGAGAAGAGGAAGGTTGGATGAATCCGGCTGCCAGAGAATCAGAAATGTATTTCTCCATGGCCTCCCTCTCTGGTACAGAAAGAGAGTAAAGCTTGCCTTTAGACGGAGACTTACCTGGCACTAGATCTATGGCACAGTCATAGGGACGATGCGGAGGGAGAGAAGCAGCCCGAGACTTACTGAACACTTCCTTCAGGTCCAGATACTCTGCAGGCACGTTTGATATATCCGCCGCCTTCTCCTGTAACACAGACACAGACGGACAGGCAGAAACAAGACAGGACTCGTGACAGGACTCGCTCCACATGGAAACCGTGTTGGAACCCCAGTCCACACGAGGATTGTGTTTGGTGAGCCAAGGGTGACCCAATACCACCGGGGCAACAGGGGAGTCCATGAGGAGGAAGGGAATAGTCTCAATGTGGTTGCCCGAGGTGATGAGGGTTATGGGGGCAGTGGAGCGGGAGATGTTGGGGAGCTGTTGACCATTGAGGGCACTGACCGAGATCTGACGAGGAAGAGACGTGATGGGAAGGTGAAGCTTGTGTGCCAACTGACTGTCCATGAAGTTTCCCTCGGCCCCGGAGTCCACAAGTGCCTGGCAGACGTGTGTGCAGTTGGCCCATCTCAGCCTAACAGGGAGGAGGGTGGACGGTGAGGACTTCCCGGCGGAGATCCCACCCGATAGTAGCCTCAACCTTACTATCGGGCTTGCTCTTTTACCGGGCACGAGTGTAGGAAGTGTCCACGGCCGCCACAGTAAAGGCAGAGTCCTTGGGACCTCCGCCTCTCTCTCTCCTCCCTGGAAAGCCGGGCTCTCCCTACCTGCATGGGCTCCGGATCGTTGATGGATCCGACCGTGCTCTCCTCCAGGCTGCCTCTAGGCGCAACGCTGCCGTGGATGCGGGTGGGGTGGAGATGTTGGTCCAGCTGGTTGATCCGAGCATCCACCCGCAGCGCCAGGTCGATGAGTCCGTTGAGCTCGGGAAGCAGGTCCAGCAGGTAGATCTCACGTTGCACACGGTCGGACAGCCCATGCAGGAACATATCCCACTGTGCCTCCTCGTTCCACTTACACTCCGCCGCCAGGGTCCGAAACTCAATCGAGTAATCCGCCACCGACGAGCTTCCCTGCTTCAAGTCGGCTAGTCTTCTGGCCGCCTCCCGGCCGGCCACTGCGCGGTCGAAGACCCTCTTCATCTCCGCGGCGAGTGCGTGGAACGAGGCGCAGCATTGGTCCTGATTCTCCCACACCGCTGTTCCCCACAACGCCGCTCTACCCTTAAGTAGGGTAAGGACGAAGGCCACCTTAGATGTTTCTGTCTCGAATGTCTTCGGCTGTAGAGCAAAATGCATAGAACACTTGGTGAGAAACGCTCTGCAAAAGTTCGGCTCACCAGCATAGCTCTCCGGAACAGGTAGACGTGGCTCGGGACGATCTCTGCCATCCGGCATGGCGGGGGGAACAGGCGGTGTGGGCGGCACAGTGGGAGGAGTCAGCAGTTGGATTTGCTGGGTGAGCCCGGACACCTGTGTCACGAGCGCTTGAACCGCGCGTCCGGTGTTAGAAATACTCTCCTCCTGCTGATCCATCCTGGCGATACTGTGCTCCACGAACTCCTTGAAGGACTCTGCGCTCGCTGCTTCCATAGTAGGTCAGATCGTTCTGTAATGAGAAACTGAGAGGAAACAAGTGCGAGTGCACAATGTATTTATTGACGAACAAATACTCTAGAATGATGATAGGTGACGAGATCCTCTCGTTGGGATCGCCAGGACTCAGCAGGAGAAGAGGAGCGTGACACAGGGGCTGAGACAGGCGGTCCGTGGTGAGAGTGCAGATGAAGAGTCCGTGGTGAGAGTGCAGATGAAGAGTCCGTGGTGAGATCGCTGGTGAGGAGTCCGTGGTGAGATCGCTGGTGAATAATCCAGAAGTGCAGTGCAGGCGAAACACGAGGAAAGGCAGGAACCGGCACGCAGACAGGGAGACATCAAACAACGATCTGACAAACATGAGACGGAAGACAGGGCATTAAATAGGCAGATGAGATTACCTACAGCTGTCTCTGATCAGATGATCAGTGACCGCGCCCACATGAAACAATGAATGAACCGAGACACACCCACGCCCTCACACACACACGTAAACACACAGACTAGAATGAGACAGCGGATCTACCAACCGTGACACTTTGTAATCACACATACTGTAGAGCAGAGGTCCTCAACTCTGGACCGCGAGATCCACTCTCCTGCAGAGTTTAGCTCCAACCCTAATCAAACACACCTGAACAAGCTAATCAAGCTCTTAATGATTACTACAACGTTACAGGTACACAACAAAATCCCCAATGTTAAATCAACATTGCTCAAGTACTTATTGTCCCATTCTACAGACTTTTAAAAGTGTTAAAGTTAATGAGATAATTAAGTGATTAATTAAGAGATGATTGAGCATTAGTGATGAACACCTGATGTTAACAACTCCACAAACAGCATTACCAGCTTCACTTATTACTAACCAGATTGATTTGATTTCTGCCATGCTTCTACATAAGTTATTTTTGAGAATTAACAGAGGTTTAAATGTTGATGTTTTATTGGTATAAATATAATGCCACCCTTATAGAGATCAGTGTTTGCTTTAGTTGGGCTGTTGACCCATCACTCTCTATGATAGATTTGTTTTCTGCAACAACGTATATAATGTTATTTCGTGATAATTGACCTTTAACAAATATCTCTTTATGAGTTACATTTAAAAGTCTTCCAAGCATAAAAGCATATATTGTATTTTAAAGGGCACCTATTATGACATTTAAAATGTTCCTAATGTTCTTTAGGGAGTCCCCAACAACAGTTTTACGTGCATGCAATGTCAAAAAACACTTTTGTTTTCGTATAATATGTATTTATTTTTACCTGATTTGCTCACCGACTCCCAAATGATTCGTTCAACGACTCATTTTTCCAAACCCCTCCTTTGCGCGACGCTAATCTGCGTTGATTGGTCAGATGACCCAGCAGTGTTTACAGAGATAATACTTATTGTTTAACACGGAGTACAATGATGCTTTTATCAATTAAATCGTGTTATAATAATGATTATAGTCCACTGCTTTGTAGTTTGTAGTAAAAAACTAAAAATAAGATAAAGAATTTAATGTTATGTTAGCGAGCATAGCCCAGAGTTCATATTGTAAAAGCACAATCAGTCTTTGTTTGCATTAGCCCGATGCATAAACACATTTTTACAAAAAAAAAATGCAGTTACGTTACTACGAGGTATTATTCTATTCTTTAAGACGACTCCGAAAACAACGACAAACACTTCACATATCTCAATACAATTGTCATTGAAGACCTAGAAGCTAAACGGTGCTTACTCAACAAACAAAATAATTATTAAGCATGCTACATAAAACATAAATGCAACAATTATTAATACAACTTACCGGTTGTGATACGGAGGAGGAAGCTGATGCAAATACACTTAGAAATGAACCTTCCTTCAATATCAGCCGGCTCGCGAATCCAAGTTTGATTGCATTTAAAAAGCAATCGTCTTCAAATGGTGCGAACAAAGCACAAGGCTCGGACTATACTTCTGTGGTATAGTTATATGAATTGTAGCCACTTAGTCTTCAAATGCTCCTCCTCGGGTAGATGAAAAAAGTTTGCTTTTGAGTCGCACTTCAGAACACAGCGTCTCGTCGCCATGATATTTTCCCTGGCCTTGGAGCGCAATAAGTGGGCGTATCATATTCAAATAACTTGTCAAGTTGATGTCATCTAGTCAGAGAAAAAGCTTCGGTCTTCTAACGATTCATAAAAATGACTCCGAATCGACTCTTACTTTTGAAATACAATAACTTTATATACGGTGCACTTTCATATTTCAAACTTTGCAGGATGTTTTTGTTCACTTAGATCTATGTTACACACTACATGAAAGGTAAATTTCAAAATTCCATAATAGGTGCCCTTTAAACCTTTTGTTCAGCAAAGCTCAAGTGTTTATCATGAAACACTATTGCAAATGCTTAAAGAAGCTTGCTTTGAAAATTCAATGGGTCACGAGACCAACTAAAGCAAACATTGACCACCATAATGGTAGCATAATTTTTTGATCACTTAAACATCATCAACTCTCAACAATCAATTCCGTAGACTTGTGACAAAAATAAAGTCAATCTGGTTAGTAATAAGTGAAGCTGGTAATGCTGTTTGTGGAGTTGTTTATTCCTCCTCTGCTGATATCTTCACAGATTTAATGTTTTCTTCATTTGATTTCATCGAAGGGTGTGGTTGAAGTCAGTTGTAGTTCTTGGGTGCTTCTCAATTCTTATTTGTGCATCCTCGTTTCCTTTCCTCGCGTCTAAGCTCCACCCCCTGGAGGATACGAGGAAAGACTGCAAGAAAAGGAAATGAGGACGGAGTGAATGAAAGCTTTTTTATACATTGGAATACTTGATCACTTTACAGCGTCACTTTACAGCGTCATCAGCAACGCTCAAAAGATCTGCCCTTATGTTGTTGAAGTTTGGTTATTTGAGAAATTCATAATAAATAATAATAAAGCAAGACACCCTGTTGAAAATGTGTGACGTGTGGTTTATATAAACTTCAATAAAATTATATACCGGTAGCTATAAAATGATTGTGACCGATGTGAAGGGGGAGGAGAATTTACACGTGCGTCACGTTAAGTCAATAAAACACTTCCGCATAGGATACACCTGTGTATCCTCGCTCATAGCTCGTCTGGAAGCCTCCTCACTCCTCGATCCTCGCCTCCTCACGGTGCAATTAGAGAATTGAGATGTCCTTCAAGATGGCTGAGCTCGATCAGTTTCCGGGTCATAGGATGGAGGACGGAGGAGACGAGGAGGGATATTGAGAAGCACCCCTTGTGTTCCTCTTTTCTTCAGTGATTCTGCTTGTTAACAGCAGGTGTTCATCACTAATGCTCAAACATCACTTAATTAATCATATAATTATCTCATTAACTTTAACACTCTATAGATTGGGACAAGTACTTGAGCAATGTTGATTTAAGGGATTTTGTTGTGTACCTGTAACGTTGTATTAATCATGAATAGCTTGATTGTGTTTGATTAGGGTCGGAGCTAAACTCTGCAGGAAAGTGGACCTCGTGGTCCAGAGTTGAGGACCCCTGCTGTAGAGTATGTCACCCATGTCATATTTCTCTCTGTTCTATGTGATCAATATGAAAACTAATCTTTGTAAAAGCTTTTCATTTACAGACCATCGCGACTTAGATCACCATCACTGTTGAAGCCATTATGTTGAAATATATTTTTTGAGACACTAGAGGGCATATGAGTATTTTGAGTATACTTAAGCCAGGTAATGATGAGTTTCAGGTGCGCATATGGAAGGTCAAACAAACTTTTTGACCGTGCTGTGTTGAGTTTTGTAATGTGCAAACTGTGCTCATGCTCAACAGTTTGTTCTATTTTGGTTTGTTAGTAATAGGTAAAAGTTTGCAGTATTTATTTTTTCGTTTTATATGTTATTTGCAATGCCCATGGACAATAAATGGATTTGGCATATCCAAATTTAATTTCAAGGAATGGGCAATGGATTTATTTAAAGCTGCAGTCCGGCACTTTTTTGGGTTTAAAAATATAAAAAAATACATTTTTGAAAAAAAACTTAACCAGCCAGTGTTCAAAACGATCTGCTTGCCTTAACTCGATTCAAAACGGTAAGCTTGTAATAATGATTTTAATTCCAGTGGTACTGGTGGATTTCCGCGGGAATTTCGAGCATGTCTTTGCGTCATTACGTCACTTCTGTAGGCTACACATAGAGAAGGAGTCCCCGGCTAGCGTGTGTGGATGATGGAGGAGATTTAGCTTAGCACTTGGTATGGTGGATCCCGAAAGTTTAAAGCGACAATCACCAGTGACAACTGGAGATTCACCAGTTGTAAAACCCAAAGACTTCGGACTTCAGAGTGGCTACAGAAAATATATATTTTTCACGTTTTGACGTGATATAAGCAATCGTTAGATTTAATCAGCATGATATAGCTACTGCAATGCTTCCCCCCACCCCCCGAATTTGGTCAGAACAAAAGTGAATGTTTCTTACTTGTTCAGATGACATTTTCCGATGAAAATTCTAATGTTGACACTTTCAAAAAGTATACTCTGAGATTGCTGATGACAGTAGTACAGTATCCACAGCGACGCGGCAGCCTCAAAACATTGTGTTCATCCGCGCTGTTTCATGCCGATTTACTACCCACGCACAGTTAATAATTCCGCGAATAACTGCAATTGCAGATTTCTAACAGAGATGGCGACAAAGAGGAAAAACGACGGACTGCAGCTTTAATGCAAGGCTAAGCACGCGTCAGAAAAACCATTTGCATCCCTACAATCACCACCATCACCCCCTGCATCGTGCCCTTCATCAGACACCCAAAATGCACCACAAACATCACAGGCAAAGAAGAAGAAGAGTAAAACGCACAACAAACCTTCCAAAAAAAAAACCTCCTACCCCTCCCCTCCTACCTATGGCTGGAAACAACATCAGAGCTGGCAAGTGGGATAACTATTTTGACCTTAAGTTTCAGTTTCCATATGTCCATTAGAAAATTAATTACACGCTCATACAGTACTTGTAATTATGCCTGATAAGAATTTGTAATCTTTGTGTTTCATTTTTTTTTTAATTTTAATCCTTGTTTTTTAAATGGCCATGACAGTCAGAAGAAAGTTGGCCCACCCTCCCACCCCTCGTTTAACTCCTCCAACCCACCCTCCCACCCCTCGTTTAACTCCTCCAACCCACCCTCCCACCCCTCGTTTAACTCCTCCAGCCCACCCTCCCACCCCTCGTTTAACTCCTCCAGCCCACCCTCCCACCCCTCGTTTAACTCCTCCAGCCCATCCCACATCATCGTATAGTGAAGGTAAGTGTCCCCTCTATAGTAAAATGCATCAGGTCCCTAAACTCAAGCAGACACAGTGTACTGCACAGGTCCACAGCGCATATAGTTTGATGTTCCAGATATGATTTCTGAGTTTATATTAGTAGGGTATACTAATATATAAAGCTGTCAGACCAATTCGACATTTCAACTGGTGTCCTACAAGGCGACGCACTAGCTCCTTTCCTGTTCATCATCGTTCTAGACTATGTACTAACAAAAGCAGAGGAGGAACATGCTGACACTACCCAATTCAGCGGTATCGTAACATGTCTAAGAGAGTCAACTAGGCAACTTAATGTCTCACTATTCGACCTGGATTTCGCCGATGACATCGCTCTATTCGAAAACACCCTGGAAAGGTTGCAGCAACAACTCACAACAACAGCCAAGTGGGCCAGGAGAGTAGGCCTAGAAGTCAACATAGGCAAGACAAAAGTATTAAGTAACAAACAACATGCTGGCCTAGACATGGCAATCCACACCCACCAGTATTTACAGCTAAATTGTCAGAACATCAAGTGGACCAAGATATCTTGGCTCTCAAATAGCCTCTACAGAGTTAGACGTCAGAGCACGAAAAGGCAGATGAAAGATGAAAAACAATTTCAGGCAAAGACCCTTCCAATCGAACTTAAGATCAACATATTTGAAGTCGCATGCATCTCAATCCTTCTCTACGGCTGCAAGAGTTGGATAATCAACAGTAAGATCAAAGATCAGCTCAATAGTTTATGTACCAACTGCTACAGAATAATGCTCGGCATTAAACGTGTAGATAAAATCAGGAACGAAGACATCTACAAGCAAGTTGACCGCGACAAACTCGTCCTCCGAGTGCAACAAAGGCAGTTGAGATTTGTAGGCCACTGCCTCAGAAGAAGCAAGAACGACTTAATAAACAAATATGTTTTGTATGCACCGCAAGAACGGCATGGCAAAAGAGGCTGAGGAAGACCACATAAACGGTTCCATCAAATACATCGGTGAGCTCATTAACAAGGATGTACCAGCTACAGCAAATAAACTGAGGGAAGTGGCCAAAGATTGAAGGGAATGGAGAAAATTGGTGACCGACTGCAAACCTACCCTGTCTGGGTAGTGTGATCAGTAAGCCAAGGTTTTCTGTCTTTCCAAGAGACCGCTGTTAGTATTCAAGAAGAGGCGCCGGTACTGGAGGACTGAAGGCTTTCCTGACTGTAAGCTATTTAAGACGCAGACCAAGAACACACTGACACACACTAACACACACACGCAAACTCACACACAAAGACACAGAGAGCAATGTGTTGATAATAAAAAATATCTACTTGGTTCTACTTAAAATCATAAGTTAAGCAGCTGCCTCAAAGTAAAAACAAAATGGATTAATGAATTGTTTTAACTCATTATTTTGAGTCTTGTTAAGCTGTGAATTGCCTTCTGCGAGTCAACATGACTATACAATTATTGTTGTTTCAACTCTGCTATGCAAGTTCAAAATAAAGTGAACTCATTAATGAGCATTCTGTTCACTTATCTCCATTAGTGGGTTCAACTTAGTAATTTCAATTAAGTAATGTCTTTGAATTAGGGTATCAAGTTAAGATGATCTAAAAGAATGTCTCGTTTTAACTAAACAATTCATTATAAAAACACAAATTTGAGTACAAAACACTTTTTTTTATTAAAACCAATGTTAAGCCAATACAAGCTATACTTAAACACTTCAATCATGCAATCATCTCAAACTTGTAATCAATACTTTTTTCGGTACCAAACTTCAGTTGGGTGTGGGTAACATAATGAGGCTTAGATAAGTAGAAGGGTTGTGTGTGAGCTTACACTATGAGGGGGTATCCCAAGCAGACTCCACAAGTATTTCTCAGTGTGTGTATAGAAGGTGGATGATGGGAAGTGTTTCCTACAGTTGTCTGCACTGCCTGTTGTCAACCAAGAAGTTGGTCATGCTGAATGTAGGCTAGATAGACCAATAGACATGCACATACAGCAGTATATATATCTATATTCAGCACCTCCAGTTGACTGATGATCACTGCAGGAAACATCTCACCTTCTACAGTATATGCGTGTGCACACTCCTCTGCTTGTCATCCCCATTAGGTCACCCAAAGCTGTACTGAACACTATTCATATTCACCCAATAGAAAATACATTCCTTTAAAAGCATTAGCTTTTTTCCTTACACAACACTGAAATATTGAACAAGTTTTAAATGTAAACATTTAAAAAAACCTTTTAACATTAATCTCACAGATCCAGCTGACTTATACCAAAAGGTGTGCTGAACCCCAAACACAAACAAACTAAAACTTCAGACTGCAGCTGGTTGTTTACAAATATTTGAAACTTGAATACAGTATACTTTGACCCTATTATTTGAACAATATTCAGCATTAAATGTATTCAGTCCAACAAAAGTAAATGTATCAAGTCCAACAAAAAATCAGGGCTCCTCTCCTGTTTGCTTAAGTGTCCGTCCGTGATCCTTTGGTGTAAGAATGTTGGTGAGTTTGTGATTATTTTTGTGAATGTTTAGCTTTATGAATGAGAGAACTCCAGTTAGTCCGAGTGTATCCAGCTGGGTTGTGTATACAATCTTCCGACGGAAACACTATTTGTTGTTTTGTTTATTATTTTGCCTTTTTTGTTTTTAAGGGTTATCCTGGGTGGAGATTTAACTCTCTGTAGGGGGTACGCTTTCGAACATTCAGTTTAACTGATCGTCACAGAGTTTAGCGTTTAATGCCGCCCCGAGCCCGGTACACCTTTGAAGACTAGGTAGGAATTAGTTGGTGTTTTTTCGTAGATAGGAGCTCGAGTTTCTCAGATTATAGAGGTGAACCCATTCTACAAATATTAGTAAATCATTTTGTGTGTGTATAGTGCATTCTTCTCTTCTTTTTGTGCCTACAATGTGTTTTGACTTGTAAGTCTTTGGAAGTTTTGTGAATAAGTAGGTTACGTAATATGACGTTTCTTCTTTATAGAATGTATCATATCGTGGAGTTTGTCAATTCAAAGGAGGTTGAAGTTGTCCACTCTAATTGGGGACAACTAGAGTAGGGCAACTAAAGATGGGGTGATGCCAGGTGCTGACTGGACTCGTTTCAGAGTCCGTGTGATGTATTCACATGGTATAGTAATGCTTCATTCTCAAATTCCACAATTCCACACTTATTGAATTGAAACCTTACTGCACAAGTAACATAAGGAGCCCTTCCATTTAGACCTAATCTGCATTTGTGTTGACAGACGTGTATGAGATTGCCTGTGCAAAGCTGCTAGAGGCAACAAAAACCTCTAATCTAGATACTGAAGATGAGGATAACAGGCCAGAGTACATGAAGAGAAAGAATAGGTAGGAGTGTGGTCCATAATTTCCTTTAATGGCCGCGTCAAAAGTTACAATACACCTGGGCAAACAATTAGGCCGCAAGTTAAAGGGCCTTACAATGCACTCCTGACAAAACCAACTTTAGAATTTATAAATATAATTTATTATTCACTCCAATGACAAACTGACATCCCAATGTAATCAATGTTAGAGGCTGTAAAAGAATAGTAAGTAGCAGTGAAGAGGAGGAAGAGGAGCAGGGGAGTACTGCTGCACCTCGTGCCCCGACCAAAAATAAATCTTACACTCCACTTGCACCAGCCCCCTGCATCCCATCTCTTAGTGGTAGGCCTGTTGAAGTTGTTACAGTGGTTTCCATTAATCTTTTATTAAGCATCTGGGTGAAACTAACATAACGGCCAATTGTACCTTTGTGACAGTTCTAGGTGAAGGGAGTCAGCCAGCTGGTCAAGGCTTTTGGTCCCCAGGCCATATTTCAGTGACCACAGTTGATCCCCCTTCTGATGCAAACAGCTCGGCAGTAGGTCCGTGGGCTTCTCCCCTTTCAGCGAACATTACAGTGGCTAGTCCACCACCGTAGTCTTCAGTCTCCACTACCAACAGCCTGAGGGCTACACCTCCTACTGACACCCCAACCCATGCAGCAGCTGGCAGAAGTCAGTCATCAGGCCAAACTGGATATCAAGTAAGAAGGGGAAGAAAGCTATTCTATAGCTCATGGAGAGAAAAATCCACTTTGGTATATGTGTGATGAGATTCAAACATTTTTTTAAGAACACCCCACAAGTACATGACACCCAAAACAGGTCTTCTCGGGAGGCTGTGCCTACAGGTAGGAATTCTACAAAGTGATCTCTCTCGGTTTACTCTGACATATCTGCGTACAATATTTTGCTACTAATCTGCTATGCCTGCTTTTTCTTGTCTTTCAGCAATTGTCAAGGAGATCCTTATCCAGCTTGATTCTATCAGAGAGCAGCAGTTGCTCATCCTGGTGCAGCTCCAAAAAATCTCCTGCAGTCAAGCAGTTCCAGACTTCACGCCAGACCCAACACATTTTGGGCTCCCACTTTCAACTATTGAGGAGCTACAATGTTTGTAGGAGACATTAAAGAATCCAGAGGAGAAGAAGAATCTGGTGAATTAAGTTATACATTAATCAGATCATTCCTAAGTGTCAGTCCCCACTCCCACTCATACTATATTCCTTAAATAACTAATGAGGTACATGTCTTTTGTTTCAGACTGTTCTCCTTGGAATGGTCAGAGGCATGACTCTTAAAGACACCGTGGGGCGGGTCCTGAAAAGAGCAATGAACACTTCGCTGGCGAGACTGATTAATTGGAGTGGGGCCAACCGAAATCCTGCATTCAAAGGGCTCATTTTGAAAAGTGTGGTTCTGGGTGAGTGTCAGTGGTGTATTGACTATACAGACTATACTAGGGGTGTAACGGTATGGTATTTTTTCTTGCCGTGGTGAAGAAGCAACAAATCTTGCGGTTTGGCGGTTAACCGGTGTATTGGAGAGTAGGAGAGTAGAGTGGTTGTCGGTTAACCGCCAAACCACAAGATTTGTTGCTTCTTCACCCCACCCCCCCAAAAAATAAAATAAAATCACCCGTGGCCGTGTCACACACTGCAGACGCGATCAAGAACGCATGTAGTTTGTAAATGACAATGGATATGAATAATTCTAATTCAGTATTCTTAATAAACAAATTAACCTTTATATTAAATTGTAAATATTAATAATTAACAATTAAAAAATACTTGTTTCAACGCATGTTGGGTCAAATATGGACAAATCCAACCGTTGGTTTAAAAAAATAATAGCAGAAAGCCTGCAATCAAAGGGCTCATTTTGAAAAGTGTGGTTCTGGGTGAGTGTCAGTGCTGTATTAAATGCACTGTGGTGACATCCCCAGGGCTCTACAGTGCAACCATGTTTTTTGTTTTGTTTTTTTACTGCGTGCGACAGTGAAAAAGTATTTAGGAGCACCAATGCGACTGATCCGATCAGGTTCTATGCATGGGTGTACCCTCAGTTAAAACTATTAACAGCATACTGGCCAAACCGATTTTGCAAATGCACCATTGCGTATTTGTTTGCACTGAAGAGCGTGGAGAGAGATTGTGTTTTTTTTGTGTGATGTTGAGAGTTTGTAAAGTGTGTGGCACGAGTGAACTAGTACACCGAGTGAATTGTTGATCTGTCTCCAACTTCTGTCCTCCCCTTTGCCGAATGTGACAATAGCTGCACCCGTCTTCTGCTTTCTCCGGGGAGAAGTTGAGCCCTTGCAAAAGGCGAGATTTGATCGGGTGGGAGAAAGACCGGTGGGTGAGTGCTGGCCCGAATGCATGGTGTGCGAGTGGAGATGCAGTGCCTGAAGTGACGATTCACACGGTTGGTGTCATGGAGTGAAGTTGTTGTGTGGAGAAGTAATAGTAGTCTGCTGTGCACTCTCCCCCTGCAGTCTTTCACCCACTGCCTCCGAGGAAGGGCTTCTGATACAACAAGCGCCCAATTTACAGATGGTACTCAACCAGAATACGACTTTTACCGCCGCATTGCAGGTGTGTATTTGCTGCCTTTTACCGCTAAGAGGCGCTACAATCGCAGACTTTGAAAAGTGTCAGTTTATTCTCTCTATTGCGTAATCTGCCGCCGCGGCTCATTGAGAGTGATTGAAATGTGGTAGGCCTACTAGTCTAGCAGATCAATTCAAGTGAAACATGTAGTTAAACGAATTCATAATCACAAGACTGAAATTAAATGTAATACATTTAATAAATAATGAAAACATTTCAACACAAAACATTGCAATAGAAAAATATTAGGCTACATCAATGAGGCTTTAGAAGAGCATAAGACGTGATGTTAACAGCGGTCTGATGATAACTCTGTGGACCACGCAACAGCACAAGCTTCACGGAACTTCAGCGACCCGAGATTGAATCTCATAATCTCAAAGACACAGAATGCCTTGTTGAATTCACCGTACAATAAAACGAGGTGGATCGAGAATAAAAGCGCTCTGCATCTGCTGCTCACTCGCATTCGTCAAGAATGCGTTTCGCCGATAGTTCATGTTTAGATAATGCCAGATTATTGACTAGTTGAAAAAACTAGTTGAAACAAATGGATTGAACACTTCAACTGAAAGTGTGTGTGAAACCCCTTTAAATACAATACATAAAACTACAATATTTATAATTTAAGGGCCTACATTTGGACACATCGAGAGATTTATCTTTAAAAGTATTTTGCCTTTGCCTGGTCATCAGACTCACTCTCCATATGAAAGACAGAACATTTAACACCTCCTGAACCCCCAACCCCCCACAGGCTATCTGAGTTTGAGACCGACTTAAAACAAAGAGAAGTCGCAATTCATACTTAATTCTAGACATAGCATTAGGCTAGTAAAGTGTTGATAATGAAATAATTTAATTATTTAGGCTATGTAGGCTAATAGGCTAATATTTCTGTCATAAAAGTTTATTACTAAACATTTAATTATTTCAATAATTGAAGAAATAAACGTCTCGGTTTGGGCCAGCTTTTTCCAAGCAAACCTAAATAAAAACGCATGTTCATTTGTTCAAACGCATGTTCATTTGTTGTCATGAATACAATGTTCAACTCAATGTTAAATTCCACGGGGATCTTTGGATCCTTACAACCAGGGTGCGCGATTTGTGAATTATTATTATTTTTTATATATAAATCTCGAACCACAGTGCTTCGTGCTGCTGCTAAACTAAATAACATTTATATAATAATTATGAACTTAAATGAAACAATATCGCAACATTTCGACAAATAAATTATCTGATCTGTTTTTACAATTTAATTCAGGGCGATTTAGCCTAGACTACATTTAATTATAGCGAGATTTTCACCCTTGTCCGTTCCTCATTGGGAAGCGCTCACATAATAGCTAGTTTGAGTAGATCCTCTGCACCTCTCGGTTTCATACGGAATCAGATAACATTTATTAAATATTTAGACATTTAAAGGCTTTAGACATAGTCGATTTCTTATCGTGACTGAGCGGAGGAAAGTGGCTTTCGGTTAATTTTTGTGACGCGCAGTTCCCGGAGACAGAGATGACAGATAAACTTTTGTCGTTAGCCTAATATGAATAAAAGTGTACAGTTTTGAACGATGTAGGCTACCCTACTCTGATCTGTATGACTAAAAAACTACGGAGTAGCCTATTAGGGCCTAAGTTATTTTAGCTGTCTGTTATGAGAAAAATCAATCCAAACAAACGCGCCGCCGTGTCTGCTGAACACTAATTCAACATGCCAGAATAAAACCCGACTTTAGAACAATGGATAGCGCCACTCGGCGTGGTGTGCCAAAATACTTGATGATAAACTTCAATTTCATTCAAAATAATCTCAAAACGCTTTGTGACATTTTGAAAGCCGTGCATGCATTAAGGCCACTGGAACCATGAACGTAACTGAAACTGGTTCTGATTTTATTGGTTGTCGTTTAAACGTGCCAGTTGCATATCTTTATTTTATATATTTTAAATGGTCTATTGGTGAAGTAATTTATAGCATTGATTACTGTGGAGGGAGGGGGGATTAAAATAATTCAACAGAAGCAGGGATGTTTAGACCTGAAGGAAATCCCCGTCCCCCTGATCGCACCTTGCTTTAAAAAACATGTTTTTACAAACTCTTTATAGGAACCAAAAAAAAAAAAAAAAAAGGCTATCCTGTATAAAAAAAAGTTTTGTTTGTTTGATTGTCTGCATTAATAATAGGCTATGACATGCATTGATAGGCTAATATAAAACGTACGATAGTCTATGTTTGTTTGGGATTCGAACCAGTGTCATCCAAATGATCGATACGAAAGTTCTACCACTCGGCCATGAGTTTACTCACTGAGAAATGCCCGGTTTCTCCAGTCTCTATGCTCCAGAGAAGCGCTCATCATTCGTCTCATTCCTCAATAGAATAGTAAACAAATAATCAGCTTCATTGCACCCAATTTATTTTTGTTTGTTATTTTTGTTATTATTATTTTTTTATTTTTTTATCACGCTGCTCCCAACGGGCAATAGGCTTATGTCGCCCACCGACGTCTAGGCCTAGGCTACAATATGAAATAAAGGCTACATTGTTCTCGTCTCTATTTTTAAATTATGATTCTATATTTCTGTCCTAAACAATGTTCTTATAGTAGTCTATTTCATCTGTTAATTGACATTAACCCCGCTTACATTTCAAAATACGGCAATAGCTGCTGTTTTGCACAATGTCCCTCTGCGCCACCTGGCGGTCATTTCGCGAATGACTTTGAAATGCAACTGGATTATTTTTGCGGTGGCTGGCGCGGTGGTAATAGGTATTCTGGTTGAGTACCATCTGTACTACTTCGAGACAACCCGGCTCCGTTAATGTGGAATGTTTCATATACTGTTGAACAGTTAAACCTTGCTGTATTGTTACAGTGCCCAGCCCAAGTGGAGCGTTTAGCTCGAAGTGTCCTCCCCGCCTGGTGGTCTCCACACGCCCCTTATTGAAAGCCTCGGCCCTGTTTAGAAAGAGAGAAGGTATTTCAGCTGAATGTTCCATATACTGTTGAACAGTTAAACCTTGCTGTATTGTTCCAGTGCCCCAGGCCGCACTCTTGTCCGGCGTAGAAGACATCTACCGGGGTATACTTACCTGTTTCCTCTCCTGGCCCGGTCCGCTCGTTCACCGGTTCACCCGCGTCCCGTCCGAGTCTGAGGCAACCGTCCCTTGAATACACACCTGGTTCTGGCCTGAATGGGGTCCGTATAACCACGACCCCCTCTTGAGTCCTGTAAAGAGTACTTACCCAGTGACCTACCTAGACGGTGCGAGTATTCCCCCTGATCCCCCTTCAACGAGCCGCAGGCCCGCCACGATTGATCCCCCCTCCAAGGTCCAGAAGACCACCGAACTTTCTCTGGCGGCAAGAAAGAAGATTTTAATTAGGACTTTTCCAATTTACTGTTTTTAGCTTAATAAACTGTTATTCTTTCATTTCCTTGTCTGTCTGGTCCTTGACACGTTCCTCAAGGTGGTTCCCGGGTTTCAGGGGCGGGTGCAGTCTGGCTTGGCCCACCCCGACCTGTGACACCCGCGTTTTGAGCGGTAAGCAAGCTCGCAAATTCTCTCATTATAACAAAGTACAGCCACTATGTAAATAAGAGATTCATTGTGAAGTGATATATTAAGGGACTTAAAATCAGGAAGACTGACAATCTGACTATACTGTTCCTAAAATGTGTCTTATTATTCTAACTCAATTTATGAATTTGACATAAAAGAAGACATTTAAGCTTTAAAAAAATGCGCCGGCCGGTCATTTTATAGTGAAATATAAATCACCTTATAATGGGAAGGTTAATTTGTCATTGATGAGAAGGTGCTCCTAAATTTTTGACTGTGCTCCTAAACTTTTTAAATTAAAAAGAAATGTAAGCGTAGAGGAGAGTCCTGCATCCAAATTAAGTTTTGGTGGTTGCTGAGTAACATCACATGGTCATGCTGCCTCCTTCTATCTTGTGTTTTTCTCAGATGCAGTCCGCCGGAATGCCCGGACCAAAAATTCAACAGAAAAGGAAACGGAGCTCCTCATCACCAGGTGGCTAACGGCTAGCCTCTGATAGGGATGGTGGCCGAAGCCAGAGGGCGAACAGGCAGACAACATAAACCAAACTCAAAATGAGCGCGTGTGTGTGTGGGAGCGAACATGTGCGTGTGTGTGCGGGAGCATGTATGTGTGTGTGGGAGTGCGTGTGCGTGTGTGGGAGTGTGTGTGTGTGTGTGTGGGAGCGTGTGTGTGTGTAGGAGTGTGGGAGCGCGTGTGTGTGTGAGGGAGCGCGTGTGTGGGAGCGTGCGCGCGCCCGCCCGTGTGTGTGGGAGCGTGCGCGCGCCCGCGCGTGTGTGTGGGAGCGCGCGCGTGTGTGTGGGAGCGCGTGTGTGTGCGCCCATAAATTACACTACGGCTGCGTTCGAAACCGCATACTCAATGAGTAGGTACTTAATTTCAATAAGTACTTACTTAACGAGCGCTAAAAGAGTAGGTACTTTATTGCCAGATCTCGTTAAGTATGAATCCGATCCGGACATCATCCGCCATGTTGACGTTATCATGTGACTTATGACGTTATCACAAGCGCAACTATTTAAAAGTTATGAGCGACAGGTGCACCAACATCTGATTGCATCAGTAACCAGAACGGTTTTCATCAGCGTCTGCAATGGTTGGCATGTCTGCACTAACTAGACGAATATGTGCTCAAAGGAGACGTCGGGCAGCTGCTCGAAGATCTCGCATTTGGAGAAAACTGTAGATTTTATACTCGAACAATGTAAGTATTACTATTTAAAAATTAAGATTACCTCAGAATGAATTGCATTACTAGTCCACCCCAAGACTTATGCACAATAAGATGAACAAATGCTGACCAACACTTATATATTATTCTTAATGAAAATTATATTTTGGTCAAATGCAGCTGATGTGAATCCATACATTTTCATTCAAGCAATGATTAATGCATGAATTAATGAAATTAGTATATTTTATTTACTGTCAACAATATGAAACATGAATAAAAACAAGTAAATTAATTAATAAAAGAAATCATCACAATAAATAAATGCATACAAGTCAAAACCACATGAAACATCCTTTTATTTAAACTTATTGTTCTAACAAACTATCATGTATTTACAGGCAGTGACCCGCACATCATACTGCCATCTCAACAGAGCTGTTCTCATTCTGCGGCTTTATCTTGATGAAGCAGCTGACCACCGTGCCCACCTTCGCCTGTCTCTGCCATCCATCAGGTCCCTGATTGCTGCAGTCAGACTGGGATCTGACCATGGATGGGAACGGGAGATCGAGGTGCTTGTGTTCCTCTACTGGCTGGCCCATGCAGCATCCTACAGGGTGGTGTCGCAGACCTTTGATATCCCAAAGACCTCTGTGCATGACATTGTGCACAGAGTGAGCAAGGCCATCATGGGAATTTTGAGGAGGGTGATTTCCTTTCCGACCGGAGATGACCTGGAGGCAGTGGGAGCAGGATTTGCACAGCTGTCTGGGTCACCAGCTCTCAGTAGAGCAGTTGGTGCAATAGACGGCTGTCATATCCGAATTAAACCTCCAGCAAATAACTCCCACTGTTACTTTGACAGGAAGCTGTTTCACTCCGTCCAACTCCAGGCCATCACTGATCACCGGGGGAAATTCCTTGATGTCTTTGTGGGATATCCTGGGTCTGTGCACGATGCCAGGGTGCTGAGGAACAGCCCAGTGTATGCTGGCGGCCTTTATCCTCCTGCAGGCAAGTGCATCCTCGGTGATGGAGGCTATCCTTGCCTGAGTGCACCCATCTGCCTCATCACCCCGTACAGAGAGCCTGTGCAGAACCCTGTGCAGGCTCGTTTCAACAGCAAGCACTCCCGTGCCCGCAGCATCGTGGAGAGAGCTTTTGGGATGCTGAAGACACGCTGGCGCTGCATTTTCTTCAAGGCCTTGGAGGTGAGCCCTGCCTTCGTGCCTGAGGTTGTTGCGTGCTGCGCTGTGCTTCACAATCTCGCTCTAGCCAATGGGGACATCGTTGAGCCAGAGGATGAGGAAGACCATGATGACGGCCCCCCTGATGCCCACAACCTTGCAGCAAGAGTGGGAGAACATGTGCCGGACAATCTGGCTGCTGCGGTGTTTGCTCCAAACATCCCTGTGCCGGCTCTCCATGAGCACGACTACCTTTAAAACATTAAAATGTTTTACAATTCATGTTGTCAGCATTCCGTTTCTTGCCAAATGTAATTTCATAGGTTTACAATTACAAGCAAATTTTTGTTAGAGCTTTATTACCTTTGCGGTGTAGTGGGCTACACCACCGAACTGGTAAGCAGAAGATTGCTGGCCGATCAGAAAGGCTCTTTACTCCAGGCGGATCCAGGGTCGTTGTCCCTGTAATAAATGCAAGTCACTTTGGATAAAAGCATCTGCAAAATGCCTAAATGTAATTCAGCCATTATTTACTTGCGTTCATGCTGTTAGATCCCTCTTTTTTATTTATTTAAATACAAAAGGGGATTTTTGTCAAATTTGTTCTGCTGGTTTCTGTTCATACAGTATCAGTCAATGGAGCCCAACTTTCAGGAGCTTCCTGGCATTATTTGATGTTGCTTCTGAAAGTCCATTGACTGATATTGTATTAAACCAACAGTACAAACCTGACCAAAATCACCTTTTGTGTTCAGTAAAAAGAAAAAAAAACATGAAGGTGAATAAATCATGACTGAATTATATGCTTGGGTTCACTAACCCTTTAGGGTACCTAATAAGGTAGTTTGTGTAAACAGTCTCAAGTGCAACTGAGGTCATGGAGGCCCATTGTCCTAAAGAACTTTTCCTCCCCTAATTCTACACACCTGAATCTATTTAAACCAATTAATAACTGACTACTTGAACATTACAGACAGGTGTGTTGGAACTGAACTCGCCATGACCTGCCTTGAATATCCCTGCATGAGCTCTGTATGCATATAGAAGTCACATAATACACAACAATAAAACTATTGTTTTAAAGTGTGTTTTTTCAATACACCACATTCACAAATTATCCATCACTTCATAAATATTTAATTTATGAATGTTATCATTATCTCAAAGTATCACCAAATGTCTAGAAGTCTATAATGTACTGTGCATGCCTAGAAATTGTTTGCTTTATATACATAATATTGTACAAAAGTCTTAAGCCACCATTGTAGCAAATACATGATGTAGCAATGGTATAATGAGCATATATGGCAATAATTTAGTGTGACCTTTACACTTGAGCAATAAAAGGAACCTGGCTTTCATAAACTTAAATGGAATGGAAAAGGACTAGAAAGCCCAAGAAAACTTCTGATGAGAAGTAATGTGATAAGCTTCACAGAGTGTCTTCTTTGACAATTTTGTTTGACACTTCTTACTGATGTTTGTCTAAAGAAGCCATTTTGTACAGATTTTTTATTTTAATTTTAAAACAACAAAGCTGGTGGTGGTCTATGATTTTTGCACAGTACCATGTATATATATATATGTATGTATATATATATATATATATAATTTGTGTATATTTTATTTAGAATTGTTCATTCTTTACATTAACCCAAATCTATAAATGATCATAAGATGTTTTTGTAATATTATTTATTTTTTTGCAAGAATTTCCAGGACATTAAGGAATCTTTCATCCCTTTCTTTGGTTTCTTTTTCTCTCATCTCCTCTTTCTCGCTTGCCTCCTGGTGCCATCTCTCTTCTCTTTCTCTTACTTCTCTTTCTTGTCTTTCCTCTCTCTCTTGTCTCTTCCGTTCTCTTCTGTCCTCCTTCTCCTCCATAGTCTCTCCTCCCTCTCAGCTGATTTCTGCTCTCTCTCCTCTTCTCTCTCCTCCATCTCCCGGATCAGGTCCTCAACAGTTTTGGGCCTTTTCCTGGCTCTTGCAGGCTCTGGCCTCACTGAGGATGAAGAGGCCACAGCAACATCCAGCCCAGATGAGGCAACGAGGGCAGGTGGAGTGATGGAGGGTTTGTCCCCAATTGCCTCATCCATGGCAGCATACCACTTCCAGGATGCTGCTGTGGGCTCTCCATCCTCAGTGCTTACCTCTGTCTGCGGACATTTCAGATCCTGCAAAACAGCACAAGCATGATACAAAAGCCATTATAACATCACAATGTTAAACATTTAATTTCTGTATTAGAAGTAACAAAACTGTCTTACTTTGTATTTTTGTTTAAGGTTTTCCCATTTTTTTTTTTTACAAATGCCGCCGTCACACTGCCTTGCAGGTCCTGCTTCACCACAAAAGATCTGCAGCAAATGCAGAGAAATAAAGAATAAAAAAGTGCTGTAATATCTCTGTTTGAAATTACAATAATTGAAATAAACTACAAATCAAATTTTAAATCGCTTTTTTATTATTTCTGTAGTATACTCACTCAAAGCCTTTGATGGCAGCATTCCGCTTTCCGGTGAAGAGGGCTTCATGAGCCACTCTCCACCGGATGAGCAGGCGTGTGCTCATCCGTCCCTGTAACAGCCAGACAAGAGTCACGTTACCTCTGAGATTTATGAGTTCATACTTCATTCAAATGTTGAGGTTGTTGCTGATAAGTAGCTTTTTATCCATAATAAATGTTCCACAATTCCTCAACAGTACTAATGAACAAATGAAATAGATTACTTATGTTTAGATACTTTATGTAAATGTATTTACATTACTTACATTCGTCTAATGCAAACAGTGTTGACAACAGTTAATATTACTACATAATAGTACACATACATCATTCAGATGTCTATTTCATATCTATTATAGTCATCTGCAATTCTTATTGAAGATTTTATTGCCAGATATTAAATAGACATTTAGTTATTGTAATTAAAAGATGTATATGGTTTAAAATGTATGCAAATCCACTTTGGAGAGACGCATATGTCCTTACTGGAGCTCCCCTTATACATAATAAAACGTGTTTTACAGCAAAAACACAAATGTACTATACTATTTGGCGTCTTTACATCTTCAACAGTTTACTGTACAGTAGTTCAACACATGCGTTTTGGTTTGTAATACTCACATTTGAAAACACTCCCGTTCATCCTTTCCGTCATGTTCGTTCGAGTAACGTTAGACGTATCCTCTTCTTCTTCTTTATGACGTATGCTCTCCCGTGGCCTCCTGGGATAGAAGAGTATCCATCGGACTGCACTCGAAAATCTGCGCTGAAGCAGTAGGTCATCCGTGAACTCCTCGCCTACTCTTTTATGAATACTGATGTTTCGAACGTACTTCTTCCTTCACGTACTGTTTTCGCCTACTATATAGTAGGAAAGTAGGCATATTCGAACGCACTATAAGTATACGTACGTCCGAATCTCGCGGGAATTAGTACGTCACCCAGGTAATTCTCGCCTACTCTTTTATGATTCGTACATACTTTTTCGCTCGCCTACTCTTTTCCCCTACTATATAGTAGGGAAGTATGCGGTTTCGAACGCAGCCTACATAAATTACCAGATGGGAGAGTGAAGTGTGGTCCGATAAAAAAATGCATTAAACATGAAACCTGTCTGCCTTGTGGTTTTATTTTCAGTTTATCTTGCATAAATAACGGCTGCGCAGCTATTTTAGTATTAAGCTGACAAATGAAAAATCAATAAAGTTTAAATTAGCCCAAACAAGGAACGGGATTGGAGGGGAGCTTTACGTCCTCTCACTCGGGGTTCCGCAATCGGGCCGCATCATAACCAAGCGCTCGGCCGAGTGATTTAGCCTTAATCGGGTCGCGTTAAAACCGAGTGCTTGCAGAGCAATCGGACCTAGATTCATGTCGAGGATCGGCAGAATGTTTTAGCCTTAAAGGGTTAGTTCGCCCATTTAAGACATGAAGTTGTATGCAATCCACAGTAATGTGTGATGCCCCTGCACGAGCATACATAAAAGCCATTAAGTATCACACAGGATATGCAGGTTGTGACAAGTGCACATCACATGGGTTTCATTTAGACAATCGAATGACTTTTCCAGGCAGCAAATGCCCTGCTAGAACAGATGAGAGTTTTAGACTTCAGATAGATGAGGAACATCACAGAGACATCTCCCCACTTACTGAGACAGATATCGGAATGGTTTCCATGTTTCCGCATGATTATATGTATCTTGTTTGCCTTGGAGTCACAAGGAAGCTCCTAGAGATGTGGGCAGGCAGCAGTGGTCGACTTAGGTGTCGCTTGCCATCCATGAATGTAACACAGTTGACAGAAACACTTTTGTCTTACAAATGTCACATTCCCAGTGAATTTGCTAGAAAGCCCAGATCTGTTGCAGAGAGGCATAGATGGAAGGCAACTGAATATAGACAATTTTTGTTGTATACTGGGCCAGTTGCACTAGTTGATGTTCTTGCCTCTCCAGTTTACAACAACATCATGTTGCCCGATGTGGCCATATCTATACTGGCATGTCCAAAGCTCTGGGTGATCTTCTGTGACTTTGCAAAAACCTTGCTTGTGTCTTTTGTAGCACAAAAGCATGTTTGCCCATGTTATTTTGTTTTTAGTAAACATCAGCATGGCATTTTACGTTAGAATGCATTTCGAATATTTTTTTTCATGTTTACAGTCAGGAAAAGTGAGTCAGGCTGTGTTGTGGGGGCAAGGGCATTTCGCTCAATGCGAAAAAACGATGCCCCATAGGCCTACATGGTGCAGGTAACAGTTATAACTGTTACACAAGTTCAAGTTCAGGTGCTAGGTCAAGTGCTAAAGTTCGTTCCTACTTCTTTTTTTTACGTTCTGAATAAATCACCTTTTTTGCAATGAGACTGGTTGTTGGAGAACTGGACAATTTGACACCTATAGATAGATAGATAGATAGATAGATAGATAGATAGATAGATAGATAGTGTGCATAATTAAGTTGATATTCTGATCTTTCTTTTCAAAGCACATTTTTCCAAACCACACAAATCTTAATAACTGCTAATAATTTTATATGTAACGTTAATTATTTAGAAGTGATATAATTGTTAATGATTGCTGGAAGGGGAAAAGGCCTTAATTCAGCCTCGGACTGAAAATCATTATTAAATTAATTTTACCTGTAAAAGAAAACCTGCTTAATTATGCACTCCTGAATATTATGCACACAATTACATACAACTTCTAGAAGATTATGATTAATAATATTATGCTTATTAAAATTTATATGGTATGAAATTAGTAAAAATTTAAAAAAAAAAATCAGATTATCGACTTGCATAATAATTATGCACACACTATACATACAAATATAAATCAATACATACATATATCCAACATGTAGTATTATCAGTTCAACTCAAAATACAAAACAATTACTGTACTTGTCTGCAATTATTACACTGTTATCCACTTACCTTGTTGTTTCTTACAACCAGTATCAAACATAAGGTGAAGAGCAAACCTGCTTGATGGAACTTTATATTTTCATTATTTTGAATAAATACTGACTTTTATATATTGTTTCTTATTTTACAGATAGATTTTCCATCTGAAGGTTCCTTTGTCATTGGAGAATCAAAATGCAACTGCAAAGCTGGCCAGGGTCAATGCAACCATCAAATTGGTCTACTGTATACCCTGGCACACTACATTAAATTGGGATATAATTCCGTTTCACCGGTCGTTAGTAAAAACCTCCCTGCCACAGACATGGCATATTCCTTCACGTTCTATGGGTCTAGCCCCTAAACCAGGGGTCGGCAACCCGCGACTCTTAAGCGCCACCCTAGTGGCTCCCTGGAGCTTTTTCAAAAATATGAAAATGGAAAAAATATTTTTTTCGTTTTAACCCTTTCGCACGTACGATCACATCGGTGTGATCAGTCTTGGCTGGTCCCTGGAGCGTACGATCACACCGGTGGGATTAGAGCGGTCAGTGCATTACGTGATCAACTGCTAAATTTAAATGTGCTTTGGCGCGTTGGCTGGCGCTGAGCCAGAGACGGACGCGCTCAGTGGTTGTCATATCACAACTATTCAGTGTTTTCAACCACATAATGGTTATTTTAGGTTTAAGACATTTAAGAATCACATAAGTACGAAAAAAAAACAATGAATTTCATGCTGTAAAATATACACTGATGTCTATGGAAGCGGCAATAATAATCCTTTATAATAAAAAAAGACGACAAGTTTTATTCATATCAGATACACGTTGTGTAAGTAGCTTTACATTTGACCCTATTCTTCTCCCAGTTCACCAGCCACTTACTTTCATGTATTTCAGGAGAAGTGGATGAATTGACGTGTTGTAAATCCGACAGATCCGATTCTCTGACCTGTGGCACAAACTAACATGGCGCCGCCCATCGTGCATACAGCTAAACTAACGCGATCGTTATAAAGGTGTTTATACAACAAAACACATCCACATGCACATATTTGACAATCGGAATATCAGTGTTTCATACTATAGATAATAAATGTGTGAATATTTTTCATAAAAAAGGAAAAATTACATAAAAGCAGATCATCATATATTCAGTGCTGTGTTGTGGTTGCGCTGTGTCACGTGACAAGCAATGACGCGTAACCATGGAAACAATAAAGTGACAGATTCGAAACAACGTTCGGCTTGCTCATTATGTATTTGTAGCCTACTTATCATTTTGATACTAGGGGGCTAATAAAGCTAATATAGACACTTACAGCATGTGTTGCCTTCATTATAAGGCTAATTTAAGGCTTTTAATTTTTTGCGGCTCCACACAGATTCGATTTATTTATTTTTTGGTCCAATATGGCTCTTTCAACATTTTGGGTTGCCGACACCTGCCCTAAACCTATTAACACAGTTAAAATATCAAAATTGAAGCCACCAACAGCTAATCCACCTCAAACAATTGATCAAAGATCTAGTCATGGAGTCATACCTAACATGTATTGTCCCATTTCAACCCCTCTACCAAGTGATCAGTTTGCAAATGACCTTCATGAAAATCTTGCTAAAATTGGAAGCAAAAGCTAAATGTACACACTGCTGCAGGCATCAAAGACATACCCTGTGGACAAAGTTGCAACCGAATTCGGACATCTGCCTCATGGATCAGCATTGACATACCAAGTCATCGGGTTGCCCTCCCCTTCCACTGATCCCTACCCACCTTTTCCTCTACCACCACAACCATGCACTTTTTCAACTTCTCTCAGTGAAAAGGAGAGCATTTTTTATGATGGTATGACTGTTACCCTCTCTGATTCCGAGGCATTGGAGAAAGAAACGACTGGGCAGAGCAACAGTAAGATGTGGCACAGTGTTCGTTCCCAGCGCTTGACTTCATCCAATTTTAAGAGGATAGTCTCACGAGTTGCAGACTTTAACAGCCTTGCAACTAGTATGCAGAAACAGAAAAGGTCAGTTCAGACACAGGCAATGAAGAGAGGGCTGGAACTGGAGCCAGATGCAGCTGCACAATACGAGCAGGTAACCAGTAATCGTGTTTACCCTTGTGGCTTTGTCATAAATCCCCATGCCCCACATTTAGGCGCATCTCCTGATCGGAAGGTGGTTGACAGCACTGGTGCTCTGGGGTTACTTGAAATCAAGTGCCCTGATGTAGACAGTGTCCTACAGTGCAAGTACCTTACCGTTAGAGAAGATGGTTTGCTTGCTCTCAAAACCATCCATGAATATTATTATCAGATGATTGGACAAATGGGAATCACTGGGATGAGATGGTGTGACTTCTTTGTCAAATCCTGAAATGAATTCCACCTGGAGCGCATTCATTTTGATGATGAGAAATGGGAGTCCGTAAAAACTAAGTTGGACTTGTTCTTTTTTAACTACTTCCAACTTGTGCTTATAAACCCAGGAATACCACACATACTTAAGCCCAATTTATACTTCTGCGTCGACCTCCCACCGTAGCAAGGTTGTAGGCTGTGTGTGGAGCGCGTACCCGTCGGCGTACCCTGATGTGCACCTCTCAAAAATGTGTCAATTCTACGCGGACGCAAGTGCTGTGATTGGTCTACTTGAACCCCTCCCTCAGGTTTCACATGCTCCCTCTGCATTTGTAATTGTGCGTCAACGAGGACAGAGAATTGACACATTTTTGAGAGGTGCACATCTGGGTACGCGCTCCACACACAGCCTACAACCTAGCTACGGTGGGAGGTCAACGCAGAAGTATAAATTGGGCTTTACTCCTAACAGACATGTGGTGCACACATTAGATATGTAAATATTTAAATATAAATAAGTAAATATGTGATGCGATCTGGGAAAACCCGTCGGATGTCGCGCTGGCACGTTTTCAGTAAGGTCTAAAAATAGATCGAATGTCAGTTTTTTGTCAAAATTGGGTTTTCATTAAATTATTATTCTATAACACAGTGGTTCTCAACCCGCAGCCCGTCACAAATGCTGATGCGGCCCATGCTGACCACGTAAGAAAAAAAATTTAATTAATAACTTATAGTTTTACAATTCATATTTCATTATTGTTTTTTTTATGTATTGAACCAATTAAAGTTTGAACAATATTTTTTTTTTTTTGTAAAATAATTTTGCTGATCATGTGGTTTCAGATATGCGCAGTACTGACGCAACTATGAACTGACAATTACACAGTTAACGCACACAATTACAAGCGCGCGCTCTGGCAGATTTAAAACTCAAAATGGACAAATTTGTTATTAGAGGAGAAAAAAGATGCGAGGAAAATAGTGATAAAGGAGCACATGCAATTGCAAACAAGAGTCGTAGCATCAGCAGTGAAGGTAGGAAAGTGCTTGAAGAATGGAAGAATCAGTTTGCTGTCAACGAGCGAGATGGACAGCCTTTCTGCTTGCTCTGTAATAAAATACTGGGCGTATGCAAAACTTACAATCTCAAAAGGCATTTCGATACCACCCATGCAACTTTTGACACGAAATATCCACCTGGATCTCAGGAAAGAGCTTTCAAGATATCTAGTCTTGAAAAAAATGCCATTGTTGAACAGAATACAATGTGAGCTAGCTTAAAAGTGTCTCAGGCCGTGACATTAGCAACGTTCAAAATTTCCTGGCTCCTTGCCAAACACGGCAAACCATTCAGTGATGGAGAGCTAGTTAAGAACTGTTTTCTGGAATCACAATGTCTGTTTGATGATCTGAGCAACAAGAGCAAGATAATTCGCAGGATAAAAAGTTTACAGCTCAGCAATGACACAGTTACTCGTCAAATTTCTGAAATGTCTGAGAATTTGACAGAACAACTAAAAACTAAGCTAGCCACTGCTTCAGCACTCAGTTTGGCTGCTGATGAATCGACAGACATCGGAGATGTTGCTCAGCTTTGCATTTGGGTAAGATGTGTGAATTCAGAGACTTTTGAGGTTACAGAAGATTTATTTGCATTGAAATCGCTACATGAACGAACAAGGGGCGAGGACATTTATAGAGCACTTAGTGAAGCATGCAAAGACATGAACGTACCGGAATCCTCAATTGTCTCCATCACTACTGACGGTGCGCCCTCAATGACGGGAAAACACAAGGGTCTCGTAGCTGAAATGCGAAAAATCTCCCCTGACTTGTTGGCATTTCACTGTATTGTGCATCAACAAGCACTATGCAGCAAGTTAGTTGATGGATACTTTGTGGAGGTTATGAACACTGTGGTCAAGGTGGTCAACTTCATTCGAGCGCGGCCTCTAATGCACCGCCGCTTTATTACGTTGTTGGGCGAACTGGACAGTGCTTACGGAGACCTCATTCTGCACAGTGAAGTGAGATGGTTAAGTCGTGGGAAAGTCTTGCATCGCTTTCTGGCTGTACTCCCCGAGATAGTAAACTTTCTTAATGACATCGGCGAGGGAGAAAGATTTCCAGTCTTGAGAGACAATGAGTGGAAAACAAACGTTGCTTTTCTTTCAGACGTCACAGCTCACCTAAACAAGCTGAACTTACAACTTCAAGGTGACGAAAAACATGTTGATGACCTGTTGGGCTGTGTTGAGAGTTTCAAAATGAAGCTAGGGCTGTACACTGCACAACTCAAAGATGATGATTTAACTCACTTTCCACTTCTGAATGACGCGTGTGAGGGTGTACTGGACATACAACAGAAAGAATGATTCGTTAAAACTGTCAGTCAAATGCAGGAAAAATTCACCTCTCGTTTTTCTGATTTTGAGAGAATAAAATCTGCAGGACATTTCATCAGAGAGCCATTGACTTTCCCTGTGGAAAAAATCAAGGACTGCAACTTTCGGTTTGTCCCGCCGCGCACTCGAAGATGTTCAGGCAAGAGGACACAGCCATACCGCGCAACAGTCATCCTCAGTTACAGAAATGTGGCGAAACATCTCTGGACAAAACCTCAGATTATTAAGTTCAAAAGTGCTTTCCATATTTGGGTCGACATACATTTGCGAACGCACATTTTCTGCAATGACGCGCATCAAGTCACGTTTCCAACTTACAGTCGCAACTTCATTGTGCTGTTACTCCTTTTGAGCCAAATTTCACCAAATTGGTCTGCTCCCGACAACATCAGGTGTCCCATTAATGGTAAGTAGAATTATACTCTCTAATAATAATAAATCTAACTGTAATCATTTAGATACCTTAATATATCTGGTTAGTTTGCATTGGTGACGTCAAATGTAAATTATATGCGGCCCGTGAAACTTGAACTTAGACATAGTGCGGCCCACTGAAAAAAAAGGTTGAGAACCACTGCTAGAACATCTTGTCTATCATCTCTGAATATATCTCTTTAAAGGTCCCATGACATGAAATTTTCACTTTTTGAGGTTTTTTAACATTAACATTAGTTCCCCTAGCCTGTATATGGTCCCCAAGTTTCTAGAAATTTAAATCGGTGTAAATCGAGCTTTTGCTGTCTTTCTCTGCCTTTGAGAAAGTGGAAGCTCAATCGGGCTGATCTTGAATCTCCTCCTTATTACCTCCCCGTTCTCTGCTTTGCCCGACCAGAGAATATTTGCCGTCCATGAGAAAATGAGCTAGGAAATAGGAACGCGTGCGCGCGATTTTAGTTTGTCCACAAGAGATATCATAGCTTTTGAGCGAGCGAAACATAATAATTGCTCAATAATTGGATCTACAAATGAACACAGAAGCCTTTTTTTAGTTCCTTCATCCAAGCCCCAGAAGAACCAGTGGATTCATTTCATTTCCTCTGGAAATGCGCCGACACAACTCCCCAAAGTTTTGCATGTCTGCGGCATACATTTCACCGAAGACTGTTTCCTCAACTTGGATCACTACAGAGCTGGCCTCGACGAACGTCTGAAAATAAATAGATCGAGCTAACGTTACCAAGCAACACTTTCTGATGTGTAATTGTTCAAGTTCAGAAAGGTAATCTTTCTCTCAAATCGTTCAATACTGCTGTTTATGCCTCAGTAAGTCAAGCCAGTGACTAAAATATCAACTTCACATCGTTTCTTTTAGTAGGATGAAAATAATCGTATTTAAATTGTGAATAAATTATATACAGAAAGCGATCAAAGAACAATCTTTGTAGGAATCGCGCGCACGCGTTCCTACTTCCTAGCTCATTTTCTCATGGACACAGCGCGATCGAGTTTATCTGGACACTTGCCAAACTCGTTATGAAATCAACGCACGTTACACTGCACATGAAGCTCTTACTGTATTTACATCATCATGTTTGCATTGGTGAAAGCAGAGAGAGTGCAGAAACTGCGTTGCAATGATAAGATCTTCATTCTCGCGATCAACAACAGACTGTCATCTGCTTGTGCAATGCTCATCACGGCAACATTTTATGTGATGGGAAAAGATCTAAATACTTAAAAACTTCTGACGATTTGTTAATCTCGATAGCTGTAATAGTAAAAACGTATAATAACTGTAGTAAAAGTATTCGAGAGAGTTTCACATAATAAGTAGCTATTTCATATGCAAGCATGTCAGCCAATCACAGCAGTGGCCGGTTACACTGAAGTCTCACACAGACACGCCCCTTCAAACAGAGCGTTCAAATCAGAGGCTAAAACTGGGCTAGGAAAAATGCCTTTTGTTTCTAAATTATGACTATTTTCTATCTAAAAAACATACTAACATTATAAGGGCAACCCAGGACACATTATAAAATAATATAATAACCCCATGTCATGGGACCTTTAAGAACTGCACGCACGGCGGAGCGGAGGTGCAAAAAAACTTAATCGCGCACAGCTCTCCTTCTCTTAACACTACAAAGACAGTTCACCTATCAAAATAAACCACATACCAGAAAGGTCCCGCCAGTCCTGTGTAAACTACAAGGGCACGCAAGTTTTTATTAATTTATTTTTATCCAACGTTATTGTGTGATGCGGAGCAGAGCACAACAGAACATCGGAGTCTGAAGTAGCTGCTTGCTTAAAAGATCTTGCTCGCCTCAATCATCTAATTTCAAAACGGTTTTCACAGGATGAATTTTGAGTTCATAAGTTTTCGAATGATACCTCAATCAATCAATCAATCAATCAATCAACATTTATTTATATAGCACTTTACAGCAACCTACAGGTATCCAAAGTGCTTTACATCAAAGGATAAAAACAACACAATGACAACAAAAACTCTGACAAAAAAATATCACACCACTACTGGGTATTGAATGCCATTCTAAACAGGTATGTTTTAAGTTTAGACCTAAAGGTAGTCTCCTCTGTAATTATACGCATGTCCGGCGGTAATTTGTTCCAGAGTCTTGGTGCAGCAACTCCGAACGCCTGACCACCCCACCGATTATATCGTGACCTTGGCACTTCTAAAACCAATTGATTAGAGGACCGCAACACTCTGCCATGGTCACGCACGGCTAAAATCTCAGCTAAATACTCAGGTGCCAGGCCATTTAAGGCTTTAAAAACAAACAGTAAAATCTTGAACTCTATTCTAAAACGCACAGGAAGCCAATGAAGAGTAAAAAGGACGGGCGTGATATGTGCCCGCCTAGATGTGTTAGTTAAAAACCTAGCAGCCGCATTTTGCACCAGTTGAAGACGAGCTATGGAGGTTTGCTTCAAACCAACATAGAGAGCATTACAATAGTCCAGCCTCGAACTAATAAAAGCATGAATTGCCTTTTCTAGATCATGCCTGTTAAGAAAAGGCTTAACTTTTCTTAAGCTGGAAGAAGCTCATTCTTACAACATTTGTGATTTGTTTGTCAAAATATAAGTTACAGTCGAAAGTAACCCCCAAGTTTTTAACAGCTGGCTTCAGGAATGAATTTGGGGAGTTACTAAAAATTATGCACTCCGTTTTAGCTTCGTTTAAGCTAAGAAAGTTCTGTGACAGCCACAGCTTGATATCCTTAATACAGTCCAGAAGGGAGTCTAACACCATATTATCTTTCGATTTCAAAGGGAAATAAATTTGCAGATCATCTGCATAACAGTGAAAGGACAGGTTATGCTTTCCAATAATTGCCCCTAATGGAAGCATATATCAGGAAAACAGGATTGGTCCCAGAATTGAACCCTAGGGTACCCCACAAGAGAGTGGAGCAGCTGACGAGGAGCAGTCACCTATCATAACAGAGAAACTCCTATTTGCCAGATAGGAGCTAAACCATTTAAGCGCTGAACCTCGAATGCCTACACGGTCATCAAGGCGAGAGAGGAGAACTGCGTGGTCCACCGTATCAAACGCCGCTGTGAGGTCTAAAAGCACCAAAACCGCTGGATTACCGGCATCTACAGACAGGGCGATATCATTATGTACTCTCAGTAAAGCAGACTCGGTACTATGGCGTGATCTGAAACCCGACTGAAACTTTTCAAGCACAGAGTTCTGTTGCAAAAAGGCTTAGGCAATACCATAGACTGTAAAAAAATATGGACGTAGTGTCCGTGACGTCACCCGTAGGATTCTGAAGACCGTTTTTGAAGCCTAAAGTGGGTGTAGCCGACCGTCGCCATCTTGGTAGCGCGTCACTCCCGGATAAACGAAAATGGGCAAAGAGGCGGGACGTGGGTGGAAGCTGAGGAGCCTGGATCTGAAACCACGCCCACCTAGCTCGACGCGAATCCCGAATCACGCGATCAAGTTGTCTGCTTTGGATAGAAGATAATGCCGGTTGGGATTTTTATTTGATTTTGAACCAAGCTTACCATTGAGGTAAATTAACCTGAACCTACACAACAAAACTTGAAATAAATGTATATGGTATTGATATTAAACTACACAAGGTTGAAAACGCTGCAGCACTTTTAATACATGTGGTAACGTTTATTTGCAACACTAGATTACTTGCAGAAAACATTAACAGTTGTCATGATTCATGAATGAGAATTAACGTTAACAACTTCACCTAAAAACGTACATCTCAAAGAAACTTATTTGAAACAAATAAATTAACCTTAAATGAGTGTCTATTTGGATGTCAACTGAATATAACGTTTTAAGATACGTTAGGTTTAGATTCGTATTAGTCAACATAAAAATGTTATTACCATATTACCCTTTTACATTAGTTAGCTATTTTTTTACAAGCTGTGTATTTTTTTAGTGATCGATTTTGAGGTGATGGCCACCCGTGATGCTGCATCCACGTCTGCACATAGCTTAAACTGTAAGTAACGTTACTAGCTATTTGACAGCTGATATATTATGTCTGTCTTAAAAGGACAACAACAAATTAGATTGTCATCTATATTTTGAGGTGTTGCTCCCTTGATCTATGTTCTCCCACATGTATTGTCAACTTAAAAAACTGAGCTACCTTTCATAGTTAAAAACTTAATTTTCATTACCTCAAGCATTTATTAAACTCATTTATTTTCCTTCCATAGACACAGTGTGGATCATTGGTGACAGCTATGTGAGACGTGGTGCCCAGAGAGCTGCAGAGACCATGGGAAGCAACCTCAGTCTGCCAGGAGTCCGGATATGTTGGTTTGGTTGTGGTGGACTGCGGTGGAAAGGTCCCCTTCTTCTCCCACTCCCTGCGAGGAAGAGCAGCACCGGATGTCCTCCTCATCCACTGTGGCGGCAACGACATGGGGCAGGTCAGCAGCGTCCAGCTGGTGAACGCCATGAAGGAGGACCTGCACCAGCTTAAACTCCGGCACCCGGGCATGAAGATCATGTTTTCAGCTGTGACCCAGAGGTGCCGGTGGAAGGCTGGTGCCAATCCGGTGAAAATTAACAAGGCAAAGAATTTTGTTAACAGTGTTATGTCTACATTTGTTCGTAGCTTAAATGGTGCCATTATTGAGCACTCTCACATTAGTCCTGGCAGTGACATGACAGTCCTGGGCTATTTTTGAAAGATGGAGTTCATTTCTCACCTAGGGGAAATGATATGTTTTTAAATGCATTAGCTAACTGCCTTAAATGCCACATCCAAATGCAGTGAACTGCTTACAGTGGGCAGTGTTACTGCTTTTGAATTTTGCCTTTAGGGCCAATTTTTGTTTTGCTAGGCCCAAATATAGCCCTGACCATCATGGCCAATGTTGAGTTTTTTTATGTTAATTTAGAAACACCTGTAGCCATAACACTGTTACCACCTCTGCTCTTCCTCATCCCTACATTCTCCCACCCTTTATCCCCCCTGCCCCCCACCGCATACCACCATCACCACCACCATCCCATGGTCTCTGCAGCGACTCTGCATAATGAAGTTTAAACTGCCGGAAGATTAAATAAATTAAATTCAATTCAATCTTTGTATGAGCAGTTTTTATGGAATGCATTTAGAATAATGTTTTGATTATTGTTTTACTGTTTATCAAAAGTGAGTTGCCACAAACACTAACAGCTGAACTGCAACTTCAGATATGGGGTATTTTAATCAGTAGTGTTCATGTGGATGAGTGTGGATAACATAGGATAAGGGGACTACAAGTTAAACAAAAAGCTAAGCAAAGCAAAATGGTGCAGGCAAATGACAGAGAAGGTGTAGAGCCATGATGGAAGCTGGAATCAGAACGCTCCACATCTGGAAGACGGATACTGCAATCAGCTCCTCTGGCACATCAACAGACAACATGAGTATGGTTACTGACACACAAAAATCAGGGGACGTCACACACCCTACATGAGAGAAATGACAAGGTTAAAAAATACTGGTACAGTATGGCCTGTCTTGGTTAAAAGCCCACTCACCACGACAAGGTGCAGGCCATGAGTGAGAACATATAACACGGGACAAACATACGAGACACTACAAAACCACAGGTACAAGACATGGGAAAAATAGAAAACATACCACCGGTACAACACTGGAAAAGCAATATACAATGGTGAAAAAAAGGGATAGGAACAACCTTAAATATAAACATTTTGCCCAACTGTAATGAAAACAGCAATCAGGCCAAACAAATCACATGAGAATCAATATAAATAAAAACTAGATTTAAAGCTATTTAGATGTAAAAAAAAATTATAACATAACTTAAAATAATGTATTACTGTAACATTCAATAACACAAAATATATAATATAAAACCAAACTAACCATGGATGTTAACTTTTTGAAGCTAGCAACTTAACATGAGAGAATACTTTTTAAAAAATATATAAATTTTTTGTAATAATGTCATGAACTGATCCTTGAATTCCAGAAACTATCTACATAAATATTGACCAGGGAGGTTGCATACGTATTTCACATAATAAATGGCAAACAGATCAATATCACCTTAGATATTGAGTTCATGCGAACTCTTAGAGTTCATGCGAACTCTAAGATATATTGAACAGTCCTTAATGTGACATGGGATTTGCCCATACAAACTATAAGTTTAATCAGCGGTATATGTGTGGGTTAAGGAAGGCACTATGTATAAAGGCTCTATGTATAACTTACAACTGTGTCAATATTGCATGTTACTGTAGCATCGAAGCATGTGATTTGTAAGAGTTGGGCCCCGTTCATGCAGACTCCAACTGAAAATCATCCTGGTATTGGTGGGGTCCGCAGTAAGGTACATCTGACATTGAGGCTAATTTGAGACAACACATGTATGTACGTACTTCATTTAAAGCAGACATTGAACGTTACTTAGGCTCCAAGTAACATTTACAATGTTGTCCAAAGAGAGATAGGCTCAGTACCATTTTCCATGTTCTACGTCTGATAACTACAAAGTAAGTTTTAATTGGCCATATTCTGACATACACATATGAAAACATGCTATACAGCAACCACACACACATACACATATAAAAACATGCTATACAGCAACCACACACACACACACACATATAAAAACATGCTATACAGCAACCACACACACACACACAGACATATAAAAACATGCGATACAGCAACCACACACACACACACACACAGACATATAAAAACATGCTATACAGCAACCACACACACACACACACGACCAACCACCTTTCCCTTAATCTCCATAAAAATGGATTAATTTTGTAAGTTTTTTGCGGACCACCTTGCCTTCTTTAATTTTATCTGTCGTCCGTCTTGCGATATGATTTAATCTAACTTTGCAGTACCACGCAGAAGCCATCTTCACCAGAACATGGACATGGTTAGCTTCAACACACATGTCAAACATGTGATTGTGCAGCTGTGGGAAGAGATTCTTCTCAGAACAATCAGAAAGAACCTGGGTGACAATGGCTGCTGTTGTTCCTCTTCCCTGTGGAGCCCTTCCCTCATTGGTTTTTAGCAGCCGCTGAAAGCATCTTTCTGTAGCTTGGCAAACTGCAGTGATGGTTTCTGTAGGCCACCTCTGTCCTTCAAACTAATAAATCGATGCACCAAGTCATCTGAGGTGAGTGCTTGTGAGCAAGGCATGCAATTAACCTTCTCTTTCATCTTTTTCACAATGAAGCCTGTGATGTAAGAGATTGCTGCTTCCTTGTACTCAGACAGATTGTCAACATCTGGAAGGTCAGGGAGGGAGTCATCCTCAGGTACAAGCACTTCCACAGGCTCCACACCCACCCGGCGAGCGATGTTCACAGTCGCAATTGTTGAGTCAAGGATGGTTGTGTTGTCTCGAAGGAGACAGTTGCCTGTGCCCCTTTTCACCTGGTGCCTTACAAGGAGGCGCTTGTATGCCCCTCGGAACTGCCTTACATTGGGGTTGTTGTTGTAACCTCCACGCGCTCTGACTGCAGAGAAGAACAACTCCAAGTGGTCCTGACTGAGTTTGTAGGTCAGAAGGTATCGGCATGGGGCAGCTGGCTGCTCTACCAGGTCTTCGTAGATGCCCATCACACTTCTGCCACAAGCAATGAAACCATAGATGGGTGTCTTTTTCTGTGTGGAATGCACATGTACAAGTGTGTTGTCTCTTCCTTTCATTTTAAGCCCACGGAGAAGTGACTCGGTTTCTTCTAAAATACCCTTAGCACGGTGTTTAGTAGTTGGCTTGATGGGCGCTTTGTGTCCTTTGCCAAGTGGGTTGCGGCTATTAAGGACATCAAATGCTGCATCTATTGTGCGCAGGAATTGAACTGTGGCTGCACATCCACTGAACTGGGGATACTTCAGCTCCTGCTCACAATACTCTAGGGCATCAGCCACACTGCTGCTGAAGAGCTGGGCTGCACGATTGACCTTCATTTTCTGATTTCGCCACTGAATGTGCGCCATTTTTAGTTTGTTACCAAGACGCAAGCCTTCCTTCTCCTGAAGCTTGTGGAGCTCCTCAATGTACCGCCACCTTATCTGCTGGCCATCTTCTCTTACCAGAACCTCAACTGTTGAAAACACATTCCGGAGAAGCTTGAGCATATGACATGGATCCAAGAGCACATGGACTTTATGTGTGTGATCCTCAGGATGGAGAAAGTAAGGTCTCATGTCCATGATGCACAAGTTAGCACCAAGCTCCCTGATCATTGCTATGTTTTGGGAGGGTCCATCACACGTCAAGGAGACAACCCTAACTTCGATTGCATGAAGCCTAACAAGGCTCTCTCGGATGATGCTTGCTCTCTCTGTTCCTGTCATGCTGTTGATAAGAAAGTAAGCAATGGGAATCTTCCAAGACTCATTGATTGCAACAACCATGAGGACCAGTGCTTGTGTTGCCACAACATTTTCGATCTCACCACCTCCAATGTCAACATAGCCATGAATTTGGTCGCCGCCAAACTCAGTTTGCTTATGAATGTAGATTTCATCCATCATTAATGAGCAAACTGTGTCTTTACCAACTTTCTTCTGCTCAGCAACATGACTTTTTAAAGCTGTGAATGAAGCAACAGTATATCCAGGATCTGCAGAGATGCTACTGTACCATTTTCGTATGGTCTGAGGATGAGGCAAAGCCAAGAGAAACTTCTCTCTCACATAGTCATAGGCCTTCGGAGAGTAGAAGTGCAGTGTAGTTGCGAATTGCTTCATGTTTTCGGAAAACACAGACTTTTTCTTCTTTTGGATTCTCTGAAATATCTCTCGCGGAACATCATCCAGACTTTCAAGAAGAGAGGCACATTCACTTGAAATTATAAGTTTCTTCTGAAGCACTTTGATGACACCTTTCAAGGAAGAAACTCTTGCCTTTAGTCTCCTTGTCTGTTGCCTTTTTAACCTCAGCTTTTTGCGAGCTACACATAGCTTATCTTTTACCTCATAACCTTTCATTTTAATTGTTTTCGGAGACTCTGAAATATAGTAGCAGTGATCACTCAAAGAACCAAAGTGTTGTCCACTCCGATTTGTGTGTTGAACGCTGCTACCCAAATCATAATCCTCACACACATTCACTGTCAGAGCAATGTCATCATGCACAACATCTTGTGCGACAAAGGCCTGTCCAGATGTGTCTTCCATCATCATGACATTGCTCTGGTTGACAGCATAGCTGTTGGCACTACTCCTATTGTCAACATATGCAACCTCCTCATTACTATTTACAGCTGAAACAGGGATGCCACTTACCACCTCATCAATACTTACCAAGCGTGCTATTTTTGGCTGTTGTTCTTTGCCCTTGGAGAAAAAAAAAAAAGGTTGGCACAGCGGTGTCCTTCAGGCATGTCCTTCCCTAATAAAAATGACAAGAAGCATACAAAATATGACATTATTGGTCATCAGGGGTTTTCCTACATAGAGAATTATGCCGCCTCGACAAAACCCGGACAGACAGTCACGTGCTCATATACACTTTTTCCACCGTGACGGTTCTGTTGTGGTTCCCGCTTGAGTCCATTCTCAAACCGTATAGTTTGCCGATAGATAGTGCTGTGCAGGTCATAATCCACGGGTCGAGTGGGCCAAGTAATTAAAAACATTCTATCCAATCGAGGGTGGATGACAGATAAATCATTATAATGTTTTGAGTTTAATAAAGACACGGAACTCTCATCACGGTAAAACGCAATGAACGTGCGTCACTCTTTTACTTTCGTTTTCAACAATGTAATTCTCCTCAGGGAAAACCAATCAAGGAAAACGTATCAGGGCTCGACATTAACTCTTGTCCGGGACACGTGTGTGTGTGTTTTTGTTTGTTTTTAAGGGAAAAGTGATATAAAATATAGGCTAATATAAAAAATAACCAGGGAATCACCGAAAACGCAAGGAAGATTCTGTTTTATTTCATTTAATGTAAGTCTCGATTGATACCCTATAGTTGATAATAATATAGGCCTACCGAATGTACAGACGGTTGCGCTTTTGAGGCTCACGCAGTTATTTATAACATATTAATTATAGTTAAACAATATAGGCTACACACAACCAGAGTGCTGTGTAAATCATTTAATTTGATTGGTAACAGCCTAGTGTCTTATTATTTTAATTGAATGCATTGGTAAAATGTAAGAATTTGAAATGAAATTTAGAGCATACATTTAATAAAATTACGGGGGGAAATGCCCTTTATAAAGGTACAAAAAATTATTCCGATAAGAGTGTTTACAAAAAGTGATGTAATGAAACATTAACAATTTAAGTTTGAAGGGAGTAAAGCCTCTGTTTAGGCTATAAAGGAAATGAAATTTTGCCAAAAGAAGAACTTTTAATTTAAATAAATGTTAATTTTAAATCAGCCTACTTCAGTGTGATATGTTACTATATTATCATGCTTAACACTGAGAACTTGAAAAATTGTAATGTGATGATCAGATGCAGACATCTAAATCAAAGAATGGGTGGTTGGTGGTTTCATTATTCGGTCTAACACTAGTATGAATGTACAGATTACATTTTACAATTATTATTGCTATTAAACTAATATGTAACTGTTCGCAATAACTGTCACAACGGAATCATTCGGTGTTCCGCTGTCTCACTTGGAGAATAATTTTTCAAACATGAATTTCACAGAGATAATTTTTTTGTTTTAACTCTAAACCCAGTGATTTAAAATAAAAAAAAATTATGCTACAGTAAAAAACTGATGTTCACTTTCAGAAGTACATTCTTGTCAAAAAAATTATGTGAAACACGCATGTAGGTTATAATTTTAAATATATTTTAAAGATAATTTAAGTTTATTTGACACACTTTAAGCATTATCGTATTGCATATAGAACATCACATTATTTAATGATTTATTACATTTTTCTTCAATATTGTGCAGCCCTAAAAGCACTGAAATACAAAGGTTGGCAAAAAGTGGTCATGTTGCTTGATTGGTAAAATCTTCACTCGGATTTTTAGCATTGGTTAAAACACTAAACTTAACTGGTGTGTCACTAATTTCACTTAACAGTGACCTAATCAAATATTTAGTAATGTAATGTAAATGAATGTATAATGGTCAATACTTCACCAATTTCAACCAATATGTTGCTTGACTCTTTGTAAGGTATGAAACGAGGTGTCTGTACCCTGGAGTCAGTGGTGAAGTGATGACTCTCGAAATGTTCACTGCACAGACGAGAATACTTGTTAGGAGTCCAATTCTGTCGTTGCACATTGAGCATCCACTGGTCCAGCCTGAGATGTTCTTGATCACCTAGTCCTAGAGGAAACCTTTACACAAACAAATAGATAGTTACCTCCTTCACAGACTACTGCTACTTGCAAACAATATAACTTAAATGACTACAGTGTCCAAAAGGTTGTAATAAATGTATTTTAGCTTAAGAATTTGTGGTGGACATCACAGCTAGCAGCTAGTCCTCATTTTGTTTACTGAGTAATTACAGGCTAATTTCCTACACATATGTCATATGACATGTCAAAAAATACTTCCAAATATAGTCAGTGTTAATAAATGTTAACTTGCTATTTATGAAATGCAGGCGTAACGTTAACATTAACGTAACGTTATATGACAACGTTTCAGACGTTTTATACAGTCTATGGTTTCAGCCTAACGTTACAGATCACAGTTTGTTGGATCTTGGAGTGTAATAAAGTTTTAAATGCAATTATAAATAATAAATAAATTATATTTGAATTCACTCACCGGAAAAAATGTAGTCCAGGCTTCTTCTTGGACAGCCTGTTAATACAATTAACCCCACAGCAAGACATTATAATTGTGAAATAATCCCAAAAAATCACAAACACGGCAGAAATGCTAATGTGGTGAAGTGAGTGACTCGTTGCCACGTCACCCTCATTACATATATGGCCAATAGGGTTCTGTCCCTTGGTGTATATAGAGCATCACAGTCCCGCCCACAGCCGGTGCCGGAAGTAAAAATTCAATACAATTTCTCCATAGACATTTGGGGTATAAGCCATAAAAACGTAACCATACATGGTAGACTTAAAACCAGCAACGGCTGTACTAAGCGATTGTATATGCTCATATAAACGCCAAAAGTTTTTGGGGCACTAACCTTGTTTTGAGATAAATGCCTTTTATTCGCGATGTCTTGGATAAGTACTTCATTACCCACAATCCTAAACAATCCCACAATCCCACAGTGATGCATCTGATTGCCATGGAGCGTTGCCATGGAAGCAGGATTCTAACAGAAGAGACGGAACGGACTGTTTTCTTTAGCGGAAGCCATATAAATAGTTTTTAAATCAATACATTCCTTTTTTAATTAATATTTTGTGTCAAATTATTGAATTATTTGGTAGGTAGCCAAGTAATAAGCGGGATAATGTATAGCGAGTTGGTTGTTATAGCGAATACAGGCTGATTCAAGACCCCTCCGCTTCGCTTTGGGCTCATAACGTTAATTAACGTTAGCCTTTCGGGAGTTGTATTCGCTATAACAACCGCCTCGCTTTACATTATCCCTTACTTATCGTTCACTTTAGATAGGCTACTGTAGCCTTCATATGGTATGTGTCATATCAAGCATTTTATGATGCCGCTGTCAAAACAATATTTAACCTAGGCATAACGTTACCTCTTCATGCATTTACTGAACATTTGTATAATAATTCATGGCAAGTTAATAAACTGAATATGATGGTCCAAGAGCAGACCATGCATCAGACACACATGTGTTGACGACTGAGACTGAGCGGTGATTTGCAGTCACTCTTTTGCTCGTGTTAAAGCAAGGCTGAGCAGCTACTTTAACGAACTTGCTGTCAGCAACCCATGCTTTTGTGAGCCACGTCTGCTGCTTTGTGGAAGCCGAATTGTACTGCTGGACTTCACTTTATCTATTGCTCAGGCAATTTATTCGTTCTTTCGGGCTCAAGTGGGCCAGAAGGAGTACTTTATTTGGTCTCATAAATTGTGTTTTGTTTATTTCTTATGAATGTGACTGGTTTATATTTATTTTCTTTGTTTTTATTATAGATGATCATTTATCTCATAGCTTGATTTTGTTTCATTATTTGTCTCATTTCGATTTGTCTATCTCTAATCATTTCTAAAAAAAAAAAATTTCTGTATCCTGCAGGAGCTGGGTTTCCCTGGAGGCAGGCTGGTGGGTTTTAGCTGCAGGCCTTCACCCTAGATAGGGGTTAAAAGTGTGGTGTGATTCTTAATCACTATTTTGTAGTGGAGTGATTCTTCAAGGTGTGTTTCATTGCCAGATGCAGCTATAGCTAGCCTGCTTCTTTGTGGTCTCAGCCCCTGCCGTGATCATATTCTTTTGTTTTGGTTGCCTTAACTTTTGTTTATTACGTAATTACGTATTAATAAGAACACATACACACGCACACAAAAATCATGCATATTTTGGACCGTTTTCGTCAAGTATCGTGATTCGAGTCCTGAACGGAAATGCTCTTTTTGGGTTTGCGCAAACATGCGAGCACTTGTTTTTTTTTTAGCCGTAATTTGGAGTGGTTCGATTGCGGCTCGGAGATCGATTGCGGCTCGGAGATCGATTGCTCCTGTCTGCCTCGCTGTGACTGCTGCTGCTGCTGTGAGTTTGTTTGCTGCGTCTAAGCCTCGTATTAGCTTCGTATTTCTTTCTGTTTTTGAACCATCATTTATTATAAATTCTAGTTGTTTATACTACTAAATACAGCTTACCCAACATCTCAGATTAACCTGACATTGCTAGCTTCCGTTATTGTCAGCACAACACGCTAACTCGCTAGCCTTTTAACGCACCACCCGTGCGCTCAGTTATTTATTTTTCTCGCGCACGCCCGCGCCTTTGAGTTCATAAAAGCCCAGGTGAGTAATGTCTTCTCCTGTTATTGTCACCTGCACTTCATGTCACATGTTTACCATAGCCTTCTCTGTCGGCAATATAGGATTTATATGTGATAAATGCAAGGAGACAGTCAGGCTGACAGAGAAGATTTCAGAACTAGAGACACGCATCCAAACTTTAATCAAGAATAGTAAGAAGAGTGCTAGAGCTTTAGATACTATTTTGGATGCGCCTAGCCTAGTGAACTCTTTACATGAGTCGGTTCCGGCTGAAGTAGAGCCCGTGCAGCAGGGCAGATGGGTGACAGTGAGAGATCGCTCTAGTCGCGGATCAAAAAACCACTTTTCCGTTCCGATAACAAATCGATTTGCCCCGCTCAGTGAAACACCCACTGAGATTTATTCTGATTGTGCCCTAGTTATTGGCGATTCTATTACACGGAACGTGAAAATAGAGACACCAGCCACCATAGTCACATGTTTGCCGGGAGCCAGAGCGCCTGACATCAAAGCAAATTTGAAAGTGCTGGCTAATGCTAAACGTAAATTCTCTAAGATTATTATTCACGTCGGCACTAATGATGTTCGACTCCGCCAGTCGGAGATCACCAAAATTAATATTAAAGAGGTGTGTGAACTCGCAAGTACGATGTCAAGCACTGTAATTTGCTCTGGCCCCCTTCCTGTTCGCCGGAGTGATGAGATAGTTAGTAGATTGTGTTCACTCAATGGCTGGCTGTCTGGGTGGTGTCCGCAGAATAATATAGAATTCATAGACAATTGGAAAAGTTTTTGGGGCAAACCTGACCTGTTGAAAAGAGATGGTATTCATCCCTCCTGGGATGGTGCTGCTCTTCTTTCTAGTAATTTGGCTCATAGTCTTAGAGATAAAACATGACAATCTGGGCCTCAGGTCAGGAAGCAGACAGACTGGCTTAACCGACCGTCTGCTAGCGGCCTCACGTCACCAAGGTCAGATAAATCCCATCACATAGAGCCTCTTTCACCTAGATATCATCATATAGAGACTGTGTCTGTTCCCCGAACTTGGAAATCAAAAATACGTTCAAACCCATCTAAGGTTAAAAATTTAATTGATCTTCAACAAATAAAAAACAGATATAATACAGATGAGCAAATGATAAAGCTTGGGTTGCTGAATATTCAATCTCTTACTTCAAAAGCGCTAATAGTTAATGATATGATTACAGATTATAACCTAGATGTGCTGTGTTTAACAGAAACCTGGCTAAAACCAAACGATTACATTGCTTTAAATGAGTCAACCCCACAAGATTACGGTTATAAACATGAACCTCGTCTGAAACGCAAAGGAGGAGGTGTTGCTGTAATTTATAGTAATATTTTCAAAACCACTAAGAAATCTAGTTGTAAATATAATTCTTTTGAAGTGTTGGTGCTTAATGTAAAAATATATAGTGTAAACGATAAATCACGTTTGAAAATTCTGCTGGCTACTGTATACAGGCCACCAGGGCACCATACAGACTTTATCAAAGAATTTGCGGACTTTCTATCAGAATTAGTATTGGCTGCAGATAAAGTACTAATTGTTGGTGACTTTAATATACACTTAGATAATGAAAAAGATGCATTGGGATTGGCATTTAAAGACATTATAAACTCAATTGGAGTTAGACAACACGTGTCAGGACCGACTCATTGTCGTAATCATACTCTAGATCTAATACTATCACATGGAATAGATGTTGATGCCGTTGAAATACTGCAACAGAGCGATGACATCTCAGATCACTATCTAGTCTCGTGTAAATTACATTTAGCCAAGGCTGCAAAGCCGACTCCGTGTTATAAATATGTTAGACCGATTACTTCTGCTACTAAAGATTGCTTTATCAATAATCTTCCTAATCAGTTTCATCATCTCAGCATCCCGGATAGCTTAGAAGAACTTGATATTGCAACAGAAACTTTTAACTCTCTCTTTTCCAGCACTTTAGACACAGTTGCTCCGCTGCGCTTAAAGAAGATTAAAGAACATAGTCCAACGCCGTGGCACAACGAGCACACTCAGGCCCTTAAGAGAGCAGCCAGAAAAATGGAGCGCAACTGGAAGAAAACAAAACTAGAGGTGTTTCGGATTTCATGGAAGGAGAGCTCGATTGCTTACAGAGAGGCTTTAAAAGCTGCTAGATCTGCTTATTTTTCAACCCTATTAGAAGAAAATAAACATAATCCTAGGTATTTATTTGAAACAGTGGCTAAACTAACGAAAAAGAAAGCTTCAAGCCCAGAAGCTTCCAAGAAACACAGCAGTAATGACTTTATGAACTTCTTCACTTATAAGATCGATAATATCAGGGACAAAATTATAACTATGCAACCGTCTAATACAGTATCACATCAGCGAGAGCATTGTAGTCTCCCTGAGGGAAAATTTGATTCATTCATTGCTATAGGAGAGGAAGAATTTTGCAAACTCGTCAAATCATCTAAATCGACAGATATATTTTGGACCGTTTTCGTCAAGTATCGTGATTCGAGTCCTGAACGGAAATGCTCTTTTTGGGTTTGCGCAAACATGCGAGCACTTGTTTTTTTTTTAGCCGTAATTTGGAGTGGTTCGATTGCGGCTCGGAGATCGATTGCGGCTCGGAGATCGATTGCTCCTGTCTGCCTCGCTGTGACTGCTGCTGCTGCTGTGAGTTTGTTTGCTGCGTCTAAGCCTCGTATTAGCTTCGTATTTCTTTCTGTTTTTGAACCATCATTTATTATAAATTCTAGTTGTTTATACTACTAAATACAGCTTACCCAACATCTCAGATTAACCTGACATTGCTAGCTTCCGTTATTGTCAGCACAACACGCTAACTCGCTAGCCTTTTAACGCACCACCCGTGCGCTCAGTTATTTATTTTTCTCGCGCACGCCCGCGCCTTTGAGTTCATAAAAGCCCAGGTGAGTAATGTCTTCTCCTGTTATTGTCACCTGCACTTCATGTCACATGTTTACCATAGCCTTCTCTGTCGGCAATATAGGATTTATATGTGATAAATGCAAGGAGACAGTCAGGCTGACAGAGAAGATTTCAGAACTAGAGACACGCATCCAAACTTTAATCAAGAATAGTAAGAAGAGTGCTAGAGCTTTAGATACTATTTTGGATGCGCCTAGCCTAGTGAACTCTTTACATGAGTCGGTTCCGGCTGAAGTAGAGCCCGTGCAGCAGGGCAGATGGGTGACAGTGAGAGATCGCTCTAGTCGCGGATCAAAAAACCACTTTTCCGTTCCGATAACAAATCGATTTGCCCCGCTCAGTGAAACACCCACTGAGATTTATTCTGATTGTGCCCTAGTTATTGGCGATTCTATTACACGGAACGTGAAAATAGAGACACCAGCCACCATAGTCACATGTTTGCCGGGAGCCAGAGCGCCTGACATCAAAGCAAATTTGAAAGTGCTGGCTAATGCTAAACGTAAATTCTCTAAGATTATTATTCACGTCGGCACTAATGATGTTCGACTCCGCCAGTCGGAGATCACCAAAATTAATATTAAAGAGGTGTGTGAACTCGCAAGTACGATGTCAAGCACTGTAATTTGCTCTGGCCCCCTTCCTGTTCGCCGGAGTGATGAGATAGTTAGTAGATTGTGTTCACTCAATGGCTGGCTGTCTGGGTGGTGTCCGCAGAATAATATAGAATTCATAGACAATTGGAAAAGTTTTTGGGGCAAACCTGACCTGTTGAAAAGAGATGGTATTCATCCCTCCTGGGATGGTGCTGCTCTTCTTTCTAGTAATTTGGCTCATAGTCTTAGAGATAAAACATGACAATCTGGGCCTCAGGTCAGGAAGCAGACAGACTGGCTTAACCGACCGTCTGCTAGCGGCCTCACGTCACCAAGGTCAGATAAATCCCATCACATAGAGCCTCTTTCACCTAGATATCATCATATAGAGACTGTGTCTGTTCCCCGAACTTGGAAATCAAAAATACGTTCAAACCCATCTAAGGTTAAAAATTTAATTGATCTTCAACAAATAAAAAACAGATATAATACAGATGAGCAAATGATAAAGCTTGGGTTGCTGAATATTCAATCTCTTACTTCAAAAGCGCTAATAGTTAATGATATGATTACAGATTATAACCTAGATGTGCTGTGTTTAACAGAAACCTGGCTAAAACCAAACGATTACATTGCTTTAAATGAGTCAACCCCACAAGATTACGGTTATAAACATGAACCTCGTCTGAAACGCAAAGGAGGAGGTGTTGCTGTAATTTATAGTAATATTTTCAAAACCACTAAGAAATCTAGTTGTAAATATAATTCTTTTGAAGTGTTGGTGCTTAATGTAAAAATATATAGTGTAAACGATAAATCACGTTTGAAAATTCTGCTGGCTACTGTATACAGGCCACCAGGGCACCATACAGACTTTATCAAAGAATTTGCGGACTTTCTATCAGAATTAGTATTGGCTGCAGATAAAGTACTAATTGTTGGTGACTTTAATATACACTTAGATAATGAAAAAGATGCATTGGGATTGGCATTTAAAGACATTATAAACTCAATTGGAGTTAGACAACACGTGTCAGGACCGACTCATTGTCGTAATCATACTCTAGATCTAATACTATCACATGGAATAGATGTTGATGCCGTTGAAATACTGCAACAGAGCGATGACATCTCAGATCACTATCTAGTCTCGTGTAAATTACATTTAGCCAAGGCTGCAAAGCCGACTCCGTGTTATAAATATGTTAGACCGATTACTTCTGCTACTAAAGATTGCTTTATCAATAATCTTCCTAATCAGTTTCATCATCTCAGCATCCCGGATAGCTTAGAAGAACTTGATATTGCAACAGAAACTTTTAACTCTCTCTTTTCCAGCACTTTAGACACAGTTGCTCCGCTGCGCTTAAAGAAGATTAAAGAACATAGTCCAACGCCGTGGCACAACGAGCACACTCAGGCCCTTAAGAGAGCAGCCAGAAAAATGGAGCGCAACTGGAAGAAAACAAAACTAGAGGTGTTTCGGATTTCATGGAAGGAGAGCTCGATTGCTTACAGAGAGGCTTTAAAAGCTGCTAGATCTGCTTATTTTTCAACCCTATTAGAAGAAAATAAACATAATCCTAGGTATTTATTTGAAACAGTGGCTAAACTAACGAAAAAGAAAGCTTCAAGCCCAGAAGCTTCCAAGAAACACAGCAGTAATGACTTTATGAACTTCTTCACTTATAAGATCGATAATATCAGGGACAAAATTATAACTATGCAACCGTCTAATACAGTATCACATCAGCGAGAGCATTGTAGTCTCCCTGAGGGAAAATTTGATTCATTCATTGCTATAGGAGAGGAAGAATTTTGCAAACTCGTCAAATCATCTAAATCGACAACGTGTATGTTAGACCCTATACCGACTAAGCTGCTGAAAGAGATGCTTCCAGATGTCATAAATCCTCTTCTTAATATCATTAATTCATCTTTGTCTCTAGGATACGTACCAAAAACCTTTAAGCTAGCTATGATTAAACCGCTTGTTAAAAAACAGCAACTTGATCCTACAAAACTAGTCAATTACAGGCCGATCTCTAATCTGCCATTTCTGTCAAAGATATTAGAAAAAGCAGTATCCTCACAACTGTGTTCCTTTCTTGAAAGAAATGATATCTGCGAGGATTTTCAGTCCGGATTTAGACCGTACCATAGTACCGAGACAGCTCTCGTTAGAGTCACAAATGAATTGCTCTTATCATCCGATCGTGGTTGTATCTCTCTATTAGTATTACTGGATCTTAGTGCTGCATTTGACACCATTGACCACAACATCCTTTTAAATAGACTCGAACATTATGTTGGCATTAGTGGAATTGCACTAGCATGGTTTAAATCATACTTATCTGACCGTTATCAGTTTGTAGCAGTAAATGAAGAGATGTCTTATCAATCACAAGTTCAGTATGGCGTACCACAAGGCTCAGTACTAGGACCGCTGCTGTTCACTCTGTATATGCTACCATTAGGAGATATCATTAGGAAACATGGAATTAGCTTTCACTGTTATGCCGACGATACTCAGCTGTATATTTCTTCAAAACCTAACGAAACCTACCAATTCACAAAATTAACGGAATGCATAGCTGATATAAAAAATTGGATGACTAGTAATTTCCTACTACTAAATTCAGAAAAAACAGAGATTCTAATTATTGGACAAAAAACTTCCACACGTAATAACCTAGAGTACTGTCTAACACTTGATGGCTGCTCTGTTAAGTCTTCGTCGTCGGTTAGGAACCTGGGTGTGCTCTTTGATACCAATCTTTCATTTGAAAGTCATGTGTCTAGTATCTGTAAAACCGCTTTCTTCCATCTTAAAAATATATCTAAATTACGTCATATGCTCTCAATGAATAATGCAGAACAATTAGTTCATGCGTTTATGACCTCAAGGCTAGATTATTGTAATGCTCTACTGGGTGGCTGCCCTGCACGCTTAATAAACAAACTACAGCTAGTTCAAAACGCAGCAGCTCGAGTTCTTACTAGAACCAGGAAGTATGACCATATTAGCCCCGTTCTGTCAACACTGCATTGGCTGCCTATTAAACATCGTATAAATTTTAAAATATTGCTGATCACTTACAAAGCACTAAATGGTTTAGCTCCGCAGTACTTGAGCGAGCTCTTAACGCATTATCGTCCTTCGCGTCTACTGCAATCTCAAAATTCCGGCCAGTTAATAATACCTAGAATATCAAAATCGACTGCTGGCGGTAGATCCTTTTCCTACTTAGCACCAAAACTTTGGAACAGTCTTCCTACCATTGTCCGGGAAGCAGACACACTCTGTCAGTTCAAATCTAGACTAAAAACACATCTCTTCGGCCTAGCATACACATAACACATTATAGACTTATATAATTAGGCTGCATAGTTTAGAACAGCCGGGACCGGGAACACTTCCCGTAAATCCTGATGTACTTGGTACATCATAAGAAGGATGGCGTCTACGCTAATATTAGTCTCTCTGTCTATCCCGAGGTTTACTGCTGTCCACCGGAACCAGGCCGTATCCAGATCTGATGAAGGACCAGCGCCAGGACACGACGACGACGCCGCTGACCTGAAGTGTCAACCAGTCTCTCCTCCTCTCCACTCCGACTTCAACCAACCGGAACTGGACAAATACTCTGATTCATTCTGAACTTCATACACTCTTCACTCATTGGCCAGAGGAGAACTGGCCCCCGACTGAGCCTGGGTTCTCCCAAGGTTTTTTTCTCCATTCTGTCACCTGATGGAGTTTTGGTTCCTTGCCGCTGTTGCCTTACCTTCTGGCTTGCTTAGTTGGGGACATTTAATATTCAACAATATTATAGATCTGCCTTAAAGGTGGATGATGATGAAATTGTTTTTTTTGTATTATTTTCATGTTATCACTGTGAAGCTGCTTTGATACAATCTGTATTGTAAAAAGCGCTATATAAATAAAGATGACTTGACTTGACTTGACTTAATGAGACAATTGATTGTGTTATTTGTTTAATTGCTTTCCTTAATAAAAAAATGCCTGTTTCTATTTGAACTCACGTCTCTTGCCTCTCATGAGCAAACGGACTTGTGTCCTATTTATTAGATTATTTCCCCGGTAATTCGGGGTGGCGTAGTCACTACTAGACGGCCACGTATTGCTACACTAAGATTAGTGGCTGGAATGTATTTATTTTTACGATAAATTAGCTGAGGTAACGTTAACATGACGGGCCGGCTAACAGACAGCAGACACACGGCTAATGATGACTAACGACAGCAGCGGGAATCCACCTGTCACTCAAAAGTGGACACACCCTTAATTATGCAGAACTTTAAATATTAATCAACTAAACGGGTGAGTTATAAAAAAAATCACCCCCCTCACAGTTGTTATGAAGGGCAAAATTAGCTGTATAGACCAAAGCCACAGAGAGAACCAGGCTGTAAACATGTTTTTTTCTGCTGTAAAGTTGGGCATTTTAACATGCGGGAGATACAGATTTGACTCCCTTCTGCAGCCAGCCTCAAGCGGCCAGTCGATGAATTGCCGTTTAATTCACTTCCGTATTGGTTTCAAGAGAGAGACGGGGGAGGTTGCCGCTTGGGCAATACCTAATCTATGTTCATTACTAAAATATGTAATGTAATATGTAATTAAAAAAAAAAGAGCGCCAGTCGTCCCGCTAGAAGGACGGACAGTTAATTAAATCTGTTTTTCTCAAAATTCCGTTTCTGAAAAACATAGCGATCAGCCGACTTCAGATGACCATAACTTTTGTTACAGACAAACGATAAAATAAATAAAAACAGATTTGGAAAGGGCTTGAAAACAGCTTTAATATGGTATCAAAACCTGTAATATGTCAAATTTTCCCATGCGGTGGGTTTTCCCAGATCGCATCACATATATGTAGTTTCAGAACAAATAATTTCTACATTAAATAAAACTGAATTCCACTGATTGTACCAAAATATAATTTTATTTATAAATGAATTTCACTGTTTATAGTCCAAAGTATGAAACTAATATGTACAAAAATATATCATTTTTGATTGTATAAATTTGTTCCAGTGTATATTTTCCATCTACTGTACAAATCATAACAATAAATCAAACTAACATTTATATGACTATTCTCGTTTATGTACATTTTTGTCTGTAAATGTAAAATGTTATTACACTGAGGTGGAGTACATTTTCAGCAAGTTTGTATTATTGGGTGAAACCTTCCTTTAAAATAGAGGTCCTTGAAAATTAGTCAGAAGAGCACAAACAGTCCACATCTGGTTGACTGAACCACAGAGTGAAAGGGGTAGGACACCATCGAAAATGTGATATTCTTTGATGCGTCTGATAGCCCTTTCTATGTGTATCCTCAAGCGGGCAATCTCTTGGGTGTGTGTAATTTCATCTTTACTGAATTGTCCACTTGGGCCTGTGAATGTCGGGGTTACAAGACTGACATTGATGTCAGCAAGGAGATCTCTGATAAGAAAGCCCTTATCAGCCATTACTTCGTCTTCTGGCTGGAGGAGTTTTAGAATGCCTGACTCTTTGGTGATTTCCTTGTCAGAGATGGAGCCTGTGTATAGGTTGCTTACAAAGCTAACTGACCCAAAGGGGGTAATGCCGATCAGGGATTTCAAAGTTGTGGTGGCTTTGTAATGAGAGTATGTCATCGTGTTTAGAACTTTTGAGCTTGCTGCTTGAATATGGATCTCAGTACAATCTAGCACAACGCGTGTTTTGGGAAAGGTCAGCTCGAAGCAAGGTGACATTAGCTCGTCTATACTGCCCTACAAAGGCAAAAGACCTTAACTCACCAGAGTGTGAAACTGAGAAAAATTACTTTTTTTTAGTTTTAAAAAATTAGTTTTTTTGTTGTCCAGCCAATTGTATGACAGGTAGGACACTGACAATTTTTCAAGTAGTTGTCATAATTAATATATTTATCTACATAAAAACAATTGAGCTCAAACTTGACCTTTGACCCTTATTCGGAAGTTAATGTATTCTGCCTTTGCATTATCTGCAAAACAGTAATGGGTCATACAAAGGCAAAATACCGTAATTTATAATTTATAATTTTAACTTTTATCACTCTATACAAACATTTATATGATAACAATGATAGCCTTAAGATAACATTTAGTGAGTTCTGTATAGTAAGGCTTAATATTACATCAATAGAATATTACAAAATAAAAAATGATGAGAAGGCTACAACTGTACTGGATCATTTTAAACCTTTATCATTGTACTTAATTTAAGTAAAATAACACTTTATGAGGTTAATAAAGTAACCTTCCACAAATATTTCTTACATTTGAAAGGTTTGATTTGGCTATGCCAGTAATATGTAGACGCCCTTTCTCAATACCATTCACCCTTTTCTGACAAAATGTATAGGAATATGCTATCTGATGACATTGTGTGTATGTTTTCCAGAATTAATGAAAAACTCTGTATTAATACATTTACCTGGACAGAATGGAAAATGTATTTAGTACCATGCATGTACAGACTACAGTTCTTGCTCACACGTTTGATATGATTAGGATTGATTGTCTTGATATAGACAGTTTACAAAGAAGGGAGTCTAACAACAAACTGATTTCAAGAAATGTATTAAATCAACAAGAAAATGAAACGAAAGAATGTTAAGAGGTGAATAAAATGAAAAATGTTGATGTATTTTGGTTGTGTGTGTGTGTGTGTGTGTGTGTCAAGTCAAGTCAAGAATATTTGTATAGCGCTTTTCACAATACAGTTTGTATCAAAGCAGCTTCACAGTATTAAAATAAAATAATAATAAAACGTCCATGTTTGGTAATGCTAATCAATAGTAATATTGATTGATTCATTAAATTGAATATCCCCAACTGAGCAAGCCAAAGGCAACAGTGGCAAGGAAACGAAAAACTCCATCAGGTGACCCAATGGTGACCTAAAACTCCATCAGGTGACCTAATGGAGAGAAAAAAAAACCTTGAGAGAACCCAGGCTCAGTCGGGGGCCAGTTCTCCTCTGGCGGTTATGAACTAGAGGCCGGATTTAACTGTAAGATTAAAACATTTATATGAATGCCTGGTTAAAGAGATGCGTCTTTAATCTAGTTTTGAACTGGGAGAGCGAGTCTGAGCAACGAACAGTATCAGGAAGGCTATTCCAGAGTTTTGGAGCTAAATGTGAGAATGCTCTCCCTCCTTTGGTGGACTTAGATATCCTAGGTATAACCAAAAGCCTCGAATTTAGCGATCTTAAAGAGCGCGATGGATTATAGGGCGATAAAAGATCCGTTAAATAAACTGGAGCTAAGCCGTTTAGGGCTTTATAAGTCAGTAACAATACCTTATAATTAATACGGAACTTTATAGGTAACCAGTGTAGAGATGATAAGATCGGTGTTATATGATCATATTTTCTTGATCTGGTAAGAACTCTAGCGGCTGCATTTTGGACTAACTGTAGCTTGTTTATTGAGGATGCAGGACAACCAGCTAATAGAGCATTACAGTAATCTAGTCTCGAGGTCATGAATGCATGAACTAACTTTTCTGCATCAGAAACTGATTGCATATTACGTAGCTTAGCAATGTTTCTAAGGTGGAAAAATGCCGTTTATGTAACATATGAAATATGATTTTTAAAAGACAGGTCGCAGTCTAGTATGACACCCAGGTCTTTTACTGTAGAGGATAAAGTAGCAGGACATCCTACTATGTTAAAGTTGTATTGTGAGAGGTTTTGTGGGTGGTTTTTTGAACCGATGAGTAGTACCTCCGTCTTGTCTGGATTTAATAGAAGAAAATTACGTGTCATCCAATCTTTTATATCTTTAACACACTCTGTCAATTTTGATAATTTAGCGTTTTCATCCGGCCGTGATGAAATATATAATTGAGTGTCATCAGCATAACAATGGAAACTAATTCCATGTTTCCTTATAATATTTCCAAGTGGCAGCATATATATATTGAGAATAATAGAGGGCCTAGCACAGATCCCTGCGGCACTCCATAGTTTACTGAAGATATGATCGATTTTTTTTCCATTTAAATAGACAAAATGGTAGCGGCCAGATAAGTATGATCTAAACCAGCTTAATGCTTGTCCTTGAACGCCAGTATAATTTTGTAGTCGATCTAAGAGTATTGTGTGATCTATAGTATCGAACGCAGCACTAAGATCAAGTAAAACTAGTACTGAGATACAGCCTTGGTCCGAAGCTAAAAGTAAATCATTAGTGATTTTAACGAGCACAGTTTCAGTGCTATGGTGCGGCCTGAATCCAGACTGAAACTTTTCATAGATGTCATTTTCTTGCAAAAAAGAGCTCAGTTGAGCGGACACAACTTTTTCTAATATTTTAGACATAAATGGAAGATTTGAAATGGGTCTATAATTTGCTAGATTATGTGGGTCTAATTGTGGTTTCTTAATGAGTGGTTTTATAACTGCCAGTTTAAATGTTTTTGGAACGTGACCTAAAGATAGAGACGAGTTAATGATATTGAGTAGAGGCTCTTCCACTACAGGTAACACTTCTTTCAGTAGTTTAGTTGGTATAGGATCTAATAAGCACGTTGTTGTTTTAGATGAAGTGATAAGTTTATTTAGCTCTTTTTGTTCTATAGTTGTAAAGCACTGTAATTGTTCTTGCAGGGTGATAATTGAGGCTGATTTATAAGGCGCGAATGAAGATTGAATGTTTACAATTGTGGTTCTGATGCTTTCTATTTTCTCAGTGAAGAAGTTCATGAAATCATTACTGCTAAACTGTAACGGGATATTTTGGTCAGGTGACGTTTGTTTATTTGTTAGTCTAGCCACGGTGGTAAATAAAAATCTTGGATTATTTTGGTTGTTTTCTATTAGTTTGCGGAGATGCTCAGCCCTTGCCGCTTTTAGGGCCTTTTTATAACGTGACATACTGTCTTTCCACGCGATTCTAAAGACCTCTAAATTAGTTTGTTTCCATTTACGCTTTAATTTACGGGTTTCTCTCTTTAGAACATGCGTAGTATTGTTGTACCATGGTGCTTTACTTTTCTCTCTGACCTTTTTTAATCTAATGGGTGCAACAATATCCAATGTTCTAGAGAGAATGGTGCTCATAGTGCTAGTTACTTCCTCTAATTCGTCTGTTTGTTTGGGTTCAGGCAGTAACAGACAAATCAGATAAGCAATTTGAGAAATTATCTATGGTGGATGGAAGGATTGTTCTGCCTGGTCGGTAACGCGGCGCAGTATGACATAGTACTGTAGTCCGTAATATACAAGTTACCAGGAAGTGGTCACTGACACCATCACTTTGTGGAATGATATCTATATCGGTTGGATCGGTTCCATATGATATAATTAAATCGAGTGTATGATTAAGACGATGAGTTGGTCTGGTGACGTTTTGCTTGACCCCAAAGGAGTTTAATAAATCTGTAAACGCAGCCCCTAACGCATCATTTGAATTATCTACGTGTATGTTGAAATCTCCAACAATTAATGCTTTATCGACGTTGACCAATAGATCTGAGAGAAAATCTGCAAACTCTTTTAGGAAATCAGCGTAGGGCCCTGGCGGTCTATATACGGTAGCCAAGGCTAGAGATAATAGGGATTTTTTTCTTACATCTAAGAGCGTAACATTTAATACAAGTACTTCAAACTAATTAAATGTGTCACCTGTTTTCTGAGTAACATTAAGAATATCTCTGTAGATTGTTGCAACACCGCCGCCACGACCAATCAGACGGGGCTCATGCTTATAACAGTATCCTGGGGAGTGGACTCATTTAGACCGAAATAGTCATTTGGTTTAAGCCAGGTTTCAGTAAGGCAAAGTACATCGATGCTATTATCTGTGACTATTTCATTTACAATAGCTGCTTTAGGTGTGAGTGATCTAATGTTCAGAAGACCTAGCTTTAGAAATTGTTTTTGTTCACTAATAGCGAGATTTTCTGTTTTAATAACAATTAGATTTTTCCTAGATCCTACAGTAGATTTATTATTTGATCTCACTAAACGAGGAATAGACACAGTTTCTATTAAATGTTCTACACTAGTATTTATATCAATTAATTTGGTGCAGCAGAGACTGTGATTTGGATTTTTGGTAACTAGTCAAACGGTCTTTAACGTCTTGGAGATGTTATCCGACAGAAGATCCGCTCCATTTCTACTTGGGTGTAAGCCATCAGCGCGGAAGAGCCTAGGACGCTCCCAAAACAGATTCCAATTATTTATAAAGAGCAGTTTCTGCTCATTGCACCATGACATTAACCATTCATTTAGCGCGAATAATCTACTGAACTTCTCATGCCCTTGTCGATACGTGGGAAGCGGCCCAGACACGATGATCGTTATTTCAGCCGATGCGGTGCGTACCGTCTCGATTAGGTTCCTATAATCCTTTTTCAAAACCTCCGTCTGCCGCAGCCTGACGTCGTTCACTCCTGCGTGCAAGACGACAGCTCCGACGCGCTCGTCACCGTTCAAGATCTCGGGTACTCGCGCAGCGATATCAGAAACACGGTCATCAGGAAAACAGTGGCTGCTACGCACCTTACTTTTACCTGACGTAGCGTGGACGTTCCGAACAATTGAATCGCCGATAATCACAGCATCGCGTTCCGTTTCGCGAAGAGGGGAGAAGCGGTTCTGAGTGGAAATCTCGAAAACCGGGCGGGGCGGAGAGATTCTTCGCGTCTTCCGCTGCGAAACAACCCAAGCTTCGTGACGGCGCCTCGGAGCCGGGGTGTATGAAACTTGTGAGAACCGCCTTGGCGCACGGGACCAATGCTGAGAGACGCACGGTGTTGACGCAATCGGAGTCTGCGGATTATTAACTGATTTGTGTGCATCGACGCGAGATGTTTCAAGAGCTAAACGCCGGTCTCTTAGCTCGACTTGTCTCTCTAAAAGGTCGCGGATCTGCTTCTCTACAGCTTCCAGCTCAGACTGCACCGCCTGCAGCTCGAATGTGTCCTCACCTGCACCAAAAGGTAGACAACATAACGTTACATTTGATATATTCACCATTTAAACAGATGGACAGTAAGTTAGCAATGACGCTACCAGTGATGCTATCAATATTCACGCTAATTTATAACTGAAATCTTGGATATAATCAGTCTTTTTAATGGTACGGGTGTGATGTAGACGCACGATAGGCTCAGCCGTCCGACCCACAGGTGTAACGGACCGGTATTGGGTCAATCGGTTTGAGACGCGTCTACTCAACAGTCCGGGTTGTAACTACGATATTTTGAGCATCAGTGTTTCTCAGTGAGAAAAAGTAGAAAATATTAGTTGTAAGTGAGTTTAAAGAGAGAGAACCCGGATTTTGAATCAAATCGATGGAGCTCAAACACAAACAACGCGTTCAGGAAGTGACGTAACAGTGTGTGTGTGTGTGTGTGTGTGTGTGTGTGTGAGAGAGATAGAGAATCACAAGATTCTGGAAATCAGTCCACAGAGGGGCTTAATTTATCCCTATTCTTCAACCTCATTGAGGTTTCTGACCAACAAGGAGCTCCAGAAAAACCTCCTGGTAGGAGGCATGAGGGGAACAAGATTTTTTAGGATCTCCGTCTTCTTGGCCTCTTCCACACCCCAGTCTTGCGGCCTTAAGGTGGTTGGTACACTGGGATTGAACTTCTTCTGCAGGAAGTCCAGCTCTATGAAGTCCTCCTCCCCATGAGATTTCTTCACGAACATGGACCTCGACCCACGTCGCAGTTGCACCACTTTGAGTTCAGCCAGCCTGGGCATTTTCTTAGTCTTGGCTGCAGAATGGCCATCCATCCATGCCCTGATGTTTTCATTCTTCAACTCCACCACCTCCACTTTCCTAGAGTTGGAATTGGCCACCACTGACAAAAAGTCATCAAAATCAAAAACCACTCCTCCAGGTCTGTGCCTCATTTCTTGTTCCACACCATGGTGGAAGCTGTCGGCGCTCATAAAGGTGTGCCCCGGCTCGAAAAACTTCAAAGTGACATCTTCAGCTGATATTGTTTCTGAATTTACCAATGTCAGCAGTGAAGAAAACAGACACCAGTTTTTATTTTGGGCACTACAATTATCCACCCAGTATATAACATGCCTGATGTCCCGCTCTTTTTCTAGTGCTGCTGCATACGCCGATGTGATTTCTTTGGCATTCCGCCCTGCAATTCCCTCATGCCAGACAACAGAGATGGTTTTTCTTTTGTTTTGTTTTTTGCCCAATGACGCGAATGTCTCATGGTATGTGGATATTCGTCGGGTGAACACTGCCGACTTCACACCTGGCATGCGTGGGAGCATGATGACTTTCTGCAGATCAACGCTTCTGACAGATGTGTCGCCAGGCCAGTCCTTGTCTGCATCCGACCTGTAGTGCAGTCGGGTCTCAGCTGCTTCGGTTTGGTGTTTATGCCACCTCTCGCACTGAGGGCAATTTTCTGCAGCCTCCCCCTGGTGATCAGCCCTCACATGCTGGTCCTGGAGCAAACAGCACTCACACTCTTCTTCTCCAAGCTTGGTAAAGCTTATGTTCTTTGACTTCACTGTTTTACGGTAAGTCTCATAAGAGCAGCGGTTCCCTTTTTCGATGAAGTCGGCAAACATGAGCTTGACCGTGACATCACTTGGGAGATAGCGCCGGAATGGTGCATGCTCCCTCCGGTAGTGGCTGACTGACGGGTGGAAGGATTCAATGTGGTCAATCAATGGTTGCAAGTCCAACTTGTTGGCAGGTTCGTGTCTCCCTCTCATGTCGTTGGGTGGAGCTAGAGCAGTTGTTATTGCTTTGCCCATGACTGAGAGAACTAGGCTATTATTGGTGGGATGATAGCCTAGTGTGGAAAGATAGAAGAGCTTGCACACCTGCTGCGGGGTCTTCTGGGTATCCTGCAGCCTGTAGACAAACGACCTGCTCCGCTGCCGACTGGGATTGACAGAGACCTTTTCTGTTGGAACCTGGCTGACTGAGGCAAAGATAAAGGCCCGTTTCTGTGCATACGTCATATTACCGTACTCAGACCAGATTTCTAGCCGCCTGTCTTCTGAAAATTTTCCAGAGCACTGCCGTCGGCATTTAGCTCCACATGGTCCCCTCATTGGTGGTCTATTTGTGGGCTCTGGTGGAGGAGCAAGAGAGTGTGCTTGGCCGTTTGAAACAAGGACAGACAGTGTAGGGTTCTCTGGAGCTGAGGCTGGTGTGACTGGTGGAAGAACTGAGTCTGGGGCCGTGACATGGGCAATCACAGGCTCTGGTGTCATTAGTGGCAGAGGAGTTGGGTCTGGTGTGCTCATGGTGAACAGCTCATCTGCTCCATAAAACAGATCATCGCTGAATCCACTGATGTCGAGATAACTGTGAAGAATTGTCCACTCTTTTGCCTCTAGTTTCGCGGGGGGCATGCTCTCTGCATTTTGTGCATTAACCCCAGAAATAGACTCGGAAGAAACTGAAATGTAGAAAAGAAAATTAGACACATGCAGCTAATGAGTATCATTATAGACAAGATGGTGTCTTTATATCGGTAACATTTTACAATAAGGTTCGTTAGTTAACATTAGTTAACTACATTAGTTAACATGAACTAATAATGAACTGCACGTATACAACATTAATTAATCTTTGTTAATGTTAATTTCAACATTTACTAATACTTTATTAAAATCTTGTTAACATTAGTTAATGCACTGTGAACTAACATGAACTAACAATGAACAGCTTAATTATTATTAACTAACGTTAACAAAGATGAACAAATTCAGTAACAAAATATACTGCTCATGGTTAGTTCATGTTAGTTAATTTACTAATGAACCTTATTGTAAAGTGTTACCGAAACAATTTGTAGGCCTACCCTCTGTTCATTGTCTTATTTTTAGTAACATTTAATACTGGAGCAATGTTAGTTTGACTTATAAAACATTAATTATTCAAAATAATTTATATGGAATAATTCTCACAATTTTTTTTTAAAGCTATGATATATCATAGCTTTAAAAAATAGTGAGAATTATTTTAATTAATTTAATTTTTATTATTTTAATATTTATTTAAAAAAATATTTTGTCGTTTAACATATGTTAAATACGATAAAATAAATATGTATAATTAAAAAAAACTATAAATGCACCACGAGTTTTACCAGTTTTAAGTAAACGCAACCTTTATTCACGTGACACGTCTGTGTTGTTTTATCGACAGCAGTGAGTGACCAAGTGCTAGCTAGTTTGTGTCTTTTAGCTCATACAGTAGCTTTAGCGGCAGTTGTACGTCCCGCTGTTGGAATCCTCTACAATACAGTCACACTTTTACACAGTTTAGCTGTCAGCATTTTAACTGTTTAACCGGGACAATTTCATAGTGATTGGTATAAACCGGACGTCACCCTACTAATACTAGCCTACCCACAGCGACACTTAAAATTGAATGTCAACCTCCGGACAACTTTGCACTTTGATAGATTAGGCTAGCCTGCCGGCACATGATGGATTTAAACAATGGATTTGTCTTCTCAGTGGATGTTGTTTTCAATGGATTTTGACCATGTTTAATAAAAAAAAAGGTAAGCTGCGATCTAATTTATATCTGCTGGGTTGGTCTGTGTGTAATGTTTTCTCCTCGCCAGTGGAGGTGTGTCGTGAGGCGTCCCCAACCCACTCGCGCTGTTTTCTGTCAGATTGGCTGGATAGTATCCAGGCTTTGATTTATTGTGTTTTATAACTGGCACACCATATCATGTAGTCTATTTCTGGATTAGGAACAGTTTGTGTCAAGTAGCCTATCTTAGCCCAAGTTATCGCTAGCTAGCTAACTAGGCTACCAGTATCCTAGCTGAATTGCACAAAATCTGAAGTAGATTTTATATATATAAAAAAAAACTTAATGTATCCATATATCCTTACCTTGATCTTCGTGTTTGCGTTTCAAAGCCATGTCCAACATCATTTTCCCACGAAAATAGGCCATTCTTTATTCTAGATAAAAAACAACCACTGCAACAATTTTTATTTTCACTTTATTTAAGTTAGTGGGTGTGTCAAAAGTGCTTCAATACATTTGTGCATAACACCGTAACTTCAGCGCGGCAAAAATCTTAACGTTGGTAAAACAAAGGCAGAGTGCCTTAACTCCAGCGTAACTGAATTCCAGAGTTCTAGAGTGCAGCGGAACAAAGCCAAAAGACTGTAACTGATGTTAAGGGTTTCTGCCTTTGCTTTCCCTCTGCTTTTGGAAGTTAAGGCAAAAACAACATCCTATTTTCAGCAGAAAATAACAAAAATGACTTAAGATATTTTTCCACATGATAAAACTGATGTCCATTGTTCCAAAAAAGGCAATAACTCATTTTGACCAAAATTGAAGTTAAGGTCTTTTGCCTTTGCACGGCAGTATAGCCTCTCTACTTGGCCATACTGGTAGTGTGCCAAGCATGAAATACTGGTAGTTAGCCCAAGTTATACATATCCGGCTGACTGTGGCCTTTGACAGATTAAACCTTACAGCTAAATCTGCAGAAATAAGTCCCTGCCTCATACGGCAGAGAAACAAGAAAAACTGGTCTAAGAGACAAATGTCGTGAGCTTGAAAGCCAGTGGTTACAGTCTGTTCTGTTTTATTATGTCTCTGCATTTGACTCCATCTTACCAGAGACTGTGCTGTAGGTTGAAGAGACAGGTAGAGTGCTTTGAGGGTCTCATAATCTTTAAATCCAGTGTAAAACATGATCATCTTGGGCTCACATTGAATGTCTTTAACATCAACCCTGAGCGATGGCATCACGTTGCGGAAGACCGGCCAGCTTGGTGGGCTGCGCTGACAGACTCTGTCCTGCTATGCTTACACCAGCTCTTGCACAGAAAGATGGCATGTTAGACACCGTTTTAGATCGGGGCTTGCGCTGTAAAAGGCCTTGATGGATGTAGTGTCAGTAGACATAGGTTATATATAAAACTAGAAATTGTAATGCGCAAGCATGCAAAACAATTCCTGTGTACATGTGAATAGTTTCTCGAGGGCACAAAAAAGTTTATCATATACAGTACTGTGCAAAAGTCTTAGGCATGGCATTTTCACCCGAAAAAGTGGATTTAAGCCGGTATCACCTGTGTCCCATCATGACAGTTTCACAGCATCCCTCCACCACCCCATCACCTCACTCTTGGCTGGTTTTCTATCCCAGTCAAAAGGGGGATAAATTACTATATCTGATTTCATGTATGTGTGAACTTGTGAATGCAGAGCATTTATTTTTAATTCATTAAATGTTCTATTATAGAAAACTAAACAGGGGAAATAGTCTGGAAATGCAAATATTTTTTCCATACTCTGCTTTCTTTTTTCCATACTTTTCCAGACCTGGAAATTACTAAAATCAAATTCCATACTTTTCCAAACCCTGTAGGAACCCTGTCAAAAGAATCCTGAAAAAATAATAATATATATATTAAATTAAAATATAAAAATTACTATTATATAAAAATATATGTTCAATACTAATAATAATAATATTTAAAAAATAAGATAATAAATGCTTCTTTTGAGCAGCATATTATTACTGAAGGATCATGTGATCATATATATATATATATATTGCTTGTGTAAGAAAAGAAGAAAAGAAAAGCTGACTCAACACATATGAGTGATTTTTTTTGCATCTCAGAAATTACGCTGTCACAGAATAATCATGCAACCACTGTATTATGTACTATTGTAAATCGTTGTAAAGGTTTAGTTTTTTGGGGTTTAAAATTATTTTTAAATCCTTTTCTGTTCAAAGAAAATGTATCACATTGTCGACTTCCTGGACACGGGAGACACAGAGGTTGTTCCAACCTCGTGGGTTAAGGATGGTCGAAGCCTCTGGCCTCCATATAAAGTAAGGGAGAAATGCAACAGGGTAGTGATGAGAGGTGACCCTCCTGATGAATCCTGGCCAAGTTACAACATCAGGATAAGGGCAACAAAAAGTATGATTAAATTATGATTTAAGTATTAATCACAACTGCATTAACTTCAAGAATAAATATATTAGAATTTGATGCGTGGAAACATTAAAACTAATCTAAAATGAATTTATTTTTTCAGATACATTTAGTGAGGCTTGGCTGTTGCTCCCCAGAGCACTGCAGACAGCAGATCTGCAAACAGAGGATGACGAGGACCACCGTCCAGCATATAAAAAGAGGAAGAGAAGGTATATCACTCATTGTGTGGTAAAATGTAATTTTCTTTTCTTTTTGTATTTTGCTTTAACATAAATGTGAGTTTCTTTTGTTTGCCAAATTACACAACAAATGTTGTTATGTATATGGCTATATACTACACTAATGCAAATTACTTATCTGGCAATTCAGTCAGTCTTGTTGCTGTTTCTCTTTAAGGTCATTTGTTTGTTCTATGGGTGTAACGGTACACATATTCGTACGCAGAATTTTTTGGTACTGGTCTCTTGATTCGGTACGCAAAGTGTAATACAGCATTTTATCTCAGTTTAAACATTAATGGGAGACTTAGAACTTAGTGTGGTTTGGGAAATTTCTGCTGGCAGGGTTAATTCTTCATCATCCTATGCTAGACAACACATCCTGTGATGTGACTTTTTTTTGTGGATCGCGATATCGATGCTAAAATGTTGTATCGTGCTCTAATCATAATTGCTATATTGACTTAACTTCTTTTGTTTAAAAGAGTCACATCCAGACTGTTTGACTCGGAGAGTGAAGACGACATCCCTAATGAGCAACCCAGAGGGAAAACCGACAGGGCTCCATTAACTTTAGCCCCTGCACCAGCTATTGCTCCTCCAGCTGTCATCTCTCCTCCAGCTGCTACCAGACCAGCAGTTTCTCCTGGTGTCCACAAACTGACCTCTACCATGGCACCCCCCTGAGAACCAGCCCAGGATGAATAATCAGCCAATGTGTGATCGTAAGTGTTTTCAGCAATAACTACAGCAGAATTCATTAAACTACTTGGCTTTATATATTATATATTATAATATTGGCTTTTATTTCTGGTACAGCTAAAAGTTTTGGACTGATATTTGCTTTTGTTTAATTATGACTTCTAAAACCAGTTGCGTACAACAGTGATTATTTATTTGTGTTAGGGAGTGAACATTTATTCAAACAAGCTTTTATTATTTTATATATCAAACTAATTTAGATAACTTTGCATCAAGAATATCAAATATTGTTCAAATTTGATTTATTTATTTATATTTGATTTATTTATATTGTAATATTCAAATATATGTGCCCTCTTCATGTCTATTGCATTAATGCAAACAGTATAGCGTCACACAGTAGCTGCATTTACATGGACCCTTATAATCCGATTGACGCCTCAATCGGACTAAAAACCCTTCATGTAAACACAATTACAATTGTCCTTCCTAGAAGACATTACATTGCAGAAGGCAGTAAAAATTAAGAAATAGCAAACATATCAAAGCGGCTAAACACCAACAAGCCTCTAAACACAAACGCAATAACTTTATCATTTTAGAGCTGCAATTTTATTTTATCTAGACAAACCTCATTCTTTACTTGGCTGGGGGGGCAAAAAAAAAAAAAGCATGGTAGGACACCGTCCACCATTATTATCACTCTTTCCCTGTCCGTCATAATCAACGATATTTAATTTATTCACCATCACTACATTCTTATGTTTTCGCTTTAGGGCACCCACCATATTTGTGACCAGACCATTTGTCAATATTGTCTTTCAGGTCACCTATTTTGGACTGGCAGGGGGGCTGACTGTGAAAGAGAGTGTGTGGAGAATCATGACAAACCAGCTGGCAAAGCAGATTAATTGGCGTGGATTAAATGGGAAATATGGCTTTGAACAACTTGCCATCAAAGATGTTGTCCTCAGTAAGTTTTATTTGTATTCGTTTCATAGTGTTACTTAATTTTCAGTATTATAGTAAAAACATTGACACTTTCTTGCCTATAGTTGGATGAGAAGATGGATAGTGAGGCTGTGATAAAATTTTTAGTGAACTTCATTCGGAGTTTTCATGTCAGAATCATTATCATTTTTACTGACATTTTCCATATCACATTTGAAATGACTGTATAACACCATAAAGTGCTTCCCATCTGGTCTTAAGTTAGGAAAACCAGCTTTAAGTTTAAACGGGCAAACTTATGTCACATATCCACACAGAATCACAAAGAATCTATCCAACAGAATCGCAATACTGCCAGTGCTCTGGATGGAGAAATGAAAAAATGTATAAAAAGATGGCTGCAGCTGGCATCTGATAGGGATGGGGGAAGAAGAGAGCGGGCTCTGAAACAAACTAATTCTTCCTAAGGTATGTGTCGAAGGTTGTTACCATTTACTATTGAGATCTTTGACTAACCATGTGTCATTGAGTGTCCCCTCTTAATCTCTTTCTTTCTGTCATTCTGTACCTCTTTTAGGATATGCTTGAGGTGAGCCTGAGAGTTCATACCATTTCTCTGTTTTAATGCATTTGTTCTTGCAATTTTTATTATTATTTTATGTTTATCTTGTAAAAATGTTTAAATAAATTCTCATATTTCTGAAATTTACATGGTGTCATTTTCATTTGGGGCATGACCTCTCTTGGCAGGATTAAAATAATGATATTTTTTGCAGTGAAGTCAAGTAGACTGTATATTTTATGAATTTTGAGATGTTAATATTTGTTGTATGTTGAATTCATGTTTATATAAAATAAAACACGTCAGACCGTGACGTCATATCACGACCAGTACCAGCAAAGATGATTTTGTGACTGTCAAATAGTTTAGAGCACAACACCTACAGTACAAAAGTGTGACACTTAAAGCCTCTATACTTAGGCTAGTATTAAGTTTAGAATACTATATTTCTTTATAAGAAAATGTAAGTCTTTAATAATACATTTTAGTAGTTTTTGGTTACAATAACTTACCTTTAAATCATAATACATGTTATTTTAGAAAGCTAATATTACTAAGTGGTGAGGGTGAATGATAATTCATAACTTGTTTATGCTGCTTGATAATGGTTTCTGTTATGCTTCTTTATCTTAATATTAAGATAGAGCATTATTTAATTTAGTAGTTTTTCTGTATTATCTAAAACGTTATGTTTGATTTATCTTGTTCGATTGTGATTTGGTTTGGGTAGTTACTGGGAGTTGGTTTTGATAAGCCTAGGGCTTCTACCAATCCCTTTTCGAACTGGTTGATTATTATGCTAAATGTTTTGTTGTTTTTGTTTTATTTTATTGATGGATATTTCATCTGTGTTGCTGTTTTTTTATTTTATTTTTTATTTTAATTGTTCAAAATAAAGTTTTAATTTCATCTCATCATTTGCACTCAGCGAGCGGAGATCGCGCTGCAACACCCAGCAGCACAGAATCTGTAATCACTGCCCCGCGACTTTATATAAATGAATAAAATGTGCAATCTCTGACAGCGTCTTATGATTCAGCCTCAATTATCGCCCCTCAAGAACAACTACAGCGCTTTACAACTATAAGACAGGAAGAGCTAAATAAACTTATCACTGCATCTAAACCAACAACATGTTTATTAGATCCAATACCCACTAAACTACTGAAAGAAGTGTTACCTGTAGTGGAAGAGCCTCTTCTCAATATTATTAACTCGTCTCTATCTTTAGGTCACGTTCCAAAAACGTTCAAGCTGGCAGTTATAAAACCTCTTATTAAGAAACCACAATTAGATCCAAATAACCTAGCAAACTACAGACCCATCTCAAATCTTCCATTTATGTCTAAAATACTAGAAAAAGTTGTGTCCGCTCAACTGTGCTCTTTCTTGCAAGAAAACGATATCTATGAAAAGTTTCAGTCTGGATTCAGGCCACATCATAGCACAGAAACTGCACTCGTTAAAATTACAAATGATTTACTTTTAGCTTCTGACCAAGGGTGTATCTCAATACTAGTTTTACTCGATCTTAGTGCTGCGTTTGACACTATAGATCATAAAATACTCTTAGATCGACTTCAAAATTACACTGGTGTTCAGGGACAGGCATTAAACTGGTTTAGATCGTACCTATCAGACCGTTACCATTTTGTCCATTTAAATGAAGATAACGTCAGTAAACTATGGATTGCCGCAAGGATCTGTGTTAGGCCCTGTGCTATTCTCAATTTATATGCTGCCACTTGGTAATATTATAAGAAAACATGGAATAAGTTTCCACTGTTATGCTGATGACACTCAATTATATATTTCATCACGACCAGATGATAACACTAAATTATCTAAAATGACAGAGTGTGTTAAAGATATAAAATATTGGATGACGTGTAATTTTCTTCTATTAAATTCAGATAAAACGGAGGTATTACTGATTGGTCCAAAAAACTGCCCACAAAACCTCTTACAATACAACCTTAATCTAGATGGACGTCCTGTTACTTTATCCCCTACAGTAAAATACCTGGGTGTCATACTAGACCGCAACTTGTCTTTTGAAAATTATATTTCAAATGTCACAAGAACAGCCTTTTTCCACCTTAGAAACATTGCTAAGCTACGTAACATGCTCTCAGTTTCTGATGCAGAAAAGTTAGTTCATGCATTCATGACCTCGAGACTAGATTACTGTAATGCTTTATTAGCTGGTTGTCCTGCATCCTCCGTAAACAAGCTACAATTAGTCCAAAACGCAGCTGCTAGAGTTCTTACTAGGTCAAGAAAATATGATCATATAACCCCAATTTTATCATCTCTACACTGGTTACCTATTAAGTTCCGTATCAATTACAAAGTATTGTTACTGACTTATAAAGCCCTAAATGGTTTAGCTCCTGTGTATTTAAGGGATCTTCTATCGCCCTACAATCCATCGCGCTCTTTAAGATCGCTAAATTCGAGGCTTCTGGTCGTACCGAGGATAACTAAGTCCACTAAAGGAGGGAGGGCGTTTTCACATCTAGCTCCTAAACTCTGGAATAGCCTTCCTGATACTGTCCGAGGCTCAGACTCGCTCTCCCAGTTTAAAACTAGACTAAAGACGCATCTCTTTAGCCAAGCATTCACATAATGCATCGTACCTTTTTTACTACAGTTAAATCAGATCAAATGCATTCATATTATGAACAGCAGCTACGCTAATTATTTCGAGATAACTCAAATAGAGTTCGTCAGCTCCAGTTATGTATCCAGCCTCTCATGGAGACTTCAGATGCCCCAACGCCTGTGATGAGACGACTCGACGCCTGTGAAGAGACGACCCAACGCCGGCGATATGTTATGCCCTAAATTTATGATTAACTAACTGTATTTTTGAGAAAGAGAACTAATGACATTTTCGGACATGCCCATTGACTCCAATGTTAAATGGGTCCATGGCCAATTCTATTATAGTCAAAAACTCGAGAGAGGAACCATTGTCAAAAAAATGTTGTCCACCACTCTTGTTCATCCAAAACAAACTACAATATAGACTCTAAGTGTTAAATACCGGAATTATCCTTTAAAAATGTCTTGAGGGTGTACACCCAGTTTCTCCCATGTGCACAACCAAATATACTGTTTACAGCATCATATGTGACTAATTTTGCAGCATACTGTTCATATATAATTTCCAAGTTTGTTACAAACTATAAACTACTGTCTACTACTGTTTTTTTGTAAAGGCTATGTTGAAGCACATTTGTGTGGTCTTTTATAAGGTTGATGGAAAAATATATATTTTTTCCTGTATAGTTGTTTCTTCTATGCATAGTCATCAATTGAATAGTCTTGTATAATGTCATCATCATTTGTGCCCCCAAATGGAATTGCAATATATTTACCTTAATAATATAATTTTCATATTTATATATAATTGTGTTTGAGGCATTCACCTAATAACAGTAAAAACAATAACAATATTTGCATTTAACCCTCTGGGGACCAAGGTGTTTTTCGGGCCCTTGGATGTTTTGAAATGCCCTGACATTTGTGCTTTTTTCAGTTATTTATAAACATGTTAATGGCAAAGGTGTAAATTCACTCTATATAGCACAAACAGGGCTACCATAATGTGTGAGCAACATGTATGTACATGTTTGTATTTTTAAGAGAATAATGTTTGTGCGTGGTTATTGAAAAAAATAAAAATGAAAGTTGCTGAAATAGACCACAAAACGCATACTAAATATATGTTCCGGAGACTTTTGACTAATGGATGCTGTCGCTTTGAGTTCTGGCTTCAAAATGATGTGAAAAACATCCTGCCTAATCGTTCACATAAAACAATACAATGATTTAAACTTTGTAAGACCGTTTTTTTGTAAGACCGAGGATTATGCATGGGTGTGGTGATGGCCCATCAATATTAATGAGATTCAGACCCAGGGTGTGACAGACACACCCCCAATGGCCCATCATGAGGCAAGCCTAAACAAAGAGCTTTGAATCTTTTTTGTTTTTCAATTTTTCAGTTTTATTGTAATTCCTCTATGTGGAGGAACTAAATAGATTCATCAAGAGAGCTAGTAAATTCAATTTAAGAGGAACTGAAGTCTTTCAGAAACCCGAGTTTAGAACAAAATTAAAGGAAAGATGTGTCTCAATACAAGGTGTCAGTCTGTGGAACAATCTAAATAGTGAAATTAAAACTTCAACATCGTTTTTTGTTTTTAAGAAGACTTTAAAAGCATTACTAATAGAAAAATATAATGCATCAATTTAGCAGGAAATGTGATATTTGATTTATGTCTTTGTATATGTGTTGTAAAGTAGATGTGTGTTGTAAGCGCACCTCTTTGGAATTGTAATTTAACTTATGTTGATAAGGGGCAGATATTATAAGTTTATCTTCTTTCTGCTCCTTTTCATTTCTTTTTCAAAAGAATGAAATAAAAATATAAATGAAAATGAAAAATGAACTAAATGTTCAACTGAAGACACAAGTGAACATTACATGCCTGGCATTTGGTGTGTCCTTTTTACCAAGCTGTCCTTTGCAAAGCACACAAATCTTGTGACCAACTGTGCAAAAAGGAATATTTCGCAAAACTATCCAAAAAAGGAACAAAGCAATTCGTCAAATGTCATTCATAATACGGGTTAGACTGCATGGCACGGAGCCGCGGACGAGAACACTTGCATTTTCCTATCAACAGTGAAACAACTTAAAATAGCCTACTCTTATCATTTCTGGTCATACAGAAAATAATAATACATTATTCGCAACTACTTGTATTTGTGTAAACTCACAATAACAAGAAAGCGTTGTGCTTTTGTAAAATAAAATAAAACAATCAGGCGCGCTTTCATGATCTCCGTGAACTGGAGCGCGAGAACAGAAACAAAATATAGCCTATGTAGCTAAAGCTTGAAATGTCCACTTTAAAACGAACAAATTCGAATCAAAAGCTAATACATTCTGATTATGTAATGCGTATGAAAGGAGTATTTCTCTCTAAAAGCGCATCTGCTTAACAGCGGAGATGGAGATGTTTTTAGCCGACTTAGAAAACAATAGTTTATTAATAATATTAATGGCTCTTCTCATTCAGCACTGCGGGAAAAATATCAATTCCAGGTTCTAATTTGGCCTTAGAAAACCAGTAAAATCGACATGTTTTCCATATTAATTTGTGAAAATATCTGTAAAATATCTGTAATAATAGTGGGTAAAATATGTAGCCTACTTACTCTTTCTGATTTCTGAATCTGTTGCTAAGCGCACACCGAGTTGCAGGCGTAGGTAGTGATGAAGCTCCATTCCTTTTAAAAAAGTTGAAGAATATTGTGTCGTGCCATCTTCCCAACGCGCAGGTGACTGAATGATGAAACTTAAAGCATTTGCTTGGGGGCGTTTACCTGTTTTGCATAGATGGCTTAACACATTATCTTGTGAATAGCGCGCTCCGTCAGTAGGCGTGAACGAATTAAAGTCAATGAGCTTGTAATGAGCTCGACTGGAATCGCTCTCTTTTCATACAGATTACAGAAGCTGAGAATATTTGTTTTTTATATAAATTACTTCATTTGAAAGATGCGATCTCAAGCTTTATGCCCGTGGGTATGTTTGCCTGTTTGACTGAATTTTCGCGGAGTTACAGATCATTTTCGAACGCGTTTCAAATTGGAGTTCATTGACAGAGAGAGTGCAGAACTCGCATCATGTTAATTTTTCTTTATTTGGCAAAAAGCAAAACACTTTATTTTTATTGTGAGTATACAGAAAAAAAATAGAAACTGAACAGGATCGATTGATGTATAACACGAAAATGAAAGATCAAAATTAACAGAGCATTTTGAGTTTATTTTGCATTGCTAAAAAAAAACACAAGCAAAACGCGCGGGCGCGTTCTTGGTCCCCAGAGGGTTAACTGTGGATAAAAAAAGTGCTTTTACACAGACTTTCTTGGCATATAAGCCACTTAAAGTCGGCATGAAATCAAAATTGACCCTATTTACTTTGTTAGCGGATATTACTAGTCTTGTGGTGAACAATTAATCCGTGCAAGTTAATACACGGAAAAAAATTGTTTGCCGAAGTTATGTTTAATCAAAGTTTGAAAAGTTACTTCCGGGTCTGGAATGGCGTTCTTTTCTGATGACATAGGCTTGACAACTTGGGTTGGTTAAACGCTTAACCACTCCCCTCGAACCGTTACTCTGCTATGGGCGAGAGATGGAGAGGAGGAGCGCTGAAGTAAAACCCTGCCCTCTGTTCAATATTCCGTTTCACTCGGAAATGCGTCACAACACTTGAGAAAAGTCGTTTGCAACTTCCGGTTCACGCGGACTTTAAGACAGCTTATTTGACAATTTGGTAAATAAAATAAAACAACAGTACAGTGTATTTTACTTACCTTAGTGTTACAGCAAGGCGTTGTTGTGGCTCAACTGGAACACGGTATGATGTGGTCTGCTTCCTCAGGTCCTTCCCAACATAGGACAGCACATTTTCCATATCAGTGGAGGACATACGGAAATAATTTAAAAAACGTGCTCAGGAAAAGTTCCTGCACTAGGTTGTGATAGGCCCCTTGCTCTGCTCTTCTTTGATTTATTGGATGCACCCACATCCTCGTCTTCCTCCCCTGTAATAAATGAAGGCCACTACTCTCTTCCTCCTCCAGAGCTCTCGTTTGAACCTCGGACCTAAATGGGGGAAATAATGAATGCGATATTTCGTATTCAATAATCTCATTTGTAATCTTTTTGGTCATTAATAATCTCAGGTGTTCATTATTTTTTTTGTATAGTATTAAAATTGTTTCATTTGAGTTTGAATATAATTTTCCTTCCATCCATAATAAAGCGACGGGATGGATATGAATTTCCCTATGAACAAGATCGAATAAACTGATTGTCATATGAAGAAATTACACTGGTTATGAGTACACATTATTTTTAGTTAAAAATAGGTCACTGTGCCACAATGGATAATTTACCTCAGATTTTGAAAGCATATAATATAGCGTTCAAACTGAATTCTATGCAAACATACAACTGTACTTCATAACAAAATTAGTCAATGAGTATATTTTGTTAATGTTTTGATTTTTAATAATGTTATTTCTTGATTTGATTATGTCCTTACCCATTTCCAATGCGAGTGCGGGCCAGCAGTGCGCTTTCACAGAGAGACTCCGCCCACACGCTGTTCTGAATGGCTGTGATTTTTGATTGACGTGTGGCGTCTCACAGTCGCGTCGCGTCTAGTGTGGACAGACACACTTGCTGTCGCTGAAATTTTATCGCGTCGCGTGTAGTTAGGACACGGTGTAATAATGCTAGGAATTTAAAGCAAAAATTATATACAAGTTTTGTTCCAAATTTGGAATTGATGTCACAAATATTGTAGATTCTGTGAGACTTTTAGCTGCGGTAACAACAAAGGTCACTAGGTGTAATTTTTTCCTCCGTTGGGGATTCCCATGCTCCATTGGTGACACTTCTTTACTACTTGATCGAACAACACCACAACACACAAAATTTGATTATTATTATTTTTTAATTCATGCATTTTTGGGCAGCTTGTTTAGGGTGGTTTGTGTGAAGCCAAACCTGTTGTTCCTGATGGTCCCACAAGCAGAGATGTTTCTCTGGAGGAGGTCCCTGAAGAGCATCGGGCTGGTGTAAAAGTTGTCCACATATAATTTGTAGCCTGATCCCAAGACTTTTTCATCCACCAGAGCCATGACCGATTCGTAGCTCAGACCTTTGTTTTGCTGGCTCTGAGCTACTATGGATTTCCCTTCGTATATGAACAAATCCCATGTATAGGCATTTAGGGAGTCTGCAAGGACAAAAAGCTTGTACCCTCACTTTGTAGGTTTCGCTTTCATGTATTCCTTCAGACAAATCCTTGCCTTTGATGCCACCATTCTTTCATCAATGACAATTTTCTGATGTGGGTGATAAAAACTTTTACATCCTTTACAAATCTGCTCATATAATGGTTTGACTTTGCACAGACGGTCAAACGCAGGGGTTCCTTTATTTTTTGCATTCTCAGTCTACCTTAGTATCGCTGAGGTGGAGGGCTGAGGATACGGCCTGAAATTTCCTGCAGGACATCACAGATGCAGGAAACCTAATGCCATACAGTCTGGACCCATTCCAGTAGTCTGAAACTGATGGCACCAAACCCTTCAGGGAGATTTCCTGCCTTGGCCTTCTTGCTGTCTCCAGGTGCTCAGCAGCATAAATGTTCAAATTCCGAATGATGGTCTGACAAACCGAGGATGAAAAAAAAAGTTGAAACAACTGAAGAGGACTGTAGGACTCTGTTTCAATAATTTGAGGTCTAGGTGTTCGAGCTGGTCTGAATTTTATCACTGGTGGTGAAACATCAGGCTCTTCTTGGGTGCACCATTCATCATCGGTGCTAGTGGAAACACCACTAGAGCTAGATGAAGATCTTTCTCTGCCATGACCATTCTCTCTCCCTCTACTGCTGCTTCTCCCTCTTCCTCCTCTCCGTCTGTCACTGCTTCTCCCTCTTCCTCTACCACTGCTTCTCCTTCTTCCTTTGTCACTGCTTTCCCCTCTTTCTCTCAGTCTGTCACTGCTTCTCAGTCTTCCTCTGTCTCGGTTTCTCCCTCTTCCTCTCCGTCTGTCACTGTTTCTCCCTCTTCCTCTCAGTCTGTCACTGCTTCTCAGTCTTCCTCTGTCTCTGCTTCTCCCTCTTCCTCTCCATCTGTCACTGCTTCTCTCTCTTCCTCTGTCATTGCTTTCCCCTCTTTCTCTCAGTCTGCCACTGCTTCTCCCTCTTTTTTTGTATTTGCTTCTGGCTCCTTCTCTTTCTCCAAAACTACTAGAAGCAGTAGTTGGAAATTATGCCACAGAGGTTGATGGTTGGCAGTCTTCATCAAAAGAATCATCTTGCCTATCACTACATGTTATGACCAGGCACACTGGCCACAACATAAAGTGACCGCAAAGTCAGTTGGACTCGTTTATCTAAGGGATTTATTAAACCATTAAGTAAATTACAGACAAAACAGAAAATGGGAAATTAACTACAACAAGACAAAACGTTGCAGGAAGCTCAATAACAGGCGTGGTGGCCGGAACACAACTCTTCTCTTCACGGAGTGCCTCAACTTTTAAAGGGTGTCTCTCCGCCCACTCGTTACCGATCACACCTGCACACAATAACCAATGAAAACATACTGCCAAACAATAGTAGAGGTAACAGAGCCACCACAGGTAGTGGAGGGACGTAACACACCCCCACACCAAAATGGTGACTCCAGTCTCCACAATCATAATATAAATAACAAAACACATAATGCCACACAAACACCCCACCAATAGAGATGCGTGTGACAATTTCAAAACTTTTTTTTTTTAACAATACTGTATTTTAAATGACAAAACACACAAACAAGTAAAGAAAATTGAGTTATGACAATACAGTTATCAAGTAACTGTAATCATAGGAATATTGGTCTAAGGTACTCTAGATAAGGCATCTGCCAAGACGTTATCAGTACCATGGATATGCTTAACCTCGATGTTAAAAGGTTGTAAGATCAAACTCCACCGCATCAGACACTGATTGGCATTTCTCATGCAGCTTAGGAATTTCAGAGGGTCATGATCACTATAAACGATCGTTCTATCTGAAGCACCCAGATATACTTCAAAGTGTTGGACTGCAAGAACAAGGGCCAGCGTCTCTTTTTCGATGGTGGAGTACCACCGTTGATGTTGATTAAACTTCTTGGAGAAGTAGCAAACGGGGTGATGGACATTCAACCCCATCTTGAAGTAGGACAGCACCAGCACCTTGATCACTCGCGTCAACCATTAAAAAAAAAGGTGTCGCAAAGTCAGGTGCAGCCAAGACAGGAGCTGAAATAAGTAATGCCTTCGCATTCTCAAAGGCACTCTGACACTGGTCAGACCACTGATATACCACCTTTGGACTGAGTAAATTAGTCAGTGGAGTTACTACACATGAAAAATTTCTGCAAAAACCACGGTAGTAGCCAACCATACCAAGAAATCTGCGCAACTCACGACGATCGGCAGGGGGAGGAAAACTACAGATAGCAGACACTTTGGCATCCAAAGGACGCACCTGGCCACCTCCTACTATTCTACCCAAATAAGTGACTGTTGCTTTGCAAATCTCGCATTTAGCCAAATTGATTGTCAAATTGGCTGCGGACAGTCGACAAAATAGCTCCCGGATCTGCTGAACATGTTCTGGCCATGACGCACTATAAAGGACCACATCGTCCAAATAGGCCTCACAGCCAGACAACACTGTATTTATTAATCGCTGGAAAGTTGCGGGAGCATTACGCATTCCAAAAGCCATAACGTGGTAATTCAGGAAGTCATCTGGGGTAACAAATGCAGATATTTCTCTTGCACGACTGGTAAGGGGAATCTGCCAATAGCCTTTCAGCAAGTCAAACTTACTAAGAAAAACTGCAGAACCCACCTGATCAATACAATCATCCATCCTGGGCAATGGGTGACAGTCAGGTCTAGTAACTGCGTTAACACGCCGATAATCAGTACAAAACCAAAACGTACCATCAGGCTTTGCCACCAAGAGACATGGAGAACTCCATGCACTCATGCTAGGTTCCGCAATGTTATTTAAAAGCATGTACTGTACTTCCTTCTTCAACACAGCACGTTTCAAAGGATTGACCCTGTACGGATGTTGCTTTATCGGTTTTGTTGTTCCGACATCAATGTCATGCTCGATGACATGAGTTTGTTTTGGGACATCACTAAACAACTCTTGAAATTGATGTACAACGTCCAAAATGTCAACCTTCTCAGAGTCTGTAAGGTGTGGGAGGTGATCAGCTAAAACTGAGAGCATTTCAGTGTTGTTAAGTCGACCCTCAATTAGAGCACGAGATGGATTGTTTTCAATTTCATCACCATCTTCCACCACAACAGACAACAGCACAGATTTATCACTCGTCGACCTCGACGAATCCGAGAGCGGTTATGCAGATCTGCTACTTTTCCGTGCGATATGGCCAGGATGTGACGTCTTTTTGTAGTCAATTTGTAGTCCATGATGATTATTTAAAAAATCAGCTTCAATATCAGATTAAATTAGTTTGTCTGCAATTCGCTCCGTGCACAATATGGCGACCGTTGACGTTCGAACCCTGAGTGTGCGGGCCAGTACTTCCGGTGATATGACAGCGAGAGCGGGAGACAGTGAGAGCAAGAGAAAACAGCGACCGAGTTCCATTACCAGAGAGATAAATTTTCACAATGAGTGTTTTTAGGATTCAAGAGAGGCGACTTGCCTTTCGGAGGGTGACAGTCTCAACACTTCATTGTTGTGTGCCGTTATATGTACCGTTTCGTTACGTTACAACAAAGTCAGCTTTCATGCATTCCCCGTTGACGCTGCGATACGGGCTGAGTGGATGCAGAAGATCCGGAGGGATGACTTCTACCTGACCACATTTTTAAAGGCATATAATTTTCAGTGTATTTCACATGTGCGTTTCTATGCTTTCTATTACTGCAAGATGAGTACGATGAGTAAAGTGCATCTGTTTCATAAATCATTATCTGTCTGGTGTTTATAAGCAGCGCATACAGTATTTTACTATGTGTAAAATATACACAAACTTATAGTAATTTTTTGTGGTAACGTTCCCTACAGTTAAAAATGTAAATGTAAAATATGTGATGATAATATTGATTAAGTGAAAATATATGCGCAGAATTGAGAAAATAGTATTTATGGAGATAAATTAGCCTATCACAGGGCAAACGTGTGAATGTTCACGGGGTATTTTATTTAACGACTCTAACCGTAGTTGTAACTGTATTTACAGTAGGCATAATTGTCATTGCGTATGCAGCATGAGTCCAATACAATCTTCTGTTCGTGAACAGTTGTATTTCATTCACTAATCTGACTATGCATCCATGCATTTAATTACCATTGGCTCGTGTGATAGTAATATGGATCTTAGTAGTATTTTAAGTGGCATAATTGATTCTATAAACAACTATAAGGGCGTTTTCACACCTGAAAGTCCGCACCAAGGTCCGAACCAAGTTCATGTTTTGATACATTTTATACATTCGGTAAGTTTTGGTTTGGTTTCACACTGCAATTATGCGAGCGCACTAAAGAACTTTACATGACATGCTGGCGTGTTGTCGTCATCATCTATGTGCGCTGCATCTCGACATTGATTGGTTTGTAAACGGACATGCATCTGACGTCAGTGTGTTGTCAAATCGGCGGGTAACTTTGACAACAATGAATGAACAGACGCATATTGTTGAAACTATATTGTTATTATTATGGTATTACTACCTGCAGCACCAACTATACGCGAGGCTAGTTCAAATTCGCCAAATGAACGTCCTCGCTGTGCGAACATTTGATCGTCGCCGGCAGGAAAGGAGGAGAAGACTGCAAGCGTTTTTCCAGTTGACTTCTTATGTCGTCAGACCATATTTCAAATAAAAACCTTGATTCCTCCTCTCCCCATGTGCTGCCACGGCTCATTTTTCCTACTATCTTTGTCTTGTTCGGCTACGCGGGAACCACCGGAACTTCCTGTAAATGGTCCGAAAGTCCGAACCTTACAGAAAATGCTTTCACACTATAACAAACCAAACCTTTGTTCAGTTTGATCCGGACCTCTTTTCATCGGACCAACTTTCGTCTGTTTGGTCCGGACCGTGGTCCGAGGGAGGTTTCACACCTGCAATTTTGATTCGGACCAAACTGAAAAGTCCGAAAGTCCGGACCAAACAAGGTAGGTGTGAAAGGGCCCTAAGAGGTAATTTTCGGCTTTCTCCGGCTCCCTGCACCGGGCGTAATGTGAAACCGGAAGTGTCTAACCGCACACTCGCTATTCAGAAATCAAACATGGCGGCCGCGTGCAACTAGTCCATTATAGTGTCTGCTGTCATTTTAAATGTGAACTAAATGTAAACATGCTAGGATTTAAATAAATAAAAACACACATGGAAAATACATAGACCTAGGCCTACAACTTTCAAGATCATTCAGGCTAGGTCTTTTAGATGTTGAAAATGAGTCGCATTGTAATTAATATACTTTTTCAGACATTGTTTTGATATAAATTTCACATCAATTTGACTTCTTATTCCCTGACATCAAATCAACATCGATTTAATGTCAATGATATTGACCTGAGATGTAGGGACCGGAAAAAAACATGTCAGATTGATACCTTTGTTGGGCCTCGTTACAACCACAAGGAAATAAATACAAAATATAATGAAATTATGCATATTCATGCATGTCATACATGGTTGTCAAAATCTTGACTATTTGCTGATGTCAAATTGACGTCAAGGTGCCCGCTGGAAACATTGTCTTGTCCCCAGTGTTCATCAACTTCAGCCTCCAGACATCTAGCCTCATACACAAGCCTGTTTATTTTAAACTTCAGGTCCGTTCTGTTCCTCCTCTGTCTAAAATTAATGACTTCAAGCATGAAACTTTTGACAATTTATTTTGTCATAATACAATTGTTTTTACAATGTGTACAGTATCCTCATACAAATACACATTCAAACAATGAAAACATTATTAACTTGACAATTTTTGTCAAAACATTTCTACAATGTTTATGTTACTGTTATAAAAACACATACTGTATAACAGTTTTTAGTATCCATAGACACACTGGATACAATGTAAATTCAACATAAGAATCAGTTTCCAATCTTTCCATGAACAGTCACTTAGAAATGACTACACAATCAAACCTTCAGAATTCTGTCATCTTTCCATGAACAGTCAATCAGAACTGACTACACAATCAAACCTTCAGAATTCTTCTGAAGTTAAAATAAATTTTGACCATAACTGCTTTCAAATGGGCAGTGTAAAACCAAACATTTTAAATAAAACACCTACCAATGATAGGGGGAAAAAAAAGTATTTTCACCTTCAAGAAATAGTTTACCCAAAAATGAAACTTCTCTCATAATTGTCATAAAATGTATCTAAACCAAATTTAAATAAAGTTAAATACGTGAATAGCTTAAGGATGTGTAAACAACGTAAGAAATGTAAATTTTTGGGTAAACTATTTAACTTACCCTAGATAAAACAAAGGTTTAGTAAACAGTAGTACAGTTAACTTTGTATAAAAAGCTTTATACAGTCTAACATCTTCAAAAAATTTGCCATCAGCAGAACATTGTAGCTGGGTCAAAGGAAAAAAAAAGTTTACTCCGCTTCGAAGAGAGTTCCTGTGCCCTTCGGCTCATCTGCTTACTCCTGCAGCTTTGAAGAGAGGTTCTGCACCCTTCGGCTCATCTGCTTACTCTCTATGTCCATGATTATTTTTTGGAAGGCCTCAAAGGTATATTTGAGTCCTTCAGGAAATTTTAAGTTCAGTGCATAAATGAATCCAAACATTATGGCACAAGCACATGCAACAGAGGGCAACTCATTTAGCACTTCCACACCGTCAATGACAATGGAAATATCCAGTGCACGACTAAGAGCATCACCTTCTCGGATCACAAAAAATGCCATGGTGGTCTTTTCAAATTCTTTCTCCGCTTCCTCCCTCTGGTCAGCCTAAAAACATACAAGAACACAGAGTAAATGAGGGACTGTGGGGGAAAAAAAAACTTAATCTGAAACTGTATTACAAAATTTAGTTAGCTTTCCTACTGTGGAGGTCAATGTAGAGCACAAATGTCTGTTGCTAACTTTCATTAAAATACCTTAATTTTTTTCAGCGTAAAAATACAATTTGTACGGTTTGTTACAAGAGTAGAGTAAGTGATGACAAAAAAAATCATCTTTGGCTTTGAAAATGCTTTTAAACACTTGTACAATCAAACGCTCCCATGTGTTTACCATTGTAGACAATTGCAGACATATTTGCTGAGTTCAGTACCAAAATGGCCAATCAGAGGCAATTATCAATGTACTCAACAGTGTTCAAAATGCATTTTTGGGTGAACCAACCCCTTTTAAAGGAGTAGTTCACATTCAAAGTTCTGTCATCATTTACACGCCCTCTTGTCATTTCAAACCTGTATGAATTACTGTCCACTGCAGAATTTTTAACAATGTTGGTAACAAAACAGCACAGAGCCCTCAGTTGAATTGCTCTTAACAACATTCTTCAAAATATATTCTTGAGTTCTGTCGAAGAAAGTCACACATGCTGATGTGTAAATTATAACACAATTACTTGAATTACTTTTAAAGCGATACGTCACTACCAAATCAACATTTCCCCACGTTTTACTCAACCTCAAGGCTTGAGTTAAGACCAAAAAGCCGCATCGAGCAGTTCTTTGATCGATGGATGCACTATTTGAAGCTTAAAAAAGTTAACAATTCACTCCCATTCTACCGCTTGGAAGTAAAATGATACATAGGATTATACCTTTGCCTGTTTTGTTCTTCAAGAATATAACCATATTCAGTTAGGATGCCTTGAGGGTGAGTAAAACAAAAGTGTTGATTTGGTAATGAAATATGACTTTAAGGCAAACATGGTTGGAGAAAATGTCAGTAGTTTGCATTGTACATTACCTGATATTCTTTGATCAGACAGCTTGTCTCTTCACCAAGGAACATGATCAGGCACTTCAGCAGGCTCTCTCTTTTGAGGTTTATGTCCAGACTCTTCAAAATGTTCAAGATATATTGTTTTTATTATACCAAAAGACTACTAAATTGATTGCCATAAGCCCTTATGTTCACATGCAACCAATACCTGATCCATAACTTTAATAGTGTCCTTAGTTTTTTGACGGAGGACTCCACCTTTGCTCCTAATAATAATAATAATAATAATAGCCTAGTTATAAAAATACATAAAGTGGGGAGAAAAAGTATCTGATACACTGCAGATTTTGCAGGTTTTCCCACTTACAAAGCATATAGAGGTCTGTAATTTTTATCATATGTACACTACAACTGTGAGAGACGTAATCTAAAAAAAAAAAAAACAGAACGTGATGTTCTGGATTTTTGTTTTAGATTACGTCTCTCACAGTTGTAGTGTACCTATGATAAAAATTACAGACCTCTATATGCTTTGTAAGTGGGAAAACCTGCAAAATCGGCAGTGTATCATATACTTTTTCTCCCCACTGTATACACACAAAGCATTAAACAACAAAAGGTATAATTATGGCATCCAAGACATTTTCAAAAACACTACATACTAAAATCCCATGGTAAAAACTATGGTAAATTCAGGATTAGTCACTTACATTTCAACATTTTTCAATAAAATAAATGTTTTTACCTCCTCTAGTTGAAACAGGGCTGGCCATCTTTCTTGCAGTTCTTGAATACTAGGTTGGTTTTCCACAATCTCTTTTCTGCGTAAGGCAAACGTCTTTGTCATTTTTTGTCTGATTGTCAATGCATTGTTTCTTTTCTTCACTTCCTTTAAAAGTGCCAGACGCTCAATTTCAAGATTTGCTGATGTCTCTCCAGCAGGTAGGGATGGGATATGATTGGCCTCACCACGCTTAGGTCTTTTAACATTTTTTTGCTGGAAAAGCATGGTCTGGGGCTTTGGTTTTAAGAGAATTTACCAAATACTCAGGGCATCCAAGACCTTGTAACTGTGTGCGTAGGTTTCCCATCTTCATTTTAAGCCTCTGTGTCCACCCATAGCACCCATTGAAGGATCCTTTTTCTGCTAAGCAAGGGTGTTTCTTGACAAGTGCCTCTGAAACTTCACAGAAGTTTGCACTGCTGGGATACGATTTAAACTTGTATATCTCATTACAAACCTTCTCCAGAATATCAGACTTCATCTTTGGAGTAACAGTCAGTCTTGTCCCGTTAGCCTTAAAAATAGCATTTCCTCTCTCTAATTGGAGTTCAGTGTCATAAGAAAAGCATGGAATATTAAATTCTTTTGGCCACTGTTGATTTCGTGTAGAAACTGTTTCTGAGCCAGGGGGTGAGAGGATGATTGTATCATCAGTGTCGCCAGAGGCAACAAAGGACAGAGCATCATCATTAGAATGGGTCCCATCATCTGTTTGACAGTGAATGAGTCTTCGTCTGGCAATGGGATAATCTTTAGAGTGCCAAGACTCTGAAGTTCTCCAGTATTCGTCAAATTTACAAATACATCCCCAAAATCTTTGTCCTGATACTGTAGTCTGAATCTATAATTTAATCCAAAAGCTTCTCTCACTTTTTCAATGAGCTCATCCACTGATTCGGGAATCCCATCAGGCAGAAGCAACTTTCTTGAATCATCTTGACTCACAATCACCAAAAGCTTGGCAGATCTTCTTCCTGACATGCTAACAGATTGTGAAAAAAAATAAAAAAATAAGATTAGATACATTACAAGTAATAGATAATTGCTAGACATTTACACTTTTCTTAGAATTTATAAACAATTCTAACCTCAAACATGTATATATCTCTTTAGAGTCACCATGCGTCTCCCCCCAATTGTGTACTGAACAAGTGGATATGGGTCTGTAAGGTCATGGTGCTCTAAAAGTTCAATTTTCTTGTCAGATGACTGGACCAAGACATAGGCTCTATAATGTTCAGTATACCATGCATCAAGTCTTCTGACAATGAACAGTGGTTTGTCCTGCAAAACAATAATTTGCGCAATTTCGCCAAACTCTGTAAGTCCTGAACATTTTCCATGAGCAATGACCATACTTTCTCTGTAGGTGAAGACTTTAAATGTTACTTCCTTGGCCAAGCATACAACACCCAGTTTTGGCTGTTTCTGTTGTACAGTCCGTGATATGTCTTCATTCAGAACATCAATGGGAAGATTAGAAACATGTGATACTTCCAATCTTGGTGCAAGAGAGCTGCACTGATACAGATGATATGCCATATGAAACTGATGTCTTTGTGACAACGACAGGAGCACATTCTTGAAGCAGTTGGTGTGACGCACAACTCTTTTAAAGAAGCTATGCTTAGCCTCGAATCGCATTGTCCACAGAGCAACCAGAGGGCCAAATTTCTCAATTAGCTCAGGATAATGCTCCAAGTAATGGTGTTTGGGCAAAAGTTTAGTCTCTGGAAAAACCTCTTTGAATCTGATTCTATGCTCCGATATCTTGAAGGCCAGATATGCTATAGAAGCTTTAGTGTGTGAAGGAGCGACAACAAGATCTACAATATCTTTCAAATCATTTAGAAGTTGCCACGCAGGTTCATTGGCAGGCACTCTGTCTCCAATCAAAAAAGGAAAAAATCTCAACAGGCTCCAATTTTCATGGGCATTACCCCCTACTGTTCTTCTTGCTAAAAATGTGAGAGGAACAGTGTGTGGACGATTTGTCTTGTCATTCCATTTGAATGGAAAGTTCTGAATTGCTTTATTCAGGTGTTCCAAGTTGAAATACTTTTTAGATGAAAAGACTGTCAAGGACAAAGCTATCTCAAAAGGGACAATACCCTCAAAGAGATCATGCATGACATCAGCCCGGGAATCCTGTGCAGACATTGAAGTTTGATAATTTCTCTGAAAACACACACCCCCCTTTCACACCAAAATGGTGAGGCAAGTCATTGTCTTTCATAAACTGAAGATGAGCAGAATGTAGTTCTTCAGTTCTGATGCAGAATGTTTCAGATCCAACTTCTTGAGTCTGGTATTCTTCTCTCTCTGCAGACATATTTTCCAGAGAAATTTTCCACGAATCCAGCAATACTATGAGCACCAAGATTGTCAGCAACAATACATTGAACTGTGCCCTCCAAAGTCTTTCCCAGTTTTTCAATGAAAAGTCCATGTCTCTCCAACGTGACTAGGTCATCAATCAACGGTTCCAGCACTTTGTCATACCCAAAACGCTTAACATCACTGCTTTTAATTAAAGCAGCTAAATGTATAGCAGACAGGGATGACTGACATCCTTCTTGTAAATTGCCTAATATCCAATAAACTCCCAAAACTTTGTGTTTTTTCTTGGACGTGCCAAGGGGGTTGCATATCTCAAAATCATCAACGTACAAAATTAAAGAGATAGCAGGTTCAGAAAGCAGTTCATTTCTTTGGAAGTTGAGTGAATAAAAAAAACTGGTATATTTACATGCATCTCCTTTATACGCTGATTTTAAATGAAGTGTATTATCAAGTATTGGCTGGCAACTCAGAAGTTGCTGCAGGGATTGTAGAATTGGAACATACTGAAATGTCCTTCCATCACTCCGATCAAGCACATACTCTACAGGCTTGACTACTGAAAAATGGGCTTTGTAGTATGCCTTCCGTTTCCATGTAGTGGAAAGTGGACCTTGCTCTCTGATTGCTGTTTGAATTGGATGTGACTGGCAAAGAAAGGTGGCTAACTCATCTACAACAACTTTATCAACCTGCAAATTATGCTCCTGCAGTACCTGGTGAATAGTTTGATTAACAACTGGAAATGAAACTGTACTAATTAAATACTGCAACTCCTGCAAAAGATCATCAATGGCCACACCAGGTACAAGAAAAACGTGCTCTAACTTTAATAGGACTGAGGCTAATTTGTGCTCTATAGCTTTGGGCAAGTCTTAAGTATTTTCTGTTATTACACCAGAGGATGTAGGTTTATCAAGTGAGACATTTTCGTCTGATTCAATGTCATCTTCTGCAGAAAAAATAGGCACTGGTCTTTCACTGACAACAATGCCAGGCTTTAGGTCTTCTTCAGAGAATGATTTGTGTTTTCTTGCCTTGTGCTTTTTAAACGATCCATAAATATTGGTTTTGTATGAGCACCCACCAAAAACACAAGGAACAGTTTCATTATTTTTCAAGTGCTGCCCAATGTGATGGAAGTAGTCTGTAAACGATGATGTGTGTTTGTATTCACAAAGCAAGCATTTATAAGTCGTCAATGCATCTTTTTGAGGGGGATGCTGAGGATGCCTCCTTGACACATGGCTCTTCAGAGAACTCCAAGTTTTAAATGAACAAGGACAGTCTGAATAAACACAAGGATAAGGATGACGACGTCCAAAATTCCTATGATCAAGCTTAAAATGCTTGAGAAGCTCAGAACGCTTGGCTTTGGAGACACCACAATCTTTGCATTTCCACATCGAGTTACTTGCCAACGAGAATGGTGAGGTAGAGCAGGCGAGAAGAAAGATAAATTACAAAACTGACCCTCCAAAGCAATAATTAAAGGTGCAAATTACTTACGTTTTACCAAGTGACTGGATTATTGAAAACCTGTCCTAATTGTTGTTCAGCAGTACTCCATCCTACAAAAGACAAAGAGAAGTTAAAATAAGTGTGTAGGCACGACACTAAAGACATGTGTTTGGGCCTTGATGTAAAACTAACGATATGTGTTACCATTAATCATAAATGAGAGACCATACAAGCAGAGCAAATACCTTGCGAACGCAAGCTACATAATAAATCAATAAAAATCATCAAAATAATAAAGCTTCATAACATTATGTCCACAAAGTGTCTGAAGCATGCATGTAGGCTACTTTATTCATGGCGCCGTACAGTATCGTACTCCAGCATACCCAAAACAGTCTTTATACTATGTTTCAATAACAATTATGGCTGCACGATTTGGGGAAAATATCTAATTGCGATTATTCTGGTTAAAATTCAGATTTAAATGTTTTTTTGTTTTTTTAACAAATAAAAAGGTTGTGTATAACATTTTGTTTATATTAATATGACTAATAATAATTATTATGATTATTATTGCTAAATACAAATATTTAACAAAATAAGAAATAGGCTATTACTATTACAATTTCCATTATTAAAAATAGAGTATTTAAGAATAAATATAACAATATAATATAATATTTATATTTTACAGAAAACTTATTATACAAAAACAGTTAATATGCAGACAGCCTATGACTAAAAACATTGGAAAGGTCTAAGGATTTATTGTAAAATTATTATAATAAAATTGTGCTTTTTATCTAGTCTATGTCTTTAATATTAAATATAAGCCTCTTATGCATCCACTGTAGGGAAAAAAACTCCTGAATATTTAAGAAAAACAAATGGATTGTCATATACATTTATTTAGAGAGAAGTATTATTTTTCTCATTTGTTACCAACAAGTTTCATTCATACTGGAGACCAGAGGGCGCCCTCGAGCAGAAACTCCGCATACGCCTCGGAGAAGTAATCGTTTGTTTTCAGGAAATCCCTATGGGAAATCTCCAAGGGGGTAATCCAGCACCAGAAACGCGTAGGCTACCTTCTATGCGAGCATCCAACGCATTCTCATCCTTGGGCGTCATATACTGACGCTTTTGACAAATCGTCTACATCCAACGCACATGGCACCCTTTTGCGTCAATATGACACGCACAGAGCTTTGTTCGGTTATGGTTGGGTTTAGGTCTGGGGTAGTGTTAGGGTTAGACCGCTAGGAGGCGCCTTCTGGCCCATATCTATCTGCGTCTCATATTGACGCTAAAGGGTGCCATGTGCATTGGATGTAGACGATTTGTCAAAAGCGTCAGTATGTGACGCCTTGGGTCCATTGCTAACGAAGCCTTCACCTGCTGTTAGCATTCCATTGACTCCCATTCATTTTGGCGTCACTTTGACAGCGAATAACTTTACATCTGAGGTGTTTAAAGACTCCATTTGTCAATTGTTTATTTCTAAAGAAACACGACAATGTATAAAAGCCTCAATTAACTTCTATCTTACACTATGGCCCCGTAGAAGCCGTTTTTGTAAAAATAGGCTAACGATTGCGTCATAACCCCCGACTCACTGTCAGCACGTCAGCTCACAAACACCCGACTGACGATATAAAGTGATTTAAAACTTGTTATTAAACGTATTTTGTTGGACAACAGGTTTATGAACAATTCACATTACTAGTTTGTGAAGATGTTTGACACGTGTTGGTTTTTCACACACGCACGTTGTAAGCGACTCAAACTCGCAGTGCTTTCAGACGGAGCAGCGTTTAACGTTACAGATCACAGAGCCGCTTTCCACTGACACGCTGATTTAGCACTATTTCATTAAAATAGCAGCCTTTGCACTTTAATAATGATCGCACATAAGCCAAATCGTGATTGTCGGGAAACTTGTAAACCTTCTAGCCGAGTTAGAGCCATCAAACTAGTAAGAGTAACAGTAAAACAACAGTACAACATATTATTTTATGAAATCATACATGTATAATTACCTCCCAATTTACTATAATATATATCATTTTATTTGATTATTTGTTGTACTGCTGCATATGAATGCCTTTTTGTAACTTTTACTTTAAAGGCTCACTATGCAAGATTTGTACCTTAATATAAGCTTCAAAGTAATTTCGGCGGTAAACAAAGTCGTAGTAGGGTGATTCACCCCGATAGCAAAGCAGGGGCAGGGACGCCTCTGGCAAAACCAGGAATGCAAGTTTGAGAGGTGGCCTCCAGCCAAATCTTGTGAGAATCAAGACTTGCTTTACGGCACGACGTCCCATAAGTCAACGACATATGAAGCAGCCTCTATGGAAGACACTAGCACGCATTTAGGAAGTGAATAATGGCAGAGTCGACTAAGAAAACAAAGAAAGTGAGTGCAGAGACAGCTCTGCGCAAGTGGTATTTATGACAGTAACGTTAAATTCAAGTATACATAGTACAATATTTTGATAAAGATTGTTTAATATCCTTACAAATTCATACATGTCATCTCAGAGAACTGTAGCCTATATTATATATTTTTAAGTACATTACTTTGACAGTGACCTTTGATAATGAATTAAAAATAGTTATTTTTACCTTTGAGCACATTGGATAAAATAAGCAAATAAGAGGGGGCTGTTGAAGTACTGATTTTAAAGCGAGATATATCCAGCTGCAGACCCGCAGCACCACCAGTTTCAGAACCCCAGCGCCAGAACCGGAAGTGAGGGGCGGAGTTATTGACAATGAGACAAGCAATACAAGTCTACAATAACTACAAATTAATTTAATATATATATTCCTTCTGGAGATGCCCGAATGTTTTGTTCAAATATTTGACTTGCTGTATCCACATTATAATAGATATAGGTTCTACAGATGTACACTACTCTGCATTGTAAAAAGCCAGTGTCAAGGTCCAGCACACTTCTGAATGATTGGTGCCAGTTTTCATAATTAATTTAACAATGGTATGTGTCACCATATTTTGTGGCATAAATGCATACAACGGATCACGATATAAAAAATATGGTGAAGCCCAGTGTTTCTGTACCTTAATGTATCATTGTAACATACGTATAAAGTATGACGTTTCGTGTGTAATAAAAGCATACCGTTTCGTGTCTAAGCATATTACGCTCTAAAACGTTAGGTGGCGTTACTCGGTTTAGAACATAAGCTCCGCCCCTCACTTCCGGTTCTGGCGCTGGTGTTAGAACGTAAGCTCCGCCCCTTACTTCCGGTTCTGGCGCTGGGGTTCTGAAACTGGTGGTGCTGCGGGTCTGCAGCTGGATACTATAGTTCAAAGCACTATTGTTGCATATTTAAATCTATATAGAAACGAATACTAACTGTTTCTTTAATTATTCACAATGACACTTATGGTTACACTACTTGCTTTTCCCAGCATGGTTTGTGGAACTTAACTTAGTGCCTAGTTAAGAATGGCTATAAGCATGCACACGACTTTCCAAATGTAAGAAAAGCCCATGTAATAAAGGTCACATATTCCAAGAATTGACAGATTTGCTTTAAAGCTGCAGTCCGTCGTTTTTCCTCTTTGTCGCCATCTCTGTTAGAAATCTGCAATTGCAGTTATTCGCGGAATTATTAACTGTGCGTGGGTAGTAAATCGGCATGAAACAGCGCGGATGAACACAATGTATTGAGGCTGCCGCGTCGCTGTGGATACTGTAACGTTACTGTCATCAGCAATCTCAGAGTATACTTTTTGAAAGTGTCAACATTAGAATTTTCATCGGAAAATGTCATCTGAACAAGTAAGTAACATTCACTTTTGTTCTGACCAAATTCGGGGGGTGGGTGGAAGCATTGCAGCTATATCATGCTGATTAAATCTAACGATTGCTTATATCACGTCAAAACGTGAAAAATATATTTTTTCTGTAGCCACTCTGAAGTCCGAAGTCTTTGGGTTTTACAACTGGTGAATCTCCAGTTGTCACTGGTGATTGTCGCTTTAAACTTTCGGGATCCGCCATACCAAGTGCTAAGCTAAATCTACACCTCCATCATCCACACACGCTAGCCGGGGACTCCTTCTCTATGTGTACAGAAGTGACGTAATGACGCAAAGACATGCTCGAAATTCCCGCGGAAATCCACCAGTACCACTGGAATTAAAATCATTATTACAAGCTTACCGTTTTGAATCGAGGTAAGGCAAGCAGATCGTTTTGAACACTGGCTGGTTAAGTTTTTTTCCAAAAATGTCTTTTTTTATATTTTTAAACCCAAAAAAGTGCCGGACTGCAGCTTTAATAAAATTGAAGAAACAAAAAAAGACATTAAACAACGTTAATTTAACAAAGCTTTGCCATGAGAAAAAAAAAATCAGTAGCATTACAGAACATGCACTTTAACCAATAATTGACAAAGTTAACCTCATAACTAGAAATGAATCAATATTTGCCATTCATTTGAATAAAAAAAAAACAACTACCATTTCAATGGAATTACAATCATGAAAATGTAACATTGCCCATAAAAAAAAGGTACTTTATATTTCAGTGGCATTGCAAAACCTAAAAATTCAACAAATCATTGTCATATATACACTTATATATATATACACACACACACACACACACACACATTACCATCACACGTTGTGCGTTTCATTACTAAAGTCATTTTTGTATTATCTTTACAGCATTCTTCTTAGTCAAAGGTTTTTTGGCGGGTGTAATAGGAGGTGTTGTTGGCTCAGATGTTCTTTTAACTGGAGACGGAGGGTCTGGAGTGCTTTGTGTCTTTGTGACACAGAGGACAGGGTCGGTTTCATCTATATTAATTTCAAATAAATCCTCATCACTGGGATGAGCTGATGAAGTGTTTTCAATATTGGTGACTTCCAAGCAATTCTTATATTTTAAAGTCAGTTCATATGAGGATAGAAAGAGTTCTTCTATATCTTGTGAATCACAAGTTGACAGATCAAGTTCTGGTGTTATGAATTGACAAAGTGGAGTTTGAAATTGTAAGAGAAGTTATTTGACTGTCTTGATGTATTTCAATGATTGGGGCTTGACATTAACTTTTTGAGGCACTTGTCCTTCGGACAAGTAAATTTATGTTTCACTTGTCCATGCACAAATGTCACTTGTCCGGGTAAAGATTTATAATTTTATCATTTATTTTTGATAAATGCCACTTTCTACCCGGCAGAGGCTAATTTACCAAGGGATACGTTAAAACGTGTAGCTACTTTACATCTGAACATTAGCTAATATTTAACTATGTACATTTAATCAAGAAGAGACCTGGTGTTATTGTCTCTCGCTTTCTGTGGTCTCGCCAGCATCCCCGCGTTCAGCAACCTGACCAGACGTTGCAGATCAGCGCTGTTTTCTGTTTGTTAATCAAGAAGAGACCTGGTGTTATTGTCTCTCGCTTTCTGTTGGACCTTATATTAAGAAGAGACTTGTTTTCTGTCTGTCCATTTGGCCTGCCTTGTTTCAATTAAAACATAAACTGAATCTGCTCCACGCCTTCGGGTCCTATCTCTCTCCACATACCTGACAAGATCACAAAAATATCTGCAAAGGTATGCAAACTAAACAAGTGTTTCCACCTGGTCAAGGCCCTAAAACCAGCTAGGAACCGTCTATACCTAATACAGTGGTGAGACAGAAGCCAATAGGGCTGCAAATAAACATTAAAAAACAATGTCCAAAATGCCACGAATCACAAAAACAATTCAACAGCAATTTCACCGTTTCCCAACTTGCAAAATTCTACGGAAAACGAAAAGCTATATAACAAAATGCAATCCAGGGCTCGACATTAAGGCTTGATCGGGACGAGTGGATTTTTTTGTAGGACAAGTGGAAGTGAAAATTAGTTGTCCCACTGGACAAGTTAAATTTCAAACAAAATAAAATGCCATGTTACTTCACGTTATGTGCCACTCATTTCGTCTATTTTACAGATTTAATTTTACAGATTTGAAACGAACACATTTTCCCCCCCACAATCCGTCGAACCAGCGTCCAACTCAGAATGCTTTGATTGGCCAATCAGGAGTCGGTCCAAGTAACTCCAAAAACAAGTCACCTTACGGTTACCCCAACAGCACCATACGAATTAAAACGGGAACGAAAATTTGTAACCAAATGGAAATTAAATCGACTGGGTTATTTATGAAGACGGAGTAATGGTCTGTGGCGTCTGTCGGGGGCAACCCAACCCGGCTGACAAGTAAGTGACTACTAGCTAGCTAGCGTCGGCAGCACAAGCATTAATAGCATTTTTATTGGTTAACAAACAGAAAACAGCGCTGATCTGCAACGTCTGGTCAGGTTGCTCTCCTCAGCAGGAAAGACTGGCTGAGCACAAAGAGAGAACACAGTAACAGGAGGCAGATACCACACAGTGAAACACTCGACAGGACAGTGGTCAGGACCTCTGTAGACTGAGATAGCGATCAGTAACATATGTGACAGTCAGCAATAATCCAACAGAGGAGAAGAGAAAGAGGGGACTAGAAATAGAAAGACTAATGATAGAAGATGGGAAACAGGTGAGGAAAGAGGGGAGAGGAAGATGAGGTGACGAGATACAGCTGGAGATAATGGGTGTGTGCGTAAACAGGTGTGGGCGGGAGTGTGTGTGTCTTGTTCGTCCATCAAAATTGATGATGACCATGGCATGTTTGTCATTTTGTTGGGTTTTGATGAGTGCGCAGATGGCTGAAGAGGCCAATCCGAGCCCGGAATTCCCTGTGGCACACTGGACAGGTCAGGGAGGATGTAGCGCTCTGAGGTGTAGCCACATGTCCTTCCTTGGTAGATTTGCGCTGCTGCCTCTTCGAGATAGCACAGGAGCTTCTCCTACTCTCACAGAAGACTGCGCCGTCCTGGACTTTTCTTCTCCAGGCAGGTCGGTCCTGTGCTAGGGATTCCCAGCTTTTCAGGTCGAGTCCAAAGCTCTTCAAGGACGCTTTAAGGGTGTCCTTGTAGCGTTTTTTGGGGCCACCTTGTGTTCGCTTGCCATTTTTCAGCTCGCCCAAGAAGACTTGTTTTGGAAGTCTCACTTAGGGCATTCTGGTCACGTGGCCAGTCCATCTAAGTTGTTCCCTCGCAAGCATGGTGTAGATGATGGGGATATTTGCCTTGCTGAGGACTTCCGTGTCAGAGATTCTGTCTTGCCACTTGATCCTCAGCAGTTTCCTCAGACAACTCAAGTGGAAATGATTAATTTTTTTGGCATGGCGCTGGTAAACTGTCCAGGCTTCACACCCATACAGAAGGGTTGGTAAGACAACAGCCCGGTAGACCTTCAGTTTTGTCTCCTGCTTGATGCCAATCCTTTCCCATACCGAGTCACGTAGACGTCCAAAGGCTGCGCTGGCCTTGACAATCCTGATGTTAACTTCATCATCTATGTGCACAGCACGAGACAGTGTACTACCAAGGTAACTAAACTTGTCAACGGCTGAAAGCTTTTGCCCATTCACAAAGATGGTTGGGTCAGTGTAGGGTTTCCCAGGAGCAGGTTGGTATAAGACTTCAGTCTTCTTTGTGCTGATTGTTAGGCCGAAGTTATTGCAAGCTGAGGAGAGGTGGTCCATACTGTCCTGTAGATCTTTATTTGAGCCAGCAGCCAGAGCACAGTCATCAGCAAACAAAAGTTCTCGAACAGTGACTTCCTCCACTCTAGTTTTGGCTTGCATCCTCCTCAGATTGAATAGCTCACCGTCAAAACGGTAGATGAAGTTAACCCTTTAACTGTCACTGTCCCGTATACGGGACGCCTACGTTTACCTCACTATATTACAATTAAATCCTAAATTAATCATGACAAACTATATATCATTGGAAAGGTCTAAGACTCCTTAATAGATATTTCAGCACTGTTTTCTGTTACAAATTATGCAGGAACAGTAATAGATGAATTTATGACAAGAGCGCACCTCAAAAAAATCGACATCATAACAGGAGTTCTGACCTTTGTCACAAAAAGTCGACGCACACACTTTTAATAATTGAAATGTTGGTTTTCATGCTAAAAATTAATAATAAAACATATAATCTAGTATTTGTCAATAAAAAAAATGATAAAATAATATTACCTTCTAAAAAGTATCATATATATATTATCCTCTAAAATATAATATTATCTTTTTTTATCGCCTTTTTTTATTACATTTCATATTTTAGTAGTTATCATAAATTAGGTATCATTTGAAAGCTTACGATCTCAGAATTCATCCTGTGAAAACTGTTTTGAAATTGGACATTGTGTTACCATAGAAACATTACTCTAAATTATTTTATCAGGCTCCTCCCCTTTTGGGCATTATTATGTTTCATAATTTATGATCAAAATATTTTCTAATCTTGACAAAACACATATTGTCAGAAAGGTCTGAGTCTCAAGGTTCCATATTTTGTGACAGAAGTGATATTTGGACAGAAATGTATACATTTTTTATGGCAGAATGCATACAGTTAAATTCAATGGAATTCAATGACACCCGGAGGCTATTTTTGGTATTACGCCTAAACAAAATCTCATGGGAACTTCAATTTTTATTATATCAACTTCAAATTTGGAACACAACTTGGTTAGATTTATGGCTTTTATTTTATAGTAATTTTATAGTAAAAAATATTTTGTAATATATATATTTTATATAAAAGAAAAATATTAAATAAATTATATTTGATTTAATGTAAATTTAAACTTCCATAACTTTTTCATACTTTAATTTTTTGAAGTTCTTTCACTTCAGCAATAATCTGCTATTTTTTCCCTTTAAAACAAGACCAAACTTAGGTCTATACTCCAAAGCATTCTTGAATTACAGCCATTTAAGCTTGAATAGTGCATTTTAATGTCCATTCTCAAAAAGGGGGGTGACAGCTAAAGGGTTAATCCCAGTGTTGTAATTGTGGAATGAGTCTTGCAGCATGACAGAAAACACCATGCTGAAGAGCGTTGGCGCTAAGACGCAGCCTTGCTTCACCCCGTTTGTAATTGGGAACGGATCAGATAGTTCTTGCTGGTCTCTGACGCTGGGCATCATGCCATCATGGAGATTGCGCACAATGCCAATGAACTTGTCTGGACACCCATACTTGGCCATGATTTACCATAGGCCCTCCCGGCTGACTGTGTCGAATGCTTTTGTTAGATCAACGAAAGCCATATATAGATCAACATTTTGTTCTTGGCATTTCTCCTGTAACTGCCGAGCAGTAAATACCATGTCAGTGGTTCCGTGTGTGTACACACACACACACACACACACACACACACACACACACACACACACACACACACACACACACACACACACACACGGGAAAGGGAAAGGGAAAAACAGAAGGAAGGATAAAGAGAGAGAGAGCCAGGATCATGACAGATCTGAAAATTAAGGCCACATTTACACATAGCCGGGTATTTAGAGAAACAAATATTTCTCCCCCTCCGTTTTCAATAATAACATCGTGCACACAACCCGCATAAATACGCCGTCGAGCGCCATCATAACTGTGCTAAACCTATGGGCGGCAGTGTAGGGAGAAGGATAAAGCCATGCAAGCCAATCAGAATCCTTAGAATCGACAAGAGAGAACCTAAAACCCCGTTTCTCCCAGTTGACACGACAACATATACCCGGCATTTTCAGAAATCTCCACTTTGGCCGGAGTTTTTAGAAATAATCGTTTTCTGGGATAAATACGGCGTTTTCGTGTAAATGACAGGCCAAAACGCAGAGAAATATCTGCGTTTTCCCATCGTGTAAACGGGGCCTTAAACAGTACATGTACATCAAAAATATACATCAATAAACAATGATCACAAGGGTAATCTATACAACTGCTGTAGTGGTCATTATTATAATAAGAAGAAGAAATAGCCAAGCCTTTCCAAACATTAACCAATTTTAAACGCATTAATCATGTGTGTATAGCATCTAGCAAAGATAATTGAGGAGCAGAGTAATCTTTGCCTGTGCATCTGAAAAATATTTCACATTTTTTTAGAATGTCAGGTAACTTTAAAACATTTTTATCCTAATAAAAACTATTTTGCACAATCTACAGAGGATTAATACGTGATTTTACTAAACCCTGTAATTACACAGTGAGAGGGTTGAAAAAACAGCTTACCAACTGTCGTGGTCCCAGAGATTTTGCTTCTTCTACAGTGAGTTTTTCTGTCTCTTTTGGTGGTTTGTGGGGAAATGTAGATTTTGCGACTTCCTGAACAGTACCCTAATCACACTGAATTAAATATTCAGAACTATCGAGGCCTAAAGAATGAAAAAAGTGAGAATTGATATGGGCTTGTTTGTACAATGAATTTGAAATTAATAAGATTACTGAAAGTTGATCAGATAGAAAAACAGGATTAAATAGCTAGACTAATACTTACTTGGCTTTTTTGTTATGTTTGACATTTTAACTGCTGTCCAAGTTTGATGTTTTTCGAGTGCAAAGATGACAGCTTGGTGATATTCACTGCGACCTGTTTGCAAAGTTGCATTAAAAAACTTTGAGTTTGTCCTAGACAGTGGCACTTTGTAAACTGCATGAATGTAAACATAAATGCAGTTGTCAGATTCATTGGTCTCTGGTTTATTTAAATATTTGTTCATTTTTGCTGTTCATTTGTTAATTTTTGCTGTTCATTTTGCAAGCGAAAATTGTAAGAAAATTACAATGCTTGGTATGTAATTAACAAATTAGAACAAAAAATGACAATGCTTGGTATGTAATTAACAATTAACAAACTAGAACAGAAAATTACAATGCTTGGTATGTAATTAACAATTAACAAACAATTAAATTAAGCAATTAGGGTGATTGCAGGAATTAGTAATACATTCGTCAAATTGCTGAGTTAATCATTTTAGAATTGAGAAGCTTAGTTTAGTGGAGGCACGAAATGGATTTGATAGTTTGCTGGAAATAATTGAAAGGTAAATTGACTTGTATAATGCCTGTTAGCAGTGGCGGTTCTACATTGAAGTACACCCTGGGCGAGACCCCTTATTTTATTTTATTATAACAACATAAGTGATAATTTCTCAATTGCACAAATCCTTCATTAGAAACTAAGCCACACTTAAGATAATTAAGTTGTGAACTATTGCAATTTAAACAGGAAACACACTTTTTAACCTGTTAACCGTTAGTTACTATCAGATGTAATATTATTTCCTTGACAAACTATACATCATTTAAAAGATATGAGACTCAAGTTTCAGTATTTGACCACTATTGTATTCTGAGAAACTTATAGTGAAAGTAATGTCTTAATTTGTGGCAGGAGTTATGTAATGAAAAAAATTAGTCGATACCTTTAATATGAATTATGAGCGTCAGCCGCCTCCATTCAGAAAAAAACTCCTGTGGTGTCGTCATGACAGTGCCTTACAAAACAACATCCCTCATGGCTTTTGGCTCAAAAATGTGCAGATTTGGAGAAATATTGATAGATTCTCATAGGTTTACATCAGATCTCTATAAACCGGAATAATATTTATTGAATTTATACCCAAATGATCATTATCATTATGAGCGCTGGATACTCTGATGTACTGTGTTTTCAATCCATACCAGCAGCCTGAGGGCGCCATATGCACAGTAAAGTCCATATATGGAACACATGAAAGAGGGCATAGGCCCAGAACAGAAAACAAAACTAAAACCTGACCTTTCTGGCCTTCCTTGATGCAAAATCATCAATGATGTCATCGTATGCAATCTGCTCCCCTATTAAGTGATTGATACTGATGACGGCAAGTCCAGTGAGCCGTTCCTGGGACATGGTGGACCTCAGGTATGACCTGATCAACTTCAGTTTTGAAAAGCTCCTCTCTGCTTGAGCCACAGTGTCTGGCAGAGTAAGTGCAATCCTTAGAGCAGTCCAAAAGTTGGGGTAGATCTCCGATAGATCCTTATCATCCATAAAAGTGATAAGCTCAAGGAGGCTCATGGTCTTTGATGGCAGGTGAGGGAAGTTCTTAATTTCCTGCACAAGCTCTCAACTGTCCAAATCAGAGTGCCCTTTAAAGTGCAGTGTGGTGCCTAGTGCCTCGCATTGATCTGTCAGCTCCTCATCTGCAAGACTTGGGAAATTGGTCAAAACTCCAAATTTCTTTCCCACATTTTCTAATGTGGAAACTCTCTCTTTGATGGCTGACGTGGCTGCATCAACGACAACATCGAAGAATCCAACCTCCAACTTCCTAAGTGCATGACTGAAAGGCTCATCATCATGTGATTCCTATGAGAAGTGGCGCTTTGTGGACCTCAGCCTTTTTTGTTTTAAAACAGCCTCCACATTCATATCTTCACAAATCTCTTTGGCCGCCATCTGTGCAGTCACAAAGCCAGTTGCCCTGTAGCTCTGGAGATCTCACTCTGTCTTCTTCAAAAGACTCACAGCTAGGTCCACATGCATGTTAGGAGACTGCATGAGTTTGCTGGCATGCTGTATTGCAGATAGCATGTCATACCAAACAACCATGCAGATGCTGAAGCGGTACGACCCCACCACCTCAGACAAAGACTGGGCCTCAGCCTTTATAGCAGGGTCTTTTGTGTGGTCTCTCACCTCAATTAAAGCCTCTCTCATGGCAGCTCCCTGGTACCTCATGGGCTCGACGCTCTTGACCTTGCTCTCCCACCTTGTTTCTGCCCACATCTTTAAGGTGATGCTCACATGGTTCTTCAGTATGGCCCATCTTTGGGTGGAGGCTGAAAATAATGTGTACAGCTTTTGCAGGACACCAAAGTAACTTAAAGCATCAACAGATACCTTACCAGCATCACACATAACTAAATTCAATGTATGTGCCCCACATGGCACAAACAGAGCTTGGGGATTCTTTTCTAAGAGTCTGGCTTGAACTCCCTTATTTTTGCCTTTCATGTTTGCCCCATTGTCATATGACTGTCCTCTGCAGTCTTCAAAAGGAATTCCCAACTCCTCAAGTCTCGTCAGGATCATGGATTCCAAGTGCTGGCCTGTGGACTCCTCTACCTCCAAAAATCCCATAAAATGTTCCCTGATATGGGGCTTCTCCATCAGTGACACCACTCTAATGACCACTGACAACTGTTCTGTGTGGCTTATATCTGGGGTGCAGTCCAGAATTATTGAAAAAAACTTTGCCTGCTTGATGTCATCCACTATAGCAGATATGATTTTGTTGCTCAACAAATCAATCAGCTCATTATGCACATGATGGCCTAGGTAACTGTTGTAACTTGTTGTTCCTCTTTCGACACGGTTAAGGTGATCTTTCATGATGGGATCAAACCTGGCCATAAGTTCGACCTCTTTGAGAAAATTCCCATTTGATGGTGTGAACAGTGTTTCTGTGTGTCCCCTTAAAGCCAAATTTCGAATGGCCAGTGACTGCACGATAGCAGTGAGACGTGTCAGCACTGCTCTCCATCTCACCCTTTCAGCCTCAAGAAGTGTAATCTCCAGCTTATCAATGTGATGTGAGATAATTGCTTGCATGTTTCCAATTTGCCATTCCTGCACTTGTTAAATTGATGTTCCTCTTGAAAAACAATTTGCTGCAGAAGCAAAAGAGGCTGTTGTTCTTAATTGAATAAATCAGCTAACTTCTTGCCATCTTTTTACCACTTACTAATGTCTTCTTAAAATATTGGTGGTGGCAACTTCTCCCATCACTCTCATTCCTACGGAAAACAAAGCCAGGTGGCACCTTACTTGGTCCTCTGCGAACCAGCTCAGTCAGAATCCTGTCAGTCAGATGTGAGGGCCAGTTAGCAGGGTCGGTTGACAGAGGCTCATCCTCACCAGTGGGGCTCAGTGGGGGTTCAGCTCCAGGTATTTCTATCAGACAGCATATTGGCACATTACTCAAAACACATAGCAGTGAAACAAAACATAGTCCTACTCATAAATTATCAGAAAAAAATAAAATTACATTAAATTGCAGTTGGCCAGTTGTCTTGTAGCCTAGACACACACACGACAAAAAATTACAGAACATTTTTGAGAACCACTGCTGTGGGGTCACTCGTTTAACGCTGTTAGTTGGACCTGGGTGATGCTGTTCTTTGTGTAATGGGCCTTTTTCTGTATTTCCTAATGCCACAAGATGATTGACAGCAAGACACACCCAGTGATGAAGGGATGTGCTCTCCTGAATGTAAGTTAATTAACACGCAGACACAGAACAGAGTCTGTAAAATAACTTTGTAAGCAATTAAGGCTATGTTCACACTTAGCGTCTCTTTTGACAAAAAAAAAAGTTAACAACGGCGTTTTTTTAGCAAAAAAAAAAAAAACCGCTGCGCGTTCGGTTACAAATAGCAGCCGAGCGCGTCTTTTGTTGCTATAACAACAGCTGCAACAGTAGCTAGTGCTATGTGATGCAAAAAATGTTGAGAAAGAGAAAGTTGGCTCTTGCGTTGGCTTTTGAAGTTACCGGGGAGGAGAATGTCGGTTCACAAAGACGTTTGTGGGTGCACGACATTATACGGGGAAGGAAACTGTATGGTGCTTACAACAATTTAGTCCAGGAGCTCCGGTTGGAAGATGCACGGTTTGTGGCATATTTTAGACTACACAAAAGTCAGTTTGAAGACCTGCTACAAATCATTGCACCATCGATTGCAAAAACGCAGACAAAATTCAGGGAGACCATCAGCGCGGAGGAACGTCTCTGCATTTGTTTAAGGTGAGTCGCCTGACTTTTTTTTTTTATACCTTTATCCCTCTTTTAACAGGTGGTACTAGCTACATAACGTTCGTATACTTAGTAAAATTTGAAATGCTAGGTTTACATGAAAGGACATTAAATAAATACTTAAGTATACTTATATAAGGATGTGTGTGTGTGTGTGTGTGTATATATATATATATATATATATATATTAGGGGTGTAACGGTACGTGTATTCGTACCGAACCGTTTCGGTACAGGGCTTTCGGTTCGGTGCACGTGTGTACCGAATGACCAAATGCAATATTTTGTGTGCGGAATATAGGTACATTTTCGTGTTTCCACACGAACATATTAAGTGGCGGAAGTCTCCGCGTTCAGCGCAAATCCCGCCCTGCAGCTGATTCTAAAGTTTTACCAGTGTTTTACCCGTCGTCACTGTAACCTAAACCAATGAAATAGACTGCAGGGCGAAAAAAAGCTTTTCCGCTCTGCGTGCGCCGCCGCACTCTCCGTTCCGTGTGTGTGTGTGTGTGTGTGTGTGTGTGTGTGTGTGTGTGTGTGTGTGTGTGGGCCCGCTGCGCTCTCTGCTCAATGTTCGAGTCCGTGTTTGCGCTGCGCATTCTGCTCTGTCGTTAACGGCCCAAACACTCCAATCATGTACCGATCACGCACTGGAAAAGCAAAGTCCGCTCAAATAAGGTGAAATTTCTCAGTAGTACACTTCTATTTGCTGAGCTGGTATAGTTATATATATCTGAGGAATTGCAATTTATAACAGCAAATTGTGCAATTAATTAGTTCATTTTTTTATCGATTCCCAGCCTTAATTTTTAAATATGAGCAGGCCTACAAGCTGGGATTGGTAATGCTGCACTGTAATCATAGTTATTTATTTATATTTTTCATTAAATTTATTATGTGATATTGGTTTGAGACTGAGAGTATTTTATTTAGTGGAAAACTTTGCAGCAGTATTTATTTATTATTCTTTTTTTATTTTATATATATGTTATTATATTTTATTAAAAAGTGTTTAAAAAAAGTGTAAACAAACTGTTAAAAAAAAGTTTATAGTAATAAACAACCTGCAGTTTAATGTTTGCATTTCTTTCCCTTACTGTACCGAAAATAAACCGAACCGTGACTTTAAAACCGAGGTACGTACCGAACCGTGATTTTTGTGTACCGTTACACCCCTACTATATATATATATATATATATATTAATATGTGTGTGAGTATATGCTGTGCGTCTTGTAGTCTCTGTAAATGATATAATGTTCTAGTTGTTGTTGACAAATAAGATGGATAAATATTAACATAAGACCATGTTTATAATAGTTTAAAATAAAATCTCTCATCTGTTTTAAAGGTATTTGGCAACAGGCGATTCTTTCCAGTCTATTGCCTTTGGCTTCAGAGTAGGTGCCAGTACTGTGGCTGGAATAGTGAGCCAGGTGTGTGAGGCAATCTGGAACTGTCTACTGTCTGATTGCATGCCTGTGCCTGATGCAGCAGAGTGGAGAAGGATAGCTGCTGAGTTCCAACATCTTTCGGCTTTCCCCAACTGCCTTGGAGCAATGGATGGGAAGCATGTAGTCATCGAAGCCCCTCCATCCAGCGGGTCCCTATATTACAACTACAAAGGGACATTTTCAATAGTTCTCCTTGCAGTTGTTGATGCCAGGTATCGCTTCAGGCTTGTAGACATCGGTGCTTATGGTAGAAACAGTGATGGAGGAACACTGGCTGCCTCTGCCTTTGGATCTGCCCTACGCCAGAGCAGCCTGAGGATACATGAAGACTCTCCCCTCCCTGGAGCAGAGCATCTTGGAGCCATGCCATATGTATTCCTCGCAGATGAAGCATTCCCGCTGTGCCGTAACATCCTCCGCCCTTACCCTGAACACAACACTGGAGAAAGGAAAGTTTTTAATTTTCGTCTTTCCCATGCTCGAAGAATGGTGGAGTGTACATTTGGCATACTTGCAGCACACTGGAGAGTATATCGCAGGGTACTGGGCGTGTCTCCGGAGGTGGCTGAGAAGATTGTGAAGGCCACCTGTATGCTTCACAATTTCCTGAGGAGAGATGTCCTGCTCTAACTTTGACCACAGAGCCATCTTTAGGAATGCAGGATGCACCCCGGCTTGGCACCAATAATGCCAGCAGAGATGCTGTAGCTATGAGGGATAGGTTTGCGGAGTACTTCATGTCTCCAGTTGGTCGAGTTCCCTGGCAAGACCACTACTGATGGACCATACATCATAACATCTCTCTTTTAAGAGCTACCCAAAATATCTACTTTTAACATACTCAATTCTATCGCTATTAAAAAAAAAACACACTTTACTCATTACTTTATTGTTGTTGTATTGCAGACTGTTTCGAGTATCAGTTTGTCAGTATTTGTATGTTTGTGTATTTATGTTTATGTATGTTACTTACAAAATACTCCCTCCCCATGTTGCTAATTTGTACATATATGGAGTCTACCTTTGCATTCTTTGCCACCATCCCATTCTACAATTGTTGTCATTGCAATAAATCAGTATTTACCTCAAAATGGTTTATGTAATTATTACAACAAATTAAGCAGCAGTATATGTGGCATGGGCAATGCTTTTAGATGTTTACAAAACCTCTTCCATATCTTAAAGAACAAAATGAAACGCATTACAGATTTTTAGTAAAAGTTTATTACCATTGTGTTTTTACTGAAAACAAAAATTTTATATTTGTAAATTATTATTGCAGCTAATAGTAATGCTATAGCCATAACACTATGGACAACTGATAATCTAAGACGTTTCACCAAATTCCAAGTCAAAGAACAGTGTTTGCATTCTCAGCCTCGCCATAGCCTGCTTGCGAGGCTCAAGCCTTCTTAATGCTGGTGCAAAACTAAGTAGAAAGTGCTCATGCTCATCTACATCTTGCTGTATAGACTGCAGCACTTGTTGTTGGTACGGGGTGAGACCTGGGGCTACCTCCCTTCTTTTTCCCCTTGATGCTGGAGAAGGATTTGGCTGAGGTCGAACTGGAGTAGATTCCTGTGTTGGTGCTGCTGCTGGTGGTGGTGGTGGTGGTGCTGGCTGGTGTCCACCAGGGCTTGGTGGATCGCTGACCACTGAGTCACCCATTGCACCCTGGGGGGAAAAAAGAGAAGACAACACACCAATAAATACACTACCAGTCAAACGATTATGGACAGTAATGTTTTTTAACTAAGTCTGTTCTGCTCACTATTTATTTGTTCCAAATTACAGCAAAAACAGTAAATGTTTGAAATATTTTTACTATTTAAAATAAATGTTTTATTTGAATATATTTTAAAATGTAATTTATCCCTGTAATCAAAGCTAAATTTTCAGCACCATTTACTCCAGTCTTCATTGTCACATGATCCTTCAGAAATTATCCTAATATTCTGATTTGCTCTTCAAGAAACATTTTATTATAATTATTATTATTATTGTCATCAACATTTAAAACAGTAAAAACATTTTTTATTATTCTTTTAATAGAAAGATCCAAAGATCAGCATTTATCTGAAATTAAAATCTTTTGTAACAGCATAAACTATACCATGCAAAAGCTTGGAGTCTATATACATATATATATATATATATATATATATATATTATTAATTATATGATATTATTTTTGGGGGATTATAGAAATTGTATTTAGCAAGGATGCTTTAAATTGATCGAAAGTGATGATAAAGACAGTTATAATGTTACAAAAGATTTCTATTTCAGATAAATGCTGTTCTTCAGGATTCTACTAATTCTATTTTTTACATAATAATAATAATAAATGGTTTTTGAGCAGCAAATCAGCATATTATTATATTACAATAGGCTTACACTAGTACATATCACAGACTACATAGCTTGTTACCTCACTCTCTTCTCCTGCACTTTCACACATTGCATTTAAAATGCTTTCTGGTGTTTCAAAATTTGTAGATGTCGGCCTATCCTGGACATGGGGATCCAGGAACGACATGACCCCCATGAACTTCCATTGCCGTTTAAAGCCTCCCTCAGAACCACTTCTCCTGTCTTTCTCATTTCTCCTTTCGCGCTTGTACTTATCTCTCAAGTACTTCCATTTCCGACGGCAAGCATCGCCTAAAAGGTTACAGTTGTGACAGCTGCTGTTACCAGCTGGTTACGGTATTGATAACTATTGCTGTGCGAACATTAATGCTAGCTAATAGCTAGCTAATAGCTAGGTGATAATTTTAACGACAAGAAGTAGATGATAACCTTACCTGAATAACCAAGGATCCGTCCAATCTGTGCCCACACAGCCTCTTTGTGATGTATGTTATGATAGAGTTGTGTACTCATATCAAACAGCTCCTTGTGCTCCGAAACAAGGACGATTAGTTTTTCTACCGGCACCGTGCCCATTTTTCTTGTTGTTATGGAAACGACAGGTCTCGCTACTTGCTTGTCATTGGTCAGCTGTCAAAAAGGCGCTTAAACAGAAAAGTTAAACTTTTTTCAACTTAAAAAGACGCTCTGAGCTGCAGAAAAAGACGCCGGCGGTGGCGTTTAAAAAAGCGCTCAGGACTTTTTTGAAAAAACGGTTTACTCCATATGGTTCTAATGTAGAACAGACGCTGGCAGTTTGAAAAAAGACGCTAAGTGTGAACATAGCCTAAAGCTGTACACTCAGTGCGGTTACATGACCAGTCTAGTCTAGTCATCTAGTCTGTTCTCCTGCAATCAGACTAGCTTAGTCTAAAACTACATACAGTCAAGTTAGTTTGACCCGAGAGCATGGTGGCTAGATAGCAGATATATTTAGATTAAAGACAATGTTTCTACTACTAGGCTGAGAAAGAGATTGCACTTGGTAGTCACTAGAGTAGCTGGCTGCCTGTTTTGGTTTTAAGGGTAGGAAGAAAAGTATCTCTCTCTCTCTCTCTCACACACACACACACACACAGTTTTATTAAAAAACAAGACACATTTCATACTTTGTATGAAATGTATTTTTGTTAACACCTATATTTTCTCTGTTTTCCACAGGTCAAAGATTTGCCAGATCAGCTCCTGCTGGATACACAGGTATTTTGGGCAGGTTCTCTCTGCTGTTGTCAGTAAACTACTGTATTATGAGCAATGCTTGTTAAAGCTACAGTATGTAAGATTTTGAGCCACAAGAGGGCGCTGTTTCCAACAATAACAAAGGCGAATCTTGATGACGCTATGAAGGAGAGTGGAACAATGGGAGATGTCGTTTTTCAACATCCAGAGACGTATGGAATTAATGAATCATGATCACGGATGAGGTAATTTATTAGTTTTTGTATTACCTGTACGTCTGAACGCGAAATTTTATGTCATGATAATGAATTAACTACAAGGAACGCAAAATGTTATGCTATATTATCCTGTTACAGCTATTTGTCAAATGATTTGTTAGGTTATTGCTGCGTGGTTTTAGGATGTTTATAGTTAATGAAGTGTTGTTTTACGTGTTCAAACCAATCGTAGTAAAATTAAATTTGAACGGACATTTGCAAGTAATGGCTTAATATTTTTTAACAACAGATATCCGATTGTATTTAATTGCACTGCCATAATCTCGGTCACGGAACACCTGGTACACAAATATATTAAAATAATGATGGAAATCATAATAGGCTATTACATGCGTGGGTACGGGGACGCGGCCGACAATTTTGTATAATTTTTAATGTTGATATAGATTATCGCACCACGATAGTGTCGTGGGCAAGTGTGCCATCATATAACGTGGGAGACCCGAGTTCGTGTCCCAGCTAGAGGAACTTTTTTTTTTACTAACGCATTTATCCACGTGATATTGCGGAAACCAAGGATAGTGCGGATATTGCGTCACTGATAGGCAACATTTTTTTCCGGGACGGACAATAATTTAAAATTGTGCTACTGTCTTATTCCCCCCCCCCCCCCCCCCCCTCTTTTGCTTTTATATATATATTAGCTGCTGTGTCAAGAAATCCTGCCCAACAAAATTCCACTGAGGCTGACGTAGAGATGACCGTGAGAAACTGGCTCCGGCTCAGCAGGGACAGGAATGGGGGGCGGCAAAGGCGGGGCGAGCAAGCATCGTAAGTGAAATAATTGATTGGACTGATTTTTCTTTGAAACTGACTAACTATTTTGGAGGGAATTTCTTATTTTTGTTGTAGTTTTCTATGTATGATTTGTGGAGTGTTAAATTAAATTATACTGCTTTTGCAAAAACAAAGACTGACATATGTTAGACTGACATTTCCCAGCTTGTCAGATTGTGTATGAAATACACCCTACACATAAACAATCACTTACTTTCAATTTAAGGAATTGAAAAATAAGAGAGCAGCTGCAGACTGTGTAGCCACGGAGTCTCGCATGCAAGTGGGATGCCTACTTCTCAACTGCCTACTTCTCAACTAACTCTTGTCAAATTGTTAGGGAAGAAATTTTATGATTAACACATCACATAAACTGTTTGTGCTGGCAGCGCTGCACTGACTGACAGTTATTGTTTTTCATGAGACTTTTGTGAATACCTGGGGTGTATTCCAGAAAGCAAGGTTAACTTACCGTCAGAAACCTTGAACTCTTGGTTGATTAACCCCAAACTTTCTTACTGTCGGTATGTCGGTTCCAAAACACCTGTGAGGAGTTAGTTTAATCAACCTCCTATTGGTAACCTAGAGTTAATGCGCGCGCACGCCGAGTACATAAAGACATTTTCAATGGATCGCCGATTTCAGGAGTCACCATGGAAACCAAGGGAGAAAAAAAGCGAGCTGCATACTTCGGTAAAACTGAGTTGGAGGTTTTAATGCTTGCTTATGAAGATTATAAGCCCATTATAACTAAAAAAAGCAATACTGCTGCATCAGCAAAAGAAAGAGAGTTGGCTTGGCAAAAAATAACGGACAGAGTAAATGCGTGAGTTTAGAAAATTATAAATGGGCTATTTTACCCTTTCATTAGGCAAAAATTATTTGGGGCATGTAAAAATATTTAAGTAATTACTTGTTGGCCTCCATACATTTCTTAATATTACAGTAGTACTGCACATAATTGGCTAGTTATATGTTGGCTTGTTTTATCAGGTGTAATCCTTCTGGAGCCAGAAGAAGTGTGAGCCAAGTCAAAATGAAACACAAAAACATTCTCCAGCAAGGTATATTTTCTAAACGTACTAAACTTGTTACTGACGCCATGTAATTTAGTATTTAATGTAATTTTGTTTTCTATGTAGCCAATAGAAAGAAGGCTGAGGCCCGTAAAACAGGTGGGGGTCCACCTCCCCTCACCCCAGCATCAGGAGCTGGCACTGTGCCTTAATAAAGGGCGACCTGTGGTCGATGGGATTCCAGGGGGCAGTTCGTCCGACTCAGCTACCAAGACAAGTGGCTTAGTAAAATGTAGGTGTATCATATTAATTCTTATGATTTATTGATGTTTTCACTGTTTTTTGTCAGTATTTTAATAAAGAAAATCATCAACACTGTCACCATTTTAAAAAGGCATTTTGAATGCATTTTACGGTCATTGATTCACTTGTGCAGTATGCATGCTGCTTTGACTGCATATGCTGTATACTGTAATCTTATTACTAGTACTCTAGATATTTCTAATGTCCTTCTGTAATAGTTGTATTTGTTTAAGAATATACATTGAGTATTGAATATGCATGATTATCTTATTGGTTTAATTATCTTGCAGTTGCTGATGGCCACATTGTATTATTGGATCCTCCTGCAACACCACACTCTGTCACAGTTGTAAGTGATTATTGTCTTTAGGTTTCTGTCTGCTAGCTAGACCAAGCATCCTTCCTTATTTTCACTGTAGGATGACGATGAAGAGACCACTTCTGCTGTGACAGAAACAGAAAATGTGGGGAGGCCCATAGAGGTATGATGCATAGAATGCATTCCCCCCTTTTTTACATAAGAGAATAAATAAATTGTCATTGTCATTTTACAGAATATGGCAGGAGATTTTAATACAGCTGAGGGTCCATCTACCTCCACACAGAATCTTAGCAGTGTAAGAAATGTTCTGCAGTTCTCCTTCCTAATTTAAATATTTGGTCTGTGTTTGTATTACAGACTTTTTCAGTCATGTGTAATTATTCTGTCTTTCTAGTTGCCTGCCAAAGAGCTGTATAAGGTCCACCTTCAAAAGCAAATCAGAAAAAGTGACATGGAGATGGACCTTATACAGCTTCAAATGGAGGAGAAAAGGCTTAACCTAAAAAAGGCCAGACTTGAGATTGAATTGCTGGAGCACCAGCTTAAGGTGGGAAACAGTGTGTGAACATTAATCTGTCATTTGTTGTTGAATGAAATCTAAAGCAATAAATACAAATGTCTTTTGTTACAGGAAATAAAGAAACAATGAACTACACTTTGACTGTTAACTGGTTTTTAATTAAAGTGATTTTGGCAAATCATGTCTCGTACCACCCTGCCATCTCTTTGGTCTACTGGGTTCACTGGGGGTTCCTCTTGGCCACCTTCATCAAGAGAAGGGGGGGCCCTCTCACCTCTCAGTGTGGCAATGTTGTGAAGAACAACACAAGCAGCTATGATGTCACATGACCTTTCTGGGCTGACCCTGAGCCCACGCAGGCACTGAAACCTTGCCTTCAGGATGCCTATGGTCATTTCCACCTTGACCCGTGTTCTGCTGTGGGCCAGGTTGAATTGTGCCTGTGGTCCAGGCTCAGGTTCAGGGTAGGGTGTCATCATATAGGGCAGACAAGGGTACCCTCTGTCCCCCAGCAAGTAACCATTGAAGTGTCCTATAAAAGGTAGTTAAAGTGTATAATTGCATTAAAAATAAATAAAAAATTGTGTACGGCAAAACATACCCTGTTGAAATTTGTGGCACAATGATGACTCCCTAAACATTCTGGCATCATGTACAGACCCTGGCCATTTGGCTTCAACATTAGTGATGAGGTGGGTTGCATCACATATTACCTAGTTAGTGGGGACCAGTAATGAGGGTGATTTAATGGTTTAAACTCCCAAACATTTAGCACCCAAAAAATCTATTGTCACCTGCACATTGATGCTATGGATTGACTTCCTATTAACATAGTCTCCTTCATTGACTGAAGGAGCTTTAATGGGAATGTGGGTTCCATCAATGCACCCAATCACATTTGGGAACCCTGAAATTGAAAGTTATATAATTAGAAACATTTAAAATGACTGTACACAGTATGGATAGATTAAGTAAATGGTCTGTCATAGAATATCATAGAACGGACAAACCTGCCACTCTGTGGAATTCCTCTTTAATGACCCTCAGTGGTTTATGGCCAGGGAACTGTACAAAAGTGTGAAGGAACCGTTTGAGTGCAATGCATACTGTACGAACAGCCCTACACACAGTTGCCTTTCCCACATGCTCTGCATCGCCTACTGTATACAAAAAACTCCCCGTCGCAAAAAAACGAAGGGCAATGCACAAAATGTGCTCCGTGTTCAGCGCTAATCCGCGATGTGTCACGTTTGCTATGTATGGTTTCAAAATATTCGTTAAATAAATTAATGATTCTTTTGAAAAACGGTAACGCTCCCGCAAATATTCATTTGGATACGAAAACACATCGATACGTGGTCGTATCACCCTCTCACGGCGGAAAAGATTTCGTATTATCTGTGCTTCCACATCCACTGGATCGTCTTCAAAAGGGCACGCCATGCTCCGTCACCTCTCTGAAACAAACTAACCCTGGAACATAACCTGCTCCGGAGCAGGTTAAGTTCAGAGAGTGAGTTGCTATGACTACTAACATACCCTGAAAGTTACCTCCGTTTTTGGAACCGAAAGTTGAGGTTATCCGCTTACTTACTCTTAAACATACCCGGGTATGTCACATAACCTGCTTTCTGGAATACACCCCTGATACTTCACTTTGACAGTTTATTTTTAAGTGTTGTTGATACACAATAGGAAACTTATGTCCTTGGAGCACAATCTGACAGCACTTAGCCTAAACAAATCAATAAGACCTAACGTTGGGATCCTACTAGAGCGGCGAAAAACATTCAGACATTTACATTACATTTATGCATTTGGCAGACGCTTTTATCCAAAGCGACTTACATTGCATTGTCCTATACATTTATACATAGGTATGTGCAATCCCCTGGGATCGAACCCACAATCTTGCATTGTTAACGCAATGGTCTTACCCTTTGACTTAACACTGGATCAGCTGGTTTTCAAGCATGTTGCGTAGGGCTGCACGAATAATCAAAAAAAAAATCTCGATTCAAACATAAATGTGATCTCATTTCTTAATGATGGCGATTCACTTCCGTGTATTTCCCTAAGATCATGCTGAGTTCAAGCGTGTGAGTTCAAGCGTTATTGGTCACACTCACACAATAAAAAAACACTAACCAATCAATCATAAGTCTCCTCTTCTCTCCTCTCCCTCATTGGCCACGTTCCGCTATTACTGACGTGTAACGTAACAAGGCGGCAGACCTAAACGGGAGTCAGTTTACTTGGTGGATTTGTAGCAGTAAGAGGTAAAAATGAACCCCAGTGTGGAAAATCCTGGTGGCGACGGTGAGAGTGAGGATGTAACAACATTGGTACAGAAAAAAGAAGCACATTCCACCGTGTGGAGCTTTTTCGGGTTTAAACCTGAAGACGATGCGCAAAGAGTTATAATTTGCAAACAGTGTTTTTGCATCGTCGCAGCACCGCAAGGTAACACCACTAATCTATACAATCACCTCAAACGTCACCACAAGATACAGTACGAGTTAGCTATGAGAGACAAGGGAGCCACACCACAAAATACCAGCCGCCAGACAACGCAAACTTCCATAACTCAGACGTTGTACGGAGCATCGCCATACCCTCCCAGTTCCCAGCGGCACAAAGATATAACAAACGCCATCACTCATTATTTAGCTAAAGACATGGCTCCAATCAACACTGTTAAAAACGAGGGATTTAAGGCAATGATACAGACTTTAGACAAGCGCTACTGTCAAGGTGTGACAAAAATCAGAACGGGACTAAGTTCCTTGTGAATGCAGTGTTATCTAGAGATTTCCAGTGAACATCCGTCTCTATGCACTGCGAATCTGTTGCCATGGCAGCAAGGCCAATTGCCCGATTGACAGCAGGTGTGGAGTAATTACAGGGAGCGCTGTGAGAGGGACACGTATCTGAATGGGGCTTTAAAACAGAGAGGAAACAGACTGTGAGCGTGGTTCTCCTCCCGTGAGATACTGTGTTTGTCGACGGATTGTTCTTTTATTGAGGCTGGGCTGTGGAGCGGGCGAAGATCGAAGCTGAGAAGTAGAAAGAAGAGAGTGAAGGATTTGTCAAAGAAAACTCCAGGAATATCGTCAGCAGTGGGAAGGACGCAAAGTGATGAGTATTGGATCTGTTGTTTATATGCACTAACACTGAAGTGGTGTTGAGAGTTTGGAAAGTGTGTGGCACGAGTGAACTAGTACACCGAGTGAATTGTTGATCTGTCCCCAACTTCTGTCCTTCCCTTTGCCGAATGTGACAATAGCTGCACCCGTCTTCTGCTTTCTCCGGGGAGAAGTTGAGCCCTTGCAAAAGGGGAGATTTGATCGGGTGGGAGAAAGACCGGTGGGTGAGTGCTGACCCGAATGCACGGTGTGCGAGTGGAGATGCAGTGCCTGAAGTGACGATTCACACGGTTGGTGTTGTGGAATGAAGTTGTTGTGTGGAGAAGTAATAGTAGTCTGCTGTGCACTCTCCCCCTGCAGTCTTCCACCCACTGTCTCCGAGGAAGGGCTTCTGATACAACAAGCGCCCAACTTACTACTTCGAGACAACCCGGCTCTGTTAATGTGGAATGTTTCATATACTGTTGAACAGTTAAACCTTGCTGTATTGTTCCAGTGCCCAGCCCAAGTGGAGCGTTTCCTCGAAGTTTCCTCCTCGCCTGGTGGTCTCCACACGCCCCTATTGAACGCCTCTGCCCTGTTCAGAAAGAGAGAAGGTATTTCAGCTGAATGTTTCATATACTGTCGAACAGTTAAACCTTGCTGTATTGTTCCAGTGCACAGCCGAAGTGGATAGTTTCGCTCGAAGTTTCCTCCTCGCCTGGTGGTCTCCACACGCCCCTATTGAACGCCTCTGCCCTGTTCAGAAGAAAGAAGGTAGTTCAGCTGAATGTTTCATATACTGTCGAACAGTTAAACCTTGCTGTATTGTTCCAGTGCACAGCCAAAGTGGATCGTTTCGCTCGAAGTGTCCTCCTTGCCTGGTGGTCTCCACACGCCCCTATTGAACGCCTCTGCCCTGTTCAGAAGAAAGAAGGTAGTTCAGCTGAATGTTCCATATACTGTTGAACAGTTAAACCTGGCTGTATTGTTCCAGTGCCCCAGGCCGCACTCTTGTCCGGAGTAGAAGACACCTACCGGGGTATACTTACCTTTTTCCTCTCCTGGCCCGGTCCGCTCGTTAACCGGTTCACCCGCGTCCCGTCCGAGTCTGAGGCAACCGTCCCTTGAATACACACCTGGTTCTGGCCTGAATGGGGTCCGTATAACAAGATGTGAAAGATAATAAAAATTATGTTATATCAGCCAGCGCACATACCTGTATTTAGTTCCTGTTTTCGGTCGAAGTCCAAAGTAGTCGATTGTCACGTGCATAGGTTTAGTTACCAATGATCACGCGCGTGAACTCGACAATCGACTACTTTGGACTTCGACCGAAAACGAACTAAATACAGGTATGTGCGCTGGCTGATATAGCATCATTTTTATTAATATCTTTCACATCTACTGCAGTCAGATTCACTCGTGTTCACTCTGAAGGAATCACTCAACATGGCTGGGCACTTGTATGACACATCAAGGATGATAAGAGAAATAAAAGCAGGTTTAAAATTAGACCGCATTGAAGTCAATAGGGTGCAAATTTAAAAAACAGGATAACAGCGTAGGCAACACCGATTTTTGTTGTTGTTCTCTGTAATGACAGCACTCCAAATTTACTAAAAATTTTGCTCAATGTTAAAATTGACCGGAGTTCTCCTTTAAAGAAAAGTATAGTGATCCACACACTCAGGAGCTGCTCGACATAGTCCAGTTTAAATCGTGGATCCAATACTGTGGCTATGTCAGCGAGGACAACAAAGTCAGTGTCAAAGACAGACTGAAGAATGAAATGACTAGCATTGGTATGGTAAGTATATCTTTACATGATTCACAATATTTATTGTCTCACAGAGTAAGAAATTTACATTGGGCTACATTGTTTACAGCTGCAAATAATTGAAAATGGAATCCGCTAACCCACCATAGTTTTTAACTGCTGAGATGTTACTTTTGTTAACAAGTGTAGAATATTAAGATTTTTATTTGATCTGTTCTCTTTTCCAGCAAAGTTCCCCCCACAACTGCCCCCAGCGCCCAGCCTTCGCTGCCCCCTGTAGAAAAGAAGAGAAAGACCGTAGGCAGTTTTTTTAAAGCAGCAAAGGGCAATGAGGCAGCAGCACCATCTGATGCTTCTTCTCAAGAGAATGATGTTGACATGGAGCTAGGCTCATATCTGCTCACAAGAAACATTGGTGGAAAGAACACAAGGGACAATATCCAATACTGTCTGTGCTGGCAAGGAAATACCTCTGTATCACTGCTAGAAGTTCCCCATCAGAAAGGGTTTTTAGCACAGGGGGGAACATCGTAACACGCCAGCGTTCCTCCCTGAAACCTCAAAATGTTGATAGGTTAGTGTTCTTGGCCAAGAACCTTTAAGGTTATGTTACATAAAAAATCCTATTGATTCAATAGAACGCCTGAGCACACAAGGGAATCCCAATATGGCGGCGCGGTGGCTTCACTGTTTATGACGTCATGAGCTATCCAGTCATTCTATATAGATCAGTGGTGTAAACGCTCACTGCTGTGATTGGTTGACATCTTTGCATATGAAATAGCCACCATTACATGTGGAAATATCTCAAATATTTTTTACAAAGTTTTTACTATTACAGCTTTGAGATTAAGGAATCGTGAAAAGTAATGATTATAGCATTATATTTATATATATTCCATCACATGAAAGGTTGCAGTGATGAGCATTGAGCAGATGACGAGCATTGACCAGCAGCCATATCACCCTGTAGCCCAAGACTCACTGAAGCTAAGCAGGGCTGAGCCTGGTTAGTACTTGGATTGGAGACCTCCTGGGAAAACCAGGTCGCTGCTGGAAGAGTGAGGCCAGTAGGGGGTGCTCTCCCTGTGGTCTGTGTGGGTCCTAACACCCCAGTGTAGTGATGGGGACAGTATACTGACAAAGAGCACCGTCCTTCGGATGAGATGTTAAACCGAGGTCCTGACTCTCTGTGGTCATTAAAGATCCCAGTATGTCTTTCGAAAGAGTAGGGGTGTAACCCCGGCATCCTGGCCAAATTTGCCCAGTGGCCTCTGTCCATCATGGCCTCCTAATCATCCTCATATATACACTAATTAGCTACATCACTGTCTCCTCTCCACCAGTAAGCTGGTGTGTGGTGGGCGTTCTAGCGCAATATGGCTGCTGTCGCATTGGTGGTGGTTGAGGAGATTCCCCCTTCTATGTAAAGCACTTTGAGTGCCAAGAAAAGCACTATATAAATGTAATGAATTATTATTATTATTGAGCAGATGACAGTCTGTTGATCGCTTGAATGAAGAGATTCATCATTGCAACGTAATTTCTGCTCTCTCACGAATACTTTCACCAAATAATAATGCAAACACGATGTAAATACAGTAAGAGCTTTGTTGTGCAGTGTAACAGTGTCATTGATTTCATAACGAGTTTTGGCAAGTGTCCAGATAAACCTGCGCTTTGTGATTGACAGCTCAGGCGATTGGAAAGGGATTGTTCTTTAACCGCTTTCTGTATATAATTTAATCCGTTTAAATAAGATTATTTTCATCCTACTAAGAGAAACGATGTGAAATTGATCTTTTAGTCACTGGCTTGATTTACGGATACATAAACCGTATTGAACTATTACTAACATGCGTAAATCCAATGCCACACGACAGAGGCATTCCAATCCTAACAACTGCGTACCCTTCCGATGTCTACTAGTACTATTTTCTCTTTTCCTATTGCTCTCTGGAATTGCCAATCTGTAGTAAATAAAGCTGGTTTCATTACATCTATTTCTAGTCATTTAGGTCTCACCCTTCTGCCCCTGACTGAGACATGGATCAGACCAGAGGACACTGCCACATTGGCTGCCCTCTCCACTAAATTCACTTTCTCACACACCCCTCGTCTGACTGGAAGGGGTGGAGGTACTGGTCTGCTCATCTCAAACGATTGGAAATTTAATCATTTGCCACCTATGTGTAACAGCTCATTTGAATCACATTCTATTACCATCACTAGTCCTATTAAAATTCATTGTAGTTGTATATCGTCCCCCAGGTCAGCTTGGCAGTTTCTTAGAAGAGCTCGATGTACTACTCTCATCCTTCCCCGAGGATGGTACTCCTCTCATAGTTCTTGGAGACTTCAACATCCACCTTGAAAAACCTCAAGCTGCTGATTTCCACACTATGCTTGCCTCATTCGACCTCAAACAAGTATCTACTACGGCTACTCATAAATCAGGTAACAAACTGGACCCTTATTTACACACGCTACTGCTCCACTGAACATACTCTAGTCACTCCACTGCACACCTCAGATCACTTCCTCCTCACTCTCAACCTCAACCTGCCTCAGAACACAACACGCACTCCTCCACAGGTCACCTTTCGGCAGAACCTACGCTCACTCTCACCCGCTCGTCTATCCTCTTTGGTCTCATCCACACTTCCTCCTCCTTACCAGCTTCTCAGCACTAGATACTAACAATGCAACTGATACTCTTTTCTCCATTTTAACATCCTGCTTGGACAACTTCTGCCCTCTCTTCACCAGACCAGCCCGCGCCACACCCTCTGCCCCCTGGTTATCTGACGTTCTCCGTGAACATCGTTCGAAACTCAGGGGTGCAGAGAGGAAGTGGCGCAAATCCAAAGATCCTACTGACCTTGGTCTTTATCAATCCCTCCTCTCTTCCTTCTCTGCTAACATATGTACTGCTAAAACTATTTACTATCACAACAAAATTAACAATTCTTCTGACTCTCGCATGCTCTTCAAAACCTTCTCCTCTCTTCTTAACCCTCCTCCTCCTCCTCCTCCTCCTCCTTTGTCAACCCTCACAGCTGACGATTTTGCATTATTCTTCATAAATAAAACCACCATCAGCAATAGGCAATAGTTGAGTTTCTTGAAAAGTGTAGCCTTAAAAAGGAGAATCTTCAGGGTATTAGCACTGATAATGCATCTGTAATGACTGGGGTGCACAATGGCGTACACAAGATTTTAAAGGAAAAATTTGCTTTGCCCAATTTGGTACTCATCCGCTGTGTGTGCCATTCTCTAGAATTGGCTGTCATTGCAGCATGCAAAGAAACCATCCCTTAGATGTGTTGAATACTTAATCAGGGGAAACTACAACTGGTTTTTGATTTTCCCAAAACGGCGAGAGGTTTTAATTGTGCTCTGAAACCACTGCAGATCACGAAAGTTTGTGCCACACGTTGGCTATCAATTGAGCCTGCAGTAACTCGTATATTGGACCAGTGGGAAGAACTGAAACTCCACTTTGAGTTGACTAAGACCAGTGAGCATTGCTATATGTCAGATGTGCTCTAGAGTGCGGATCGGGCCGATTTTTTTCTGTCTGAGCCCGGCCCGCGTCCGACAGAGCAGTAATCGAACCCGACCCGAGCCCGACAGGCATAAATATATTTATGTGAGCCCGACCCGAGATCGACAGTTAAAATCCCATTTATTTCTCATACTAATGAAACATGTATGCTTGTTTGTGTGGAAAGCCCGCTTTTAGTAAGCAACTGTAGGAAGGCATTCGGAAATGTCAACAGGATGAGCGCATCAGCGCGCACGGAGCAACAAGCGCACTTCACACAGGCGCGCATGCATGTGTTTCGTTGTCACGGCTACATAAACACATTTCCACACACAGGAAGACAGATGTTATGAATATATTTTACATCACAAAAACGAACGTTTGCATCAAGTGAAAGCATCAGGCACATTGGCAAGGCAAGGCAAGTTTATTTATATAGCACATTTCATACACAATGGTAATTCAAAGTGCTTTACATAGAAGAAATTAAAATAATCAAAAGAAATAAGAATAATTAAAACAGTTTAGAATAAAAAATAAAATAAAATACAGTGCAAACAGTCGGACGCACAGTGGCACAGTGCTCATTCAGTAAATGCTAAGCTAAACAGATGTGTTTTGAGTCTGGATTTGAATGTGGCTACTGTAGGAGCACACCTGATCTCTTCTGGAAGCTGGTTCCAGCTGCGGCTGGCATAATAGCTAAAAGCGGACTCTCCTTGCTTTGAGTGAACCCTTGGTATTTCTAGTTGATGTGATCCTAATGATCTCAGTGATCTGTTGGGTTTATATTCAGTGAGCATATCTGCAATGTATTGAGGTCCCAGGCCATTAAATGATTTATATACCAGTAATAATACTTTAAAATCAATCCTAAATGTGACTGGAAGCCAGTGTAAAGACCTGAGGACTGGTGTGATATGTTCATATTTTCTGGTTCTGCTCAGGATCCTGGCGGCAGCGTTCTGTACGAGCTGCAACTGTCTTATGGTCTTTTTGGGAAGGCCAGTGAGGAGTCCATTACAATAATCCACCCTGCTGGTGATGAAAGCATGCACAAGTTTTTCTAAGTCCTGACTGGAAACAAAGCATCTAATTCTTGCAATATTTTTTAGATGATAGTATGCTGATTTAGTTATTGCTTTGACATGACTACTGAAGCTAAGGTCTGACTCTAGAGACACAACAAGATTCCTGACTTGATTTTTAGTTGTTTGACCTCTAGAGTGGAGGTATGCATTCACCTTGAGAACTTCATCTTTGTTTCCAAACGCAATGACTTCAGTTTTGTCTTTGTTTAACTGAAGAAAGTTTTGGCACATCCAACTGTTTACTTCATCAATGCATTGGAACAGGGAGTCAATGGGGCTGTAATCGTTAGGCGATAGGGCTAAGTAGATCTGTGTGTCGTCTGTGTAACGGTCACCAGCTGGAGTGCCCTTGAGAGCCACCTGAGGGCACTCCACATCAAGACTATTATCATTCACTCACAGACTACATCTCCCATCACTCTCTGCATAGACTCATCATCACTTGTCACTGATCACATTCACCTGTACCTCATTCACTGATTGCATTTCACCTGTGTCTCATCCTGTTAGTCTATTTATACCTTGTTCATTCATTCACTCACCGCGAAGTCTTGTTTTAGTGTCACACTGCATTTCTGAGCATTCTCCCGGTTTTCTTGTCTTTTGGTTTTTGGATCTCTTGCCCTGTTCCCTGGTTTACTCTCTTGCCTCTGGTCCCCGGATTACTCTCTTGCCTCTGGTCCCTGCCTGTTTTGTTTGTTTGTTTGTATGGACTGCCTTCCTGTGTTTGACCCTGCCTGTTCTCTGGATTTCCCCTTAATAAAGCTGCGTTTGGATTCTCCACCTTCGTGTCTCGGAGCAGTTCATGACAGTCTGCATAGCTGTGGTAAGCAATTTGGTTCTTTCTCATTATTTGGCTCATTGGAAGCATGTACAGGTTGAATAGGAGTGGCGCAAGAATTGAGCCTTGAGGAACTCCGCATGTCATGGATGTCCACTCAGACTTATGGTCTCCTATACTCACATAATAACCTCTCGCTTCTAAGTATGACCTGAACCATTTTAGGACTATCCCAGAAAGACCCACCCAGTTTTCCAGCCTGTCAAGAAGTATGTTGTGATCAACAGTGTCAAATGCAGCACTGAGGTCGAGTAGTACCAACACTGATAATTTGCCTGTATCAGTATTTAAGCGAATATCGTTAATCATCTTTATGAGCGCTGTCTCTGTGCTGTGATCGGAAACCAGATTGAAAATTGTCAAAGTATCCATTCGAGCTTAAGAATTTGTTCAGCTGATTGAAAACAACTTTTTCAATGATCTTGCCAATGAAAGGAAGATTTGAGATCGGTCTATAATTGCTTAATATAGTCTTATCAAGATTACTCTTTTTCAGGAGGGGTTTGACAACTGCAGTTTTCAGGGAGTTTGGAAAACTTCCAGAGAGAAGTGAGGCATTTACCACTTCTAGGAGATCTGCTTCTAAGCTGTTTAACACACTTTTGAAGAAAGATGTGGGAAGAGCGTCAAGGGCGCAGGTTGATGTTTTAAGGTGCTGTACGGTTTCTTCCAAAATTTTGCCATCAATTTCTTTGAAATCAGACATAGTAACTACTTTCTCAGGTTGTGGTCTGATCTGTCTGACCCCAGTGCAACTCAAGGATGTGCGGATCACCTTTCTGATATTATTGATTTTCTCAGAGAAGAAAGAAGCGAACTCACTGCACTTGCTGTCTGAGAGCATTTCACTGGGAATCTGGCTCGGGGGGTTTGTCAGTCTCTCTACAGTAGCAAAAAGAGTGCGTGTGTTGTTTAAGTTGCTGTTAATAATATTTGAGAAGAAAGTCTGTCTAGCTTTGCCTAGTTCCATATTGAAAGCATGGATGGTGTCTTTGTAGATGTTATAATGGACTACAAGTTTTGTCTTCTGCCACATGCGCTCTGCTTTTCTGCATTGTCTTTTCATATTTTGCACTGCTGTTGAGTTTCTCCAGGGTGCTTTTTGTCTACCACTCTTCCTGACCTTCACAGGAGCAATATCATCAATTACACTTTTAACTTTTGAGTTAAAAGAATCAAGGAGAAAATCAACAGAGTCAGCAGATATGCTTGGTGTTGAAGATATAGCCTTCATAAATAGTACACTAGTGTTCTCATTTAAGCATCTCTTTTTGACAGACACAGATCTAGCTTCAATGGCAGGAGAGATCAATATATCAAAGAAAATACAGAAATGATCAGACAGTGCTACATCCTTAATAACAATCGATGAAATGTTTAGACCCTTACTGATAGGTAAATCTAGAGTGTGTCCACGATTGTGTGTCGGTCCATGTACATGCGGAGTCAGATCAAAAGTTTTTAAAACAGTTTTGATTTCTTTTGCCATATTGTTTTCTGCATTGTCTATGTGGATGTTGAAATCTCCGGCAATAGCAAAACAGTCAAACTCTGAGGAAATGGTTGATAAATGGGTACCTACATTTTTAATGTTTAAGTTTACATTTAACCCTCTGGGGACCAAGGTGTTTTGGGGCCCTTGGGATGTTTTGAAATGCCCTGACATTTGTGCTTTTTTCAGTTATTTATAAACATGTTAATGGCAAAGGTGTAAATTCACTCTATATAGCACAAATGGGGCTACTATAATATGTGAGCAACATGCATGTACATGTTTGTATTTTTAAGAGAATGTTTATGCGTGGTTATTGAAAAAAATAAAAATGAAAGTTGCTGAAATGAGACCACAAAACGCTTACTAAATATGTGTTCCGAAGACTTTTGACTAATGGATATTGTCGCTTCGAGTTCTGGCTTCAAAATGATGTGAAAAACATCCTGCCTAATCGTTCACATAAAACAATACATTGATTTAAACTTTGTAAGACAGTTTTTTTTTCAGAAGAGGTTTATGCAGAAGTGGTAATGGCCCATCAATATTAATGAGATTCAGACCCGGGGTGTGACAGACACTCCCCCAATGGCCCATCATGAGGCAAGCCTAAGAGATTCAAAGGTTTTGTTTTTCAATCTGTTTTATTGTAATTCCTCTGTGGAGGAACTAAATGTTCAACTGAAGACACAAGTGAACATTGCATGCCTGGCATTTCCCACAAGGTGTGTCTTGCCTTTTACCAAGCTGTCCTTTTACAGAGCTTTTTGCGCATTTACAGTCACCTGACTTAGAAGACGCGGTGTGTTTGGGGTCCGTGTACGCAAATAATAATTATCATCATTATTATAACATTTATTAGGCTACATATGTAGAGACTCTTTTATCCAAAAAATGAACAAAGCAATTCGTCAAATGTCATTCATAATACGGGTTAGACAATAATAATACAGGGCTAAGATTATCACAAATAAACACAAGATTTTGACGCATATCCAATGGTTTGTGGTGTGGAGCGCGCACTACTTGGCACGGAGCCGCGGACGTGAACACTTGCATTTTCCTATCAACAGTGGAAATAACTTAAAATACTCTTATCATTTCTGGTCATACAGAAAATAATAATACATTATTCGCAACTACTTTTATTTTTGTAAATTCACAATAACAAGAAAACGTTGTGCTTTTGTAAAATAAAATAAAACAATCAGGCGCGCTTTCATGATCTCCGTGAACTGGAGCGCGAGAACTGAAACTAAATATATAATTAAATAAATAAGAAACTAAATAAAGCTTAAATGTCCACTTTAAAACGAACAAATTCGAATCGAAAGCTAATACATTCTGATTATGTAATGCGTATGAAAGGTGCATTTCTCTCTAAAAGCGCATCTGCTTAACAGCGGAGATAGAGATGTTTTTAGCCGACTTAGAAAACAATAGTTTATTAATAATATGAATGGCTCTTCTCATTCAGCACTGCGGGAAAAATATCAATTCCAGGTTCTAATTTGGCCTTAGAAAACCAGTGAAATCGACATGTTTTCCATATTAATTTTTGAAAATATCTGTAATCATAGTGGGTAAATATGTACTTACTCTTTCTGAATCTGTTGCTAAGCGCACTCCGAGTTGCAGGCGGAGGTAGTGATGAAGCTACATTCCTTTTAAAAAGGTTGAAGATTATTATCGTGCCATCTTCCCAACGCGCAGGTGACTGAATGATGAAACTTAAAGAATTTGCTTGGGGGTGTTTACCTGTTTTGCATAGATGGCTTAACACATTATCTTGTGAATAGCGCGCTCCGTGAGTAGGCGTGAACGAATTAAAGTCAATGAGCTTGTAATGCGCTCGACTGGAATCGCTCTCTTTTTATACAGATTACAGAAACTGAGAATATTTGTTTTTTATATAAATTACTTTATTTGAAAGATGCGATCTCAAGCTTTATGCCCGTGGGTATGTTTGCCTGTTTGACTGCAGTTTCGCGGAGTTACAGATCATTTTCTAACGCGTTTCAAATTGGAGTTCATTGACAGAGAGAGTGCAGAACTCGCATCATGTTAATTTTTTTTTATTTGGCAAAAAGAAAAACACTTTATTTTTATTGTGAGTATACAGAAAAAAAATAGAAACTGAACAGGATCGATTGATGTATAACACGAAAATGAAAGATCAAAATTAACAGAGCATTTTGAGTTTATTTTGCATTGCTAAAAAAAAACACGAGCAAAACGCGCCGGCGCGTTTTTGGTCCCCAGAGGGTTAAAATGTTCAATGCCTTATCTGCGCTGATGTGACCGAGCCCGACCCGAACCCGAGCATAATTTCTAAATATCTGTCCGAATACCTGTCGGGCTCGGGTTGGGTATCCATCCTCTAATGTGCTCCATGGACAAGACCAACTATGTCTACCTTACATTCTTAAAATCAATTCTGTCTGAAGTTCAAGTTGCAGTGATGTCATTTGAGGGAGAACATACAGATCCTGTCAAGCTTTTGGACAATCTGGTACACCTCATATCATCAATTTGTAGCAGAGTAGTCAACCCTTTGGCAAAAATTAATGTCCTGAAGGATGCCATTGATGGACATCCCAGTCCAGCACCATATCTTGGGTACCTTTTCGAAAGCACAATGTACAAACTCAGCCTTGCGCCAGAGGACGAAAAAGTAATTCGGAGACGATGCATCAACTATGTTGTTGCTCTAAGCAAGGAGCTGCAAGGAAGACTCCCAGACAATCTCAAAACCTTACGAAACATGGCTCTTTTCAGTGTTAAGGAAACACTAAAACACAATAAAGGCACCAATGAAATTATTAAAGTAGCTGAGCTACTGGGGTACCAGCCCCAGTCAATTGACAAAATTGTTTCCCAATCGAGAAATATCCATTTATTGAGGTGGGAATCAACTGAAATACCACTAAGTTTTGGAGGTGAAATGTGTAACTACACAGACGCTTCAGGGTTAAAACCATTCGAAGAACTGTGCAAAGCTGCACTGGCTGCCCTCTCCTTGCCACACTCAAATGCAGAGATTGAATGGCTGTTCAGCCAAATGAGTGTGGTCAAGTCAAAGTTAAGAAATACTGTTACTGCACACTCTCAACTCCATACTCCTTGTGCGGTATGGACTGAAGCTGGCTGGTGATACTTGTTACCAGCATAAACTACCCCGTGAAGTTCTGCAAAAGTTTGACACCGCAGCAGCATACAGCTTTAAAGCCATGCCATCCTTTTCTGCTGATCTGATACCAGCTCTTTGGACAGTGTAGATGAAAATTATTTGCTTGTAAATCTATGATTTATCAAGGAATGGATTTTCCAGAACTGGGGGAATCAAGGCGGATGGTGGCAGTGTACACTGCACTGTGAATGAGAAAAGTAATGGAGGAAACCACTGAACAGCTAACCAGCCCAGCAGCACACAATTCTATGGAGAGAGTTGGAAAGAGGTGCCTAGCAATAGACAAACACATTTAAGTTAAGATGCTAGCTGCAATCGTTCAATATAGCCTAATTGTTCATTTACTGATACACCTTGTTAAATTGTTGATCATTTAGGTAGCATTTTAACTACCACAGTGCTTTAATTGTTCAATTCATGTGTAGTTGCACTGGTTAATAAGAAAATAGCCTACATAAAATGTAATCATTCAAAAGTGTTTAACTGTTCAATATCAATGTAGTATTTAAAAATAAAAAAATCGGATCATGGTCGGTACCGACTATTTAAAAGATGTAGTCAGTGAATTGCAAGAGTCAAGCAATGGATTTGTAATAAATGGAAAGCAATTTTTCCTAAAAAAAAAAATCACATCTATCTTCTGTGATGCTCCAGCTAGAGCTTTCATAAAGGGAATTAAATCACATACCGGTTATTCAGGTTGTGATAAGTGTCTGGCGTGTAGCCACAGAATAACCTTTCCTGAGGTCAACTGCCCATGTAGGACTGATTAGTCTACCCTCAACATGCCGGATGAAGAACATCATCTTGAAGCTTCACCTTTTAAAGATGCAGGAATTGGCATGGTATCATGCTTTTCACATGATTACATGCACCTTGTATGTCTTGGTGTCATGCGAAAACTGCTGGATTTATGGCTAGCTTCCGGGCCTTTATGCTGTCGTTTGTTTGCGCGCTAAAGTGTTTCAATCTCAGATGTTCTCATTAGCTTGAGACCTTAGAATTCCTGTGGACTTTGCCAGGAAACCTAGGCAAATCTCAGAGACTGAGGTGGAAAGCAACAGAATTGCGACAGTTTCTGTTATACACATGTCCAGTGGTTCTTCACAATGTGCTGTCAGAACGAGTGTACTACAATTTTATGTTGTTATCTGTGGCTTTTTTCATTCTCTCCAGTCCAACTCTGTGTATAAGTCTTAATGACTTTGTTCACAGCTTGCTAATGTCATTTGTAAAGCATTTTAGTCTTAATGACTTTGTTCACAGCTTGCTAGTGTCATTTGTAAAGCATTTTAGTGAGTTGTACGGTCCTGAATATGTTAGCTATAATGTACATGGGCTAACCCATTTTTCTGAGGATGTCAAAAAACATGGAAGACTTGACTTAATATCTGGGTTGCCATTAGAAAATGTATTGGGACAAATAAAGAAAATGATAAGAACTCCTCACCATCCCCTATTACAGATTATACGGCGACTCTCAGAAACGGATTGTTCTGTGGTAAATGCTAATATGGGAATGTTCTTAAAAAAAACAACATGAAAATGGTCCAATCCCACCAGGTTTTAATGAAGCTTGCCAGTTTCAGGAGGTTGATATAGGTAGCACTAGAGTTAATGTGTCAAGTATTGGAGATAGCAGTGTTAAAGTCGGAGGCTACCTTGAACTAATAATGAATATTCTTCAGTGTCAGGATAATGTGTATGTGATCTACACAGAATATTAACACGTGGAACCTTTCTTACACTATCCCATAAACTCTGTTCAGATCGGGTCTATTCAGTAGATAATATCACACCTAGCCTGAAATACATTGAGCTGAATGAAAATGTAATAAAGTATGTAAGGTTACCACATCAAGGCCGATTTGTTGCAGTGCCTTTACTGCACATGGAGTGATGATGTAACTGAGAATAACCAGCCCGATGAAAGTGCGTATCTATGGCCAGAATTGTATTTATATGCAGAAATTAGGTTTTACGTTCGTATCCTATGCAGTTTTCACATGCACAATAAGCACTTTATGGCGTGTAATATGCACATAACCCACATCACTAATCTTATAAAAGAAGTTTACACTTTATATCATATGCATGTAAAAAATAAATTTCTGCGTACAAATTGCACGATAAAAACAATTTGTGCTATAGATGCGCACTTTCATGTCCACAATGGATTTTCACATGGACTTTTTTTATGTCCACAAATTCAAATTCTGTCATCTTTTACTTACCTTCATGTCACTACAAGCCTTTACACAAAGATGAAATTTCTGTCATTAATTAATCACCCTCATGTCGTTCCAAACCCGTAAGACCTTCGTTCATCTTCGGAACACAAATTAATATATTTTTTATAAAATGTGATAGCTCAGTGGGGGCTCCATTGACAGCTATTTAATTAACACTTTTGAAAGCCCAGAAAGGTAGTAAAGACATTATTATAATAGTCCATGTGACTCCAGTGGCTCAACCTTAATGTTATAGTGACGAGAATACTTTTTGTGTGCCAACAAACAAAATTTCCTACCTTTTTTTTGTTTGTTAATTAAATAGTTGTCAATGGAGCCCCCCTGAGCAATCACATTTCATTTAAAAAAATCTTAATTTGTGTTCCAAAGATGAACGAAGGTCTTAGGCGTTTGGAACGACATGAGGGTCATTTTTGGGTGAACTATCCCTTTAAGATAAAAAAATGTATGCTATAAAAATGTAGTCACCCACATTGGAATCAAAGATGTACAGCAGATGAGTTGCTTTCTTCAATAAAACACAAAGATAGATATGCAAAAGGACCTCTGAACTTGTAAATGTAAAGAGTGCATGTGCACAGATACTTTGAGTGTGAGCTGCAGGGATATATTTTATGATGTCTTTGTTCTTTTTTTATTATTAAAGTGATGGTTGCTATTAAACATTGTATGGACACAAACTGCTGAAAACATTCTTCAAATAGGCTTTGAAGAAATGCCTATTTGCCAGTATTTTATGCCAGTATTTTAATTTGTGTGTGGACTCTTGTTATCAGTGTTATCAGTTCATATGGCACATGACGATAATTGATAAGAAGCATATGTTTCCCTTAGATTAATAACCTAGGGCTGGTTGGAGGGTTCGACATAAAGGACACTGTGTGGCGAATAATGCGGCAAACAATTTCCAATGATTTAGCCAAAAACATAAACTGGAAAGGGGTAAATGGAAAAATATCCCTGGCGGCACTGCATCTAAAGGATGTTGTTAATGGTAAGGACATCAGGCATTTACAAATGGCTTAAAGTTGAAGTATAGCTACATATAGCAGTGAGGTTGCGAAATGCAACCAACAGAAGTTACGGTGGCCGTCAGGAAAAGATGACGTTGTCTGAGACAGCAGAGAGTTAGCCAGTTCAGAGCAGCCCCGGATGTCCTGCTGATTCACTGAATGACTTGGGATGCAGGAAGAGCATCGATCTCGTCGCAGCTATGAAGCAAAATTGACAAGTCCCTTAAATGGGTGAACAGTGTCATGGCTACCTTTGTCTTGGGAATGCAGGGGGGTATCGTGCATCACCCTCAAATTGGATTTAACAAGCCTCAACTGTTTCTTAGGGACGAAGTTCATTTATCCACTATGGGTAATGATATTTTTTAAAATAATTTAGCTGAAGGCTTGAGAGTCTTAATCCAGTAGGGGTGATGCTGGATTAAACCTCTCAACATGTTTTAAACATGAAACAGTTGAAGATTGTTAAATTATTTTGGGGTTGTGTATGTGCCTTAGGTCTTTAGTTTAATACATTATCACATTGGTACACATAACACTGTTCAATAGTCACTGCTCTTTCTCCCCTCACCATTTCTCCCCTCCGTGCCATTTATGTATCACCCGAGCCATCCCCCCGTGGCCTATCTTTTCTTCCCCACGACTAATGTAGCTAGAGAGGGGATAGGGATTTTTTTTTTTTATTACTTTTTTAAAAATAGTTTTTATTTGTTTTCAATAAATATTTATTAACCAAATTATTGAATATTTATCAAAACAAACAGTAGACACTTCAAGTAGACATACTTTGACAGAAATGTCATGTGGTTTTATTACTTATGGTTTAGAACTTCGTAATGATACATATTCAAAGTCAGTGACCTACACAGTGAATATTGATAAGGGAGGTGTCAAGACACCATTAGATTAGATGTATCTTTATTGTCAATGTGTAGAGTACAAGTACAAAGACAATTCGTTGATGGCTACCTTGTTGCCCCTGTCAAAGCAGCCCCATGGACGTTGTTCAGCTCATCAGGAGGTGACGGTGGGCTTCCTCTGAACCTAGGCTACTTTTGGATTAGAATCGTTTGAGTGGCCTATCTGCAGTTCTTAATCATTTTAGTTAGTTAAGCTTAGCTTATTTTTAACATGTTTAATATATACACACACACACACACACACACATATATGAATAATAAAATCAAAAATAACAGAAAAATAAGTACATGTACATCTCAGCACAATCTTCCAAATTTATTAAAAGTGATTCAAATAGGCACATATATGCACATGTGGCGTGTAACACGAGGGCAGTGTACGGGGGTTTCTTAAAGAATTATAATTAATAAGATTGTATCATTCACAGTCCGACTACGCCACTCTGGGAATTTCACCCAAAGAATTAGAATAAGCCCAACAAAAGGCATACACAGGTTCGTATCAAAATCAAAGGAACCAAAACACTATAATTAATAAATTGAAGTAAACAGTTGGGCAAAAATAACCCAGATGTCAATGGCAGCAAAACATATAGAAATCAATAAAGGAAAAACACAACTTCAAGCAAAATGGTTAAACAAACAAGTCCAACAATTTGGAACGAGTTAAAGAAATGAACTATTATTTCAGAAAATAATAGGAAAATAGAGAGTTCAACTTTAGGAAGCAAAATCAAATACAAATGAAAAAAAAAAAAAATAGAAAGAATCAAAATATATTAGAATGAGAGAGGAACAAAGATGGCAGTTCAGATTTTAGCACCAATCTCTGTAGTTAATCTCAACTCAAAGAAAAATGAAAACTACCTAGAGTCAAAGAGAAACTAAAAGAAATCAACTAAAGACCCAACTTGCAGTTGGATCAGTTGACAGTAACAGTTGCAGCCGAATTGAAACAGGACAGCACTGCGGCCGTAAATGAACACGAAGTACCCCGTCTGGAATGAGTTATAGCCCTTTATGGACCTATAAACAGGGCCCTATAAACAACATAAGATTGTTACTCTGCTAGATAAATTCTCCAAATTAATACACACGTAAAACTAATACATACCGATCGTCGAGGAAACTGAAACGTAGCTTTCTCTAGAAGGGAACTCAGGTTCTCACAACTGAGAAAGGGTATAGATTAGGACATATTCTTAAATACGACTAGCACTTCAAAGACACGCATTTCTGCAACAGCGCACGATTAGCAAACTCTCCCTACCTTCTCCAGCATCCAGATCCCGTACGCGCATCCAGTACACGCAAACAATAACAATCCTAACGAGCTTGTGCAGCGGGGGACAGAAGCACACTCTTCAAAGCAAAGCGGTGTCTCTAAGGTACATTAAAAGAACGTATTTCACATAACTGAATACAATTCAGGAGCTAAAAACAACTAGCAGCGCATTCCCCTTACCGGCTCGGGTGCTCGCATCCGGTTTCCAGGAAGCAGTGGCGGAAGCGCGTTAATGACGCAGTGATTCAAAACATGACGCCTGACGAGCGGTAACTGCGCTGCTGTTTTAAAGCCCAGGAGCACCGATGATAGGATAGAATGGCCATCAATATCAATGATTAAAACAAAACAGAAACGCCCTTCCTGCCACATCTACCCCATCATTCTGCATCGGCGCCCCGACGATGGACTAATGTCAATTACCAAGACACCCCTCCAATTTACTAACTCCAAGGTCTAAACAAGGCTGAAATGCTATGGGTTACGATCCCAACAGCACCGGTTACTCGGTTCCTTACCTCTCCCACAGCCCGGGGGAGACGATGCAAATTCGAATGCTGACCTGCTCCGGCTCGACCCGAGCGCCGAGGGGAGACCCCCCTCTCATTATGGGAACTGGGAGGAGTTTCACTTTCTCCCACTATAGGTTCTACCCCCAGTTCCTCTGACTCCCTCAAAGCCACACCACCAATAGGCCATCGCTCTTCCTGTACCTCAAGCTGTGCTGGGCACCCAACACCCCACGGTCCCATACCCTGAACAATCTGAGGAGTCTCTGGCACCAACAACATCAAATCGTCATCATACTCTTGAGGGTCATCTTGGGCTTCCACAACACCTGTAGGCTGATTGACAGGCGTAACGTCCTTCCGGACACAAGCCTTCAACAGAGAACGAAGCACTCGGCGTACCTTGCCCAAATCTGAAACTGGCGCAATGGCATACACAGCACCTCCCTCCTCAGGGGACCGGATCACCTGATATGTCACCGAACTCCACAAGTCCTGGATCTTGTGGCGACCCCGCACTGCATGATCTCGTAGGTAGACTAACTGACCCTCTGACAAAGGTAGATCGCGAACATGTTGGTCGTGCTGCCTCTTGCGACGGTCCGCCGTAGCTTTCAGGCGCTCACGTGCTCCCTCAAAGGCAACTTGCAACCGCCTACAATATCATATTGATTTCAAATCGAATCATATCGTGAAATTTGATTTGAAATCGAATCATATCGTGAAATTTGTGTCAAAGCCTAGCCCTACTGTTACGATCCTCTGTATATGTTTTTGTGTAGGTTGTGTTTTTTTTAGGGGTGTAACGATATATCGTGGTACGATCTATCGCGATGCAAAAATGTTACGATATGTATCGTAGAGTTATGGCGATATTTTTTTTTATTTTTTTTTTTATTTTTTTTTAGATACGACGCCCGTTTTATCCTATTGGTTGAGCTACCGCAACCGCGTCACGCTTGCATGCACTGCATTCACGCTCAAATGAATCGCTTGAACTGAGCAGTAGCAGGGCAAAATGAGTTCGACTGAAATTGAAATAGAGGATGCTCCGTCCACTTACAAGTCCGACGTCTGGCAGCATTTTGGTTTTCCAGTTACTCGACAGGAGGACGGTAAAAAAACAGACAAAACACGAACTGTGTGTAAATACTGTAAACAAACCCTGTTATACACGACGTCGAACACTACAAATATGATGTGTCATTTACAACGGCACCACAAAGACAAACTCCTGCAACCGGGTGCGAAAAAGAGAGTGATAGAAGGTCAATCATCTATACAACGCAGTTTTGCTTCAACGTGGTCTCAGTCAAGTGCAAAAGCTCAAGAAATAACCAGGTGCATCGGAGTTTTTATCGCAAAAGACATGAGGCCATTCTCTGTTGTCGACAATGTTGGATTTTGCGAATTGGTGAAGGTACTAGAGCCCAGGTACCATATTCCGTCACGCCCGCACTTCAGTCAGCAGGTAATTCCAGCCCTGTACAACGAAGTTAAAGCAAATGTGACAGATGGTTTGAAAAAGGCTGAGAGTGTGGCGATAACAACTGACGGGTGGACTTCGAGGGCTGTTCAGAGTTACATCACAGTCACAGCGCATGTTATTACCACAGAGTGGGAAATGAAAAGTTTTGTGCTTCAGACTCGCCCGCTTTTCGAGTCGCACACTGGTACAAACATAGCCGATGTTTTAAAAGCGACCATACAAGAGTGGGAGCTTGAAAGATCTGCTCATAGCATTGCTGTCGTTACAGACAACGCACGCAACATGATTGTGGCAGTGAGAGAAGCAGGGTTGTCACCTCATATTAAGTGTTTTGCGCACACATTGAATCTTGCTTCGCAAGCAGGATTGCATGTTCCCCGCGTCAGTCGCTTGCTTGGTCGCGTGAGGAAAGTCGTGGCTTTCTTTCACCGCAGTACCACAGCAACAGCTGTGCTCGCGGCAAAGCAAAAGATGCTTGAGATCGCATCACACAAGCTTATCATGGATGTTGTTACACGATGGAACAGCTCAATGGATATGCTGGAACGCTATCTTGAGCAACAAGCTGCTATAACGGCAGCCCTCTTGAGCACAGAGGTGCGCAAAAATGCACGTGAACTCGATACTATGGATAGCGCTGACATCAGTGACGCCGAAGAAATCGTAAACCTTCTTAAACCGCTAAAAAAAGCCACCACTGTCCTGTCTGATGAAAAGAGCCCCACGCTGTCACTCATTGTGCCCTTGAAAGCCATGATCGAACAGAGCATGACACCGGACGAGAAAGACTCCACAACTATTGCTAACATGAAGACGGCCATCCTGCAAAACCTCTCAAGCAGATTCACAGAGGAACAGGATTATCTGCTAGAGGGTACTGCCTTGGACCCCAGATTTCGGTCATTGCCCCACTTACTCCCTGAACAACGTGAAGAGGTTTTCCACCGGTTGAAGAATAAATCAAACCAGTTACAGCAGGTATGTCTGCATTACAAATTGTCTGATAATCTGTGTATTTGTGTGTTTGTCACTCCAATTGCATGTTTGTGTAACCTACTTTGTGCATTATATGTGTGTAACTGAAACTATACTTAGTATACCTTAATTATTTATTTTATTATATTTTAAGGCTGTCACTTTGAAGTAGAGGTCTTCACGGGTCCAAAAATTCTTACCCGAACCGGAAGGGACCCGTAATTTGCTACACCGAACCGACCCGGACCCGACTATTATTTCAAAAGCTGGACCCGGACCCGTGCAGACCCGATAAATTTTTTGTAAGCTGGACCCGAAACTGCCGGGAAGACACAGACCCGACTGGACCCGATTGTCACATTTTCCACCTTAAACTGCTATTACAAGTCAATAAACCTGTTGCGAAAAATTACAACTTTTTGTCTTACCTAATTTAAGGAGCCGTAGCAGCGTAGTAACGTTAGTCTCTCCATCCTTTCCTTGTAACGTTAACGTTACGTTACCTGACTGGCTGTGATGCATTACAATCCTTCGGCTCCGACAAGAAAGTTATCCATGTTATTCCTCTCGTTATTCCACCAAGTCCAAGCTTAATCCTTGTTATTTCAGCTTCAAAAGTCCACATGATGTCACGGACTCACGGTGACGGATGACAAATTAAACGAGTTAGCTGCTAACTCGCACAATAACTTTTGGCTGTTTGCCTTTTTGAACTATAATAACGATTGCTCGTTCAGTGCCATGGCCGCTGCGCTGACGTTATTTATCATCTCCGTGCTCTCTGCTCTGCATCATCGAGTCTGAATCTGACCACTAAAACTTTAAGATTGAACAAAACGATTAATTGACATTGTAAAATCTAAAGCGCGGTTTGGCTATCCCTCACTGAAGCTCTGCCTCTGGTAACTGGTTGCCATAGAAACATGACACGCGCTTGACTGCAAATGCGCGCTAGCTGGATGGATCAACCTAAAATATGCTTTTTAACGCAATTTATTTTGAGTGTCAAAGTAAACATTCATGTGACAGTTCACCTCAGATTATGTTACTGATTTAAAATATATTAAATATTAGTGTGACAAGACGCATTTTTGAGATTTGATGACTCGCACGGGTATTACACACAATGTTAAACAGACCCGGGACCCGAAGTAATAGATTCGACCCGACCCGGACCCGGCTGATCATTTAAAATATAGACCCGAACCCGTACGGGTCCCGGGTCGGGTCCCGGGTCAACGGGTCAACGGGTTCACCTGAAGACCTCTACTTTGAAGCAAACGAAGGAGGCAGGTGCCAGTGATGGAGATCCCGCTGATGCTGCAGATCAGAGAGATACAGCACACAGAGTTGAGCCAGAACAGCCACCTAGCAAAAAGACAGCACTGGAAGAGCTCTTTGGGGGAACTTTTTCTGAACCACCAGTCACCCAGTCCCAAAGTAGGATAGAAGTAGAGATTGACTTGTACAAAAAGGACACTTCTATTCCCCTCACTAGCTGCCCACTGAAATGGTGGAAAGAAAATGCTCATATGTACCCACTTCTTTCACCTCTTGCAAAAGCTTACCTCACAGTTCCAGCAACTTCTGTTCCCAGTGAACGTGTTTTTTCTACAGCAGGGGATATTGTAAATGCACAAAGATCCCAGCTACTGCCAGAAAATGTAGATATGCTGGTTTTCTTGCAAAAAAACCTGTAAGTAACCTAAACAAACCGCAAAGCTGTTTATGTTGAAATTACTTGAACAGGACACTACTTGATGCTGTTTTTTTTTTTTTTTTTTTTTTTTTTAAACTGCTTAAAGAAGTTCTCTCTTGGGCTATGCTAATTTCATGAATGATACAATTCAGTTTTATTGGTCAGTGAGTGACACACCTAGTCAATTGTTAATTTTACATACAAAAGGACGGTTAAACTAAATCTTCATTTATATTGAAGTATTGTTCATTCTTTAAGTTGTATGTATAACAGGACAGTTGTTGAACACTGTTAATGTTAAATAAATCTGTTATTTGATTTTCAGTTTCATTTTTTTATTTTGTTCAAAATATCGTGATACATATCGTATCGTGAACCCAGTATCGTGATACATATCGAATCGTGAGCTGAGTGTATCGTTACACCCCTAGTTTTTTTGTATGTGTGTGCAGGGATTGGCTGCTGTTGGAGGAGTCTGATTGGTGGATCCATTGATGACACTATAAAAGGGCTGTGCTAAACGAAGACTGGGAGCTCATTCTGGCGTTGGCCTGATGGCGTGAAGAGCTCCGGATTCCTCCTTCCGTCGGCAGATCCCAAAACTCTTCAGTTGATTATGTTTGCTTGTTTGTAATGATTTAATTCGTTTCTTCTGGCTTATGGTTTAGGAGCATAGGGGTGTCCTGCCATTTATGTTGACATTGTTTGCGATTTGTTTATTTTTAGGGAGTTAGGGAAGTTCTTTGTAATTTTATTTATTCCTTGATCAGGTAATTTATCTTTGTTTATTTGTAAGTCTATTTTGTTTGTTATTTTGGCCTTGGGGCACCCTGAAGCCATTGCTCCTTAATTTAATAATCTTTTCACTATAAATAAATTATACTTTTGTATAATTTGAAACTTTGTCTTTGGTGATCTGTCGGCTGGCGCTGGTTTCCTAACTTTTATTACCAACTAAAGTTCACGTCAGGCCCGTCCTCAAAACGGGCCGTAACACCTACAGAATAATAGCTTACAGCTGTGTTTAGATAGAGTCCACCCTACCCTACCACAAGTTCAAGAGAGGCCACAGAGGGGATTCTCCGCCCATAATATCAATCCTGATAACATGTCATATTTATGATGCCAAACAGAAAGTATTTTTAATTAATAACACGGTTTACATCTATGTCAGTAATTTTGTGTCAATATTTGCATGTAATCTGTATTTCAGCTACCAGATTTGCCGGATAAGTCATCGTCAGGTTCCACTGACCTCTTGGAGGGTTTTGAAAGTCGATCTGCACTGATGGTCCACATTCACAAGTAGCATTGATTCTGGAGCAGAAACAGGATAACTCCCGATGCTGGATCTTTCCAGGCTTGTCTGCCACAATTTGCATTTTTAAAGTGCCCTTCACAAGTGGCAACTCATTTGGAACAGCTTAGTCATATCTGCTTAACTCAGTCTCATCAATCCAAAAGTATTTGATGCTGTGTCTTGAAAGACATTGAAGAGATATTTTGGGTCCTGGATATCTCCTCACTTTCGTACAAAGTCATCAGCACGTCTCTTGGCAGCACCAACCACTCCATCTGGTGCCCCTTTGCCATGACTTTTCTCTGAGAAGCTCCATGTCACTTTTTTGAACCCAAGAGAAAAGGAACTGTGCTCATCAGGTAAAAATTCTTGCAATTTTTCTGGCCCATCACTTCATTTACATTACACTTCAGTCAAAACCGATTAATAAACTAAACAACAGTTAGAAAACTAAATAAAGAAACAAATTGACAGCAAATGAATGACACAGGTCTAACATGGGCTACATAATAAGCCTCTACGAGGCGCGCACATACAGCCAAAGCCACCCCCACCCCCCCCCCAACAATGCACTCGTCTAATTGGGTCAATCTTCCACTTATTTAATTAAATAACTAATTTGAATGAGTTTTATTTTTAAATGTATGCATTTTCTAATTTTCTCTTCACAGATATAAGTAAAATAAAACAACTGTTTTACATTTTCATGAATGTTATAGTTATTTTTTTTCAGCAACAGGATTTTTAGTAACCTGGGTAACACCTGTTATTGACATGTCCTTTTTAATGTGTATCACTTTAAATCAATCAATTGTATAAAGCGCTATATAAATAAACGTGACATGACTGGAGTGCCGATACTTTCAAGTTCACTGTTCAACTCAACAGCCTTTGTGACTAACATTTCACAGCAAGACATTTAAATAACACCAAAAAACAGCTAGCAGCTAACATTCATACAACATTTCTATGTCAGATGCAGGCTATGGTAAGACTTACCTGCTTTCGATTTTCAAAGTGCCGTCTTGTGTGTAGATCCAGCCGCATGACTTGAGAGCGCCACTTCTCCCATGCTATCCACTTTGATTGATTTACAACAGGCTCTGCAGCTGGCTATGTGATGGCCCTTTGGATCTCTGGCAAGCCATTCTTTGTAATTTTCTTTTGGTGAGCCAAATATCCTGAAACTTGCATTTTCCAGGCATCACGTTTCAGCCTATTTTTGCAATGTCTGTGAGTGGGAAACGCTGAGGTACCAGCGCGCGTGAAAGTCATGGCAACGTACAAAAAACAAAGTACCTCACGTGGGAAACACTTAACGTAAACGTGCGTAACTAACGTAAATCAAGCAAGATTTTCTTGCCAAGAAGTGCTGGCGAAATAACACATTAGCGCAGCGTTTCCCGACCAGGGTGCCTTCTGGCGAGAGCAGGGGTGCCGTGTAAAAACTTGCATCAAACATTTAAAAATTACTAAAATGTGTAAAAAAATTAAATAAATACTTGTACCATCAACGGATCATCGGATTTCCATGTCAATATCTTTTGCACGTGTGGGTGTGGTCACATTAAAACTAATGAGCAAGGGTTAGAGAAACTGCATATCTTGTTGGTTTTATACAAATTACTTAAACAGAGAATATTTGTTTTAGTTTTGAATCAGATAATTTAAAACTACACACTTAAATGTTTATAAATATATAGAGCTCACAAATGTGTGACAAGTATTCGCTGAGTTTTGTTTGTTTAGAGACGAGCTCAAGAAAAAAAGTTAACGAGACGGAGAGACAGAAAGCACACCGTTTAATTTCTTTATTTTACAAAAGCACAACGTTTTGTTTTGATTGTGAGTGGACACTACAAAAAGTAGACATCTCACAGATAATTTTTTCATATTTATTAAGTCTGTATGACCATAAATGACGGAGTATTTTAAGTCTATTCAGCTGCTATGTGAAAAAAATTGCGCAAATCACGCCGGCGTGATTGCCGATCCCAGAGGGTTAAATGACGTTTAGCGAAAAATACATTATTTTTTAAGTTAATGTCACCATTTCTAAAGAAGCTTACGATTAGGCAATATACACAACAAGCTTACAATATATGTTAAAGTTTTCTTTTAATTGATAACATTAAACAGTTGGCCTATGTGTAAACAAAAAAATATAAAGAACAAAAGGATTTAAGCTCAAGGAGCGCGAACAGAAATAAACGCCTAATAAAGCAAAGTAGCAGACTGCGCCAGATATCGTAGCCTACAGAACGTACACATACATTCGAGTCAGCATATGATTATCATGTTTATTTTGTTACACGTTTATGTTGAGAAAAACAATAATATCCAGATGCAGGGGCGCCACCATCAATTTATGCTCGAGTGAGAAATGTGATTTCTCATTGTGTTGATGATATTATAACTCCAGATTATTTAATTAATTTGATCAAAAGTAATTCCATTTTGTAAGATCATTTAGTAACCTCATTTTCGACTAGTAATTCCAAACTTCGCGAGGCAGACAACGACATTATGATCAAATACAAACAACTTGTTAAACACGCGCCACAGTGCCATCCAGTGCATTTAATTATAACTGCAAGTTAGTGCTAGGGATTTATCAGGGATTCACTGCATTTACGACCCGTAAAGTATTTACGGCTTCATAAATTCGATAAAATTAGAATATTATTTCATTTTTCAAATAATAATTACAGATCGAATATTCGTGCACGTTCCCCCAATAATGGTAATTGTACTGTTTGTGAATACCTGAACTCACTGCTCAATTTCTATGGAAGCTTATGAGTAGTAATATTCAATTTGATATGTAATATGCAAAATGACAATTCAATATGTAAAATGGCAATGCATTTCTGTAATTACATTTACATTTTCCCATACATTTGTGCAACGTTTGGTGCAAAATGAAAATGAAAATGCAATTATATAATTTACATTTGCCATTTCATACACTAGGTTTAATATGTAAATTGAATACATATTTTAACGCTTTATAAGTTGCAAAATGAAAATGAAAATGTATTACAGAAATGATTAGATATGTGTAACATGTTCAAGCAACAACTGTTGCAAAATGATCATTCAAATGTTATTTTTCTCAATTGCATTTACACTCACAGTCAAGACACTTACGATTGCATTTTCATTCAATGTCCCGCAATGTATGTAGCAAAATTCAATGTGCACATTGAAAATGCATTCCGAGCAGATCACGTCTGTCTCCGCCCCCTCCCACCATGTCAATCACTGCGTGAAGGCGGGGCACGGGCACGGCAACAGGTAAACATAACGTGCTTTTTGAGATGTTGGAAACATGGCGGCGGCAGAGATAATACGGGCGTTAAATACACTAGCAGATGAAGTGGAGCGTGAACAGAGAAACGGTAGTATTTCCGAAGATTGTTACGCGTATGTAGGTGATAGAACAAATACGTTGTTGGAACGTCTGGGAGAATTGTCTGCCTTATCAGGTGCTGACACCCGTTTTACACTTTGTCGCTCTATTGCTTGGGCAGCTTCTCGGAGAAGCTGTGGAACTGACTTGTCCATGTTCCCTCACTTGAACCCTCTTGACCTATACCGCCGTAATACCCCGACCAGAGCCGTTGTTGATAAAAACCCCGCCTTCACGCAGTGATTGACATGGCGGGAGGGGGCGGAGACAGACGTGATCTGCTCGGAATGCATTTTCAATGTGCACATTGAATTTTGCTACATACATTGCGGGACATTGAATGAAAATGCAATCGTAAGTGTCTTGACTGTGAGTGTAAATGCAATTGAGAAAAATAACATTTGAATGATCATTTTGCAACAGTTGTTGCTTGAACATGTTACACATATCTAATCATTTCTGTAATACATTTTCATTTTGCAACTTATAAAGCGTTAAAATATGTATTCAATTTACATATTAAACCTAGTGTATGAAATGGCAAATGTAAATTATATAATTGCATTTTCATTTTGCACCAAACGTTGCACAAATGTATGGGAAAATGTAAATGTAATTACAGAAATGCATTGCCATTTTACATATTGAATTGTCATTTTGCATATTACATATCAAATTGAATATTGCTACTCATAAGCTTCCATAAATTTCAGCAGGAACACGTTTTGAAAATGCTGGGAGAAGAAAGCCATCCTACCTGTCTAGTAAAATATGTGAAGAAATTGTCATATTTGGTGTGCTGTCTGGGGGGAAGGCTCAGAGCTCAGAATTTTGCCCTAACCCAGAGTACTCGCTCAAAAAAGCAAACAAGCATGGGACAGCAGCCTCGAAACGGTTTTGATGTGCGAAAGGCTGGGCTGCAAGACTGATATTATGGCGTTCCCCCCTCTAAGTCCACATTTACACATAGCCGGGTATTTGGAGAAACAAATATTTTCCCCCCTCCGTTTTCAATAATACGCCGTCGTGCGCCATCATAACTATGCCAAACCTATGGGCGGCAGTGTAGGGAGAAGGATAAAGCCATGCAAGCCAATCAGAATCCTCAGAATCGACAAGAGAGAACCTAAAACCCCGTTTCTCCCAGTTGACACGACAACATATAACCGGCGTTTTCAGAAATCTCCACTTTGGCCGGAGTTTTTAGAAATAATCGTTTTCTGGGATAAAAACGGCGTTTTCGTGTAAATGACAGGCCAAAACGCAGAGAAATATCAGCGTTTTCCCATCGTGTAAACAGGGCCTAAAACTCACTTCCATGAGTTGTGATAAAACTTATGATGCAATATCAGATGCTTGCCAGATGGTTCCCCACTAGAGTAGGGCAAAATTCATAATTTAAGAATTGGCTTAAAGGAGTCTAATGTGTAAAATTAGTAAATTAGTTAAAAGGATAGTCCACTCAATAATGGACCATTCTAAACCTGTATGACTGACTTTCTTCAAAATACTTTTCTTTTAGATTCCACAGGAGAATGTTGGTAACCATTGTATGGAAGGGAATCAAAGTTGTTTGGTTACAAACACTCTTAAAAATATATTTTGAATTCTGCAGAATAATTTGTTGTTCCAACATTCACAGATGGTGCACAACTTTTTTTGATAATGAGTTGAGTTGAGTAGAAAAAGTAAGGCAAGCAATATAAACCATTTTCTGCCTTCTCCAAAACTTCAGGTGAGAACACAATCCATTTTACTACTAGGTGTGATTCAAACAGATTTGTTGCTGGAACCCACCTTCTGCACATGTAGTATATTAAAATTAACTGAAATATTTAAAGCATTAACTACATTCAAGTATTTAAAATAAATTGCTTTTATTTTAATTTGTTGACAGGCCTCCTTTTAATGTTACAGAAAATAATTACATGCTAAGAGAAAAATATGCAGGTCAAAAATAAAATTATTTACAATGATTTACATGTATGATGATAATGTACATTGTTTTATAACATATATCTTCCATAAGTAATCATTTAACAGTTCCATTTAAACATTCATGAAAAATATAATATATTAATTTATATATTTAATATATTCTTGTTATGCACACAGTGACAAGCCAAAGGCAAATTTTTCATAAATTGTTAGTAGTAAAGAAAAAAACTGCCTTGTTTCTCCCAAGGGTCCCCTTGACCAAAGTTTTTTTTTTTTCCACATTGAGGGCATATTTATGTATTCTCTTCAAAATGATTTTCTACATGACTCTGAAGGGTTACTTGACGAGTGAAACTCTTTTCACACAATGGGCACGAGTAAGGCTTCTCTCCAGTGTGAATTGTTATGTTACTCTCAGGGTTTTCTTTATTTGTGAAATTCTTCCCACTTTCATGCCATGTGAAGATTTCTTCTTCAGTGTGATTTCTCATATGCCACGTAAGGCTTCCTTTATGTGTGAAACTCTTTCCACACAGATGGCATGCGTATGACTTCTCTCCAGTGTGAATTCTCATGTGATCATTAAGGTGTCCTCTATGACTGAAACTCTTCCCACACTGATGGCATGCAAACGGCTTTTCTACAATGTGAATACTTCTGTGAATCTTTAATTCTCTTTCATTTGTAAAACTCTTTCCACACTGATGACATGTGAAAAGTTCTTCTTTGTGATTTCTCATGTGCCACTTGAGGCTTCTTTTATGACTGAACCTCTTTTCACACTGATGGCATGAGAACGGCTTCTCTCCAGTGTGAACTCTCAGGTGATCATTAAGGTGTCCTCTATTAATGAATCTCTTACCACATTGATGGCATGTGTAATGATTCTCTTTAGTGTGCATTCCAATGTGACACTTAATTTTTTCTTGATTTGTGAAACTTTTTTCACACAGAAGGCATGTTAAAGGGCTCTCTATGGTGTGAAATCTTAAGTGAACCTTAAGTTTTCTTGTATTTGGGAACATCTCCCCACACTGTTGGCATGTGAAAAGTTCTTTATATGTATGAATCCTCTTGTGAATATTCATGTGCCATGAGAGGCTTGCTTGGTGTGTGAAACTCTTTCCGCACTGATGGCACGTGAATGGCTTCTCTCCAGTGTGAATTCGTATGTGTTCATTAAGGTGTCCTCGATTAATAAATCTCTTTCCACACTGAGGGCATGAGAAAGGCTTCTCTCCAGTGTGAATTCTCATGTGAATATTAAAATGTCCTTTATGATTGAAACTCTTATTACATTGTTGGCATGAGAAATGCCTTCCTCCAGAGTGAGTTTTCATGTGATTCTGAAGAGTTAATTTACTAATGAAACTCATTCCACACTGATAACAAGAGAAAAGCTCGCCAGTGTGCATTTTTATGTGACACATAAGGTTTTCTTCATTTGTAAAACTCTTTCCACACTGAAGGCAAGTAAAAGCTCTCTCTTCAGAGTGAATTTTTAAGCAGTAGCGGCTGGTGAAAAATATCTTAGGTGGGGCTGTCATATTTAGCCGGTTTCAATAGTCTGGTAACCATGGGAGTATTAGGCCTACTTTCTGCCCTTGGTATGTGTATTGTGCTTTGATGTTTATTTTGTTCTATTCCTTAAGCCACTCCCAGTGGTTCTCAAACTTTTTAGAGTTGTACCCCAAGAGGCTTTAATATCCTTCTGCGTACCCCCACTCTTCAGTCACACCTTTTTCAGTAAGGGACTGTCAGGATTCAGGCACGGAGACAGATGTAAGTGAATCTCAAACACAGCTTTATTTACTGGTGACAAAAGTGCAAGGTGAGTATAGTGAATTTAGGTGCAGGTTCCGTGAAGATCTCTTGATGCAGGGGTGATAGCAGGTAAATCAGATAACTTCAGGAGATCGTTGGATCACAGACATCAGAGCTGGAGACAACAGAACAAGTCACAAGGATAAGAGGTTCTCAAGAGGATATACGTTACATCTGTGGAAGCAATGGTTCAGGACATCGGAATCAGGTCAGTTCCTGTTGGAGGCTTGACAAAGACTGAAATAGCAGTGAGTGTTTTATGTGTTGATTAATGAGGTGATTGATGATGAACAGGTGTGTGATTAATATTCTGGAGAGAGTGATTGCAGGTGCGCCAAAGAGGATTCTGGGGAATGTAGTGACAGACGGTGAACGTGACAGGGACAATATTTGCCCGCCTAAATCGATTTTTTTCAAGTGCATTTTTACCTTTACAAATACCTTTATAAAATAAATAATGCTTTGAATTAAAAAAAAAGTTAAATAGATAAATATGCAATGATGGTAAAAATGAAGTGATGCTTTTAAATATTAAATTAAAACATCGAGTCATTCATTCAGTAACGAAGCAAGTGGCTGTATTTATGAATTAATCATTGAATCATTGACTCTAAAAATTCGTTCACAATCATTGCTGTGCGCTGCAGTTCTGCTGTGGCTTTCATTGGAGCTATTAATTTATTGTAAAAATACTGAAAACTGTGTTGAAAATGAACATCACTTAATATTAATATTTCGTTTGTTGAACTGTTGTATAAAATCAATGTCACTTTTGCAATCGTGTGGACGAGACTGAAGCATTGTTAAACAAAAACAAACAAATTGCACAAACTTTCCATTTGCATTTGAAATTTAACTCAAAAAGTTTAGTTACTTTCTCAGACAGATCCCTCACTTCGGTAACTGTCCATGTTGGATCTGTCCCTGTTGTTTTATAAAGTAATCACGGAAAGCAAAACAAGGTATTAGCATGACGCATCCAACTAGCCAGGCCGATAGACCGCTGTCTGATCGAGATAGGCGCGCATGAGCGCTAGCGCGGGCGGGCGGGCACGCGCAGCTTGGGGCGCTAACAGAAGCGCCCATAGCTGACTAGGTTTGAGCTCGCTGATTGGCTACATTTTATGTCAAACATGTATATCTTAAATCAGCAATTGGCTAAGCTGCTCCACAGACCCGCCTCTCTGGGGCGATTTCTCCAGCGCCCCAGAGCTGATGAGACGTGCACGCAGGTGGAGGAGACGTGTTGAAAAAGCAGACATTTTTCATTTCTCTCATATTTTTCCCATATACTGGGTGTATTTAATATCTTAAACACACAAATACTGACAATTTGTATGTATGATTTATGTATGTATTTACTTATTTATTTAATGAGTGTGGCTCATAAACTGTGGTCTGGCTCATGGGGGGGCGGCGCCCTAGCGCCCTCTATTGGCCAGCCGCCCCTGTTTTTAAGTGAAGATTAGGGTGCCCTTTATGTCTGAAACCCTTACCGTATTGAGGGCATGTGAAAGGCTTCTTTCTGGTATGTTTTTTTATGTGATCCCCAAGGTGTCCTTTTTGTGAGAAATTTTCAGATTGTAGGTTACTAAAAGGTTCTTCAGTTACGACATTTCAACCCGATCTCACCAAATGCGTCTATATAGCACGCAGTGTGTTTATCGTGTAATATATACGCGAAAATGAGTTTTTACGTGCATAGTATACGCATGGATAGCACATGGTTGGGTTTAGGGTGGGGTAGGGTGCGTGTGTATTATACGCTTGGGTAGGATTAGTGGTGTGGGGTGCGTGTGTATATCACGAAATTAAGTGCGTATCATATGCACGCGCAAAACTGCGTATCATATCCACGTAAAAACTCATTTTCGCGTATAAATTGCACGATAAACACACTGCGTGCTATAGAGACGCATTTGGGTGAGAACAGGCTGGACATTTTCAGGTATCTGGAAATGATAGTTGTCCTCTACTTCATTCAGTTCTTGACTTTCCTCTTTCACTTCTTTCATCAGGCCTAGAAGTAACATTAAATTGACAAATTTTAGTTCAAGAAAGGTGAAACAAAAAATACAAAAGAGTGAAGCACAATTAAAGATAGATAACAAAAAGACACATTAACAAAAAAAAAATCTGTTTCTTTTACTTGATCTTTATTGTGCAAAAAGGTCATTGTTATGTAATGTTATGGTAATATTAGATGCATTTTGATGTTTTCTCTATCTGATCCTTTCTGTTTTCTCCGTTCTTGAAAACGTCACAACTCGCTCCGCTCTGTTGTCTCTGTATGTACATTTTAGGCAACAATAAAACGAACTGCTATAAAACACCACTCTGCCTCTTTCCGTTTACATTTAAAGAAATCTTAAACATTATACCCACACAAATGTGGTTCAGGCAACGTGTATTGATTATAGGGCTGCACAATTAATCGAATTTCCAATTGCGATTACGATTACTAATGCCTTGAATACGTCGTTCGAAGCCGCGATTACAAAAGAAAATCCACTCTGCGTGCGTGTGTTTTTAGAGCATGCTATGTTATGAGAGGCGATTCACGACTAATTCAGAAAACCCAGCACAGCAGGAACTACCAGGCAGTGACGTACCTGAACGCTGAAATAAAATAAGTATTTCACCTCAGAAAAACGGACTTTCCTGTCCTGTCCGCTGTTATGTGCTCATAGCGCACACTTCAATTGCACGCGCAAATGCGGCGTCGCACACTGTATATAGCTTCACTGTACATAAAGTGCAAAAGAAACTAACTAAATTAGTAAGCTGGGTTTGGGCCGAATACCGAGCCCTGAGCCCTCTCCTCGGACAGCACGCCAAATATGCATACCATTTATTCCATCTGACTTATTTGTGAGTGTGAACTCGTGAACAGTTCTAGTTAGTAATGTGTATTCACCATGGTAACTGTCGTTTACATATTAGCCCTAAAATGGCTGTGTTATTTTTTATATTTTTAAATGATGTTGGTGGCTCATCATACCAACATTGTATTAACAAAAACTAGTTTGGGGCTGCTATTTAATAGCTTTAGCATAGGCCTTATTGTATTTATTAGTAGTCATTAGTCATATTCTTACAATTTCTGTGTATGTTAAGTAAAGGGGGACAGTACTTGTGTGTGTGTGTGTGTTAACAGTTTTTGTGTTAACATGTATTATAATATGCAGGGGTGCACATAACTTTTTCAGTGAGTTACTCCGGTGAGTACCAGGAGATGGTGTTTGGTACTCACCCCATAATGTAGCGTGGCCACAGCTGTCAATCATGACGTCACATTCCCGTTTTTATAGCATAAAATAACTAACTAAAAGCAAACTAATTAAAAAAAACTAACACTTAAATTTACATCAGCGTGAAAAAACCCTGACCTAAAATGATAGAAAACACCTTTGGAAAAAAAATTATTTTAAGTATTATTTGATTGTTCAGATATATTTATTTGTATAAATTAAATATAATTAATCCTTATTAAATATATTAAAGAGCAGTGAATTTTCTCTTTTTATTTTGTTGTTTGATCAATATTAACTGTACAGAAGGCATTAGATTTATTACGCACTGTCACTTTAAGACCGAGTGTGCAGATCCAATTGCACGGATGCACTGTACGTGCTGTAAAGACATAACCGACTGTGTTTACGTGAATACTCTCCAAAACTGACATTTAGACATAATGTTGTGTGTATTTGTCCATTCAGACAGCTCAATGAAAAGACAGCTCAAATGAAAGACAGCTCAATTCAGTCCTTGCGCGCTTCGGGTCGTGTGTGTGTGTTCGCACAGAAAAGCATACCGAATAAAGCTCTCTTTCGCGTCGTCACTCTTATTCAGATCTATCCATGTCTGCTCTTCTCTTCTTTATCCCAGACGTTTTTTAATGATTTGAGACATGCAACTCGTGTGCCGCCAGTAGATCAGCACGTTACAATTCAAATGTGCGCATCTACCACAAACGCAAATCAGTTCTGACTGGATCTCTTCCCCAATCGTCCCTCCCTAATTTCCGTCTAGTTTTTATTCGTTGACGTGGTCGTCATTTAAAACGGGTTTTTATTTAGTTTTCGTCTGTGAATTTTTTTTACAAATATTAAACATATTAATATGCTCATCCTTCAAATATTACCCCCATTTATAAAACTAAAAGTTTCAGATACATTTAAATTTAGATTTGCCTTCAATGACGAGGTGCGCGTCAGTGTTTCAGATGTTACCTGAGCGGATGGCGGCTAACTGTCTTCCAAGGAGTGTTTCAACATAAATCGGGGCCAACGCAAGTGTTTTGAAGGACTTAATGTCTCATGGTTTCTCAGTCTTTCACTTTCTCCAAAGTTTATTCTTATTGTTCTACCGTTTAGTTCTCTTTTGTAATGGCAGATCACAAGTTTAGTAAGTTTACTGCAAACATGCCCCTGCGGGGCCCATGCTGGCTTTTTGCGGGCACGGTGGGCTAGGGCCAGCCCACACCTAACCTAAACAGGCCCAGTGCGGGCTTGGCCAGGCGAGGCCCACAGATTTGGGCTCACTGCGGTCTATCTGTGAGCAGCCCACACTAGCGGGCTGCCCACGTTAAGCCCATGATGGCCCATTGTGGGCCAGCCCGTTCGGGCCCAGAGCAGCTTTTGTACCTTTGGGCCCATGCAGGTTTTGTTTAGGTAGCCCACTTACATTACGGTTTGGCTTTTAAAATTTTATGTGAAATTCAATAAGACCTTCCATTTATACCTTTGCTCAGAAGGAATAAAAAGAAAAAATCCATTATTTGCATTGTATTGTGTCTACAAGACAACGCATGATCCATTAAAAACTCTACGAACAATTCTTACTTTAAAAAGCCTATTATTTTTACTGGATATGATGTTTGTAATGTAATCCAAAATTAACAGCAATTGGTGGTAAAAAATCTGGCTGATTAAAAAAAAATCTATCAACCTAGTTAATTTTTAATCCTGCATATCAGGAATAAAACAACTTTTCATTTATTTGAGAAGGTCAAAATGTAAGGTTAGTGATGGTATAGAGATATGAAGAAGTTATAACTAGTTATTATGATATCCATCACTCTGGCAGAGTTAGTTGAGATTAAATTAAATTTTAAACTTCTCTTTTCTTTTTGTCTTTTTTTATACAATTTCCCATAGACGTATAGTCCTAATGCCATTTATATCATTCTAATATTGTCACAGTGTCTGGTTTGGGTATTCCTGGTGTCCACTAGAGGTCCTCTTCCCCACGGTGTCATCCACATTATACTACATTTCCCATAATCCTTTGTCTGTTACCCATCAATGTTAATTTCACACAGCTGTTCCTTGTTAGTGTCTGTGTATAAGTACCCTGTCTGTCTCAGTTCATGTCACGGAGTTCTTGCTATAAGTCACCACACTTGTTGTTTGTCGGTTTCCTGTTTGTTGCTTTGTACAGTACCTTCGGATTGCCTTATTGGATTTTGACCTTTGCCTGGACTGATGTGAGTACGGATTATCCTAATAAATTACTGCTATTGGATCTACCTTTTCCTGTGTGTATTCCGTGACAGAAGGACTCCGTCACACTTAGATCCAGCGGTATGGATTTCCGTGGCTCTTCAGCAACTTACGAGAGTTCGCAAGCTAGAGAGGCACCTCGTATGAACATCTTTCAATGCTTTGCGTTGTGGGCCCGTCTGACTGAGGAGAACATGGCAGTAGAATCTCCCGAACCCCCTTCCATCGGACACGGACAATCCTTTAAGGGAACCCGTCTGGCTAGGTTTTCTGGGACCCGTGGAGGTCGCAGGAGAGGAGGGGCTAGAGATGAATCCCGGCACCACTCTCCTCCCCGGTCTCGCTTCGACCCTGGGCCGGGGATGCCCAACCCAGAGCTCCTTTCACCATTGGTTTTTTCCAGCCCGGAGCCTGCACCTTGCCGTCAAAGACGGCGGAGGGGGAGGAAGCAACCCGCTGTCGTCCCGGACGCCGCCCCCTCCGAGCAGCCCGCTATCGTCCCGGAGGCCGTCCCCTCCGAGCAGCCCGCTGTCGTCCCGGAGGCCGTCCCCTCCGAGCAGCCCGCTGTCGTCCCGGAGGCCGTCCCCTACGAGCAGCCCGCTGTCGTCCCGGAGGCCGTCCCCTACGAGCAGCCTGCTGTCATCCCGGAGGCCGTGCCCGTCGAGCCCGCTATCATCCCAGAACTGCCCATCATCAGTCCTGCCATGGTCAAGAAGGTGGTCTTCCTTTTTTATACATTGGCGGTTCTGCATACATGGAGGAAGCACACGTCTGCCGATCCAGTGTCTGCTCACGTCACGTCTGCTGAGCCTGAGCCGGTGGTGTCTGTTCCAGTTCCTGAGCCGGTGGTGTCTGTTCCAGTTCCTGAGCCGGTGGTGTCTGTTCCAGTTCCTGAGCCGGTGGTGTCTGTTCCAGTTCCTGAGCCGGTGGTGTCTGTTCCAGTTCCTGAGCCGGTGGTGTCTGTTCCAGTTCCTGAGCCGGTGGTGTCTGTTGCTGTTCCTGAGCTGGGGTCTGTTCCTGTGCCGTTGTCGCCCGGGTGGTCGTCTTCGCCCTGGTCGTCTCTGCCATGGCCGCCCGAGGGACCTGCCCCGTTCCGGCCGCCTGCACAGCCGGATCCGCCCCCTGGCCGCCTGAGGGAGGGTCTCCGCCGTGGCCGCCTGAGTGGTCGTCTCCGCCGTGGCCGCCCGAGTGGTCGTCTTCGCCCTGGAAGGGAGGGAGGCCTTCAAAGGGGAGAGACTAGTTTACACTGTTGAGTTTATTGTTTGATTATCACATGGGTTAATGAGCTAGGGATGAGCGAGTACAGCATTATCTGTATCTGTACTCGGACTGGGTGGGGCCTTACCCGGAAGTGGGTCGGGTTGTCTTAAAATGTGTGTGTGTGTGTAGCTAAATTTGTATTGCTACACCTGGCCTGTGCCGGGCCAAGCAACGGAGAGGGAAGACCACGCAGACTATTTGATTTAGAAAATATATTTATTAAAGATAAAGAATGAGCAACGTAAAGTAAAAAAAGTCAGTATATGTGTTAGTCTGGAGAAATAAAAAACGTATGCAATCAGGGTATATGAAAAGTAATGCAAAAAAGGAAACAAAATCAGCAAAACGGTGCGGGAGAGAAAGAGAAGCGGCGACCCCTTCAACCCGGTCTGGAGAGCTTTTTAAAGCCCAATATACTGGAGGCAAATCACACATGATCCTGGAAGCAAACACACGCAACACGCCACACCTGTGCCCCGCTTACCTGTAGGGGAGACGCAATGAACAAAGGAGGAGCCGACAGATCCGTAACAGTAATATTATTTATACCACAACTACCTTTATTTTTTTAATAAAATACAGCAAGAAAGTGTCAGACATTCAGTGCGCGAAGTAAAAAAAAAACTGGTTAGAGCCAGCAGACGGTAAAAAAAAAAAAAAACTCAGATGACCGGCAGAGTGTGTCTGTGTGTGTAGCTAGCTAATTAATTTGTAATATAGTTTTATACCACTACATCCTCTTTTTTTTATGAAATACAGCAAGAAAGTGTCAGACACAATTTAAAAAAGAAAAAAAATCTCCGACAGGCAGAGACGCATTCTACCAAGCACCACATCTGAACAAACCCAACGTTTACCAGAACTCTACTGGTTAATAAGTGAGTACTGGTTAATAAGTGAGTACTACAAACCGAAGTAAAAAACAAACCTGAAGCTGAAGAAACCCTAAACGTTAACGGAAAAGACCCGCGAACCTGAGTGACTGAGGGAGAGAAAGAGAGAGCTGTTCTCTTCTCAGGCCACATTTACACATAGTACACGTATTTTTATTCGATCCGAGCACAGATATTGACTCGTATTACTCGTATAATACTCGGCAAAGGTGCTTTATCCGTACCGGATACTCGTTTCAGCCAAGCATCCGGCTCAACTCTAGCTGATGAGTTGAATCAGGCGTGTTTGATTAGAGAGACAAAGAAAACGTGCAGTGTTGGGGGTCCTTCAGGAGCAGGATTGGGAAACACTGCTGTAGGTTATTACGTGAGGAAGTTTTTTGTCCAATAATTAGAACATCTGTTTTTTCAGAATTAAGAAGTAGGAAATTGCTAGTAGCCAATTTTTTATATCAGCTATGCATTTCGTTAATTTTGTGAATTGGTAAGTTTTGTCAGGGCGTGAAGAAATAAAGAGCTGAGTATCATCAGCATAACAGTGAAATCTAATGCCATGCTTCCTAATGATATCTCCTAAGGTTGGCATACATGAACAGCAACGGTCCTAGTACTGAGCCTTGTGGTACACCATACTGAACTTTGATAGATAAGACATCTCTTAATTTACTGCTACAAACTGATAACGGTCAGATAAGTATGATTTAACCATGCTAGTGCAATTCCACTAATGCCAACATCATTTTCGAGTATATTCAAAAGAATGTTGTGGTCAATGGTGTCAAATGCAGCACTAAGATCCAGTAACACTAATAGAGAGATACAACCACGATCAGATGATAAGAGCAAATAATTTGTGACTAACGAGAGCTGTCTCAGTACTATGGTACGGTCTAAATTCTGATTGAAAATCCTCGCAGATATCATTTCTTGCTAAAAAAGGAACATAGTTCAGTAATGCTCAGTTGCATACTGTAATCACTTACAAGACTGGTTGTAATTAAATGCTGTGTGTGATCAATCTAAAACATGAAAAATCTATCAACAAAAACTATTTAAATTTGTCTAATTTAGTAAATATAATATCGATATTAGAAACAAAAGCATGTTTTAGTGTTTTGATTTAATCTTGATGGCATGTTTTAAAAATATTTCAGGTACTTGAACTGGGATTGCTGGGTGGAGTGGATGTAAAGGACACGGTCTGGCGGATTATGAGCCAAGCAATCAAAAATGACTTTGCCAAAGTGGTAAACTGGAGAGGGAAACATGGGAAAACACTTTCCATTGTGATTGGTAAGTGCATTTTTATTGTGTCTTAAGTCTGAAAATTCTGTCAGTAATTACTCAAAATGAATAGTTGAATAAAGTTGTTGATTTGTGTTCCGAAGATGAACGAAAGTCTTACGGGGTTGGAACAATATGAGGGTGAGTAATTACTGACAGAATTTTTGGGTGAACTAACCCTTTAACACTACACTGTAAAAAGTAAAACATTGCTGTTTTTCGTTTGATATATATTTTTTCATTCCAATAGCCTACAATTATTAGATTAAGTAAAATTACATTTTGTAATTTGTATGTGTCTTTCAATCTATTTTCTTAGATTGATACAATATAAAATTATAACATTACAATGAAATTTTAATTATACATTCGATCAAACTACTTTTATTAGATTAAGCATGGTTTGCGCATGCGCACACATGAAAACTCGAGAGAAAGTTCTGGAAGAGACCGAGCGCGCGCAGAAGTTGGAGGGTTATCTGCTGAACAGCGCGAAGCGAACAGGACACGTTTGTCAGGTAAGGGAGGAATTAATCAAAATTGCACTTCTGCGTTATCCTTGCACTTTATCTCAGCACTCACACTATAATTTTTATAAGGTGACTAGTTGAGTTTTTATAAGGTGATTCCACCGGCACAGTTTTACTGATAGCAAGGTTATCTAATGGCAGTGACCGTTAACATAGCAGCTAAGCGTTTACAGGCTAGCGCAACCTATCTAACGTTAGCATATTTCAGCATTTAAATACTTGAATAGCATTAACGTCGTATAATTTTAATGAACAGACACGCAGATTAGAAGTTATTATAACGTTAATTTTGACATTAGCGGTATAGCGTTAACATGGCGCCATTTTACAGCTAACGATTTTCCTGGGAAATCCAAGAACTTAATATTATATAGACTGATTGAGCGGATATTATGAAATGAAAAAAATATTTTCTCACTCCGAATGTTGTAAAAAAAAAAAAGTTGTATTCATGACTAAGGCTTGAGTAACGTTATATTGCATTCTTTGCCGACAATTACCTGAATCACCTCAATATGCGAGTGACGTGTAGCATACGTTTGCTATGCTACGTTTGCATGATGTGTGCTAACGTTTCCCGCTCAGAGTTTAGGCTAACTGGCTCTGCTCCAGGCGCTCAATGCCAATATGAACGCGGATTTTATGTTTTAAATTTGCGAAGGCGGAAATGAATGTGAGGAATTAATTTAACGTTACACTTTGAAACTGTAAAACAAAAATTTTTTAGGAAAGCTGCTGCCTGGTAGGCCTAGTTCCTGGTGCCAGTTGGTGTCAAGTCTTCGCTGACACTGGTAAGTTGTTTTGAATTAACGTTAACAACTTAATTTGAGGGGGGGGGGGGGGGGGGGGTGTAGTTATAGTATAGTATTCATGGAGACAGGAACGGTGTGCATGGAGGGGAGGGGAGGGGAGGGGAGGGGAGGGGAGGGGAGGGGAGGGGAGGGGAGGGGCTGGTGTGCATGGAGGGGAGGGGAGGGGAGGGGCTGTGTGTGTGTGTGTGTGTGTGTGTGTGTGTGTGTGTGTGTGTGTGTGTGTGTGTGTGTGTGTGTGTGTGTGTGTGTGTGTGTGTGTGTGACGGAGGGAGAGCAGGGAAAGGAAATGCAGCTGAACGAATACGCTTCCTGTTTTAAATAGCGTTAAAATAAATAAATAAATTCCTGTAGCCTATGCCAGGCCTATATGCGTAGCGTAACAAGCTGATGCTTCATCTGCAGTGCAGATTGCTTTACTATCGCTTGTCACGTGACCAGAGAGTAATCGCAGCTTTTGCGATTACAAAATCGCGTTTCATCATATCGCGATATTATCGCAAATGCAATTAATCGTTCAGCCCTACAAGCAGGCACGCACACAATTGGGTCTGGTCAGCACTCTTTATTCATTACTATGTATTGTCTCGCCAGGATATGCCAGGTGATGGACTGGAGCAACCAATGGCCGTCTTTATCAGTGAGACAACACCAGGGTTCTCATTGAGGGCACAGAGGTCCTCAGTAACGTGCCCTCAACCGCAGCTGATGTAGCAATGTAATTTGGACAATAACAATGTTATATGTGCTAAACCTCAAGTATCCAAAAGAACTGAAATTCACTTTTGAGTTTTTTCAGAAAGTTTTAATGGAACTTGACACAAGAAAAATGACCCCCAAAATATGTCGCCTCTGCTGCATACTCAATGACTGACTGACAGCCTCCATTACAGTGCTTTGATGAACACACACACAAACACACAGGATGGCAGGAATGCCTTCACCCCAGTCTCCACTACATCTTAATAGTAGTTCAGTAGTTGTTTACTGGATGTGGCAATATCCGTTTTGTATTTGATATACATTTATTTCTTCTGCCAAAAATGACTTAATTCCTGAGAGAAGCAGACCAATTGTTTTTATGTATTTGGTCTTATTTCTTCTTCTTCGTACTATTGTTTTTATATGATATATTCACATTTTAATACTGCTATATATGAAATTCAACTTGAAATCAGAGCCATAGAGAGAGAGAGTTGCGACACTCTTTGATGTCGCCGCTATGGCTGTCACGTGGTTCATGTAAGCCCCAATAGTTCCAAAACATACGCTGGCTGTCATGTTATTCTATGGGACAGACAGCAGCGATTGCATTATTGAACGGTAAATATAAAATAAAACACATACCCAAGTACTTTTTCAGCTTTTATTGCATTTTGTTAATATCAGTTTTGCATTTGGAGGGGCAACGAGGTACTGTATATTACTTAGATAAGTTTTAGGCTATATTTTTGGAGGGAAAAGCTTAGTGTTCATGGTCGCATGGGTAGTAGCACTTGCTTTAGCGGCTCTAACTTAACTTTTCCATATCATTCATCTGATGACGGACGTCTCATGATATTTATTTTAGCACAACTGGGCTGTATTAGACTATTGATTCCCGTGATTTTGCTTATAATGTGATCACGCAGAGGTCTGCCGTGGCGGTCCGTTCAGAATTCGCATGGCTGATACAAATGAAGGTTTTCAAATAAAATATTTTTTATTAAACAATGACAGACAACAAAAATGTGTGAACAAGAAAAACAAAAAGCAGGGACAGGTGATCCATGAAACAGACAGGACTGGTGATGGCCATAACAATCCTAGAGGTCCAGCATTGTTCTCACGCCGCTTCACTCAAGACAATAAATGAAAAGTTAGTATATCCCAAAAAATCAATTAAATAAAAGTTGCTAAAGGTGGTAGCGATGAATTACCGAACTAATCAGATATGCTACCTTCACAGCTGGCGAAGTCACGCTGGCAATGCTAGAAAATTGGTTGAAATAACCAAGATAAAATATAAATAATTACGCTGTGCACATACAAATGAAGACCAGTATAAGCATCGCAAAGGGCCTCTGAAACAATATAGATAGTTGACAATTCAAAAGAGGTCGATATTTCAGCAAGTTACCTCTGAAACAACTCGACGCGCTGCAATGTAAGTGAATGGGGTTCAACGCTCAAATGACAGTGTTTGGAACTAATCCGATCTCCACATCCCGGAAGTAGGCGGTTAAAAGCGCCGCCATTTTTTACAATGGAGGTCTATGGGAGTGTCGCAACTCTTTCTCTCTATGGCTCTGCTTGAAATGAACTGATTACTATAGTAGTTCAGTAGTTGTTTGTTGTTTACTGGATGTGGCAATATCTATGTTTTGTATTTTATATACATTTATTTCTTCTGCCAAAAATGACTTAATTCCTGAGAGAAGCAGACCAATTTTATGTATTTGGTCTTATTTCTTATTCTTTGTCTTATTTTTATATGATATATTCACATTTTTCGCCGGTTCTGTTCATAATATTTATGGACAGAATTTCTAGGCGCAGCCAGGGGCCGGAGGGTGTCAGGTTCGGGGACCACACGATTTCGTCTCTGCTCTTTGCGGATGATGTTGTCGTGTTGGCCCCTACAGACCAGGACCTTCAGCATGCACTGGGACGGTTTGCAGCCGAGTGTGAAGCGGCTGGGATGAGAATCAGCACCTCCAAATCCGAGGCCATGGTCCTCAGTCGGAAAAGGGTGGCTTGCTCACTTCAGGTTGGTGGAGAGTTCCTGCCTCAAGTGGAGGAGTTTAAGTATCTTGGGGTCTTGTTCACGAGTGAGGGAAGGATGGAACGGGAGATTGACAGACGGATCGGTGCAGCTGCTGCAGTAATGCGGTCGTTGTACCGGTCTGTCGTGGTGAAGAAAGAGCTGAGCCGCAAGGCGAAGCTCTCGATTTACCGGTCAATCTACGTTCCTACTCTCACCTATGGTCATGAGCTTTGGGTCATGACCGAAAGAACAAGATCCCGGATACAGGCGGCCGAAATGAGCTTTCTCCGTAGAGTGGCTGGGCGATCCCTTAGAGATAGGGTGAGGAGCTCGGTCACTCGGGAGGAGCTCAGAGTAGAGCCGCTGCTCCTCCACATCGAGAGGGGTCAGCTGAGGTGGCTCGGGCATCTGTTCCGGATGCCTCCTGAACGCCTTCCTGGGAAGGTGTTCCGGGCATGTCCCACCGGGAGGAGACCCCGAGGAAGACCTAGGACACGCTGGAGAGACTATGTCTTCCGGCTGGCCTGGGAATGCCTCGGTGTCCCCCCGGAAGAGCTGGAGGAAGTGTCTAGGGAGAGGGAAGTCTGGGTGTCTCTGCTTAGACTGCTGCCCCCGCGACCCGGCCCCGGATAAGCGGAAGAAGATGGATGGATGGATGGATGGATATTCACATTTTAATACTGCTATATATGAAATTCAACTTGAAATGAACTGATTGCTTGAATGGTCTCAGAATTACATTTGTATTTGTAAAACAATGTTTGTTTTGCCAAAAAAAGTATAATCTTAAAAACTGATTTTCATACAAGATTTAATAAATATTTAAAAGAACGTTTGATCTGACTCATTTAAAATATATATATATATTTTGAGAGAATTTAAATTTTTTAGATTATTACTTGCAGTTGCAATGAATACATATTTCAGATTGAAGAAAACTCAATTTAGATCAAGATGGTTAAAAACCTTTTTTTATTATTTAAGCCAATTTAAAATATTAATTTACACCAAATTCAGAAAAGAGTTTGCATGAAATAAAGTTTGTTAAAAACCTTTTTTTATTTATTTAAGCCAATTTAAAATATTGATTTACACCAAATTCAAAAAAGAGTTTGCATGAAATGCAGGAAATTAGTTTAAACTGAATGGTTTCTGAACATTAGGTCAATGTAAAATCTTTATTGTGAATGGTTACTTCAATTTTATTAAGTTAATCCAATGTTTCACTTTTTACAGTGTAGAAGTGCCAGAATTCCATACTAGAACTGCCACAAGCCGTCATTTTGACCGCTAGATTCCAAACTATCTTTAATGATAAATACCCAATTGAGAGATTAATGCATTTATTGTATTAGGATATCTTTTAAAAACAAAACAACACCAAACTGTACATTTAAACAAGTTTAATTATACATTTATAAATAATAATATCATTAGTGGCCTGCCGTAATTATCGCATATTCACAACAGATATATTTCCATATCCATTCAACATAACTCAGTACAAGATAATAACAACTAAAAGTATCTTATTTAATTCTAAAACATTTTATTTTAATATAATAACAGAGAAAATAGTCTAATAATTCGTATATAATAGAAAATATCTATGTTAATATGACGTAGTCAGGTATTATTAGCCTATTTCTACAGATAGGCTATATTTCCATATCCATTCAACATAACTCAGAACAAGATAATAACAACTAAAAGTATCTTATTTAATTATAACACACGTTTTATTATAATAACAGAGAAAATTGTCTAATAACTCATATATAAGCCTAATAGAGAATATCTACATAAATAGATAACGTAGTCAGGTATTATTAGCCTATTTCTGATCAACAAATTTAATCTAATATACTTTTTGTTTGTAGAAATTAGCATATATAAAAACTCAGGACCGCTACTGACCTTTTTCTGTTGACTGAGAGAGACAAAGGTCAACCGCGGGAAATGTAACAAAAGAATAACGAAAAAATTCAGGGCGGTCAATATGACCGTCTATGGCCGAAAATAGGCAAATATGTTAATTTGTTTTTTTTGCCTTATGTGTCATTAACCACACATTTTAAGGGAATTTTATTAGGGAATCTGTTTTACATTGTTGCAACTTATATTTTTACCTTTTTTGCACATCTGTAAATATAATTTGTATTTAATTTGTCTTTTATAACCTGCTTTTTGTTTGTTTCTGTATTTTACTATTTATGCATGTCACATTTAAACTTTTGCTTTTAAACGTTTGCTTTACTGTTTGTATCAATTTAATTTATTGCTTGGTTTTTGTTGCTTTCTAGTACGGTGGCCGAGAGAGGGCTCAACACGCTGCAACAAAAGAAAACTCATGCAAATTGAAAACTCCCCAGCAAAAGAAGAAAACATCTTCATCAGTTTGATAGCACGCGTGCTGCAAATACAACCAAATACAGAAACGCGCTACAAATAGCAGACCAACAATGCAAATATCTATTCAACAGGTGTGTTTATTGTTTTATTATCATTATTTTTATTTCTTGGTTGTAAAAGTTGTGAAACTGATGTTTTCTTAACTTGCTGGTGTTTTTCCTATTTGCATGTTTTCTTCTGTTGCAGGATGTTGAAGTCTCTTGTCGTTTGCAGCGTGTTTTTTGTATTTGGTTGCGTTGAGTATTTGCAGCATGTGTGTTGTCAAACTGATGAAGATGTTTTCTTAATTTGCTGGTGTTTTTTCCTATTTTCCTGTTTTCTTCTGTTTCAATGCGTTGAGATCTCTCGGCCACCGTATTTTGGTTCGTTTTTTTGTATTTCATTTTTTAAAGCATGCCACATACACTTTTTTAAATAGCATACTTGCATACATTTTTTGTAACTTAATTTATTGCTCTGTTTTATTATTATTATTTTTATTTATCTTGTCTTTTTCTCATTGTTTTTTTTTTCCTTTTATCTGGCTGAGATTTTCTTCCCCTCTGCATTTATGTAGTGTCATTCTTTTATTATTCCTTGCACAGTATATAAGTATTACACAGGGATACTTTCAGGTTCAATTTTGGGGACTCCCATAATGGCTGTTTTCTGGAGCTTCTGGATAAATTGTGGGGTAAAGGTTGTGGCAGTTTGGCTCTTGTCAGATTTGGAACTCAGTCACTGTGCAAAAGACAGATTGTTCTCTACTGGGTTAGGAGAGAAACGTGGTCACCTTTCGAGGTATGTAAAAAGCAGATGATTGTAATGTTAGAGTTTTGTTTAAAAGGTTTTCTTGAAAGCATTTGGATTATTAATTATTATGTATTGTCTTTCTGTTAAAGGGATAGTTCAGGCAAAATTTTTTACATACCCTCAAGTTTTTGTCAACCTGTATAAACTTCTTTGTTCTGCTGAACACAAAGACATAATCAGAAGAATTCTTGTCCGCAAACTCGTTTGGGGCACCATTGACTTCAACAGTAGGACCAAATATTATGGTGGTGCCCCAAAACTGTTTGGTTGCAAATATTCTTTAAAAAACATTCCTGCTTTAAAAATAGTAAGGTCTGTCAGTAGTCATTTTAACTAAAATGATTCATTAAAAAGTTATTTTATCTTTTTATTGTTATTATTCTTAAAGGATGACATGCAGATCCCCAAAAATGTAAGGATGTCATTGTGGAGGCTTTTCCAAAACTCAAGGTGGTGGGTTTGAGTTACTGAAGATATCTGGGAAGACAAGGAGCCGTTATCTCAGCTTGATACCCTGTCCAAATGAGCGATACCATGTAAAGTATTTGAAAGATCCTCAAAATCAAATTGGTCATGCAACCATTTTCATTCATCCACTTCAATTAAACTTAGAAGTTGAATCAGTAAGTTACATACTTTCAAACAGGGGATGTTTTAACATTTACAAAAAACATGTATGACACTATTTTGTTGTGATGCTTTCTTGCAGACAATTCTTGCTAACAGAGCTGAGTTGATTGGACCCAGAGCCATAGAGAGAAAGAGTTGGGACACTCTTTGATTTCGCCGCTATGGCTGTCACGTGGTTCATGTAAGCCCCAATAGTTCCAAAACATACGCTGGCTGTCATGTTCTTCTATGGGACAGACAGCAGCGATTGCATTATTGAACGGTAAATATAAAATAAAACACACACCCAAATACTTTTTCAGCTGTTATTGCATTTTGTTAATGTCAGTTTTGCATTTGGAGAGGCAACGAGGTACTGTATATTACTTAGTTAAGTTTTAGGCTATATTTTTGGAGGGAAAAGCTTAGTGTTCATGTTCGCATGGGTAGTAACACTGGCTTTAGCGGCTCTAACTTAACTTTTCCATATCATTCATCTGATGATGGACGTCTCATGATAATTATTTTAGCCCAACTGGCTGTATTAGGCTATTGATTCCTGTGATTTTGCTTAAAAATTCAGATTCAGCCATTAGCCTACCTTCGTGATCACGCAAAGAGGTCTGCCGTGGCGGTCCGTTCAGAATGCTCACTTCTTCTGATGAAAGTGGCCACCCCAGGACCACAACGTGAAACATGATCATGTTAAGAATACGAATATAATTTTAAGATTAAGCCCTACACATATCAAAACTATAACAGATTTTTTAAAAAATTACGCTTTTATGTTTGGGTCTAAGTGCAGAGTGAAGATTTTTCTCTATGGCTCTGGGTTAGTGTAAGGTTAGCTGTAACTCAATCCAAGTAACTTAAGCAATTAACTAACAAAACATTTGTAACTTCTGTTACAGCTATTGAGACATCAATTAAGCATGGCTGATACAAATGAAGGTTTTCAAATAAAATGTTTTATTAAACAATGACAGAAAACAAAAATGTCTGCTTGTGTGAGTGTGTGTGAAAAAGAAAAAGAAAAACCAGGGGCAGGTGATCCATGAAACAGACAGGACTGGTGATGGCCATAACAATCCTAGAGGTCCAGCATTGTTCTCACAAGCCGCTTCACTCAAGACAACAAATGAAAAGTTAGTATATCCCAAAAATTCAATAACAAAAAAGTTGCAATAAAGGTGGTAGCGATTCATTACCGAACTAATTAGATGCTACCTTCACAGCTGGCGAAGTCGCGCTAGCTAACTAGCAAGCAGGCAATACTAGAAAATTGGTTGAAACAACCAAGATGAAATATAAATAATTACGCTGTGCATATACAAATGAAGACCAGTATAAGCATTTTATTTATTTTATTTTATTTTATTTAATGCTTTATTTCGAACATAAACATAAAACAAGTAACAACCCAGCCAACACACCCATGTGGGGCCCAAACGGGCTGCAAATGGGCTGATATCCGGGGCCCACCCGGGCTACCCAACTGGGAGCAGGTGGGAATTTTCTTGACTCAAAGTTGTCCTGAGGGCAGAAACATTTGTGATTGGTTCAATCTGACAACCAATCGCAAGAGAGGAGAGAATTGCAGAGGCGGCGCCACCATTTTAAAAATTCCCGCAAATATTCACACAGTTGCGCAGGCAAGAGGAACTGATTATCATTTTGCGGTGCACTCACTGCGCAGCCAAAAGGAACTGCAACTGCAACTGGAACTGGAAATCATTTCAAAGTAAGTTTGTAAAAACAAAAACGTAATTTCCTTGAAAATGGAGCATTGTATGTAGCGCTATGGGTGATTTTCTTTCTGCCCTCGAAATCATAAGTGTAATGGTGCAGCTTGTAGCTTAAGGGTAGGCTAGCCTACTGTTTCAGAAGCAAGCTGGTGTTGTATCTTGCATTAAAATGTTGCAGTGTCTGTTGCCAGCGGTTCTTATCACAAAAATGTAGAAGATAAGGTAATTCAGAAAAACGTCACATTTTCAGTGTGTGCACATACATGTAAACCATAAGCGCTAGCTAAGCTAGCTTGTCAAGCTAGTCAGGTAAGCTAGAAAGCTTAAGTACATTGCAATAAGCTTTACTGTACTCATATTCAAAAACTAGATGACTATTTATGGCGTTGTTGTCTAATTTATAAATTTGGCTTTTCTTCATGACTGTTTGGTGTCATCTGGTCCCAGGGCAGAGACTGTTTCATATGGAATGCCAAAGCTGACTTTATTATAACTAAATAAATGAATGAAGAAATGTAAAAGAGCAAAAATACATAAATATTTTTGCTCTTTTACATTTCTTTGTTTATTTATTGTTTATTTACTGTTAAGTGTCATCTGGTCCCAGGGCAGAGACTGTTTCATATGGAATGCCAAAGCTGACTTTATTATAAATAAATAAATAAATGAAGAAATGTAAAAGAGCAAAAATACATAAATATTTTTGCTCTTTTACATTTCTTCGTTTATTTATGTATGTATTCATTTATAATAAAGTCAGCTTTGGCATTCCATAGGTTTCCCACAATTTTGTCCCAGGGCAGGTGAATCCATCCTGGTCTCAGGGCAGACAGATATTTCTGGATTTTGGCTTTTCTTCATGACTTTTTAGTCTCATCTGGTCCCAGGGCAGAGACTATTGTATCCTACAATTTTGTCCCAGGGCAGGTGAATCCCTCCTGGTAGGGCAGAAGTTGTCTGAGGGCAGAAGTTGTCTGAGGGCAGAAGTTGTCTGAGGGCAGAAGTTGTCTGAGGGCAGAAGTTGTCTGAGGGCAGGTGAATCCCTCCTGGTCTCAGGGCAGAAGTTGTATTTTTCTCTTCTCAGGGCAACATAGTTGGACAAAAAAGAGTCAACTGTCTTCTCTGGTCTCAGGGCAGAAGTAATTTTTTATGTATAATTTAGTATATTAGTAGTTTGTATAATTTGCAGCGCTGCCTGGAAGACTCTATTGAGGGCTCAAATTTCCATCAAGCGAAAAAGTAAGGGGAGAGTAAAAAATGCAGCCAAGACTTGTAAAATAGAAAAGCGAAGATGAAAAGACATGTTCATTTTCTTATTATTACTTTTAGACTACGTTAGTTACATATTCCAAATGTTTATCAGGACCAATCAGTTTGATGCTTAGCCTGTGTTTCTCCGAAAATCTATATGTTCAAGTATAGTGTATTTTCTAATTTCAGAATATGGCGACACATTGGGTGAATGGTGTTAAAAAACGGTTGAAGAAGCCACATGACTCCAGGGTCCACCAAGATGTTGTTATTATTAGGGGGGATGCCAAGGAGTTCATGGAGGGTTACATCAACGAAGTGCAGGAGAAGGAGCATTGCTACTTCAGACCCCCAGTCTGCCCCCGGCAGGACTATTATTACTATGGCTGTGACCGTGGGAATCATGCTGCAGGCAAAAGTAATGGAGAAGCCACACAAACTCGGGCCAATTCTTGCAAGGCATACATCTCTTTCAAAGTCATCACGGATGCCGGAATATCAGGTGCCATAATCCAAAAGATGCTACAGCACACTGGCCATGACAAGGCTAATTCTAAAGAGAAAAACCGCATCCACCCAGACCTGCATTCCCTCATCGAAATATGGCTTCAACAGGGTTGTTCCAATTCTGAGATCTTAATAAAAAGCTATGATTGGGCTCAACAAAATGGGCATGTGGACAAAAAAGACCGCCGCTTTTACTTGACCCCTGATGACATTCGGCTTTTAAAGAAAAACCTCAGAGGTGTGGGTGACAGTGATTCTGTCAGTGTGGACCATTTGGTTTCCATGGAACTCAGAGACAACATCTGTTTTTATCAGCCACTTCACAATGAACAACCATTCATTTTAGTTGTACAAACACCATTTCAAAAACAACTTTTGGAAGAGAACCCCCATCCAATGGTTTTCATGGATGCTTCATACAAAGGCATAACAGCCTACGGGTATGCATTTTATGCACTGTTATTGATAAACAAAACTGGAAGAGGCGTGCCATTTGCCTATTTTATCCTGAGCAAGGAAACTACTGCAACAGTAAGCCTCTGCCTACAGAAGCTTCAATTGAGTAACCCAAGCTTCTATCCAAGGTCAGTCAAATGTTAGCATAATTTATATTATGCTGTATGTATTATTTTCTTTGTAATTGGAACTACAGGAAATATGCATGTTTGAATCTGAAAATACTACTGCACTGCGCTACAGCTTTTGGAATTTGGATCTCACTAGGTTCTTACAATACACTCTGTCTAATGTATGCTTTTGGGTATGGTGCAACTTTTTCCTCTCTTTTCTTTTTCAGTGTTTCAGGTCAGTGATGATGGACCGTGACTTGAGAGTGCTTAATGCTATTAAAAGCGTTTTCCCAAATGCAAAGCTTCTCCTTTGTTGGTTCCATGTGCTTCAGGTAAGTCGATGAATATACAATATCACTATTTGTGACATTTAAATCTACAAGCACGTGTGGCGTGCACAACCTGTGATTGGATTGGATTTTTTGCCAAACAAATAACAAGCTCCAGGTGGAGGTAGAAGCGTGGATTTTTTTCTAAAACCATCTGATTTATGTTGTTCTGTCGGAGCATAGTTTCGGTTTTAGGAAATATGATAAAAAAAATCCTGCCGACGGTAGCTTTAAGGGCAATCAACTAGTGGTCTGCAATGTAATTGCAGGTGGTTGTGACATACTTGCATTATATGCCCATTTAAAATCCTGAATTCTACTTACATAAAACATACCTGGGGCCTCATTTATAACCGTTGCGTACGCACAAAACCGGCCCTGAAAGAGGCGTACGCCACTTCCGACGCATAAGTTGTGATTTATAAAAACAAACTTGACGGGAAAATGTGCGCACCTGCACGCAAACTCTGACCCATGCGTACGAACGTTTTGGAGACGGAGCAGTTTGGCGACACCGATGGTGAGCAGGAGTTAAATGTCTTTTTGGTCACTTTTAGACAGAACATCTAAAGAAAATTAGACATATATACAGAAAGATAATGCAAATATAATTTCACTCACCAAGCCTATCACTTGAAGCAAATATCCACACCTTAAATGTCCGCGCCAGTGAGCGCGTTGGGTTGTTTAGTGAAACTGACGCATATCTAACGGCAGATGAAGTAAAACTGTACGGCAGATGATTATAAAATCTTCATTATGAGTCCTTATCATAAATAGGCTACAGTGCGTGATCACAATAACAGTTTAAACAAAATAATGATTTTTAAACTATGTTTTACTTCTGATATAAACATTTAGATTAAATATGCCATTCTCATTAAAGGAGTTAAACACTTAAAGTTAATATATATATCGCCTATATATATTCAATAAATAGCCTATACATATTTGTTGTGGATGTGGATGCAATGCTTTTGAACACTTTTCCTTTGGCATGCTGTGTTTTAATGTTTTAACTACAGAGATAATTGCTTGTCATGATAATAGCAGATTGTGGAAATATAATGCACAACAAGGTCTATCTGTTTCCATTACAAATATCAATTAAAAATACTATTTGGCCAGTGGAATGTAATGTAATGTGACGGCACATACGTATTTCATATTTTCCTAATGTCTTGTACCGTTAAACATGTTATCACGTGGATGAATAATCATATGTAAATGATATGCAGATGAGGATATGCATAGTAAAACTAGGCGTTGTTAGCTCCATATATGGTTATTTCGGGGAGGAGACGCATGTGCGCACAATCTTCCGCTGAGTGGGATTTATAAAGTGAATTCTGCGCAGGTTCTGGCGTACGCACGGTTTTATAAGTCTGAATATTTTTTTGCGCACGCCATTTTTGACTTTCGGGCGCACGTACACCTTTAGTAAAGATCCTACGCACAGTTTTATAAATGAGGCCCCTGAGCTTTCTGGTGAAAATTTGGGATATACAGAGTTATATTGCAGTACAATAACATAAACTCCCTTTTGGCTAAGCAATGGAAACTAACTGCCACGTGACAGGGTGAAATAACATACCCTAATGTGCATCTGAAGCCATTTATTCTGTTATAGGCTGTTAACCGGTGGCTTGTGAAGACAGATGGAGGTCACCTGACACACCTGAACAAAGAAATGTGGTCATTCATGCCATGGCATCAATGAAAGCATGCCTGACGGTACTGTATTTATATTTTTTAACATTCATAACCCCAGTGCAACTAAGTGGTCCTGACCAAATTATGCATTCTGTAGTCTACATAATAGTGAGTTTACAATTAATTATGCTTTTTCTTTTTAATGTTTGTATATAAGGATCTCAGATTAAATATGTTTTCCCCTAAGGAGGAAGAGTTTCTCAATGTATCTGCCAAGAAATGCAGTGAGATCGACACCTTTTTGGATAGTCCCCATGTAACAACTTACCTGAAGACAAATTGGTTTACTTATGCGGAGCTGTGGGTAAACTTTGGAAGAACGTTCTATCACTGTAGCAGTGAGACAAACAACAAGGCTGAAAGGTATTTTACTTGCATTTGCCAATAATATTTCAAATAATTTACTTTCATATTGGGAGTCAGAGGATTTTAGCTGTTCTCAAAATGGCATGGGCTTACCTAATACCACATACTGAACACTGACTTACTGTGCACTGAACGTTACGTCTTACCACAAGGTCGGCTCACTTCATGGCCTGACTATTGGGAGGCAAAGTTTACCACGAGCTGAAACCCATATTCCCCAAATCAGCAGTTAATGCAGCTGTTTAGGTTGAATGAGGGAGGTTTCACTAAAGTCAGACAAAACATGTAGGAATCAGTGTTTTACACTGATAGGTTATTTTGAATTGCTATTCAATTTTTTCTCCCAATTTAATAGGAAGCCGATGGTATGGTGGGTGTCCGATTTGTAATTGTCAAGTTTTTCATGCCTTTCTGTCTTAAAGATTCTTCCTTACGTTGAAATACCAGTTTCTGCGAGGCCAAGCAAACCGAAGAGTCGACCAACTTCTGCTCTTGCTATGTGGAGATGTAGAAAAGTATTACAGGTTAGTAATCTCTCTAACAGGGAATGTGGATTTTGCCAAATGGCTATTTCAGCCTGCTATAGAATAAAATACTATGAGACACAACTACTATCATGAAGCTTGCCACCCTCTCACAGTCTTAACAGTGAAACATTTTTTATGGAGCTGTTACACTAAAAAAAACTATTACCATGACAATGACTTCACAATGAAACTTGCATTTAGCTAAAATCTATCTAACAATAAGAGCCAATATACAGGATGGTTTTGAGTTTGTTATTGGCCATCCAATCAGAATATGCCAAATGTGTGCCATTAAAAAGTTTATGATGGTGCCCTTACCTGTGTTGCAGCTAGCTAGGGCACACTCTCACACACTGGTGTCCTGTCACTCCCCACTGTCCTATCTGAGGCAAAGGCTACTATTTTACTGTAATTCTAAATTTGTGTCTTGTTTTTCATTACTGCAGCTACATGGATGGCCTCAGCGAAGCAGGACGACTGACATTATCCAGCTCTGCTGCTCACCAGGCTGCTACGCTGCTATTTAAAAATGGCGTGGGCAAAGATTTGGACATAGAAGCGGGGCAGTGCTCTGTGCCGTCACAGTCAACCAACACAGCCTACAAAGTTAACTTGTTACACTTCACGTGTGAATGCACCAATTTCCGGATGGGAAACATATGCAAACATCTTCTCTTGGTGAAGATGGAGGTAGGCAGGAGAGGTATCAACATTGAAAAAATGCGTAGTAATAAAGCGCTAGAAATGATCAGCCTCCGCCTCTATCAGCAGACTGAAGATGAAATAACCATCTTCAATAGTGATGGGACTATGAGTATTGTGAATAGGAAAACTCCGACTTTGTGCACATGCATTGCTAATAGTTTTGGAGAAAGATGTGTTTGCATACATGTCACACATGTCCTCAAGCCTCAAGACATTCTCACAAACCCCAATGAAATTGCACAATTGTCTGAAGCCTCCCATGGGAATCCTCCCATACAGTCCATGTTATCAGACCTACTAGAGTGGAGCAAGTCCGAAGCATTTGAACATACCCCTGAACTGTACAATAACATCCAAAGAGCACACAAGCTGGCTTTTGGAAAATTCACTGCTGTGTCCAGAAAAAGGAAAATTACCCCTTTACATGGTTACCGTAAAAAAATAAAAAAAGCTAGACTGCAGAGAGCAGTAGTTGAGAACTTTAAAAACAAAAAAAGAGCAAGAAGAACTTAATTCTGTTATTCTGGAAGTGCTATTGTTTGCATGTGAAAGTGCCCGTCTTGATTGGTTGATGAATTTTCTTGGTAGTTGATAAGGTAAATAAAATACTGATAATTAAATCAAAGTTTTATGAAGTTTTGGGAAATATATTGATTACTTACATTAATGGCACAAGCAATAGTAGTGTTTTACCAATATGAAATGTAAATTATACCAGCAGTGGTGAAGTACACAGGTCCCGTAATTCAGTAAAAGTATTGATCCCAAAGAAAAATGTACTCACAATTACAAATAAAGAAAATTGCTTTATAACTTTGATGCTTTAATCATTCTTTAAACATTCTCAGTCCAAAACCAAGGCTTTCCATACATTCTTATGGTTTAACTTAACAAGTATTTGGCAAATTGTTTTCACCCTTGTGTTGGCTTCTCGTCAACCTTGGAAAAAAAAGAAGAAAAAAAACTTCAACGTTTGACGCCATTTTTTTCAGATTGTTTTTGCTTTTCCCAACATTTTTAATTTTTAATTTTTTTTCTTTTACACATTTTCAGCGCTTATTTCTACGGCCCATATTTTCTGATATAAAACAATTGGGTGAATTTCACCCAAAGTCAACACAAGGGTTAAATCACATCTGTATTGTGCAAAGTGGTTTATTCAGTAAACAATCTAAGACTATTCCTTTGTCAAGGCTACCCATAAATGCTGATACCACTTTAAAATTGACATGCTTTATTTACTTCTGGAGGCAGTGGAGGTTCTCTGCCTCGACCAGGCACGCATCAATTAAAGAAAATGCACCCTTCAAAATTTCTGGCCCAAGGCCATGCGTAGCGAGGTTGTAATAGGACCAGTTGGCCTCCATCGCTGTCTTTATCCTTGTTAGTGTCTGCCTGCAAAAGTGTTGAAAACAGATGTTATTGACATAAAGAACAGTGGCAGAGGTGTTGTAATACAATACTGCATATGTAGATCTAAGCCTTTTTAATCTTGCATACTGGCATTGTTAACAACAGATCAATGAACCTGCAGTGTTGGGCCTTGACGATGGCCTCAAGATGTTGGTCCTCCAGGCAAGCTTGGCCAATTTTTTGAATTGGTAGGTATTTAAAACCTATGTAATTTACATCCTCTGCAAGGGCCAGACATTCTTCTACAAATACACAGTGCAAGAGAATACAATTTTAGACAGTTAAGGACAGAAACGAGATTCAATCATTCTAAAAAAGTTCTGATCAACACGTGAAAGTGCCTTGATGATGCCATTTGATGAGTCCGCCTAGTTGATAAGATCTATGAAAATTTCATAATTACAGCCTAATGTTACTTGGGGAAGAGAAAAGTCCTGTTAATTCAAGACCTCTCAGTAAGACAAATGCAAGGTGGATTCTTCCTGAGCCTACCCATCCCAGAATCTTCATCTTCATTTAAGTGGGCTAATATCTTATAGAGACATAAGACACGATAACGAGATAGCTTCTATAAACAAAAGATGTTTACCCAACCTATCTCACTGTTTTCTGATAGTATAGATCAGAGTTTATAATCTATGTGCATCTGTGTTGGTGGCAAATTCTAAGTGAATAGGTCAATTATGCAATAATCACAATAAATAATAAAACTTGTAAAACGAGATTTAAAAATTAAAAATAATTTTTGCTATTTGTCTTATTCATTCTTATGATTTGACATCACAGTGAGGTTGCAATTTCACCCTGATTGCATGCCATACTGCTGTTAAGTGTAAGATGGTGGTATTGGAAAAGCCTAATATTTTCTAAGGTGGTACTCAAGGTAAAATAAAATAAAAATCACTGCCCAATGTCATGCAGAAGAGTTATTTCTGGCGATGTGTTTGTATTGTGCGTAACGAGAACCAATTTCAATGCCTTTACATCCTGCCAAAATAGTGCAACTTACCAATATTTTAATGGTAACAAAGATTTCCGCCTAGCCAGACTATTTAGAAAAGATTCTTATATTCAGCTGTGTGAAGTGATGGGTGGTTCACTGCCCTTCAACACTCGCACATCATGTTCTTAACCTCTAGACCTCAGTTACCTTCACACAACTTGCTGACACTTGTTGACAGCCTGATTCGTGGTCCTGGTTCCACCTGTGAGTCGTGCAACTTGGCCATGAGCGCCTCTTTTTGGCTCTTGCCTTTCCTTAAGTAGGCCACCAGAGCATTGGGCGAATAGCCCTCTGGTGGCCCGCACCTTCTAACCAGTTCCTCCCTAGTCACTTTATATCTGCAATATCAGTGGAAATTTTAAACAGGCATATAGAGTTAAAACAATCTTCTACCTTCTACCTTGTAGAAATGTTGGTAGATAACACTTTAGGTACAGGAGAACACATACATGACACCTTAAAAAGGGTTTTAAATAACTTATTCCTAACAGCTTCTCAAGACATGACTCAGTATTACTGACTTTTACTGATATGCACCTGTCCTTACAGCAAAAGTTTACCTACAGTTCCGGACTTTGAAAACATACCGAGCCAATCGTTTAAATTTAAATATAATAGCGCGCAAGACCGAGGGTTATACCCAGTCTAATATAATCGTGCAATCTGTAGACAGTTTAATAGTTCCAAACAATAACTGTGCATAGTTATTGTTTGGAACTATTAAACCCTTAGGAAGAATTACATAAATGTATGAAATATTGATGGTAATGACTATGACGGCAAATGAATGACAATAATAAACGAGCAGATAACTGATGCTGGCGCGCGCGGTAAATGACTTTCGCGAGAGGATAACAGATCTACTCGTGAGGAAACGGGAACTCGCGAGCTCATTCAAACCCTGCGCGCGCGCATGACATCTCCTCTGCGCGCAATACAAGCCATCGTGCGCGCGCATGACATCTCCTCTGCGCGCAATACAAGCCATTGCGCGCGCGTGATCATTCCCCACGCTCTCGCGCTTGATGATCTCTTGCTCGCTGCTTTTGCTCGCTCGAACACTTTTATTTTTGGCAGTCGAGGGGCGGGACTTACTGTTTTAATAACATCAAATGTCATTGGTTACTTCCCCTTTTCCGGAAGTCAGCTGAGATTGGACGCCAGTCCAATGACCCGTAATTCACTTGACTTGAGACATGATACATCATTTAATTTGGGGAATGATCACGCGCGCGCGAGGAGATGTCATGCGCGCGCACGATGGCTTGTATTGCGCGCCGAGGAGATGTCATGCGCGCGCGCAGGGTTTGAATGAGCTCGCGAGTTCCCGTTTCCTCGCGAGTAGATCTGTTATCCTCTCGCGAAAGTCATTTACCGCGCGCGCCAGCATCAGTTATCTGCTCGTTTATTATTGTCATTCATTTGCCGTCATAAATGACATACAAAGTTACCTTTTGGCCTTGGTCCCGTCAGGTAACCGTAGAACACTCTCCACTTCGAATAATACTGTAGAAGTGAAAAAAGATTGTTTTTATTTTAATGTCAACTCATTTCATGGCCAAAACTATGCTGACTATAAATACAGTATCTTCCTACCTTGTTCACCCTCTGTGGACTCAGATTCCTGTGCAAGGCCACCATCTACTATATTTAAGACCAATCAGAGAACAGCATTCAGGGAACAAACTGTTTCAAAGGAAAGATCTCTGTGCTTTCCTAACAGCAAAGTTAATACATCAAAGACACAATTGCTTACTGAAAAGATCCCTATATGAATGTTGTGAGTGAGTGACTCGAATGCTGACTGTAAATACAGTATCTTCCTACCTTGTTCACCCTCTGTGGACTCAGATTCCTGTGCAAGGCCACCATCTACTATATTTAAGACCAATCAGAGAACAGCATTCAGGGAACAAACTGTTTCAAAGGAAAGATCTCTGTGCTTTCCTAACAGCAAAGTTAATACATCAAAGACACAATTGCTTACTGAAAAGATCCCTATATGAATGTTGTGAGTGAGTGACTCGAATGCTGACTGTAAATACAGTATCTTCCTACCTTGCTCACCCTCTGTGGACTCAGATTCCTGTGCAAGGCCACCATCTACTATATTTAAGACCAATCAGAGAACAGCATTCAGGGAACAAACTGTTTCAAAGGAAAGATCTCTGTGCTTTCCTAACAGCAAAGTTAATACATCAAAGACACAATTGCTTACTGAAAAGATCCCTATATGAATGTTGTGAGTGAGTGACTCGAATGCTGATCACTATCTACTGTATTTAAGTGTGTGTGTGTGTGTGTGTGTGTGTGTGTCTAAGCTAATCAAGAGCAGAACCAGTCTTGGAACAACATTGGTACAAATTTACTTCCATTCCTCCCTCTGTATGTATGTAAACAATTATACTAGGTTTGGTTGTAGCTTGTCTACATACATCAGCCCTACTTACCAAATAGACTTGCATAGAATCTCAATACACCTAAAATTAGTCCCAGCCTGTGGCTGTTCTTACCTGTATTTTTAGACTTGGCGATTTTTGCCTAGAAAAGAGTAAAAAACATTGAGATAAGTATAAAATGTGTTGAGAAACAGTATGTATATTTTGATCATTAACCCTTGCCTTTTTTCTTCTTGGAGTCTTCGTATCTAAAAGAAATGAACATGTTTCTTAATGTCATTTTAATGTTAGTATGTTTCAAAAACCAAATAATAATCATGAAAATAATGATTCATTCTGCATGCTTATAGATAGGGATGGGTATCGAGAACCGGTTCCATTTTAGAACCGGTAACAAATTTCCAAGAACCGGGGATTCGATAAGACGCACGCATTTCGATTCCGCTTATCGATTCCTGACTTTGGGGGCGTTTACATATCGCGTGTATTTCTGTATTTCAAACGTAGGCGCGCGGCAAGCGCTCATAAAAGTGATGCACGCGCTGCACGTATGCCGCGGTGAGAAGAAAATATCTCAACTTTGCTGAATGCAGCAAGCGCACGCAGGTCATGTGACAAAAAACAACCGACCAAAAGCTTGGCCGAACAGTTGATCATAACTGCACAGAGCGGGTTTTATTTCTCATCTCCATAAATATATCTAGCAGTAAAGCTAATGCAAGGGCTAGAATCAATGAATCCTCTGCTCATACTTCCTCGTCGTCATCACGGAGAGCGCAGTTCAGACGAGACGGGTGCGCAAGCGCTTGTGAAAAGAAGGATGTTTTTAGACGCGATATGTGAACAGCCCCTAATTCATGATAAACTGAGAATCTATTTGGTTTAAAATCGTTCTGAAGAAGGCAAGTGCCGAAACGCGTTTGTGCAAATAAAAAATATTTATGCATAGTGCGGCCTCTTTCTCATATACTCAGTTCTAATTTTCTAGGCCAGCACTCTTAAAAGTTTAAAAACAGTGAGTGAAGCTGAAGCCTGCTCCTATCCTCATCAGTCTATTTAAAAACAATAGCCTACTCATTTGAATCATTAATTAAAACATGTTTAAAACGAATTTATTCAGTGTCTCGTTCATAAATACCTGTTTAATTAAGGACAGTTTTTTAATGATTAAATGAAAACAAATTTAACAGTCGGTTTTTGCCACCTACTGGAGTAATAATGTAATCAACACAATCTTTATTTGAAGAGACTCCTTTAACTTTAGCAATTTTATTGGTTATTGCTTAAAATTGGCAAGAATAAAAGGAAGAAATATTTAATCACGTAGCCTATTTGTCTTTGACTTTTTTTATTTTTTATTTATTTATTTATTTATTTATTATTGGAATCGGAAACAAGAATCGATAAGAACCGGATTCGATAAGCAGAATCGGAATCGGAACCGGAATCGCTAAAATTGAAACGATACCCAACCCTACTTATAGACCTAAAATAGTTTTTGTATGCCTATATACAGTATGTCGCACTTAAGTGCCAGAGAATAATAATACCTTTAAACTTAATGCAGGCAGCTACAGGTAGCCAGCAGAGCTCAATAAGGAGCACCCATACCATACAAATGTCTACTACTTACCAAGGGAGTTAAACAACAAAGTCCCAAGTCTCTCCCGCTCTTGAGCTATGGGGAGGCATTGGAGGTGCCCTTGTTGTCCCTGGAGGACCATTTCGGCAAACTAAAAGAACAACAGAAAGTCTATTTTAATTAAATAATGCAACTTATAATAAATGTGAACAACAAATTGTGGTAAAAAAAAAATTGGACTATATTACAAGAGAAGAGTATGGTGCTCATTTAATAATTATACGATCATGACTCCTGTATCGTGTGCTGAAGGTAGTACTGTGTCCATGTCCAAAATCCATTAATATTTGATCTGAAACTTTCAACTAAAAATATTTATATTTTCAAAAGAAAACAGAAACATTGTGCAGAAAACGACAAAACTGTACCATTATTGCGAACACCCCACATGACAAAGAGTCATTTTGGAAGTCATGCTCCCTCTTCAACATTTTCCAGGGCCCTTGGCAGCCTCTGCTAGCAGCAAATAAACTGAAAGATTAGAGAAAATAATTGTGAAGGAGATCTCTGCTGAATTTTCATTATCTCATTTTATAGAGCAATACAAAAACCTTGTACCTCCAATTTTCAAATATTTTGGAGCAATGCTGTGGTTGCTCCCCCAAGGAGTCGATGTAAGTTATAGTTCCCTCCTTCAAGTTGCAATGCTATACAAAAGATGGGAAAACATATGAGAAAGGTTTGAAGGAGAATTTCAACCAATCTGTGTTGAAAATGATTGAAATTCTTTTAAAATGTGAAGCACTAACACAGGGATAGACAACTCCGGTCCCGGAGGGCCGCTGTCCTGCAGAGTTTAGCTTCAGCCCTGATAAAAAACTCACCTGGCTGTATCTATCTTGTAATCCTGAAAACATTGATTACCTTGTTCAGGTGTGTTTAGTTAGGGTTGGAGCTAAACTCTGCAGGACAGTGGCCCTCCAGGACCGGAGTTGTCTATCCCTGCACTAACAGCTCAAACAACACAAATGAGAATGACACATCATCAGCAACAATAATGATTAGTGTGATGCTATTTAGCGAATAATAGTCTCTGCATAACCTACAAAGAGGGTCCAGTGGCATTCGCCCAGCAAGTAGGGCCCAAAGATGGCACTGGCTCCTTTAAGAATGTTTTTCTGACAGGAAAAGAAGAAAACATTCATGAACAAACATAAATAAAATTGACACCTAATGTGTTCAGCAGCACTGAACAATAACCTTAAACATTTACATAACTCTTACTTTTAAGAAATAAGTACTCCTGGCCCTGGAGCTGCCCTCCAAAATCAGGCGCATAGCCTGACTATTAATAGCCTCTGTCCCAGGCTGGCTCTAAGCGAGGGAGAGAAATGGTTTAAGTCATTAAATCATGTTAAATCTATATTTGATTTGTGTGTATGTATGTATGTATGTATGTATGTGAGTGAGTGAGTTTTATAAAAAGGTATGAGTTAACTTGCTCATGACATAAAATAAGGCATCCATTACCTGGGGAAGTAATACATAAAAAAATATTTTATATATATAAACTGCAATAAATCACAATAGAGTCAAGGTGAAGGGAAAGAGGATAATTTTTTAAAAGAAATAGAAAATTACCTCATCTGGAAGCTCAAATGGGCCTAAAAGGGCCTCCAAACTACTCAGCAATATCTTGAAGGGCCCAATTGTCCCAAGGACATCTTCACTATTAAGTCCTTGGGACTTCAGTGTTTCTAAGTCTGCATGGGTGAAGAAAATAAAAGTTCCAAAATAGGTCACCTTACTTAGGCTAGGCACAAATGTAATCCAATCAACTATTACATGTAGCATACAAACTACTTTAAAGTAGTTTTGTACCCCCTTTTGTAGATTTTATAATCTCTGGAGACTAAAATTCACATTTATCACTTTTAGACATTTTCAGCGCTCTGTTTCAAGTGCTTGTCTGTGAGTTAGTGATGTCACAGGCTGAAACGGGCAGCTAGAGCATATGGGCAAAAGTTTTAGACACATGTACTATGTTGAGGCAAGTCGGGGCCACATATTATACAATTTATAAATAGCCTAGTTGTGTTGAATGCCATGCCAATGAAGTTTTATGATACAGCAGCGCCAGCACTTCTCATTATTTCACAAATTTTTGGTAGGCTACAGCCTCATCATGGGCCTATTACATAAAAACAATCTTGCAAGTGCCCGGACCTTGTGTTGCCCATGTGTATAATCGTTCTAAAAACACCAGCTAAAAAAAAGTACTGGAATGTGCGCTACCTGGTCAGATGTAAATATGCAAATTATATAATTATGTATGCAGATGACGCAAATGAGTAACATAGATTAGGAAAAAAAAAATATTGAATAACTTACTGTTCATTTGGCTTGGTTAAGTTTCCCTTTACAGGCAAAGACAAAAGACAAAAATTAAAAACATGTATTTCTGCTGAAGCATTAAATTGGATACTTATGACAACCTATAACTATGATACTTGCATACCTGAGGTGAAACTTAAATGGAGGAAAAGACACTGGCCTCAAACTAATTCTAAGCCAGGGCAGGGTAGCCTGGGGTCAGTGCAGACCTGAGACCAGGAGGAATTCACCGGCCCTCAGACAACTTCTGCCCTGAGACCAGAGAAGACAGCTGACTCCCTTTTTCCCAAATATGTTGCCCTGAGAACAGAAAAATACGACTTCTGCCGTAGTGATCGACCGATATATCGGGCCGATATTTGCGGGTTTGACGTGTATCGGCATCGGCTGCGTTCGCCGATAGTTTTTCCCCGGCATTATTTACAGACAGGCATCCGCAGGCAGCTCTGTGTTGCGGGACGCTGCAGTTCACGTGCAGCCCATGCACCGCCCATCCCACACTAGCAACTATGCTATGTTGCCCTGAGAACAGACAAAAATACGACTTCTGCCCTGAGACCAGAGAAGACAGTTGACTTCCTTTTGTCCAACTATGTTGCCCTGAGAACAGAAAAATACGACTTCTGCCCCGAGACCAGAGAAGACAGTTGACTCCCTTTTGTCCAACTATGTTGCCCTGAGAACAGACAAAAATACGACTTCTGCCCTGAGACCAGAGAAGACAGTTGACTCCCTTTTGTCCAACTATGTTGCCGTGAGAACAGAAAAATATGACTTCTGCCCTGAGACCAGAGAAGACAGTTGACTCCCTTTTGTCCAACTATGTTGCCCTGAGAACAGACAAAAATACGACTTCTGCCCTGAGACCAGAGAAGACAGTTGACTCCCTTTTGTCCAACTATGTTGCCCTGAGAACAGACAAAAATACGACTTCTGCCCCGAGACCAGAGAAGACAGTTGACTCCCTTTTGTCCAACTATGTTGCCCTGAGAACAGAAAAATACGACTTCTGCCCCGAGACCAGAGAAGACAGTTGACTCCCTTTTGTCCAACTATGTTGCCCTGAGAACAGAAAAATACGACTTCTGCCCCGAGACCAGAGAAGACAGTTGACTCCCTTTTGTCCAACTATGTTGCCCTGAGAACAGAAAAATACGACTTCTGCCCTGAGACCAGAGAAGACAGTTGACTCCCTTTTGTCCAACTATGTTGCCCTGAGAACAGAAAAATACGACTTCTGCCCTGAGACCAGAGAAGACAGTTGACTCCCTTTTGTCCAACTATGTTGCCCTGAGAACAGAAAAATACGACTTCTGCCCTGAGACCAGAGAAGACAGTTGACTCCCTTTTGTCCAACTATGTTGCCCTGAGAACAGAAAAATACGACTTCTGCCCTGAGACCAGAGAAGACAGTTGACTCCCTTTTGTCCAACGGTAACACTTTACAATAAGGGTGCACTAATATGCATTAATGCATGCTTAACTAATGCAGAGATAATAGTGAATTAATGTATTACTAATGATTATCTAAGCTATTCATCAGCTATTCATTAGTGATTGCCCCATTAGCAACTAATGAAGAGTCTGTCTGGTTAATATATTAATTAATATATGAATTGTTATTAATTAAATATGTAATTGTGGATTAACTCCATAATCACTCATTTTATTTACTAATAGTGTTCATTAATTTGTTAATTACCACAATGAGCCTAATATGCATTAATACATGATTAACTACAGCATTAGTAGTGTGTCAATTACTACAATTAGCCTACTAGATGATGAGTCAATAATAATGTGCCTCAACAAGTAAAGTCACAACATAATGATTGTTAGCTAATGTTTAATTAATCATTAATAACCATCACTAGAGTTTATAAAAGCGGTTTATTAAACACTGGTTTCCAAAAACATTGTAGTAATTGACACACTACTAGTGCTGTAATTAATAATGTATTAATGCATATTAGTTTATTATCTGGAAGTTGAAATATAAGGCTTTGGCTCATTGTGGTAATTAACAAATTAATTAACAATAATAATTAACAATAATTAATTATAATTAATAATAAGTGATTATGGAATTAATCCACAATTAAATATTTAATTAATAACAATTCATATATTAATTAATATATTAACCAGACAAACACTTCATTAGTTGCTAATAAGGCAATCATTAATGAATAGCTTAGATAATCATTAGTAATACATTAATTCAGTATTAGCTGTGCATTAGTTAAGCATGAATTAATGCTTATTAGTGCACCCTTATTGTATAGTGTTAACAATTCGACTTCTGCCCTGAGACCAGAGAAGACAGCTGACTCCCTTTGACTCCCTGAGAACAGAAAAATACGACTTCTGCCCTGAGACCAGGAGGGATTCACCTGCCCTGGGACAAAATTGTAAGAAACAATAGTCTCTGCCCTGGGACCAGATGAGACTAAACAGTCATGAAGAAAAGCCAAATTGATCAATTTAACTAGATTTCTAGCTCACCTGATTAGCTTGACTAGCTAGCGCTTATGGTTTACAGGTATGGCATAACTTACTATTAGTATTTATAGCTAGCTCATTAATAGGGGTGTAACGGTTCACGGTTGAATACGATACACTTGTGTCACGGTTCGGTTCAGTATATTTTCAATACAGCAAAAATAAATTAATGCCAGAGAACATCATAAAGTATGATATTTTTTTTTACTTTGAGCAATTCTAGAGCTATAATTGTCTCTTCTTATGAGCATATAAAACAAAAAAGCTCTTTAGAAAAATGAAATGTAATATTGTAGTAGTTAAAGGTTTATCTTTAGTTCAGATTAAAATTTGAGGGCATCAATTGTATTCATAATGTCAAAATAAAACCGGAGTAATGTAACTTGAAAGCATTATTGTTTGATCCGTTAATAAACACTTCCATTATGTTTGCCATTTGATGTTGGGCAATGATGTGGTCGCGCCGGCCTCTTATGAGCGCGCTTGCCACGTGCAACGCGCCTACATCTGAAATAACGAAATTTTGGTCGGCAGGAAAAATGCGTAGCAGCTACCGAAACCCGAACCGACAGCCTCGTACCGAACGGTTCAATACGAATACGCGTATATCGTTACACCCCTACTCATTAATACTGAAAATGTGATGTTTTTCTGAAGTACGTTTTTGTTTTTAAAAAACTTACTTTGAAAGGATTATAACCAGTTCCTCTTGCCTGCCACCGCGGTGAGATTTTGACGGTTGAGATTGGAAATGGTGGCGCCGCCTCTGCAATTCTCTCCTCTCTTGCGATTGGTTGTCAGATTGAACCAATCACAAATGTTTCTGCCCTCAGGACAACTTTGAGTCAAGAAAATTCCCACCTGCAACTGGGACCCAGCTAATTTTGGCCGCAGTTTCCATGGAGGCCCCACATGTGTTAGCCCAGATGGGTTGATGATGGACTCTTGAATGGGCTCCATATTGGGCCCATGTGGGTAGCCTAGGTAGTTCCCATTTAGGGACTACAGGAGTCTTCCCACATGGGAAGATGATGGGACCCAGATAGGTCTTATCTAGGGCTCTTATGGGCCACAAATATATGGGCTACCATATTTGTCTTTTTATGTTACCTTATTTTACAGTAAACCCCTAAATACAAACATTATATGTAATCAATGAACAGAAACCATTACTTCTTGCTTTACTTTATTAACAGAATATTTCTTAACATATTATGTGTATTATTAACAGACAAGTATCAAAAGTGAAAGCTTTTGACAAACTTTATATTTCACAAACAAAAGTGCAATTTTTCAGTCCTCTGTCAGACAACTCTATATTTCACAAACAAAAGTGCAGAATCTCAGTCCTCTGTTGTCGCTCTCCCAACGGCCCTTTGAAAAGAGAAAATAAATAAATCAACCATTTTTCAACTTTTGCAATTCCTTATCTCACAGTTCAAACTGATGTGTCAGGTTAGTCTTTTGGTGCTCCAAATCAAGTTTATGTAGATAAGGGGTTTTCAAACCTGTCCCGGAACACTGCACATATTGGAGGCACAAAATTAAAATTTTGACCAACTTTTACCACTTTTCACGAGTTCACACTTACATACAATTAGAGGGATTAAGGTTTAATACACCTGATTCATCTCATTAGCTCATTAGTAGAAACTGCAAGATCTGAAGTGTGTGTGCAGTACTGAGGGTTACCAGGACAATTTAGAAAACCAAACATTTGCCCATCATTCAGAACAAATACTTCTCCAATATAGTCCACAACAAGAGTTGATAATGAAAGACTGCCACCGTTTATTCAGAAGAACTTGAGATAAGTTTGGTAGTTGTACCTGAATGAATTTAACATTTATTTGCTATATTTCAGATCAATATATTTGTTTTCCTTAAAATTTTTATTAACTTTAACTTTATTCCAATGCAATATGATGAATGATGGGACCCACGTATACTGTTTAAATAGGGTTGGATAAATATTTTTTGCTTTTAAACAGTGTGTGTGTGTGTGTGTGTGTGTGTGTGTGTGTGTGTGTGTATATGTGTGTGTGTGTGTGTGTGTGTGAGTGATTTTGGTTGGGTGACAGTGGTAAGTTAGCCTACAGTTTGACAAGAGTTTATAGTTTGACAAAAGCACAATGTTGTGTTTTACACAAATATATAGGCTAAACACTTTGCAGTTTTAATGATAATGACTTTTACCCATCTTGCTCTCCACCACGTGCCCTCGATGTACGGTTTCCTCCCCTGTCCCTGGCACCAATTAGCCACTTTGACACTGCCTTTTCAGCATCTCTTCTAGTAATCTGGTTTGTAAGGGCATTTTTTTTCAAGCTTCCTGTAAAATAGATAAAGAGCATTAGAGTGAGATTAAATTCCTTATTTGAGCCCTTGCAACAAAGCAGAAATCTCCACCATGTTATTTTTCAGGTAATACAATAATGGTATCAGATATAATAATCTGTCAAACACGACATTTTTGCTGCAAAGGTTTATTAACCAAACAAACAAGGGACTGGTTCTGTACCTGTACCTGAAAACTACATTTAATTTAATTTAGTAACTTTTGTTCTATTGTATTTACCTATGCTTGTAACTAGTGTATTTTTACTTATTTTATTCGTAGGACCTCACTTGTATTTAATAATGATTTAACTTTATTATAAACCATGAGTTGTGTGATTGCTACACTACTAATTAACAGTTACTTATCACTTAATTGGCAGTATACCTGGTCCATTATTGTCATAATTAAGGGTATTCTCTATCCAGGTATGGACAATTATTTGCATACAATAAAATTGATTTATGAAGAACTCAACTCTACAAAATAACCTTTGTTTGCACATTAATATGTTGAATGTGGTAGTTCTATAAGTAATCAATAACTGCTGTTTTTCATACAGATAACTACTATATGAGTTCATAATGCATAAATTACGAAGGAATTGGAACAGTATTCTAAAGTGTAACGTTAACTATATTCGATATATTTTGTGCCATTTGTTATTTGAATTAGCACTAACGTTAAATAAAAAAAAGGAAAAAATAGCAGTGTTAAAGTAACTTTATAATAGCAGTACAATAGCAGATGGTGTTAAAGCTTCTCGAATCTCATAATTAAGCGGATACTAGTTGTTCTGTGACGAAATAGACATTTATTAAAGATTTATAAAAAAAATAACATTTGAGAATGGGATTTTTTCATTGAATGTGCACACTTTTAAAATAACAGCTAACGTTAGCTGCTGAAATGGTCGCTGTATGGCGTTGTCTGTATGGTGATCACAAAATAAACGGGAGCAGACAGGATTAAACAGGCTTGCCTTGTAATTGCATTCGAAAAATTAATAAGGAAATGCTTTCCTTTTGGCTGTTTGATGTGCACATCGATCTTATACAAATTAAAAAATTGCTATCATTGTGGGATTTATCGTAAAACAGAGGTAAAATTGTAAAGTTGGAGTCTCAACTCGATTCAATGTGTCATAACACAGTTGGTTTATTAACAATAACATAAAAAAATAAGAATATTACAGTTACAGATCGCTTGGTCATGGCGCCAGAAATAACAAGGGAAAATATTGCGCGATCTGGGGGGAATTCGAAATTCTAAAGTGACAAGCTTTTGGTTAACATCGTGTTTTTAAAACAATGTATTTGAATTAACATTTATATTGTGAAATGTAACTTTCTTACCTTGACTTAGCCTTGACTACGAAGACAGCGAGAATCTTCCAAATCTCCTCCTGAAAATTACAGCAGAGAGTGAGTGAGACTAGAGAGTGCATGGTGTCGCGGGCGCGAAAAGGGCGAGGGGGATGGGATGGTGCTGAATGAAATCTCGCGAGATCCATGGGATGGTGCTGAATGAAATCTCGCGAGATCCATCCTGCAAAAGTTTTTTTTTATTTTTATCTGTCACCGTGTCTGTACCTATCTTTTTGTAACTGTTTAAATTATATTGTGAGTAAAAGTGTGCATACTTTTTACTGCACCACTGTGACAGTATCTGCAGGGTATTGGTCCTTTTAATTGGCAGAAAATTTGTTAAAATGGCAATTTTGTTGACATTTGTATAGATAAAAGTAATTTCAAAGGTGCATATGTGTGTACTATCTGTAAAAAAAAAAAAAAAAACTTTGGGTTTGACTGTTTGCACTTCCTCTGTAAACTCAATTAGTCCCCAAGTGTAGCCCATTTTCAACCCATGCACTCATTTCCCATTAGTGAACCACCTAGGCCCCACAAAGGGAGCCCAACTGGGTTTGCCCATGTTGGACTTACTCAGTTGACCCAAGTGGGCCCCAGATAAGAAGCCCATTTTGAGCCCATGCCCACTCTGTACCCCTGTCGCCCATTTGTAACCCATATGGGCCCCACATAAACGTGTTGGCTGGGAAAAGAAAGTAAATTGAAAAATCAAAAAAACAAACAAACCAAACAATTTATGTTAATAATATGAATATAGACATAGAACAATATAGATATAGATATAGAACAATATAGACAGTTGACAATTCAAAAGAGATCGATATTTCAGCAAGTTACCTCTGGAACAACTCGATACGCAGCAATGTAAGTGAATGGGGTTCAACGCCCAAATGACAGTGTTTGGAACTAATCCGATCTTCAAATCCCGGAAGTAGGCGGTTAAAAGCACTGCCATTTTTTACAACGTAGGTCTATGGGAGTGTCGCAACTCTTTCTCTCTATAGCTCTGATTGGACCACCTCAAAAATGTGTTGTATGTGGAGATTCATTCCCTTTTGCAGCTATCAAGTTTCACAGTGATGAGTGCGTGAGGTATTTGAGATTTATTTATTTTAATGTGGAGTCTAAGGAAATGTTTATTTATCCTTGATTTGGCCTCGCAGGAGAAAACCCTGATCTGAGTTACAGTAGACTTTTATTTACTATTATTATTATTATTATAAATTCACCCAAAAATGAACATTTTATTAATAACTTACCCTTATGTCTTTACAAAACCATATGATTTTCGTTCATCTTCACTACACAAATCTGAGCTCTTTCTGTCCCTCCATTGACAGCCTATGCAACCTACTTTAAAGGTCTAGCATGTTAGTGATGTGCTCTCACGTCTACTCAACATGTATGCGCCTGTGGTTGTTATGTGAGATCGCATCTGAGATCTACATTTTGTCCCATTTTTCTTCCTCAGACACACAAAGCACTCGCGTCACTTCATTAATTGAGGTTAAACCACTGGAGTCACATGGGTTACTTTAATTTCCGTATTTTCTGGACTATAAGTCGCTCCGGAGTATAAGTCGCATCAGTCAAAAAATGCGTCATGAAGAGGAAAAAACATATATAAGTCGCACTGGACTATAAGTTGCATTTATTTAGAAATTTATTTCACAAATTCCAAGACCAAGAACAGACAATTAATCTGGAAAGGCAAGTTATTCAGCTCCACAACAGCACACAGAACAACAGGCTGAATAGGTGTCCGGCATGTTAACGTAACACAGAGTTTCCCGCAGCACTTTGGAAGAAGGCCGCCTAAGCAACACGCGCCTGTCGCCTTAACTACATCGTCAACAAAAAGTATATGAGCGATATCTGCCGCTACTCTGTCCTGTTTAGAACTGAGATTCTCTGCCCGAGCCCGATATTTCCCGCCGCTTTACTCGGGCCGGACCCGTGATCTAGAGACGTGCGGCGCGGGACTAGATTTGATGGCCGAGTGCGAGCGTGGGCGGTAGCCTAATGCACTCACTATGTGTGTGCGGGCTGCAGGAGAATAAAACGATTAAATCGTTTTTATGTTTTATTCATAGATATTTCTAATAAATTGTTATTCATCTGTTGCAGAAAAGCAACAAGAACAACTAAAACAAAATAAAAACGATTTACCAGCCAGAGTTTCTATTTGTAACATGTTTGCAGCGTTGAGCGATGTAGCCAATCACAGACATACGTGTTGATTTCTGGAACACAATGGCCAATCAAAAGCATTTAAGAGAGAATCCCCTCACGGCTCAAAACAGACTTTATGTTCATTGCTGAATTCTGCATGCTGGCAAATCCTCGGATTATAAAAGATATTATGAAAGATTCATTACGCAGTCAGCTTCATTGATAATAACAGAGATGTATGAGATCACGATGAACTGATGTCAGCTTTTTAAGAATTATTAAAAGAGCGCGCACTTGCACGCATTCATGGCAAACCATGCACGCAGCCTGCTTGCTTTTATGTTAAATTAACAGTGGATTGTGAATGTTAATGCTTTAATAACATAATTTATGTATTTATGCTGATTGTTTAAGGTCTATGTGTGACGCAAGGCGCTGCTGCCGCGAGGCTAAAGCTCCTGGCTGTTCTAGAAAGGAGACTGATCCAATGCAGATATTTAACAGCTGAAGTCCATAGTATAGCCTATTGGCTCTGTTGTATCCCCAGAATTCCGATCGGCGCACAGGGACAAAAATAAATAAATATTTTCACAGAGTAAAGTATTCTCTACGAAATGCAATGCAAGAGATCGCACGGGCGCCTCCGCGTCCTGATTATATGTCTGCTATATTTGCTTCTTATTTATTAATTCCAGGCAATTGGTTGATGAAACATTGATTAAAATTAAGATACAATTTATACAAAACGAAATTCAATTTAAAGAAAGGTTTTATTTTTATTTTTTATTTAACCCTTATTTAACCAGGGAAATCCTTTGAGAACAAGTCTCTTTTGCGAAGGAGCCCTGGCCAAGAAAGCCGCAATAAAAGTTCCACATAAAATACAAAATATAACAAATACAATGAACATACAAGACATAATACATTAATAGTACACTCAATCAACCAAAAAATTAATAAATAAAAAATAAAAAAAGACATCCCATTGTCACCATAGACTTATTCTAATTTGGGAAGCAGGGACAGGTGCCCATTGTGCCAGCTTCCTGGTACTTTACTAGCCTCTTAAATTGACCAAAGGAGACCAAGTTATCAAGTTTTAATTCATTCTGTAACAGATTCCACGCTGATGGGGCAGAAATTCTAAATGCTTGCTTCCCTAACTCTGTGCGAGCCCTAGGCACAACCAGGTGGAGATTATCATTAGACCGCAGAGAGTGAGTGCTGGCCTTGAAGGACATGAGCCTACATAAATAAGGGGGCAAAACAAACTTAATAAAGTGGTCAAAATCATCTCTGACCCATCATGATCCTACTCATGCTGTTCACTTTTCATATACCGGTAATCAACATAATTAAATTAAAATAATAAAATAACATTATATTATGTAAGCAAAAATCTGGAATATAATTTAATTACTGCCTGATAAAAATTTGACTATTTCAAAGTGTGCTCGTTTTTTTTCTAAGGTAACAACATTTAACAAAGTCTTTCTAGCAAAAAATTTAAACCATAGCCTAGCCTATATTTCGTTTTGCCAGCACTTTATTAGACATCATTCCATTTCTGTTCTAAATGTGAAATAATAAATGTAATAAACGTGTTCCTTATTATGTTTAATTGCCTTAGCCTCTGTGTGTGCGCTGGTGTTTGCGTGAAATTCTGTTGTTGGGGTGGATTTAAAGCAGTTTATTTCTATACCGGGGGAATTTCTTGCTTTTCAACCACGGTAAGAAAAAATCCATACCAGCCCTAGTATACAGTAATGTTTTCTCTTGGTTCATCTCAGTCAGAATTAATTAATTTTGATATATAAATCGCACCGGACTATAAGTCGCAGGACCAGCAAAACTATGAAAAAAAGTGTGACTTATAGTCCGGAAAATACGGTATGTCTTAACTACTTTTCTGGACCCCTAAGTGTTTGTTGTATAGGCCATCAATGGAGGACAGAAACTCCTATTTCGTTAAAAATATCTTCATTTGTGTTGAAGAATAACTGAAAACTGATAGATTACTGAAAACTGGCTCTTGGAGCTCCTGTTCCAGCAAGAGAATCCTGCCAGCCCTGTTCTCGCGTCTCAGCGTTTGAATAGATATGCTAACTGGGTCTAGGGCAGGTTCCAAAACCTGTAATACTTCATTTCTCATCACAATGTAATCCTGGCCCGTAAATGTACATAAATTGAAAGTACACTGTTACAGTTTAGACTGTTTGGATGAAAACTGAAGACGCGCTCAATAAAGAATAACTTTTGCTTAAACTGGATTCCAACGTCTCCTGGTCTTTGCTTAGAAGAAGGAAACGTTTCCTACAGTGTTCTGGAACAACATGAGGGTGATAAATTGATCATTTGAATTTTTGCATGAACTATCCCTTTAAAAACAGTCTGTTTTTACACCTTTATGCCTCGTACACATTACAAGCGATTTTGTCGCTGCATGTCGCCAGTCGCTGGCGATGAGGTCGCTAGTGGGCGTTCCCACTACTGGTTGTCTAGTTATGTTTATGAATGACATCCAGTGACAGCGAATCAGTTTTCTTGCCGCTAAAATCAAACATTCCGGAGGGAAAATACTAAATATAAATTGACTCGGTACATAAAAAGGCTTTTTAAGTATCAAAAATGAATGCTAAACAGAGGGCGATTTTTTCCATTGCGAAAGTTTATCTATGGCGAAAGCGCAAACGCCAGTCTATCTGGGTTCACGAAACCATTCGGGCTCGGGGTCAGCACGGCGAGTACCACCGGCTGGTGCAGGAGCTGCGGCTGGATGAAGTCCGGTTCCAGCAGTACTTCAGATTATGTATCTATGTACATACACACAGACGTATAATATATATGCATGTATGTGTGTGTATAGCAGAGTTCCATATCGTTCCGGGTTACTTGACTGTAACCATGTTCCCTGAAAAAGCGGAACGAGATGCTGCGCTGCTTAGCGCATTGGGAACGTCTTTAATCGTGACCTGCTGTGAATATAGTGTGTAAACACGTCGATGGAATCGACCGGAAGTAATATAGCCTCGGTCGGTGACGTCATTGACGCGCACCCGCGACGCGAGGCTATAATTAGATGAGCCGCAGGTGCATCGTCAGGATATTTTGTCTGAAGAGCAGTCCTGGGACATCATCAGCACGGCAAAGTAGCGCAACATCTCGTTCCGCTTTTTCAGGGAACAGGGTTACAGTCAAGTAACCCGGAACGTTCCCTTTCAAAAGCTACAATCGATGCTGCGCTGCTTAGCGCATTGGGAACGAGAATACCCACGCCGCCGTGCTTGAAGGTGTCTGGACTCCCTACGGCTGTGTAGGTGTGCTCACAAGAAACGCAGGAAAGCCCTAGACATTAGCTTGCGATGTCGACTCAAGGACGTGAGAGCCCGGAGTGGTATGAACATCCAAACTATAAAATCTTATGAATGTGTGCGGAGAGGACCAGCCTGCCGCATCACAAACAAACTGCAAGGGGGCACCTCTTGCCAAGGCAGCAGAGGAGGCGACCCCTCTGGTGGAGTGAGCCCTTAGACCCGTTGGCGAAGCTTGGCCGCGCGCCTCATAGGCAAGAGCAATAGCATCCCTGACCCAATGTGACATGGTCTGTTTAGTGGTGGCGGCAGCACCCCTGTTGCTGCCCCCATAACAAACGAATAGTTGCTCTGACTTACGCCACTGGCTAGTGCGGTGGACGTAGGCCTGAAGAGCACGGACTGGACATAGTCTGTGAGATCTCTCCTGCTCCGGCGTTATGAACGGTGGAGGGCAGAAGGCCTCTAGAGTGACCGGATGTACAGCCGAGAATGGTACCTTAGGCAGGTAATCAGGATGAGGATGCAAAATCACTTTCACCATTCCTGGAGCAAAGTCTAAGCAGGATGACGATATTGACAGAGCCTGCATGTGCCCGATTCTTTTTAGAGAGGTTATAGCCATAAGAAAAAAACATCTTTATGGTCAGAAGTTTATCAGACGCTGACTCTAGAGGTTAAAAAGGGGGGTCTCAACCAGACCCTCTAGGACTATTGCTAAGTCCCACGAATGGATCTTTGGTTCTTACGGGAGGCCTCAGTCATCTGGCCCCAATATTGAAGCGAGCGAGCAGAGGATGTCTCCCGAGTGGCACCCCGTCAACCAAGGCGTGGCAAGCCAAAGAGCGACCACATAAACCTTGAGAGTGGCGGGGCATGTACCTGTTGATCATTTTTCCTGCAGGAAATCCAGAACTGAAGCAATCTGGCAGTTGACCGGATCTGCATTATGTACAACACACCACCTTTCAAAGACACCCCATTTGTTGGCATAACTCTTTCTAGTGGAGGGAGTCCTAACACTTAGAATGGTCTTAATAACGGCAGGCGAAAGCCCAGTGTCCCTCAGTTGGTACCCATCAGGGGCCAAACATGAAGATTCCACAGGTTGGGCCTGGGATGGAATATCGTACCCTCCGCCTGAGAAGATCCCTCCTCTCCGGAATCGCCCATGGCGAGCCGTTGAGGAGAGAAATATCTCCAAGAACCATACTCTGTTCGGCCAACGCAGCGCTATCAGTAAGAGGCAAGACCCTTGCTGGCGAACTCTGGCTAGAACTCCTGGGAGCAGAGCCACTGGAGGAAACGCATACAGGCGCATTTTGGGCCATGTGTGCGCAATCGCATCCAGACCCAGGGGGCTGGGTGACTCAGAGAGAAGAGGAGACATTGCGCTGTCCGCTGGGCGGCGAAGAGGTCCACCTCCGCTTCATAAAATCTGATCCAGATCTGTTTTACTACATCTGGGTGGAATTTCCACTCCCCCATTGGTAATTTCTGTCCGGACAGTAAATTTGCTCCCACATTCAGATGCCCTGGAAATGTACACTGCCCTGAGTGACAGGAACTTTTCCGGGCCCTAGAGAAAATCTGCCTCACTATTCTGTACAGATTGCGTGAGCGTAGACCTCCCTGGTGATTTAAGTAAGAGGCTGCCGCTCTAGCACTAGGACATGACAGCCTCTCAACTGAGGGAGAAAGTATTTCAGGGCCAGAAATACATATTCCATCAACTTGAGGCAATTGATTTGCTAGTCAAGATAATGCCTCCCCAAACCCTTGGGCTGGACGATCACTTAAGACCGCTACCCAGCCCGACAGGCAGGCGTCTGTCGTTAGCATTATGCGACGAGAAGACGCACCAAGAGTGGGACCCAAGGTGAGGAACCGGGGTCTGAACCACGTAGAAAGGGAACGAAGCTACAGCGCGTAACCCTTACCATAAACATGGATTTTAGAAAGTACACGAAGCGTTCAGCGCGTGACTTACCATAAACATGGATTTTTAGAAAGGACACAAAGCACCCAACGCGTGCTCTTGCCTCTATTTGCCCTTGGTGAATTTGAGCCACAACTGAAGTGGTCTCATGGTGCAAAAGGCCCAGAGGGATCCCTGTGGACGCAGCTGCCATGAGACCTATCCTGACCTAGCCAGATGTTGCTTTAGGGTGTTTAAAAATGGTCTTGACACGCGGGGGACAGTTGTGCCCCCGATGGTGACAGAGTCCCATTTAAACCCCAAGCACGTTGGAGAGTGAACGCTCTTCTTAGCGTTGCAACTCAACCCCATAGAGAGAAGCGTGGATCGATATTAATGTCGAAAGCGCAAGCTCCTGAGACTGTGCCAGTATCAGTCAATCGTCTATGTAACATGGCTAGGTCGAATGGAAGAACCCGATATTGGTAGGCTTCGCCCCCAAAAGCAAACCTCGGGAACTTCCTGTGTTGTGGCAATATTTCTGTGAAAATATGCGTCTTTAAGATCGACCGTGAAGATCCAATCATGATGTTGAATTTGCAACACGATCTATTTGATAGTTAGCATCTTGAACTTGAGCGTTCTGACGGAACGGTTCAAGCCTCAAAGATCTAAAAACGGACGCAGTCCCCCATTTCTTCTTGTGACAGCAGATGCGCCTACTTCTGTTTTATGGTAGTGGGAACACACCGTTAAAACGAGGAGGGCAACATATTCCTTTTACTGTCTTTAGGACACAAAAAGAGATACTCGGCAGTAGCTTTCACACTGCCAAAGTCTCTTTAAAGGGTACCAAATTTAATACTTCGAATTGGGGGAATGTTAACTGTTCTGTGTCCTGGGCGATAACAGGAAACAACAGAACCTTCAACATTTCGCTGGAAACCGCTACCCCCTGAATCACCAAAGGTGGCAGGGATGTAACAGTGGTTTCGTGAGGGTGTCAGGTAGGAGCTGATTGATGTATTTTACATGCCCTATCCCGAAGGGGCACACCCCCACAGACCTGGGACAAAAAACTCAGGATTTCTGTCTCTGGTATATTATGAGGCTGCTGAGCGCGACAAACCGGTCCCCAGTCATTACGAGGGGGAACGCAACTCGCCACACTCTGCTTTTGAGCCCTCTTTTTTTTAAATCAGATCAGCCTGGTACGCCTGCAACACTGCCATAGTGTGCAGAGCAGCACCAGTCTGACCCCCACCAGCGTGGATGTCCTTATACACAGCATGGTGGGGAGTGCTGACTCCTTAAATGACGATGAGCCACAGAGAAGAGATAGCCAGCGAGCGTCTCTTCGGACTGGCGCATCATCGTATGCACATGCCCCCATGATAGTCTAATAAATTGACGTCAAGGGCACATAGAATAAGGTTTTCCCCATGCACGAGTTAACGTCATGGAGATCCTCAAGGAGGACAGTCTAGTTGTAATCTGGCCACTGCACAAGTCACCAACTCGAGTAACCTCTTTATCGTAACGAGAGAAGTGCTCGGAGTCAGTACTCTCAAAGTCCATCATAATTATTATTATTTTAGATGGCTTTTTTTTGTTTTTTTCAATATTTAATCCCTCAGAATTAAATGTGGCCAAAGAACAGCAGACAATAAATTATTACAAGCATTTGATATATTGCATTGAATATCTGATTTCTCATCATCATTCAATTCATCAGCAACAAATACAGCCAAATATCAATCAGACACGGTCTGGATGACAGGCTGTATTTAAATCTTTCATAAGATCAGCCTGGTATGCCTGTAGTGTACAGCGCAGTACCAGCCTGACCCGCTGAAAATGCATGTGATAATACGATCCCAGGGGAGAGAAAGCTTGCGTGCGTCTCTCCAATCTGAGACAGCATCATATAATCGCGTGCCTCTGCACCCGCGATAGTCGAATTGGTCGACGTCGAGGGCACAAAGACGTCATGTATAAATATATATATTATATTTACATCTTTATTTATAATCTTTGAGTGTCTTTTTGTTGTGATCAGTGTAGTCTGGCCACTGCACGAACGATCGCCCCGAGTAGTTCTCCTTTTATTATCACGGGAGGAACGCTCGTAGGCGTCAAACTCACGAGATTAACATGTCCTCTGCCCGAGCCGAAGAAGCGCCGAGGCACGCTTCGGTAGTCAGGCAAAAGGACATCGCGATCTGGAGAGAGAGCAAGCGAAAAGGACGCACCCGTCTCTCGCTCCTCAGCCAGATCGACACGCGAGCCCCACAATCGCATTGCGGGTGCCACCCCTTTGAAATAAGCAAAGCGAACGCGAAGCACTTTAACTGTGAACATTCCACTGTGCTCGAATTCACCATGCTCAAACGCAAGGGCAGCATGCTCTTTCCCAAACAAACAAAGCAGTAAGCGTGTGTATCCAGTTCTGAATAGGACGAGAACATGGAGGGACACAGCGCTTACTCCGTTGACACATTTCTCTTTCTCCTTTACTTTTTCTAAACTCCTTTTTAGATCATAGAGAGATGAGAAAGAGAAAATCTGCACACTGTCAGTGATAAACTAAATAACTCCTAACAAAGATCTGTAGTAGATAGAGAGGAGATAGATGCTTGCACACCAAACACAGAAAGGTCTCTGAAGACAAAAGACCTGACGATGCACCTGCGGCTCATCTAATTAGCCTCGCGTCGCGGGTGCGCGCCGATGACGTCACCGACCGAGGCTATATTACTTCCGGTCGATTCCATCGACGTGTTTACACACTATATTCACAGCAGGTCAGGATTAAAGACGTTCCCAATGCGCTAAGCAGCGCAGCATCGATTGTAGCTTTTGAAAGGGAACTGCATGTACGTGTATGTATTTAAATATATATATATATCATTTCAATACATACCCGTACATGCAGATAAGGAACTCTGCTATATATATACACACACATACATGCATATATATTATACGTGTGTGTATATATATATATATATATATATATATATATATATATATATATATATATTTTTTTTTTACTGCAATATTTTTTGTAGGTTAATATGCTTTCTTTTAATATTAATTTCTGCTTTAATTCTTAATACATATTTCCACAGGTTCCTTGCAACAGGGAATTCATACCGCAGTATTGCCTCCAGCTACCGGGTTGGGCACAGTACTGTAGCTGTGTCCTAATGTGAAGGCTACAGCCTCCGAAGTCCGTATTTGAAGGCCGATTGGCCGTATTTGAAGGCCGATTGCGTCACAGCGGCACGACGAAACGTCACAGCGGCGCGACGAAGGATGTCCCAATTCAAAGGCTGCACACCTGGAGGTCGCATTTTAAGGCCGATTGCGTCACCGCGGCGCGATGAAGGCTGTCCCAATTCAATTCGGCATCATCCAAATGCCGTATTCGAAGGCCGGTTGAGTCATCGCGGCGCGACGAAGCTACCCTGATTCAAAAGCGACGCCAAATGCACCCTTCATTTCCCCGTGAAAGAAAGGATGCATAAACGGATCCTTGCGGCCTGATTCTATCCCATAAGCCATCGCGCGCCGGTGACGACAGCATTATTATTATAAAAAATGACGGCCGAGAGTTCGGTGGTGGACGGCAAATTCACATTTAAATGTAAGTATTATGTTTTCATTTACTCAAATAGCTAGTGAGTTAAAAGCCACAAGTTTTTCTTTCTTACAAACTTCATCTTAACTCATTCATCACCATTGCGTGGCTTCATTTGTAAGGTGGTATACAACTTGTCCTAATATTTAGTTTAATAATTGTTTCAGGGAGCAAGGAGCAGACAGCTCAATTTATTAAATTGCAATTAAATAAATAAATTAAATACATTTTTATTGTAATATTTGCACTAGTCTGTCTCACTTGTGTATTATAAGAAATATCACTCACCCTATAAAGCCCACAACAATAAGAAAAGCAGTAGACAAGGCAATGGGGTTTTACTTTTATGTGTTTTTGTAGTGGTGTCATGCAAGCTACGTCTACAAAGGTTTTAACTATAAGGTTAAAACCTTTAACTAATTTAAGGTTTTAATTTTTCATGTACCCTTTTCTGCTTTTTTATAGCAATTCTGGAGAAAATGGGTCTGCTGGGGAAGGTAATTAACTCTCATACAGGCAAAAAAAAAAAAAAAAAAAAAAAATACCAAGTAAGAAAGTTAATACACACATCTTAGCTGAAATGTATTGTGCTGTTGTTGTTAACAAGCCATGGTTAATTTGCTCTGCCTTAGGATTGCAAGTGTCCTGGGACAGGTGAGGGTGTGAGTGGGAAACCCACTGCTGAAACTTGGCCCTGGTTTGTCCTCATGGATGAGGTGTTGGGACAGAGGCACTCCCTGTCCTCATTGCCTTAATCCCTGAGGACAAACCAGGGTCAAGTTCAGCAGTGGGTGCCCACGGTGAGGAGGAGCCAGAGGCACCAGCACGAGCACCAGCATCAGCACCGGCAGCACCACGAAGAAGAGACCGAGAGGACGAGTTTTTGACTTGATTAGAGAAGACATGGGACTGCAGAGGCGAGGAGAGCACAGGAGAGGATGGACAGGCAAAAGAGAGAGTTTTCTCTTCTTGAAAGAATGATTGAGAATATTATATATATTTGTTTAACTTTTTTTAACTTATATTTTTTAAAAGGGAAAAAAATCTGTTTATTTATTTATTTTTATGCAACTTTAAATGTGTAAATAAAAATTCATTGCTCTGGACATAGTTTATTTTTGTAATGACAGTCATAATTTTTACATGAAACAAATGATTCTATACCTTTTTTCCCCCCAACTATTTACAACATACGTTAAAAAATCTCAAAATCAACATACACATTTAAATTTACAGTACATAAAATAAGAAAGAATGATGTAGACTTGTATTGAGCTGAGTGGGAGACCCTGGTGTGCTGCTGGACCGTGACAGGCTCCACAATAGAGCCCCTGGTAAGGCCTCCTGCTGGTGGGACTTCATCTGATGGTCTCTGAGTGTTTGAGTGCATATTTCCACTATCCACTAAGTTTTCTACCAACCGGTTTGCAGGGCTGACTCATGAAATAAATATTGAGATACTTTATTACGCTTTATTAATAACCACTAATACCGCATTGGGGAAAAACTACTAGTCATATATTTCAAACCTTAGTAAAGCAAAATGATCTTGCATAACGTTACTCTAATGTAGGCCTAAAGGTCTCAAGAGTAAAAGTGTATTCTGCAGGGAAAAAACCTCCTTGTCATGAACGAAGTTTGTAGTTCCTTACTTACCACCACTGGTTATTTTGACAATGAAAGTAACAACATGTACACTCTTAGAAGAAAAGGTTCTATATAGAACCTTAAAAGGTTCTATAGGCGCTTCGTATTTGGAACCCCTTAAAGAGTAACATTCGCACTAGACTTTTTTATATTCAACTGGGTTTTATATTCAAATAGCGTTGAAAACCTGTGTAAATGTATGTACCAAGGTCCATTTATGTGCATAATAAAAAGAATACACTAGCCTATAAAATCGCATCAAAGTAATTATAAATGAACATTTGAGCCTTCGTCTAAGCCGAAAGTACAAGACCTGAAACATCCTCACCATGTTCTCCAATGAAATATAAAACATAAAAATGGCAATAGCCAATTCTGGGTCCATAGCTGTGTACTCAAATATCAAATGAATTATCAGGATGGCTGTACTCTCGCACCGTTGCTTGGCGCCTGGAGCTGTAATCGGGAACACCTGGTTGCGCAATTAGGAAATTCCACGAAGGCTACAATCAAAGGACGCATAGGCTGCATAATTTGAAGTCCGCGGCCTTCGATTGATGCAGCCTTCACATTGGGACACAGCTACTATCTGGTATTGTGGCAGAAGTGGCAAAGGCCATTTGGGTCTCCATGGTGGATGACTACATGCCTGACAGTTGAGAATTTGTTCGGTATACTCGCAGCACAGTGTCGAATTTATCGGCAGACCATGTGGAAGCCTGTGTGAAGGCAACCTGTGTTCTACACAACTTCCTGCGGAGGACAACAAGGACTGTGTGGAACCCACAAACCCTGGCTGTTGAAAGAGAAGCCTCTGCACTGCAGAACATCAGCAGAGCATGGAGCAACAATGCTTCACGCGAAGCCATGCGTGTGAGGGAGACCCTTGGTTGAATACTTCTGTGCTGAGGGTGCAGTTCCCTGGCAGCCACAGGTGTGACAGGCATGAAAGGTTATTTTCAGAACTAAACCAACGGCTCTTTTAAGAGCCACCCACATTATAATAAAAGAGCAATGTTTTCATGTGCTTCCATCATCTCTTATTATTACAAAATTATATCGTGGCTACACTATTAGATATGCCCAATAAACACATCTCCCCAAATACATGACAGAATAACGTATGTTATACTAATATATATATATATATACTTAATAGTTTCATATATGAAATCAGTATTGGATCCTACTGACTTTTCACTGTATGGACAAAATTCTGGAACAAATGTATATACTGTATATTTTAAAGAAAAACAACAACAACAAACAAAGTCAACATGAACCTGGACTACAATGAGGTTAAAGGAGAATAGGCTTGGGCATCGAAAACCGGTTCCAACTTGGAACCGTTTTTTGAAAAAAACGATACCATTGGAATCGTTCAGAGAAAAAAAAGTCGATTCCGATCATCGGTTCCAAACGCGCAGGTTTTTGGCACATAGTGGCCACCGTATCTCCGGATTCGGAAGTGCTGTCCCGCGCGCGCTTTATCAGTTGCAGACATCAGACATGGAGCACGGTAAGCGGCGCTCAAAAGTGTGGCTTTATTTTACTTTAAAAAAACCTGGATCAGCACAGTGCAACACTTGCAGCAGACTTATTTCTTGCACGGGAGGATGCACTACTAATATGACGAAACACCTACGCCTGCATGGTATACAAACTGAGTGTAGCGTGTTTGACGTGCTGCGTAGGGCCACTGTCCCGTCCTCCTCGGGCAACACTTCACAATCGTCACAATCAGGTAAGGGATGGTAGTGTACACTAAATTGCTAATTGTGAACAACAACTTTGCTGAAATAATTTTTTCCCCTCGTAGATGAATGTAGCATTAAGCAAATTGCCCACACTAGTAGCAGCAGTCCTGATATCATTGCTGCTAATGCTAAACCGATGCAGACTCCGTTCACATTAGCAGCAAAGCAGGGAAAAATGCCATCTGAGAAAATTGAAGAGTGCCACAGAAAAGTTACTGCATATGTGGTGAAAAGACTGCACCCCTTCTCAGATGTAGAATCCCCTACGTTCGAAAACGCCGTTTTTATCCCAGAAAACGATTATTTCTAAAAAAGTGAGTGGAGATTTCTGAAAACGCCGGTTATGTGTTGTCGTGTCAACTGGGAGAAACGGGGTTTAAGGTTCTCTCTTGTCGATTCCGAGGATTCTGATTGGCTTGCATGGCTTTATCCTTCTCCCTACACTGCCGCCCATAGGTTTGGCATAGTTATAAAGGCGCTCGACGGCGTATTTATGCGGGTTGTGTGCACGATGTTATTATTGAAAACGGAGGGGGGGAAATATTCGTTTCTCTAAATACCCGGCTATGTGTAAATGTGGCCTAAGTTAACTGTTTATGTTAATCAATGATTTAAGATTTACCTTGACCAGTGTTGTGGGTAACGCGTTATAAAGTAACGCGTTAGAGTACTCTAATTACCTTTTTCGTGAAATGTGTAACTTAACGCGTTAGTTTTGTGCGTTAAGTAATCAGTAACTTCGTTATTTTTAAAAAAAAGTAATCCGTTATTTTAAGGAAAGGAAAATCCCGAGACAGTGTTTCTGCGCTTCAATACCCCACCACCCTCCAGCTTCATTAAGGCACACGCGCGGTCTCTTGCTCTCTCTCCCGCTCTGCCATGCACGCGCTGCGCGGTTTGGAGCACAGTCTCTCTCGCGGGCGCGCTCGCTCTAGATTCCGGGAGATTTTAACTAATTCGCGGGCATCAGTGAGCCGCTATCAATATGCGGGAGACTCCCGGAACTTCCGATAGACTTGGGATGTCTGCATTTCTATACTGAAATAATATCGCCATTATAATTATTGATTTTTTTATTGAAATAATAGCCCATCGGCGCATCTCTACTACCCGGGCTGGGAAGGTGTGAATTTTGATTAATATGTTCTGTGATAATAAATAAATAAAACGCTATGTGGAATAGCCTATTGATGACTGTCTTTCCTGTTATTGTTATCCTGCAGTGTTAATGTAGTCGGATGACTGACGTTATTCATTGCCAGGAGTCACGACTTCTAGGTGCATTTAAAGGGGGCCGTGTCTGTCAATCAAGCTGCAGCATGTGTGAGGCGCTGCAAACGGCTTTTAATTTTTGGTAACGCATGAGTACTCTAACGCGTTACTTTTATGAATAGATAACGCAGTAACGTAACTGATTACTTTTAATTGATGGTAACGTTGTAACCTAATTAACTACTTTCCAAAGTAACTATACCCAACACTGACCTTGACTGAGTTAACATTCCCAACATTTATTAAATATTAATGTATTAACTAACATGAACTAACAATGAGTAATACATTTGTTACAGTATTTATTAATCTTTGTTAATGTTAGTTATTAGAAATAAAGCTGTTCATTGTTTGTTCATGTTAGTTCACAGTGCATTAATTCATGTTAACCAGATTTTAATAAAGTATTAGTAAATGTTGAAATTAACATTAACAAAGATGAATAAATGCTGTATATATATCCTATTGTTATGTGTTGTGTTCACAGGGATATGATCCATTCTATCAACCCCAAGTACACTCCCCCTACCAGAGACTATTTTGGCAAACCAGTTAATCCCAGTTTGGTACAAGGTGGAAAAATCAAATGTAATCTCTGAGCTTGCTGATGTCCACTCTGTTGCCCTCACTTGTGACGCTTGGACTAGCATTGCTCAAGACCACTACCTAACTGTAACAGCACACTATTTAGTGGAGGGCAAAATGAAGCAAAAAGTGCTGCAAACAAAAGCTGTCTACAGCCCAGACTGGACATGCCGTGGCAGAGGAGATCGGTGACGTCCTCAAAGAATATGGCATCTTTGACAAAGTAGTAGCTGCTACTGTGGATAATGCAGCAAATATGGACATAGCCATAAAAAGACTAGAGTTTGTGAAACTGGGCTGCTTTGCTCATACACTCAATCTTGCAACACAGAGTCTCTACTCCCTGAGTGCAGTGACTCAGTCAGGGATGTGATTTTTCCGGATTAATCCGGATTTCCGGATTTTCTGACCTAAAAATATGACCTTCGTGAATCATGCAGATCTATAAAAAAAATAGGGGGGGATGTCACTGCCGCCACCATGGTAACCCGGGAGGGAACCACGATCGCCGTACGCGTGCAACAGAACCACACCGGGCAGCACGAGTATCAACAAGGACGTCACGTATTTGCGTTCAGGTTGTTCACCTGCTCAATTTCACTGCTGCAGTAACTTACCTCAGTCGCTCTCGCTCGACTACAGTAACAAGAACATCGCTGGATCGGATGATCTGGGTATGTATCATTGCTTGTGTCTTAATATAACCTATAGTTACTAATTTTACTTTGTTGCCGATTGATTAGATGTCGAAAATCGATATTGATTGATTTTTCACTATGGCAGGATGTTTAACGTTAAGCTTCAAGTTCATTATCATTATTTGTATCTGCTAGCTTTTGTTTAGCTACTAACGTTAACTAGCCACCATTAAAACTTTGCTGTATGAATCGTTGTATTATGTAGCAAGTCGTTTTCAAGGGTTTAGCAACTTATAAATTCATTTCTTGTGAATGTTTGTGGATTGGGAATGTTTGGCATCGATGCCAATCTCTAGATATGGTGGAGGGTATGTGATGATGTGGGGCTATTTTAATTCCAGAGGCCAAGGGAACTTTATCAGGATGCAGAGTATCCTGGATCCATATAGTAACTGGCCTTTAAAAATAAAAATCTGCCTGCCTCTATGGGAATTTAACATAGGGGTGTCCAAACTTATGCACCCTGTATTTTAAGGAAGAACATTTATTTATTTACGATACATTATTCATTCACAAAGAAAATTGGTGTCCTTAATGGTTGGATTTTTCCTATTTTTTTAAATTAAGGCATTAAGTTCAATTTCCAAAAGATGATTTTTTATTCCTCTTTTTAGTCAACTTTAGCATGGGTGTCTAAGTTTATGCATAGCACTGTATATATATATATATATATATATATGAAGACTTCAGATGCAAAAGCCTCTAAATGCCATCTGAGATTTCTTTTTTTCTTTAAAATGATCATTTTTATCAAGCTTGTATGTTTATGTTCAGTTATTTCACATTAAGGTAAATGAAAATTACCTATTAATGGTCATTCTAGTTTAATTACTGATCCAAAATATACGAGCTTGATAAAAGTGCTCATTTTAGAAGAAAATCTCAGATGGCATTTAGAGGCTTTTTTTTTATGGCAGTTTTTCTCCATACTATCGATGTCAAAATTGTAGCTCTGCTCTAGTTTTCAACCTTTCTGAAGAGCGGATAGACATAGTCAAAAAAATGTAAATATGAATATTTTTTTGATATGGATTCTATCTTACATTCTAATGAAAATTTTCCATTATTCTTGATTTCCAGCATACACAAAGTCATGGCCAAGCTAGCACTTAACAGCCCTGAATTAAAGTCTATCGAGGAGGGGGTCAAGAATCGTTTTAAATGGAGCTGGTTGCTGGAGACTGTCGAAGTTGAGGGAAACACTTTATCACTCAATTGCTTTAGCAAACTTAGAGAACCAGGGGCCTCATTTACAGATGGTACTCAACCAGAATGAGACTTTTACCGCCGCCGTTCCCGCGGCGGTAAAATTGCGGGGGTGTATTTGCTGGCTTTGACCGCTAAGAGGCGCTACAATCGCAGACTTTGAAAAGTGTCAGTTTATTCTCTCAATTGTGTAATCTGCCGCCGCACCGCGGCTCATTGAGAGTGATTGAAATGTGGTAAAACAGATCAATTCAAGTTAAACATGTAGTTAAATAAATTCATATAATCACAAGACTGAAATTAAATGTAGGCCTAATACATTTAATAAATAATAAAAACATTTCAACACAAAACATTGCAATAGAAAAATATTAGGCTACATCAATGAGGCTTTGCAAGAGCAACGTCTCATCAGCGGACCGACGGTAGCGCAGTGGACAACGCAACAGCACGAGCTTCACGGAGCTTCAAGCGATGCGAGATCGAATCTCACTAGCTTTGGCTGACAGCGTTAAATGTTTTACCATTCTTGATGCTTAGATGGGTAGCCTAACTGTTTATTGAAGTCAAGCGTTTTGTTTAATTATCAATGGCACATTACAACATAAATTTGCTACTTTCCAGTAGAGCCGCTGCACAGACGACAAAACTGATGAAGGAAAGATTATCAGCCGATCGCGTCAGAAAATGAAAATGGAAGCTATCTTTAATCTGCTAAATTATTGTTTTGTGAATCATCCACGAAATTGAGATGACTGACAATTGATACCCGTCATAGCAAAGGAAGAAATTTTTAAAAACAGATCCTGGCAGTTTATTTATTTAAAACAGGGTTGCATCGAGTTAGTTTATTAAGTAAGAAACAGAATCTTATTCTTGCAACACTTTAAATCTGTATTGCCAACGAAATTGCAGCTAAATAAACAATTAAAACAGTAGGCTATAGTCTACAAAACGAAAATAGTTCAAAGCAACATAAATTAAGATTTTCTTTGCTCTCTCGTGCTGGATCTCTTTTATTTTAGTTTATGTCTCCCTGCACTGCGCGCGCCGGGTCTCTCTCGAAATTAAACAAGATTTCAGGGTAAAACCCCATTATACAGCTGATAATACTGATGTCGCTGTGTGTCATCCAGACAAATCACGAAAAAAAAACTGTAACATGATTGAGTCTTGCTTCAAACAGAATGCCTGGTCGAATTCACCGTACAATAAAACGAGGTGGATCGCGAATAAAAGAGCTCTGCATCTGCTGCTCACTTGCATTCGTTTAGTTGGCAAGAACGCGTTTCGTCGATAGTTCATGTTTAGATAATGCCAGGTTGTGGACAAACACACTACTCAAACGTGTTAAAATTATACAAAACCAGTTGAAACAAATGGATTGAACACTTCAACTGAAAGTGTGTGTGAAACCTCTTTAAATACAATAGTCTACATAAAACTACAATATTTATAATTTAAGGGCCTACATTTGGACACATCGAGAGATTTATCTTTAAAAGTATTTTGCCTTTGCCTGGTCATCAGTCTCACTCTCCATATGAAAGACAGAACATTAACACCTCCTGAACCCCCAACCCCCCACAGGCGATCTGAGTCTGAGACCGACTTAAAACAAAGAGAAGTCGCAATTCACACTTAATTCTAGACATAGCATTAGGCTAGTAAAGTGTTGATAATAAAATAATTTAATTATTTAGGCTACATGTAGGCTAATAGGCTAATATTTCTGTCATAAAAGTTTATTAATAAACATTTAATTATTTCAAGAATTGAAGAAATAAAACGCTACCTCGGTTTGGGCCAGCTTTTTCCAAGCAAACCTAAATACAAACGCATGTTCATTTGTTCAAAGGCATGTTCATTTGTTGTCATGAATACAATGTTCAACTCAATGTTAAATTCCACTGGGATCTTTGGATCCTTACAACCAGGGTGCGCGATTTGTGAATTATCTATTATTATTTTTTTTATAGCCTATAAATCTCGAACCACAGTGCTTTGTGCTGCTGCTAAACTAAATAACATTTATATAATATTTATGAACTTAAATGAAACAATATCGCAATATTTCGACAAATAAATTATCTGATCTATTTTTACAATTTAATTCAGGGCGATTTAGCCTAGAGACTACATTTAATTATAGCGAGATTTTCACCCTTGTCCGTTCATCATTGGGAAGCGCTCACAGCTTTTGAGTAGATCTGCACCTCTCGGTTTCATACGGATTACCTTATCAGATAACATTTATTAAATATTTAGACATTTAAAAGCTTTAGACATAGCCGATTTCTTATCGTGACTGAGCGGAGGAAAGTGGCTTTCGGTTCATTTTTGTGACGCGCAGTTCCCGGAGACATGCAGAGACGACAGATAAACTTTTGAATAAAAGTTTGAATATGAATAGCCTACAAGTTTACAGTTTTGACCGATGTAGGCTAGGCTACTCTACTCTGATCTGTATGACTAAAAAACCACGGAGTAGCCTAAAGGGCCTAAGTTATATTAGCTGTCTGTTATGAGAAAAATAAATCCAAATGAACGCGCAGCCGGGTCTGCCGAACACTAATTCAACATGCCACAATAAAACCCGACTTTAGAACAATGGATAGCGCCACTCGGCGTGGTGTGCCAAAATACTTAATTAAAAACTTCAATATTTCATTCAAAATAATCTCAAAACGCTTTGTGACATTTTGAAAGCCGTGCATGCATTAAGGCACTGGAACCATGAACTGAAACTGGTTCTGATTTTATTGTTTGTCGTTTAAACGTGCCTGTTGCATATCTTTATTTTATATATTTTAAATGGTCTATTGGTGAAGTAATTTATAGCATTGGTTACTGTGGAGGGAGGGGGGATTAAAATAATTCAGCAGAAGCAGGGATGTTTAGACCAGAAGGAAATCCCCGTCCCCCCTGGCAAATCGCACCTTTAAAACCATGTTTTACAAACTCTATATGAACAAAAAAAAAGGCTATCCTGTATAAAAAAAAATGTTTTGTTTGTTTGATTGTCTGCATTAATAATAGGCTATGACATGCATTAATAGGCTAATATAAAATGTACAATAATCTTTGTTTGAACGGGATTCGAACCCGTGTCATCCATATGACCGATACGTAAATTCTGCCACTCGGCCATGAATATACTTATTTAAAAATGCCCGGTTTATCCAATCTCTTCCAGAAAAGCGCTCATCATTCGTCTCATTCCTCAGTTGAGTAGTAAACAAATAATCAGCTTCTTTGCACCTAATTTATTTTTGTTCGTTATTTTTGTTATTATTATTATTTTATCACGCTGCTCCCAACGGGCAATAGGCTTATGTCGCCCACCGACGTCTAGGTTACAATATGAAATAAAGGCTATATTGTTCTCGTCTCTATTTTTAAATTATGATTCTATTTTTCTGTCCTAAACAATGTTCTATAGTAGCCTATTTCATCTGTTAATTGACATTAACCCCGCTTACATTTCAAAATACGGCAATAGCGGCTGTTTTGCACAATGTCCCTCTGCGCCACCTGGCGGTCATTTCGCGAATGACTTTGAAATGCGACTGGATTATTTTTACCGCGGTAGTTTCGCCGCGGTGCCTGTCGCGGCGGTAATAGGCATTCTGGTTGAGTACCATCTGTATAAAACTGTGCGTAGAATCCTTACTAAAAGTGTACGTGCGCCCAAAAGGCAAAAATGGCGTGCGCAAAAAAATATTCAGACTTATAAAACCGTGCGTACGCCAGAACCTGCGCAGGATTCACTTTATAAATCCCACTCAGCGGAAGATTGTGCGCACATGCGTCTCCTCCCCAAAATAACCATATATGGAGCTTACAACGCCTAGTTTTACTATGCATATCCTCATCTGCATATCATTTGCATATGATTATTCATCCACGTGATAACATGTTTAATATACAAGACATTAGGAAAATATGAAATACGGATGTGCCGTCACATTACATTACATTCCACTGGCCAAATAGTATTTTTAATTGATTTATAGTAGTAATGGAAACAGATAGACCTTGTTGTGCATTATATTTGCACAATCTGCTATTATCATGATAAGCAATTATCTCTGTAGTTAAAACATTAAAACACAGCATGCCAAAGGAAAAGTGTTCAAAAGCATTGCATCTACAACAAATATTTATAGGCTATTTATTGAATATATGTATTTTAACTTTTCAGTAAATGTCATGTAGTTTAACTTCATTAATGAGAATGGCATCTAAATGTTTAGGCTATATCAGAAGTAAGAACAGGAGAGAGGCCGCACTATGCATAAATTAACTTTTTATTTGCACAAACGCGTTTGTGCAAATAAAAAGTTAATTTATGCATAGTGCGGCCTCTCTCCTGTTCTCAATATTCCAATTATTCAGGCCAGCACTCTTAAAGTTTATTTTAATCACTGAGTGAAGCCCGCTCCTATTCACATTTACTTATATCAGAAGTAAAACATAGTTTAAATCATTATTTTATTTAAACTGTTTTTGAGAACACGCACTGTAGCCTATTTATGATTAGGACTCATAATGAAGATTTACAGTTTTACTTCATCTGCCGTTAGATATGCGTCAGTTTCACTAAACGGCCAAACGCGCTCGCTGGCGCGGACATTTAAGGTGTGGATATTTGCTTCAAGTGATAGTCTTGGTGAGTGAAATTATATTTGTATTATCTTTCTGTATATGTATAAATTTATTTAGATTTTCTGTCTAAAAGTGACCAAAAAGACATTTAACTCCTGCTCACCATCGGTGTCGCCAAACTGCTCCGTCTCCAAAACGTTCGTACGCATGGGTCAGAGTTTGCGTGGAGGTGCGCATATTTTCACGTCAAGTTTTTCTTTATAAATCCCACCTTTTGCGCAGGAACTGGCGTACGCATGTTTTCAGCCCCGTTTTGTGCGTACGCAAGCTTTATAAATGAGGCCCCAGGTAAGGCAATTTGCAACATTTGCAACCACCCTATTAACTATGGCACAAGTGGGAAGATTGCACTCCGGAAACATATGATGCATCCAAAACATATGAAACTGTGGAAGATCCAACAACAGAACATGCACATTGAGATTGCACGAGCTGATAACATCATTGTTGCAACTCCACACAACAACTCGGCAACACCCAGATCAATTCCTCCTCTATGCAACCGTGTTGCTCAGGATCAAGTAAGTGTTTTCTAATTTTGTAGTAACTCTTTTTTTTTTTTACAATGTTTGAAACAGGTGTTTATTAACTTAGACATAACTAGAGGTGGGCTGAACTTAAATAAATCTACCAATTTTCTATCAAAAGCAGCAAATAAAATCGCTTTCAATGGGGATAATACTCAAAAACAAATACTCCTTTAAAATAATGGTTTTGACTACATTATAATCAGTAAAGATGATAAACTAATATCATCATATAAACTAATCATTATTAAAAATGATTTTATTTAGGATGTATGGTGTTTAATCAAATTCTGTTTTTCAGGCACTTGTTCTTGGATTTATTGCTGAGAATTCTCTTCCCCTCTCAGTCACGTCTGGTATTATTAAATTGGCTCAAGAGTTGGCCAAAGATCCAAAAGCACTTGCTGAACTGTCAATGGACAGGACATCAGCATCATACAAGCTTACCCATGGTGTGATGAAGACTATCCTGGATGAAGTACTTGAGGAAATCAGAAGTGTTCCCTTCTCCCTCAATATTGATGAGGCCACAAGTAAGACAAACAAAAGAGTATTAGGTGTGCTTGTTAGCTACTGGTCCGATAAACACGAGAGGATGGTTGTCCAACACCTTGCAGCTGTGGAGCTCATATCTGTAACGGCAGAATCTCTCTTCAGTGCACTGGATGGGCTTTTTGAAAGGATGAATCTCCCATGGGATAATCTGGTGTCAATTCTCATGGACTCCTGTGCTGTTATGAGGGGCTCTAAAAATGGCTTGGAAAAGAAGATCAGAGACTGCCGTGCCCCTCATCTCCTCGACATCGATGGTGACTCATGTCACCATCTTCATAATGCCAGCAAGAAGTTGTGCTGTCCTTTTGAGCGTTGGGTTGAGTCTTTGCTGTCCGACCTGCACACAGACCACAAATGGTCAGCTGACATGAAAGATGGCCTCAGAGAAATTTGCAGTATATTTGGAATCCATTTCTCGCGGCCAGAGTGCTATATTCCACATCGGTGGCTCTCAGTCTTGGATGTCAGTCTGGAAACATTGCGAATGTGGGATGCACTGGTCATGTTTTACTATGCCTTCCTCAGCAATGAAGATAAGTGTACATACAAGGACATTGTCAGTGCCATTCTACAGAAGCGTGAAGTACAGGAAACAGGCAGGGCCCGGATCAAGGAGTTGGGGAACAGGTCCAAGACCTTCACAAACGAGGGGAAGATGAGGAAGGTCAGGATTTGCAAGAAGGTCAGATTTTTTTTTTTTAAAGTAAATATTTATTTATTTATTCAAGGTGCTTGTTAGATGTACATTGCTGTGATTGGTGCAGAGAGAAAATATGTTTCTATGTTTTAGCAGGTGCTATTTGAGGACAAGAAAACCCTCCTTGAGCTCCACTTCTATTCAGCAGTCCTTCCCATGCTGAAACATTACGTCCTGCTTTTTCAGTCCAAGGACCCACAGGTTCATAAACTCCATGATGAGCAGGAGAAACTGGCCAGGGAGTTTTTATCTTGCTTCATCAAGCCAGAAGAATTGATAAACAGCAAAGGAAGGAATCTGTCCGGGCCAAAGATGAAGCTGCTTGACCTGACATCGACAGACGCCCATCTTGCAGCACCTTTTGTTGGCTCTGAGGCCTCATCCCTCCTTGACCAACTAGGGAGGAAACACCCTGTTGTGAAGGCTTTCAAAACTAAGGTATAGGATGGGTTTATTTAGGTAAAACATTGAAACATGTCATCATTAGATGAGAATAGCCTGTGAAAGCGAATTAAACACTTATTTCCAACATGGTCCTCAATATTAGACATGACATAATGACATCATACCATAACAATACACATTTAATTCATTTAAAAGAAAAACACTTCCTAAGCAACTTATCTTGGAGCAGGTTCCACATATACTGTAAGTCTTTACTTGTTTCTTAAACTGTACTCTATTTATCAAAGGTAATCCAAGCCTACACCAGCTGTGCAGGTGACCTTCAAACAAAGCTACCTCTTGACAGTCCAACCCTAAGGACTCTGTCATGCTTGGACCCAGATGCACGAGGAAGCCATCACATTCTTCCTCATCTCCAGAAGTTGCCAAACATGTTTCCAACTGTGAAGCTTAATGAACTGGAGAGAGCTGGATTTCAACATGAAATACACAGGTGTATATAATTGTTGGAATGCCATTTGCACAGATTTTTAATCAATCAGATTTTAAGTCAAATGTTTGATATTTTTCTTGTAATTGTATAATGTAGCCTATTTTGTAAGGAATTATTTTGGCAAATAATGAGCTTAAACTGTTGTTTCCCATTCTAGATATGCAAGTGACATGACACTACCTCAGATGACAGAGGGGGCAAGAGTTGATTTATGGTGGAATGTTGTGAGAGAGACTCAGAGGTACCCAGCACTCTGCAAGCTTGCACTGTCTGCACTATGCCCATTTCATGGTCCACAGGTGGAATCAGCATTCAGTGTAATGTCCAACATCCTGCAAGCCAAAGCTGCCAACCTAAGTGTTGAGACATATGAGTCCTATCAAGTGGTCAAATACAACCTGAAGGCCATGCAGGTGTTGGCCATTCAGCACTACTCCCGGAAGACAAAGGAGAGTCCTGTTAATGTACAGCTGTGCAGAAATGTAAAACTATCGAGCCAAAGGTACAGAGCTCTGCTCAGAAATAAAGAAGAACTGAACAAAAGGCCTTATCACTCTGAGAAGCCCACAGCCAGCAAGAAAATGTCAAAAGATGCCATTGTGGCAGCAGCTGTGAGTGCCAGGCGCAAATTCCAAAAGAAAAGTGTAGAGGCTCTAAAAAAGCTTGCTACAAAGGCTAAAGAGTCATACAAAAATTGAGGCCTTCATCTGACATGAAAGTTTGCATGTTGCACATTTAACTGTTAAGGTTGGGTAAAAATGTAAAACAAAAATAAGTTAATAAATATATTATTTTTGTCATGGTTGTTATAGATAGAGGTGGTGATGGAGCAGTGTTAATAATAAGTTGTATGTTGCTGTAAAATAAAAAATAAAAATGTATTTATTTTTGTTCAAATAAGTTGTTATGGGTCCTGATTCACTATATATCCATATAGATCCGCCCCGGGGGGGGATGGGGGTCTCGGTATATTTTCCTGCTTTTTTGTCCTTAGGCAATCACATGCCTGACAGAGATGTTTGTGAACAACATTGCATGTGCATTTTACAGATTATGAAACCAAAGACAAGAGAAATGTATTTTCTCGATTCTATGCAACAAGCAGCATTTGGACCATACCCTGACACATTCAGGTTATATACATGTTTAGTATGTGTTCAGAGATTACAGTGGTTCTGTTTTAAACTGTAATCTTTTTTTATTTCCCCCATTTTGTTCATGAACTTTTATTTAGTGTTCATTGGAATTTCCAGTGCATAAACAGTTATGCATAAAAAAACCCCACCGATATGACACTTGTTTGCAACGATGGTATATATATATATATAGTAGTTTAATTGACATTAAGGACTAAATGCCTAAACAATCGGGCATCTTTTTTTTTTTTTAAAGGAGCATTGCAAAACTCATTGACAGCCGAGAGTGGACAGAGAAATCTGCGATTACATTTGTAGTGAAACATTTCATTTAAATTCAAACAAAAGTCTATTTCATTACACAAAGTATAATGTGTACTGCTGTGATGGAAATCTGTAAAGATAAATGTATGTACTTGTTTTAATCTTAACTTGTATAGTGGGTGTATAGTTTAATAAACTTGTTTTAAGGTGGGTGGTTACAACTGTGGGATCTACATACTGATGGTAGGTTAAATTTGAATTGTTATTGAAGTTAATTACTGTAAGACGTACCCTGCTCATTTTCTTGCACTTTGTGAATTGTAACAGTACACTCTGTACATGGCTTTGGGGCTCCGATTTGATTTTACAGAGGTATATCATTACCTCATTACATCTTTCAAGTTCATTAAACAGACATCCACAATTATTGTGTGTATATTAAAAAATAATTCAGGATGACATGCCCCTGATCAGGAGGTGGTGGTGTACTCTCATACTGGACAACTTCACTCTGCAAATATATGTAGCTGTTTGCATTTTTCCTAGATTAAACATGATTATATCTATGTACTATATCGACCAGTGTACCTACCTACCTCTTGTCATTTGTTCTTTTAGCGCTCAACCATACAAAAGACAATGTCTTCGGGAAGATTCAGACAAAGCAGGTAATTTATTGTGCAAATACATTCATTAAGAACTAATAATTTTATAATTGTTACAGGTACAAAGTTGTTCAGATATGAAATTTCATAGATTATGTACAAGTACTATATTGTTCACCCAATAGCCATGTTTCCACTGTCACTTCCGGGGCTTGATTGTGCCTCATTGGGCCAACGGCCAGGGGTTTCTGATCCGCTGAATACCTTGGTACAAAGCGGGGCTTAACTAGGGCTTGAGTGGTCATGAGCAAAGGTGGGGTTTATCTGAGTCTGGACAGAGAGTCAGCGCCATGGATAATTTCATATAGAGCTATCAGTTAACTTCAGCATTAAAAACATTTTAGCTCAACTCACTTTCAGACAGCAGCGAGGCCTTGATGCACACTTTTGCTGAGCCCACACTGATGCGAGCTCCGCAGCAGACTTTCCCAACAGTCAAAGCAGCGTTGCGTCGCGAAAGTGCGGTGGGAGGAGGACCTAGGAAGACCACTAATGCTTCGGGTACCATTTGGGACAGGGCCATTATCAGCGGAGACATCTACATTCGCTGACTAAAAGTAAACAGATGTTACTGATTGTTATCAATGCAATCCTGACACAAGATAATTATTATCAATGTATCACTTACTGTTAAACATCAATGCTTGGGTTTTAAAAAACAAAAATTGCAAACAATCGGCTACATGTTTTTTTTTTTTTTTTCTAGTTTCCAACAATTTCTAGGGCTGGTCCAAATACCATTTTTTGAGCTTCGAAGCTTCGGAGAGAGAGGGCTAAACATATTCTTATCTCTAATAAAGGCAGGAATCTCTATATGTCTGTCTGTCCGTTTGCATTTCGATTATTTTGAGAACTGTTCATCCAAACGACTTCACAAGGGAGTGCAGTGTCGTATTTGGTGCAATATAGATAGACAGGATATCGGTTGCGTCTCGCAACACGTTCAGAATTAATACATTTTAATAAACTACAGAACAGTGCGAGCGGGAAGCGGCGCTCCTCACGTGAGCTGAGCTTATATGCTCCAAGAACGGACACTGCACTAGTGATATTAAACACACACACACACACACACACAGGTCTTTTAAAGGTGCCATGTGTAAAAATTGAGGTAAAAATATCCAAAGAATGAGCTACACGCATCAAAAGAATGAGAAGAAATAAGGGCAATGATGTCATTAAAAAAATGTCAAGTTATAGTGCTGCAGAGATATCAACCTTAATTAGCATTAGCATTTCTAGCCACGGCCCGACAGGTGTCGTAATACCAGTTTCGGCCATGGGAGGCGGTATGCGGGGCACATAACCACCAGCCAACCTGCAATACAGGAAACGAATAACTCGCATGGCTTGTGGGCATACTTGAACCTGATGTCTATCGTGTGGAAAGTACAGCCCACTACTTCATTTCAATTCAGGGAAGAGAGCGGAAGGATGGCTGAAGCCTTTGGCAAGAGACCCCTACCATCACCGCGCTCTGAAGCACAAATCAGATAAGAAAAGGACCGCTCGTCACGGTCCGGGCTCGAAAGCGCGGGGGACGGCGAGCGAACTGCAGCGCATAGCCCTGTTTTACAACGTTCAGCACCCATTCTGACACGCCCGGGATCGCTCCCCATGCTTTCGCACGCATAGCTAGGGGCAGAATGGTCTCCGTGTTCTGACCGCCGCACTGCGCGGGTTCGAGAAACTGAAACGGAGGAATCAACACGGCGCGCGCGCCCTCGTTGTCTGAAGAGTGCTGCTCGCTGACGACAGCAGCCGCTGTTTCACATTCAGTGACTCGGTCGCTAAGGACGGAGAACAATTTGTGGCGCGAACAGGTCATTTGTAGCCTACTGTATCTTTCAACAGTGTTCGTGTTTTTTTTACTATAGTAGAGATGATCGGTTCACGTGCGCTGTCTGATGTTTACTGCATCACTCGACATGGAGAGGTTGGGTAAAGTAATAATTACAAGAGCTTCACGGTTATCAGATACAAGCATTCAACGGCCCTGTAGTATATATATATATATAAATAGTTATTTGTGTTTGCGCACGTGATATCAGGAAGCAATGTAACGTTACCTGTAATACACACATGATGGCAATGCGCAAATCGTGTGTGTGTGTGTGTGTGTGTCACAAATCATTATTGTTTCTTCAACTTATTAAAATATCTTACTTTACTGCAACTATCTGTTTCTGCTTCTTTATCATATTTATAGTGTGTGATTTATAAAATACCATATCCTACACCACATATTTTGATATGTGAGGTATACTGCCCCCATCTGGTATGGAATGTGGAGTATGACTTGATTTTTTTTGCCAGACAATTACACATGGCACCTTTAACTTAAGCAATATTTTTAATAAGGTAGTAGTCTTATAATATTTTTCTCACTGACAAAGTAGGGTAGATTTAAATAAATAAAAACGAAATGTAAATAAATAAAAACGAAATTTAAATATAGAAAAACTAAAAACAAATGAACGAACTGGGTCCGTGTATCACCCGATCATTTAATTTCCTATTTGGAATGGAATAACGAGAAATGAAAAAAACAGCTCGTTTATTCGTTTTTTTGTTTAGTTTAAAAAACGTAAAATTAGATTTTGGCTCGATTTTTCATTTTTCGTTTGTGGTTTACAAATGGGTTTATGGGTTCGATATTTCGTCCGCGCATGTGGGCGGCGCTGAAACGTCCCTTTCATCTGATTGGTCAAACCACTCCGCCTTCAGTACGAGCTTTTCTTTCTGTCGGCAGAATAAGAGTCAGTACGAGTGCGGCACTAACATTATTGCACTTTAATAAAATAATGTCTGAAACTACCACTCACTTTAAAGTTACTATGCACAATATTTGAAGCAGAAGTATGTTCCAGCGACCCCATTAATGTGAGCTACAGTAGGCTATGACAGATTATTTTAGAATTATGTATTTCCCATTGATAGTGCAAATAGTTCCGTCTCTTTGGATAAAAGGGAAGTGGAAATAAAAACCAATAATAGGCTGAACTGTAGGCTACTATTATATGTAACACCATTATAGTGTGTAACATTTACCACTACTAATTTACTAATTTTGAAAATTGAATAGAAATAAAGTTTATATTTATGAATGTAAGCATGTAGCCTACTCAGTTCACATGAAAAGAAAGAGAAAGAAAAGAGAGGAGCTAAAATCAGTGAACGTTAATACTGTCAAAATTAGCTGGGTTTGGGATTCATTAAAATCATGTCGGTTGAAGAGCACAGCATACCTTTAAAATGTTATTAGTTTTATTATAAACTAATACTATTTTATTACATTCTGAATTGGTCAATGTTTCTCTGAGTTGTCTTCATTATGTTGACTTGAGAAAGCCATGCAGCATATTTTAAACATTATTATTATTTATTATGAGAAATTGACTCCGCTTAGTGCTTCACTTTAATGCTTCACCAAACTCAGCTCAGACCTCCAGACTGGTCTGACTCGCTTATATCATTTATAACTGTTCAGACATAGTTTCCCAAAAAATCCATTGACTTGCATTATCTGAGCAATGAAGGCCGTAATAGTTAATGCTCTCCACTAGAGGGGGCGACAGGATAATACGTCTTTTCTACTTTCTTTTCCTGTTTGCATCAGTTTAAATGACAAATAAATGCATGAATTTCATTCATAAATAGGCCATATCTGTGTATGAGAACAAGCTTTACACTTCAAGCTGTACAACTAATTAAAACTTGAACCCTACTTCAAAGTTTGCCACTCTAAGATGTTGTTATTCACACTGGTTTTTGTGTTTAAATTTGTCCATCTGGAACTTTTATTTGTCATGAGCTCTATATTTTAAGATATACTAGAAAAAATATGATTCAACAACACAAGCTCTGTTTTTACTCAGCAAATTTTTTTTCCTTTTAAGTAAGCTATACAAGTTGCCATGGCTTGCCATGTTCTGTTTAGGCTATTGTAGTTTGTAATACTTGTTATATGTGCCTAAATTTATATAGGCCTAACACATTTAAACTTCTGTCCGTCTGTCCGGACATTTATGCACAAACATATATGCACAAATAATCTTAAATAACAGTTTAAAAAAAGGTGGTCTGCTATATTTCACAAAGGAAGCGGTCGTTGGCATTATACGAGGACATTCTGAATATTAGCCTATAAAATTAGCTGTCTTAAAAATGCGGATTGATCATTGCAGTTATTCCAGACGCCTCCCGGTGCTATTCGTAGCCTATTGAAATTGTATAGCCTAATTACGGATTATGAACAGATGTTTTACACAACAAGGATATATTCCCATTGGGTTGTTGGGTTTTCATGTTTTATGGGAACCATAATGATTTTATACTGTACAAACTGCGTTATCCCCTAACTCTAACGTAGCTAACAGTTATAGGTCATCTACGGACATCTAATGTTAAGGACATATATGGTACAATTCAGCCTATATGTTGATTTTTATTTCCACTTCCCTTTTATCCAAAGAGACGGAACTAGGCTATTTGCACTGTATTTATCAATGAGAAATACATCATGCTAAAATAATCTGTCATAGCCTACTGTAGCTCACATTAATGGGGTCGCTGGAACATACTTCTGCTTCAAATATTGTGCAACTTAAAAGTGAGTGGTGGTTTCAGACATTAGTTAGTGCCGCACTCGTACTGACTCTTATTCTGCCGACAGAAAGAAAAGCTCGTACTGAAGGCGGAGCGGTTTGACCAATCAGATGAAAGGGGCGTTTCAGCGCCGCCCACATGCGTGGACGAAATATCGAACCCATAAACCCATTTGTAAACCACAAACGAAAAATTAAAAATCGAGCCAAAATAAAAATTTTCGTTTTTTAAACTAAACAAAAAAACTAATAAACGAGCTGTTTTTTTAATTTCTCGTTATTCCATTCCAAATAGGAAATTAAATGATCGGATGATACACGGACCGAACTGTAATAGCCTAAATAAAGAACACGGTAGCAATAACAATTTCAATAACAATTTCAGACATTTCAATTAATGAACAGTTTAAATAAAATAAAATAAATTCCCTTATATAGAACTATATACTGTATACTATATACAAACTGAAAACAGAACAAGGTGATTTAAAATGATTAATGCGATTGCGAAAACAAATTTTAGGCTGGCTAGCGTAATTAGCGCAGCTCACATTTCAATAAACAGAAATAGTTGAAGATTCAAGTAGCCTAAATCACAATCTGGGCCGGGTTTCCCGATAACGATGTATCTTAGCTCTTAAGACCGCTCTCTAAGCGCAAGGTTACGCAGCAATTCCACGTGCGTTTCCCAAAAATGCATTTACCAAGAACGCGTTCTATGTGCTACTTAAGAGTCGGTGTCCATTTGCGAAGTGCTGAAATATAACCTTATTATGGAATCGTATTCTGAACGTTTAACCTAATAATTGTCATCTGTTGTGGATTAGCAATCAAGTCAAGTCTATATAAAGCACCTACCTACAGGCGGAGGCACTGACAAAATGGCTGAACAAAAAAAATCAAGAAAAGATACCTTTCACAAAGATTAAATGAATGTCCTTTTAGATGAGATAGAGCGAAACAAAGATGTTATTTTTAATTTAAAGGACACCATACAAATAAGGAAAAACAAAACATCTGGGAGGACATTGCTACCAAACTAACTGCAACCAGGGGTGTTCAAAGATCAGTGAAGGAGATCCGCAAGAAGTGGCAGGATTTTGCAAGCCTGGCAAAAAGGAAGAGGACTGCAATTAAAAAAGCAGGTGGTGGGACCAATGAGTCCCCCCTTCTCACAGCAGAGGAAGAAAAGGATTTGTCAAGACTTGGCACAAGTGCTTCAGATGGCATTAGTCGGGGTATTGACATCCATAGAGGAGTAGGGATAACTCAACCTGAGCCTGAGTCAGGTCATTCATGCTCAGAGGAACCATCAGTTTCATCTGCCATCTCCCAGCCCCTACCATCTCGTAGTCCTCCAAACAACCCTCCCAGGCCTCAGCCTCCATCTTCAGTGGTCCAGACTGCAGCCACAACTCCTCGGCAGTTTGAGAATGTCTGTAGCTGTAGTCAGGACCTTGTGCAGCTGGAGAGGGAGAAGCTAGATGTCTTAAAATACATTAGGCAATACCTTCAAGAAGCCAATGAGGGGACAACAACTTTCTACAGCAGCTCCTTGAGCTCAAGAAGGTCAAGCAGGCCTTCGAAGAGAGGAGGCTTGCACTAGAGGAGATGAGTTTTGCAAGGCCCTCAATTTCTGTGCCAATTATCTTGCCAGAAGACACAGGTAATGTGATTTATTGTTCAATGAGGATTTATGACGTTTCAGTCATTTCTTGTGCAATGTGAAATGTTTTCTATATGTAGTTATGACTCATCCCACTGTACAATGTCTTTTGCAGGTCGTGGGGAACTGAATAACCCAAATTAATAAAACTATGCAATATTTTTTATTAATAAAGCTAGATGCAATGTTTTTGATGTCCATATGTTTGTTGAACCATGCACACAAGGCCTAAGGCCATATGAAACACTATAATAATAGTTTTGAGTTCTTCCAAGTGTTTCTGAAGTAAATGGCTAATAGTCTTTATTTTCAGACATAAGTGCCCTGAGCACATTCTCCAATTGCCAGACACTGAAGCCACTTTTGATGGCCGAACCGAGCCAAGTCGTACCACGAAGTGGAAAAGCGCCAAAAGTTATCCTAAGAAAATAGAACAAGAAAGAACGTGTTGTATAGGTCACTAACCAAGTTGTGGTTCAAAACCATGCTGGAGTTTCGACATGACTGTTGCGAACGTCACACCGTCTCCAATTGCAGGATCACCTTAAAGGCAAAGGTATAATGGACATTAACGCAAACACAAATATATCCATATCACATTATAGCAGGGATGTCCAATCCTGCGCACTGTCCTGCATAGTTTTGCTCCAACCATGATTAAACACACCTGATCCAACTAATTAAGGCCTTCAGACTCATTAGAAACTTCAAGGTGAGTCTGTTATAGCTTGTTAGAGCTTAACCCTCTGGGGTCTGAGGTGTTTTCTGGGTCCTGGAGGTGTTCTGACATGCTCTAACATTTGCGCTTATTTCTGTTACTTGTGACATTTTCATGGCTAAGGTCTTATTACACTGCATTCAGCACAAACTCTGCTACAATAATATGTCAGCAGCATGTATGTAAAATTTTGTAGTTTTGAGATAACATTTATGCGTAGTTTGTGAAAATGACAATAAAAAAATGTCACTGAAATAAGGTCAAGAAACCCAAACTGATTATTTCTTCACAAGACTTTTGAAAATTGTATCACGTAGCCTAGAATCTTTGCTCCAAAACTATGTGAAAATCATCCTGAATACTCATTCAGATAAGACAATATATTGATTTCAAATTTGTATGACATGTCTTGTGTAAGAAAGCTTTATGCGAGTAGGCGTTAACCACCATGAATATTGAGTGTTTCACACCTGAGAAAGACATAGACCCTCCCATAATGGCCCTATTAGGAGCTCTCAGGCACTATCATTGCATTACCTTGCACAAAGAATGAGGAGACTTAAAAAAGAATGGCTTTTTGATTGTTTGGATTTATTTACAACATAACATAATCCAAAGATACACAACAAATGGCAAAAAAAGCACATTATTTAACACACCTAAAGACAGAGACTTAACCAGTCACACACCTTTGTGCCATTCCTGAAACATAGTACATACCTGTCATTTCCAAGGTGTTTGATTTTTCACTTTACCTCCTCATGCTCATGTTGAAGTCAACAGGACGGGTACCTAAAAAAAAAATATAAAAAACCTGTGAACATGCTGATATCAAGAGAAACTAGGGCTGCATGATTTTGGGAATACATTTTAGATTTGTTCTGGTTAAAATTCCTTTTTTTTAAAATTTACAAAATACACACACACACACACATATATATATATACATATATATTTGTTGTGCCTTGTAGGCCAACCCAGTCTCACGGCAGTTCGTGAAATAGTCACGAAATTTAATCTATTGAATCGTGTTCATGGACACGAATTGCCCCATTTTTTCGTGTCACTCGGCACGACTTTCAATCTAATGTATTTCAATGGGACGTATTTTTCGTGCCTGCACCACGTTTTTCTTTCGAGAGCACAGTATTGTTTTTTCTCAATTGTTATTCATTTTGCAAACTTTAAGAGCTACATTAGGCTACTCTAATCAAGAGATTTTAATCCTCGTTTTTATTGCTTTATATTCGTTAGGCTACTCAACATTAATCTATTTATTCGTGTCCAAGGGCACAAATATCCTTCTTTTTTTTCGTGTCACTCCGCACGACTTTCAATGTATTTCAATGGGACACGTATTTTTCGTGCCTGCACCATGTCTTTCTTCCGAGAGCACACTATTTATTTTTTACAATTGTTATTCATTTTGTAAACTTTAAGGGCTACATTACTCACTCAACATTTAATCAGGAGATTTGAATCCTTGTTGTATTGCTTTCTAATCGGTAGGCTACTCAACACGAATTGATTCGTGTCCTAGGCACGAATTTCCTTCTTTTTTTTTCGTGCCACACAACACGACTTTCAATATAATGTATTTCAATGGGACGTATTTTCCGTGCCTGCACCACGTTTTTCTTTGCAACATAGGCTATGCCGTTTGGTCATTTCCCCCCTCACGTCCAAAGCCGACGTTGAGGGTACCCCCATTCGTCACTTGACAACGGAGAGGGTCGTCCGATAGATTTGAGAAATCCCTCATCTTTGAATTTTGAACTTTAATTATTTAACACTAACTCTTTTTCCTTTCTTTTTTATATAATTTAATACATTAAAATTACATAATTACAGGACGGTATATTTTCTATATGCTTAAAACATTCATTAATTTAGGTGGGATATTTGATCATTTTCGATCACATATTGTAATTTCCCCCTCACGTCCATAACGTTGAGGGTAGATAGCTGAAACCCTTTTCTAATTCGGTAATATCACGATTTTTCCTCTCTTTTTCATATAATTTTGGACTACATTAAAACGACATAATTGCAGGACTGCATATTTTCTATATGCTTAAAACATTCATTAATTTATTGTGGGATATTTTATAATTGTCGATGGTATTTCAATTTGCAATGGTTTATAGTGAGCCTACTTTGTTTTGTTTTTTTGCGCCAAAAAAAAGGAAAAAAAGAATAGCCTACTTTTATAGAACTTTCATCTCAATACTGATTATGAAGTTGTAATAAATTAATTATATAGCCTACTGCAGAAATGTTTATATTACTTTATATGGACATATCCTTTGGCAAAGAGATGGATGCATTCTGGGAAGTGATATGTGTTTAAATGTAATGGCTACATACTCGTGTTTCCTTCACTTGGACATTTGCTGACCCCTTTAAAATTTTGAGCACGGATATAAAATATTAAGACTGTACTTTTTAATTATGATTGATATTTTGGCGCAATATTGTGCAACACGTCACTGTGTGTGCGACCATCGCAGAAACCATTGCCCAGCGCGATTCCACCACGGTAAGTCGCTTACAACAGTCTAATAAGCAAGATGAATTCATAAGCATTATTTACACATCCAAAATTAATAAAATTACGATTTTATAAAAAAAAAACATGTTCTAGTCCTAGATATAGGTTATATATATATATATATATATATATATATATATATATATTAATATTAATAAAAATGAATTTAAAAAAATGTTACGCGACTTTTAACAGTAGCACAGGAAATAGGAACAACGTGATATGTATTTATTTATCCTAAGCATTTATAAGAAAATGGGAATCACTCACTATTAGGGTACACTTTTTAAATCTTATATCAACATAACACTACATAATTAACATTTTCTGTTGTTCTCCCTGCAGATCCTGTAAAACATATCACCTGTCTAACCTATCCGAACCTGATTGTCAAAAACCCAAAGGCACTTTTAAGAGCCAACCTCTATCTCTTCATTTTCTATATCTTACATCCTCTCTGTTCTCACTGTATCTATATTTCTGTCCATCTCTTCAATCTTTATCTATCTCACGGTCTGTATCTATTGCTCTTTCTTTTCTCCCTGTCTGTCTTTGTCTACTTGTCTGTCTTACCCATCTTTGTCAGCCTGTCTGTTTGTATCTGACTGTCTGTCTGTCTGTATCTGACTGTCTGTCTGTCTGTCTGTCTGTATTTGACTGTTTGCTATAATGCCAGGGGGGTCTACAAAAAAGATCTGCCCCTTTTGTCAGGGAATAATATTTTGTGCTCAAAGAATCTGCTCACATTGTAAAAAGGAGCAGCCTCTCAAGCAGCGCCTCAAGAAGAAGCTTCAGAGGTTTGATGAGAAGCGAGAGGAATGGGTGGTTGGTCGTAAGAAAAACCACAACACTGCATCCATCAAGGATGAAGCCACTATCATGGTACGTACAATTTCATACATGACAGTAAACGATCATCTAGGAAGTACATTCAGTGGTACCATTTGTTATTGAGCATGCCAGCGCAAGATCAGAAAGGCATTATTTTTTGCCAATATAGATAAATTTGAATATTTTTTTCCCCAATGATACTTTGTCCTCCCAGAATCATCAGAATCATCATCATTTGTCATCAGAATCAATTTAAAAGTATAATTTAACTATCAACTTTGAAGGCACACGTAATTGTGATTTGTAGTTTTTATTTTAGTGGTGGTAATACAAGCATAAAGTTATCACATCTTCACCGTAATACATCACATACCTAAATGATCTACCAGAGCAAAATTTTAACACACAGCAAATATAATTGAAACTCAGGAATTCTTGAGTTCATAACATATACAGGCATGCATTATGAAGGAATTACAGGTGCAATTTAATAATCAAACTTTCTTATCGAGTGGATGAGAAATAACACATGAACTGCATTCATACTGTAATTTAAATTAATATTCTTAGTTATTTTTTATGTTGTTTTTCTATTACTTTAAACAGCAAACACACAATTTTGTCATTGCAGCTTGAGAAACTCCATGCCATTGGCTACAAACCTGTTCTGCTACTCGGAAAGGAGAACAAAAAAAAAAAGAAATTAAGTGCGAAATATTAACGCCTCGCTGCACACTCTCCACCTTTGCCCAGGACTACCTACAGAAGATAGGTTCATTTTATGAATACCTTTGTGAAGGTGAGATGCATGCACTGTATCTTAAAGTCACAGTTCACAACAAAATATTTTATTAATGTTTAAATCTTAAAGGAATGGCTCACCTCTAAAATTCACCTCTGCTGCTGAATGCTTGTATGATCTTGATTGTATGGTCTCTACCAACACATTTAATGTAGACGCAAATGGGTAGAAAAACATAAAAATTCACACCTGGCAATTGATTATGGGAATTGAAGTAAACTGTTTTAAAACAGTAGTTTCCTGCAACTGCAGATGTAGACATGTAGATTTTAAGTGTATTGAGCCCTGTTTGTATTAATAGCATGCAGCACACTGGTCTACAATGGGATTTGGCACCCAGAGTTAAGTGCATTCAAGCATATACTGTCAACTTTAGAATTATGTTTGGTATGTTTTTGTAGGAGCCATATTTCATTTCTGTTTTCAGCCCACATACAACCATATTTTTTAATGTTTAGGCACACTGACCACAGCATTTTTTGTAGTGACATACTAATTGAACACATTACATTTGCAAAGACCCGTTTTGGTCACTGGGTCAATTAATTAAATGACGATGAATCTATACTCATTGAAACAATATCGAGGACAGTGCTAAAATGTAGATCATTAACGGAAATAACACAGAGAAAAAGAAAACCATCAAATTTTTGCTGGATACACCACAAACTTACACTGCTACTAACTTTGAGGCATAAAGCCCAAAGTTTTTTAGCGCACACAGTCTAGTCTTAACTGAATTGTTTGACCCAGACTGTAAACAAACATTATACTTGTCATTTTTTTCAATAGATATTATGAGCACTCTGGGTTTTATTTTCCTGACTTAAAGATATATTGGTTATCGTCATAGAAAATCAATCAAATATATTACAGATATCTAATACATCCAGTAGACTCTCAATAGTTCTCCTGCAATCAAAAGTGCCTTTTCAAATCTGGTTGGGGAAAATTTGGTACACATTTACCTAACAGTTAAAACAGGTACAGATCAAGCTTATGGTTAACCTCTGTTTTAAATAAGCAAAACACAATACTTGTTAACTTGCACAGGATGGACCCAGGATTCCAGTGGCAATGAGGATCAGCTGATTACTCTGCAGCCTACACCCTGCGAGGCGAGCCCCACGGAGGGGCAAGTGGAGCAGCAGGAATTCACGGAGGGGCAAGTGGAGCAGCCAGAATCCACGGAGGGGCAAGTGGAGCAGCCAGAATCCACGGAGGGGCAAGGTAATTAGAACAAATTTAAAGAGTTACAGTTTATATTTGTAAAGGCCAAAAGTGTTTGACCCATGGGTTACCTTAACTTTACTTGACTTCCAGTGTTTTTCCCCCATAGAGCTTGATGCAGGTCAGGGCTCTTTTCAACGAAATGAACTCAAACACACCATGCTATAACTTTTTTGCTGCTTGATAAAGTAAAACTCACTAGGTGATGATACCAGAGGTGGGTAGTAACGAAGTACATTTACTTCGTTACATTTACTTGAGTATTTTTTGGGGAAAATTGTACTTTTAAGAGTAGATTTAAATGTGGGTACTTTTTACTTTTACTCGAGTACATTTCTAATAAAAAAACGGTACTTTTACTTCGTTACGTTGAGCGACGTTCCTCTCGTTACTTTATTTTAATGCAGTAAGTGTTGTTAAATGCGTAGTTTATTCCAAGCGCGCTGAGTCTTTTTTCTGGGCATGAGCGATGCTCAATTCACAAATGAATCACTCTTTTGAGTCGATTCTGTTCAAAGACTTCATCAAACAAGTGGGCAGATCTGTCTAAATCGGTTCGCGAATCAGTTTGTATGATCTGTTCAGTTTCCTGCACGCACTGAATCGTCTGAAGCGCTTTCAATTCACACTCGACTCGGAGTCGTAACAGGAAGATTTAAGAACATTAAGAGCGTTGGATGAAGTGGCTGTGGACCTACAGTACAGTCAAGTGAAAGCAAATCTGCAAATGCATAATTTTTGCCAGCGATGAAGATCTCTATTATCTTCGTATGCTGAGGACGATATATCCTGTGGGGAACGAATATCGTTCCACAGGACGATATTCGATTTAATTTCATTCAGGTAATACATTTTACAACCAAACAGATTATTACAATATGATAGCACTACTTCAAAGTATGACATTACCCGTTTTTTTGGACATAGGCCTATAACTTTATACAATAAATAAGCTACCATTGTCCACATATGAAATGAACACCCGCCATCCCGCGGTAATGTGTGTATTGCGCAGTGGCGTGCGAACTCAACTTGAAAACGAATGCCTTTGCCTGCCTTAGACACTGTTGACCAGTTTAAACATGCATGCAGAAATATACATTTGATTAGCTACATTTTGGAGAACAGACAGAAGAAGATCCGTCGATGTGCGTTTGATCGTCGTTTGTGTTCAGATGTTCAGTAGCGGTCAGCGCGAGCACATGTGAAGAGTTTGAACTCTTTCTTCTCTGTGTCAATGTTTCCCTTTACATGCCTTTAAATGCAAAACTCTGCAGATTCACTATATTTCGACATTGTCTAATAATCCAACTGTAGTTGTATAAGTTACTATTATACAAACCAAAGGACAGGCAATGATTTTCGGGCTACAGATGGCAGAAATAATGCTTGTCTCTTCTGTTTTTGTGGCAAAGATAGCCTATCTAATTATGATAATAATAGTCATTTAAATAAAAAATATCTAAATAATATCATGTTTTATATATATATATATCATATATAGGCCTATGATCCGAAGTAACTAACTATAGCTACTTGAGTAGTTTTCTCATTGGATACTTTTCTCATTGGATACTAATTATGATAATAATAGTCATTTAAATAAAAAATATCTAAATCATATCATGTTTTATATATATATCATATATATCGGCCTATGATCCGAAGTAACTAGTAACTAACTACTTGAGTAGTTTTCTCATTGGATACTTTTTTACTCTTACTCAAGTAACTATTAAGATTGTTACTTTTACTTTTACTTTGAGTAAATATTTCTAGAAGTACTTGTACTTTTACTTGAGTACAGTTTTTGGATACTCTACCCACCTCTGGATGATACACAGGGCAACTTTTTGAGCAATGTTGCTGGGCAATCTTGCCGAGTGATTGTTCCTTGGGCACTTTCACATTGAAAATGGGCAACACATTTCTATCTGGATAATTTAGATGGGTTGTGGGCCCTGTGTCTCATCACCTACAGGGTTCTCATTTTCAATGGATAATCTTCTAGAAAAGTTTATCTGATATTACATAATTAGATAGATGATAGGTCTATCTGTTTCTGTACTAGGGCTGTTGGAAGTAATTTTGTGAGTCCATTATAAATCTAAAAGTAAAATAAGTACTACTAATCAAATCCTGAAATTACTAGGCCAAATTTTATTATTAAAGATATTAGGATAATTCAAATATTCAAAATAATTGGGAATGTCAGTCTCCCATGAACAGGATCAGCGCTTGTTAAAAACAAATTTGGATTATCACAAACAGGATGGACATAAATGAGAAAATGAAACACGTGGAGTTAATGGAGCAACTTTAATTAAATCGCAATAAGAATGCATGTACTTTACACCTATTAATACATGTACTGCCACACTTGTGCGATGTTGTGATCTTCAAGAATTTTAAATAATAAGTTAAATATTTATTTGGTATACGAGTAATTTTCTTTCTCCAAACCCACAGCTGTCTTCATAGGGTCAGCCAGGGGCACAGTCGCAAGTCGAAAAAAAAAAAAGTCAGGTATGTAAATAATGTTTGTCCGTCCTTCAGATGAGACGTTAAACTGAGGTCCTGACTCTCTGTGGTCATTAAAAATGGGTGTCCTTCGAAAAAGTAGGGTGCGGTGGGGTGTAGGGTTGTAACCCCAGCATCTTGAGTACCCAGAAAAGCATATAAATGTAATGAATTATTATTATTATTATTAGGGTAATTATTGGTGGTTCTGATAACTGTTACCATAGCTTGGTAACTATGAAACTCAATGAAACTCATTAGTCAAGCAGATTCTCTAATAAGTAAATTAATTACTTAAATAGAATTTAAAGGGGACCTATTATACTAATTTCCAGTTCTATATTTTTATTCTGATACTCCACTAGTAGCTTTGCATGATCCTAAAAAAGTCCTTATTTATCTTAAACTGGTCCTTTATGCAGACCCTATCTGAAACAGGTCATTTTAGATGGAGTATTCTAAAAGCCTACTATGATTACTATTTTCCAATGAGCCTGCATGTGATGTAAAATCTGGAGCCAAATTAAACAGCGTGTTTGCACACACATTAACTGAGAGGATGGTCTTTTCTCATATTTCAGGGGTGTCTAGACACACCAGGGACACATATTTATGTTGAAAAGACATTAAAAAGTGCATTCTGTCTAATTATTAGGGCCCAAGCCTTGAAAAGGCGAAGGCCCTATTGTTTTCCAAAGGATTATTATTTATTATTATTATTATTGTTCTTCAAGGGTTCGGGCACTTTTGGGTCTCTTAACGTACTCAAAAACTCTTGAAACTTTGCACACTGGTCAGAACCCGCGGCCATTAGAGCCGGACTGAAGCTGGTACCCGGGCGTGGCAGGGGGGCTCGACAGCGCCCCCTGGAACGGGGTCCGAAAACTTGGTCCATAAATCAAACACGCTTGCATGAAATAATATGAAACTCGGTACACTTATAGATCTCACCGGTTCATATATCCTTCATGCTCTGACTTTTTACCCCAGCCCAACAGGAAGTCGGCTATTTGGGGTAGTTAGAAAAACACATTCAATGGAATTTAAAATACTCCTCCTAGACGATTCAACCAATCGCCACGAAACTCGGTGTGCATGAAGTCAAGACATTGAGGATGAAAACTTGCGAGGGGATTTTTGATATCTCGAACGGTTTGGCCGTGGCGAGGAAACGAATTTATGGCGAATATTGGAAACAGGAAGTGTGTTATAACATCCTCATACATTAACTGATCTTGATGAAACTTCAGCAGTGTGTTCGCTGTAAGAGGCCGATCACATGGATGTGACTATTGTGAGTCAAAGTTATAGCGCCACCAACTGGCAGCAGGAAGTGTGTCACTTTCAAAATGCTTTGAATTCACCCTCTTATTTTTACCCGATTTGCTTCAAACTTCATCTGTATAATGTAAACACACGACAGATGTAGACCTGTGAAAGGATTATTGATATCTTTAATACTGTCGCCATGGCAACGCTTTAAACTTTTATATTCTTTTTGGATGCATTTGAGGCTCTTAACATGCTTCAAATTGCATGAAACTCAACATGCATATCACATTTATTGCCTAGTACACTTGTGCGAAGTTTCAGAAACGGGCGTGGTAAGGGGCTCAGTAGCGCCACCTTTAGTCAAAAATGGGGTATTAGTTTTACCTACGGTAACCAAACTCGGTACGTATATTCTTCTCTTCGATCCGGACAACTTTCTAATTTACACTCATTAGCCCCGACCAACAGGAAGTCAGATATTTTGGTTTGAATGGGAGGGAGGGCACACACACAGACAGCCCCCCCCCCCCACCCCTTTTTCTGTGTGTGTTTGGAGGGGAGCAGAAAGACTCACACTGATACAAGCTCTAAAGCAGACTTCTTCTCGACAGTCAAAGCGGGGTTACGTTATTGCCCGTCGTGCACAGGAACCCGAAAGGCACCGGGGTGGCGGCTTTATATATATATATATATATATATATATATATATATATATATATATATAAATAAATATAGCTGCAAGCAGCGATGGAGGGCCCAAGCCGGTGGCAGCGCCAGCCCGGTGCCTTTAGTGTAACTAAAGGCACCAGGGTGGCGGTGCCACCGGCTTGGGCCTGTAATCGCTGCTTGCAGCTATATTTATTTATATATATATATATATTTGTAAATGTGTTTTGTTTTTTTTCTGAGTGGATATATGACTTGACTGTAATATTATATCCCACAGGGGGACCAAGGCATATGCCTGAAAGGAAAAGGCCACAAAAGAGTAAGTGCATGTAAATGCAATGATTCATACTTTGCTAAACATTGCAACTTAACCCCTGTTAATTCGCTTTAGTTCAATTGCTTATTTTTTTTAACTACTACAACAGACAATTTCCGGTAGTCACAATTTTATTTATTTAATGAATTATTTAGCAAACGCTTTTATCCAAAGTGACTTACAAATAAATACAATATTTACAATACAAACAGTCAAATCAACAACAGGGCAACAATACTGTATGTAAATGTCGTGACCAGTCCAGCTAGTCCAGCGTAGCACACATAACCATGATTATTCATAATAGATATAGAATAGGAATTAGTATTATTGAGATTATTACAATTGACAAGCTATAAAATCCAACAGGCTTAATTAGTCAAATTTGACCAAAATGCATTGCCAAGTAGTAGAAGTAGCAGCAGTGTTCTTAGTTGTGAGCTGTGGCTTAGCAGTAGTATGGTTATTCAAGCAAGCATACCACATTGGAACCGAGAGTAATTTGGTTCCATGATACATGTTTTGATTAGTGATAAACATCACTTGTCATCCTTGCAAGTCTGGTCACTACTTAAGTATTCATAGTTGTGTTTATTTTGTTTCTAATCTAACTATCTAAAAAATATTTGAAATGTGTTTTTGATGTTCACAGATTGCTCCTACCATACTCGCCTAGAGGCTTTCCCCATCAGGAGTGTATTAAGAGAAAGAGTGAGAAAGGTTAGACAGTCATAAAGGAACTGCAGAGTGTAGGCAGTATGCAGTGTAATATAGGATTTAGGCGAAGGCCCTATTGTTTTCCAAAGGATTATTAGGGCCCAAGCCTTGAAAAGGCGAAGGCCCTATTGTTTTCCTCCGGATTATTCTTCTCTATTATTATTATTATATTACTACCTTTTGGGCACTTTTGGGGGCCTTAACGTGCTCAAAAACTCTTGAAACTTTGCACAAATGTCAGAACCCGCGGCCATTAGAGCCGAACTGAAGCTGGTACCCGGGCGTGGCAGGGGGGCTCGACAGCGCCCCCTGGAACGCGGTCCGAAAACTTGGTCCATAAATCAAACACGCTTGCGTGTAATAATATGAAACTCGGTACACTTATAGATCTCATCGGTTCATATATCCTTCATGCTCTGACTTTTTACCCCAGCCCAACAGGAAGTCGGCTATTTGGCGTAGTTTAAAAAACACATGCAATGGAATTTAAAATACTCCTCCTAGACGATTCAACCAATCACCACGAAACTCGGTGTGCATGAAGTCAAGACATGGAGGATGATAAATTGCGAGGGGATTTTTGATATCTCGAACGGTTTGGCCGTGGCGAGGAAACGAATTTATGGCGAATATTGGAAACAGGAAGTGTGTTATAACATCCTCATACATTAATTGATCTTGATGAAACTTCAGCAGTGTGTTCGCTGTAAGAGGCCGATCACATGGATGTGACTATTGTGAGTCAAAGTTATAGCGCCACCAACTGGCAGCAGGAAGTGTGTCACTTTCAAAATGCTTTGAATTCACCCTCTTATTTTTACCCGATTTGCTTCAAACTTTATGTGTATAATGTAAACACACGGCAGATGTAGACCTGTGAAAGAATTATTGATATCTTAAATACTGTTGCCATGGCAACGCTTTAAACTTTTATATTCTTTTTGGGTGCATTTGAGGCTCTTAACATGCTTCAAATTGCATGAAACTCAACATGCATATCAGATTTATTAGGTACTAGGCATGTGTGAAGTTTCAGAAACGGGCGTGGTAAGGGGCTCAGTAGCGCCACCTTTAGTCAAAAATGGGGTATTAGTTTTACCTACAGTAACAAAAATCGGTATTTATATTTATCTCCCCGAGCCGGACAACTTTCTAATTTACAGTCATTAGCTCCGACCAACAGGAAGTCAGATATTTTGGTTTGAATGTGATTTGATGGGAATTTTGCCAGTCTCTCTCAGTGTCTGTGTGTGTGAGAGAGGAGGGGGGCTTTATTTTAACCCTTTCTCTGCTGTGTGGGACTTCTCGGGCACTTTTGGGGCCCTTAACGTGCTCGAAAACTCTTGAAACTTTGCACACAGGTCAGAACCTGCGGCCATCAGGGCTGGGCTGAAGCTGGTACCCGGGCGTGGCAGGGGAGCTCAACAGCGCCCCCTTGAACGTGGTCCGAAAAACTTGGTCCATATATCAAACACGTTTGCATGTAATAATATGAAACTCGGTACACATATAGATTTAATCGGGCCGAACAACTTTCGTGCTCTAAGTTTTACGCCAGTCCAACAGGAAGTCGGCTATCATGGGCTGTATGAAAATGCATGCCCCTGGAATTTGATATACTCCTCCAAGAAAAATTATCCTATCGCCACCAAACTCGGTCAGCATGAAGTCAAGACATTGAGGACGCTAAATTGCGGACGGATTTTTGATATCTCGAACGGTTTGGCCGTGGCGAGGAAACGAAGTTATGGCGAGAAAAGAAAAACACAATGTGTTATAACGTCTTCATACATTTATTGATCTTGATGAAACTTCAGCAGTGTGTTTGTTGTAAGAGGGCGATCACATGGATGTGACTATTGTGAGTCAAAGTTATAGCGCCACCAACTGGCAGCAGGAAGTGTGTTACTTTCAAGATACTTTTGACTAAAGTGGGTGGGTTATTTTTACCTACAGTCACAAAACTCGGTCTCTATATTGTGCTTATCGATCCGGACAACTTTCTCATTTACAGTCATAAGCTCCGACCAACAGGAAGTCAGATATTTTGGTTTGAATGTGGTTTTGTCTCTTTCTGACAGAGTTCCCCCTGCCATTCTCTGTGTGTGTGTGTGTGTGTGTGTGTGTGTGTGTGTGGGGAGGGAGGGAGGGAGGGAGGGCACACACACAGACAGCCCCCCCCCCTTTTCTGTGTGTGTTTGGAGGGGAGCAGAAAGACTCACACTGATGCAAGCTCTAAAGCAGACTTCTTCTCGACAGTCAAAGCGGGGTTACGTTATTGCCCGTCGTGCACAGGAACCCGAAAGGCAACGGGGTGGCGGCTTTTTATATATATATATATAAATATAAATAAATATAGCTGCAAGCAGCGATGGAGGGCCCAAGCCGGTGGCAGCGCCAGCCCGGTGCCTTTAGTTACACTAAAGGCACCAGGGTGGCGGTGCCACCGGCTTGGGCCCGTAATCGCTGCTTGCAGCTATATTTATTTATATTTATATATATATATATTTATTTATTATTATTATTATTGTTCTTCAAGGGTTCGGGCACTTTTGGGTCTCTTAACGTACTCAAAAACTCTTGAAACTTTGCACACTGGTCAGAACCCGCGGCCATTAGAGCCGGACTGAAGCTGGTACCCGGGCGTGGCAGGGGGGCTCGACAGCGCCCCCTGGAACGGGGTCCGAAAACTTGGTCCATAAATCAAACACGCTTGCATGAAATAATATGAAACTCGGTACACTTATAGATCTCACCGGTTCATATATCCTTCATGCTCTGACTTTTTACCCCAGCCCAACAGGAAGTCGGCTATTTGGGGTAGTTAGAAAAACACATTCAATGGAATTTAAAATACTCCTCCTAGACGATTCAACCAATCGCCACGAAACTCGGTGTGCATGAAGTCAAGACATTGAGGATGAAAACTTGCGAGGGGATTTTTGATATCTCGAACGGTTTGGCCGTGGCGAGGAAACGAATTTATGGCGAATATTGGAAACAGGAAGTGTGTTATAACATCCTCATACATTAACTGATCTTGATGAAACTTCAGCAGTGTGTTCGCTGTAAGAGGCCGATCACATGGATGTGACTATTGTGAGTCAAAGTTATAGCGCCACCAACTGGCAGCAGGAAGTGTGTCACTTTCAAAATGCTTTGAATTCACCCTCTTATTTTTACCCGATTTGCTTCAAACTTCATCTGTATAATGTAAACACACGACAGATGTAGACCTGTGAAAGGATTATTGATATCTTTAATACTGTCGCCATGGCAACGCTTTAAACTTTTATATTCTTTTTGGATGCATTTGAGGCTCTTAACATGCTTCAAATTGCATGAAACTCAACATGCATATCACATTTATTGCCTAGTACACTTGTGCGAAGTTTCAGAAACGGGCGTGGTAAGGGGCTCAGTAGCGCCACCTTTAGTCAAAAATGGGGTATTAGTTTTACCTACGGTAACCAAACTCGGTACGTATATTCTTCTCTTCGATCCGGACAACTTTCTAATTTACACTCATTAGCCCCGACCAACAGGAAGTCAGATATTTTGGTTTGAATGGGAGGGAGGGCACACACACAGACAGCCCCCCCCCCCCACCCCTTTTTCTGTGTGTGTTTGGAGGGGAGCAGAAAGACTCACACTGATACAAGCTCTAAAGCAGACTTCTTCTCGACAGTCAAAGCGGGGTTACGTTATTGCCCGTCGTGCACAGGAACCCGAAAGGCACCGGGGTGGCGGCTTTATATATATATATATATATATATATATATATATATATATATATATATATATATATATATATATATAAATAAATATAGCTGCAAGCAGCGATGGAGGGCCCAAGCCGGTGGCAGCGCCAGCCCGGTGCCTTTAGTGTAACTAAAGGCACCAGGGTGGCGGTGCCACCGGCTTGGGCCCGTAATCGCTGCTTGCAGCTATATTTATTTATATATATATATATATTTGTAAATGTGTTTTGTTTTTTTTCTGAGTGGATATATGACTTGACTGTAATATTATATCCCACAGGGGGACCAAGGCATATGCCTGAAAGGAAAAGGCCACAAAAGAGTAAGTGCATGTAAATGCAATGATTCATACTTTGCTAAACATTGCAACTTAACCCCTGTTAATTCGCTTTAGTTCAATTGCTTATTTTTTTTAACTACTACAACAGACAATTTCCGGTAGTCACAATTTTATTTATTTAATGAATTATTTAGCAAACGCTTTTATCCAAAGTGACTTACAAATAAATACAATATTTACAATACAAACAGTCAAATCAACAACAGGGCAACAATACTGTATGTAAATGTCGTGACCAGTCCAGCTAGTCCAGCGTAGCACACATAACCATGATTATTCATAATAGATATAGAATAGGAATTAGTATTATTGAGATTATTACAATTGACAAGCTATAAAATCCAACAGGCTTAATTAGTCAAATTTGACCAAAATGCATTGCCAAGTAGTAGAAGTAGCAGCAGTGTTCTTAGTTGTGAGCTGTGGCTTAGCAGTAGTATGGTTATTCAAGCAAGCATACCACATTGGAACCGAGAGTAATTTGGTTCCATGATACATGTTTTGATTAGTGATAAACATCACTTGTCATCCTTGCAAGTCTGGTCACTACTTAAGTATTCATAGTTGTGTTTATTTTGTTTCTAATCTAACTATCTAAAAAATATTTGAAATGTGTTTTTGATGTTCACAGATTGCTCCTACCATACTCGCCTAGAGGCTTTCCCCATCAGGAGTGTATTAAGAGAAAGAGTGAGAAAGGTTAGACAGTCATAAAGGAACTGCAGAGTGTAGGCAGTATGCAGTGTAATATAGGATTTAGAAACTTCCGTGTGTTTTGGCAAATACTATTATACATACCATAATTGTTACGTTGATACTTTTTATGTGTTCAGTCTTTTTGAATTACAGTTAATGAAGGAGTGTCTTCTGAAAATCAGTGAAACTCAATGCCTATAATCAGACATAATAGCCTTATGCTAAGAATGGATTTTATTTTTTGTCTTTTCTTACATTAGGGCAAAGCAGAAATGCTGGTTGACTGGGAGCCCTGTCCAGTATGGTATGTCTTATTCTGTTCTTCTGCTTTATGAATTAATGCATTCATTATTTATTTACTTAAACTTTATTTTTTTGCTACAATTTTTTTATTAATCTGTTCTGTTTCAGATTAAACAAGCCTTTTAAACAAGTGTAAAGCACACATCATTACCGAACATATAAGTATAACAGTTTCATTTTCCATCTATGAAGGACCACCACCATTAATGCATGCATGAAGGTGGTGGTCCTTCATAGACGGAAAATGAAACTTATACTTATAAAAGACATGTTCGGTAATGTTTTAAGTTTATTGGAAACCCCAACCAGTAACAGAAAAAAAAATCCCTTCTGTTTTTAGTGGTGAGCAGTGGGCCCATTCCTGGCAGCCAAAGGATTCACTCCAAAATAATGAAAATAAATAAAATGTATGTTTTGAACTCCATTTTGGTTTCAGCCTATTTATTAAATTGTTTCTGTGCTGCATTTGAAGTTATATCTCATCTTTCTGTAGTAATGAAAAGGGGAACATCTCCAAGAATATGACCTGGAGTTTAATCTCGAAAGGGAATGTACTAGAAATGTACTTAATCCAACTGAATTTTCTTTTTCAGATGTTATTCAAAAGCATGTTTCATATTTCATGATTATAAAGTGCACTGTTATTTTATTACAGTTGACGTGTAATTTGATTTCATGTTCTGTTTTCTGTGCTTTTAAAAAAATAAGACTGTCCTTCTTTATACTCGCACATTATATCATATCTTTTACATTGTCTCTCTCACTCTCTTCTACTTCAAACTCATCAGCTAACTGGGTGTTTTATGTCTTAAACCAAATGTAATTTCATCTCAACCCTCTTGAACCAATCGTGTCATACAGTAGGTCCCTCCACTGTGGTCATCAGGAGAAGAGCTCCACATTCATCTAGATCTCAGCATTGCTACTCACCCCTTCACCACCACCAGTGTCGGCTCCATGTAGGGGATATCCCTTTTCATATCATGCATTTCTCTTAAAAGAATGTCTTGGTGTGGTCCAATTGCCAAAGACTATAGTTTCAATTTGTTATGCACCTTGTCAATAAATTTGTTTGATCATTCTTTAAGTCTCTAGTGAGTAATTAAGCAATAAATAAGCATTTGGAATATTTTCACTTATATTTTTGTGAAAGAACACAAATACACTACAATAACACTTGCAAAAGATGATCATTTTTGTTTTTACTTTTCCATACATAAATTTAATTCAAAACAATATGAGGATGAAGTGGTTGAGACAAAAAGAACAGACTACATTGAGCATATTTATATGTGAAATTTGTTTAACTTTACAAGTGGATTCTTTTTTAATTAAAATGTAGGTAAAATTTAGATATTCGAATTATCCATATATAATTTAATCAGGGCTCTCACGTTTTTATAAAAAAATTGGAGTGAGGTTACATTTGTTAGGAGAGGAGCCACTCACATATTTGAAACAGTGGCCCCAAGTTTTTGCTTGCAGTTCAATTTTATCTATTGTTTATCTAATTGTTTAATATCTAAACAGACTAATTGATCCAAATAAAATATATGATTTTATCTTCTAGAACTGAACAGTTTTTGTCACTAGTTAAAAAGCCAAATATTGATTTATTGAGAAGGTCTTGATCTGGAGAGTAGCCTATTTCACACATTTTGTAATTCTTTAATATTATGATATTGTTTGTATACTTATTGCATCTAATGCTGACATATTTATAAGTGGCAGTTTATTACATTCATCAGTTGGTAAAACAAACATTTGCAGGCCATAATTAAATAAATAAACATAATGTTAAATAAAACTTTTTTTTTTTAAGTCGCTCTTTGAAGGGTAGCATAACTCCCGCCGACAATCTTGAATTCATGTCTATTGTAGCCTACCAGCTAAAACCACAGATTTGAAGTCTTGGCGATTTATTTTTTCATCCTAATCATATATAAATATAGCATAATGTATGTTTCGGCTGTATAATGTATGTTTCTTAATATAGAATAGTAAAGACATATAACATTTATAACATTATTCCTGGTCGGGAAACCAGAAGAACTACAAGTATGGTGACTGATTTGTACACTTTGTAAGAAGTTCAATGGCGCGTCTCTCGTGGGAATTGTAGTTTATACAGTTTTTTCCCCCAACTGCTTACACACAAAATCTTTTTTATGTCACACGATTTTTTTAAACCTCTCACTCAAAGTGCAAAACTGCACACCACATCTACAAAAACAATAAACTATTTATCAGCCTTTGACTCAGTTTTCAATTGCATAAAACACTTTTTTTTCAAAACACTAGGCTACACACAATTTTGTGTGTGCAGTTTTGGGAAAGTTTTGAAAAAAGGTGACATAGTTTTAAAAATGTGTGCAAGCAGTTGGAAAAAAACTGTAAATAGTGTACATTGGAGACGGCCCTGATGGTTGTTCTACAACTACAATAACAGTCAAATACACTTAATGACCTGATAGCCTCGCGATTTTTTTTCATCTTGATCATTTAAATATAGTATAATGTATGTTTCAACTGTAGGAGATTGTTGATATAATACACTCACCTAAAGGATTATTAGGAACACCATAATACTGTGTTTGACCCCCTTTCGCCTTCAGAACTGCCTTAATTCTACGTGGCATTGATTCAACAAGGTGCTAAAGGAATTTTTTAGAAATGTTGGCCAATATTGATAGGATAGCATATTGCAGTTGCTGCAGATTTGTCGGCTGCACATCCATGATGCAAATCTCCCGTTCCACCACATCCCAAAGGTGATCTGGATGGAGATCTGGTGACTGTGGAGGCTATTTGAGTACAGTGAACTCATTGTCATGTTCAAGAAACCAGTCTCAGATGATTCACACTTTATGACATGGTGCATTATCCTGCTGGAAGTAGCCATCAGACGATTGGTACACTGTGGTCATAAAGGGATGGACATGGTCAGCAACAATACTCAGGTTGGCTGTGGCGTTGACACAATGCTCAATTGGTACTAATGGGCCCAAAGTGTGCCAAGAAAACATCCCCCACACCATTACACCACCACCACTACCACCAGCCTGCACAGTGGTAACAAGGCATGATGGATCCATGTTCTCATTCTGTTTACGCCAAATTCTGACTCTACCATCTGAATGTCTCAACAGAAATCGAGACTCATCAGACCAGGCAACATTTTTCCAGTATTCAACTGTCCAATTTTGGTGAGCTCGTGCAAATTGTAGCCTCTTTTTCCCATTTGTAGTGGAGATGAGTGGGGCCCGGTGGGGTCTTCTGCTGTTGTAGTCCATCCGCCTCAAGGTTGTGCGTGTTGTGGCTTCACAAATGCTTTGCTGCATACCTCGGTTGTAAGCTAAAATTGTATAACCCTAAAACTAACCCTACTCTGGAAACTGGAAGAACTTCAAGTATGGAAGCTGATTTGTACGCTTAGTAACAAGTTCAATGGCACGTCTCTACAGGGGGGAGCGTGCCTATGTTCCCGGAGCCCTAAGTGCCCACAGCTCTTTGTTCCCACAGAGGGTTAGGGTTACCCTAACCCTAAACCTAACCCTAACTAGCTGTAGCATAACATAGCTGTAACATAGAGCTGTGGGAACAGAGGGATAACCCCAACTAGGGAGCTGGCACAAATCTCATCTGAGACTGCTTGTCTCTTTGCCCTTTCCCTTTCTCCTCCCCCTCTCATCTTATCCGTTTCATCGATCTGTTGAAGGTTCTGATTGCTGTGTGACCAGTTTTGACTCTTTGTGTAGTGCTTTCTAAATTACAACATTTTGTAGGCAATGATAAATGGATAATGTGTAAAGTTTTGCAGTGAAAGTTTAACAAATCTGACTCATGTGTCAACACTGGGGAGTAGTGTTTATAGTTTGGGGGAAAGGGTGTGCTTTTTGATAAACGGTGTTGTGTTTTTGAAATTTGAGTTCAAATCCATAGTTATAGTGTTTCAGCAATCGAGAAAAACTGTAACATATACACCTAACAGATAAACATTACTTATTATGATAGATCTTGTTTAATTACAAACAAGGTTGATTGTTTGAAAATAAGTAAAAAGACATGCATTAAAGTAATTAATTAATAATGCAGTTTGATGTTAAACAGTTTATCTGTAAACAAGATTCCATAGTGTGATGTTTTTATCAACTATAAAAATGTAAAATATTGTTTTTCAATAAAGTATGAAAAAGTAAAAACAAAATATCAATCTTTGGAAATACTTTATTTCTTGTCTTTCACAACAATACCAGTGAAAATACACCAAATGCATATTTGTCAAACAAGCCATAAGGCTGTATTTAAAAACATTGGACTGTGAGGTTAAGTTCACTTGCAAAAAGCACCAGCAGAACAAAGAATTAAGTCATCTGTCAACTGTAATAATATACAATATAAATTATAATCGTAAAATAAAAACGGTGTATTTTTCTGTTACATACTATAATGCATCTTTGCAGTAAATAATATAAAGTTACACAACAGTTATATACACTCAATCAAGTAGTGATCCATAGGCAGCCTCCTCTGGGGAAAAACAAAATGTCATAGACTGACACAGACACTGCTGCTTCACCACAGAATAAGTGAATATTAAGAAATGCAATCAAGAATGAGTTTTTACATTAAGGCCTAAATGTGATGATAGATTATAGATAAATTGTCATGAGGTCACCAAGGTCATCATGTGCTTACAAGATTTCATGGCAATCTGCCCAATTAGACAATATTCAATTTTACATTCTGGTCTAATCATTGTGCTACAGGGAATGTCATAAGGTCAACATGACATGATTCATTGCTCAGCAAATTACAGAAATCGGTTCATAACATTTGTTGTATGCAAGTCAAAAGTTTAGCCTAACGTTGGTGCAAAAGGAAAGGTCACAGGGTCACCACAATTAAGGGGAGTCTCTCTTAAAAGAGTATACACTACCCTAATATCATTTGAGCCCAGTAATTACATCTGGAAATATCATACATGCAAAGTTTACATTTTTGGATAATATTGGTGCACCTATACTGAGAGGTTTGTGCATTTTCAATGAACTGTGCAATGTGCTTACTAAATTGCTTGTAAAATCTAAAGACACAGTTTGAATTTTCAACAAGATTTTGATGTGGTTAATCAATCAGCATACTAATAATACACAGATATAGGGCAAGTCCATTTCCTTCAACATAGTCCTTCGAGCAGCTTCCATCTGGGGAAATACAGAAAAACAAGAAAGCAAGAATTAGGATAAGAGGATGAATTTCAGCTGTTTTAGAATAAGTAAGGTGTGTAAAGCATTAATAAAATACACAAATGAATTATTAAGAATAACAGTAAGAGGGGGTTATTCCAAAAAACAAACAAACAAACATACATAATAATAAATTACCTAAATTGTGTTTTCCTCTTCATCCTCACTGGTGTCTGGACTACTGAGGCCACTTTGATCTTCCTCTTCAACATGTAGAAGGACAGAGGCCTCAGGACCTAAGGCAGTCTTGTACTGTTGGAGGACCACTTGGAACCTTTCCGACACCTCTGACAGTCTTCTTCTTAAGAGACAGCAAAGTCCCTCATTTCCCTGGTCTACGTCTCAAAATACAAACGAGATTACATTAAAGACAAACTATATTAAAGGTTGTATCAGTGATTTCAGGCCCAAACATAAATTATCACATTCATCTAATCTTTCCTAACGATCCGCTAGCTGACCGCCCCATAAGTAAAAAACAAAATGACCCGTCGAAAAACGTGTCTCTGTAGGCAGCCTAGGCTCTGAGATCTGCACACAAAAACAATTGCGCTTACCACAACTCAAAACCAAAATAAATAGTGTTCCAACCAATCACCGACAGGGGTGGGTGTTGTGAGGTTTTCGCGTGCAGCCGTCATAGGCAGCCGTGCACGAGCGCAAAACCTCACAACACCCGCCATGATTGGTTGGAACACTATGTATTTTGGTTTTGAGTTGTGGTAAGCGCAATTGTTTTTGTGTGCAGATCTCAGAGGCTGCCTATAGAGACGCGTTTTTTTGACGGCTTGCTTATGGGGCGGTCAGCTAGCGGATCGTTAGCAAAGATTAGATGAATGTGATAATTTATGTTTGGACCTGAAATCACTGATACAACCTTTAAGATTGCTTCATAAGGCCAAATAACTTAAATGGAGTAAAAAGATATCACCAATTCAAATCTACATATCAGGATGATTGGCATTTTTATGTGTATCGCTGACATGGGACCAGGCTAGCTTCTGTATAAAACAACTTAAGGCAACATGGCTCACTGAGGTGACTTCATGGAGGGAGGCCCAAAGCAGCATATATATGTCTGATAGCTGTTTTAAGTTAACAGTTTTCTTCTTCACTACAGTTGTGCTGAAGTAACACATTTTGTTACTTGCTGACCAGCAAAGTTTTCTATGTTGACTGGAGGAGATAATAATAAGATTAATCTTGATGTTATGCTAACCCCATGTAACACATCAGGACACAAATTCCAATGTTCAAATTATTTTGTTCATTTCCGCTTTCCAGTAACAGACATAGTATAACAAATCTGCACATCTTTCAAGCAAATGTGAATCTTTATAGCCTTACTGACTTGTTACCACAGCTACAGTAACAACTTTAATCCCCATTTTATGTATATCCCAAAGGACCACGGCAAAGAGAGCCATAACCGTTCTACTCCATCCAAGTTCTGTGACTGATGTGTTTTGTTGTATGTTTTTAACACATTAGATGGACAGGGTTTTAATTGAACTTACCCAGCCAACTTGTTCTTGAGAACCATTGCCAGGCTCTGCAACCACGTGCAGTGTTGTGCCATCTCCAAAACCAAAACTCTTGTTTCCTCATGCAGTCGCCTTGTTAACATCACTTGGTCGTGCACTCGTTTCTTGATTGAAATGTTTGCTAAGAATCAATAACAGTTATATGTATACATGAGACAATCTTGCATAATCACTACAAACATTTACTTTTTTTAATCAAATTGATACATAAGAAAACTGAAAATACACCATTAAACTAAATTAATATTACAACACTCAATATGTAACATGCATGCCTTAGTTCAGTATACTCTATAAAGCAGAACTGTAAATAAATTCCTGTGAAGCATCTAAAAACAGACATACCACTGCCATGAACCTCCCACGGCCATATTTGAGACACAGTGCTCTCTCCAGTTAGGGAATGCTCCACCACAGCTACGTCAATGGTTGTTGCAGAGTCTAGTACAAGATCATTGTATTTCTGTATCTCCTGAAGAAGGAGTTTTTTGTCTTCTGCCAGCTTCCTTCGAAGGCGATGGCGAAACTTGCTGCTGTCTAGAAAGACATGAAGTACAGAGGCAGAGGTTTTTGACAGAACTCTTCAACAAGAAAAAAATTATAGCACCAAAAAATTTAAAAGCAAAGCTGCAGTTATTGAAGTATGTGAAAATTATAATGTAGACTGACATGGGAAACAAATTGTCCAGTGTGTAGCATTTTTGGGGGAATCTATTTGCAGGAATAACTAACACACACTTTTCATGATTGCCTGAAAATAATAATTGTGCATTAATTCATTTAGAATGGGCAGTTTTTTATCTAAATACACTCCCCTTCCACGGAGGCCGCTATGTTGCACCTCCATGTTCCTACAGTAGCCCACAACGGACAAAAAAAACACTGGGTTTAGATAGTACCGCTCACATTTTCTCGTCGGCTACCGTAGCTTGGAAAGATAGAGGTGAGGGAAGCTGGTTGCAATCGTCAAACCTTACTGATAGATACGACTAAATCCTACAGACTGGTCATTTAAAGAACAGAATTCAATGATTGAGCTGAACTGTGCTACTACATTATTTGCTAATTCCATGTTGGTGGAGTAGGATGCATACAGTAGCCTGAATTTATCCACCTAATATATTATATAGTTATACCATTCTGACGGTAGAGGGTTTGCTTCCGGTGCCTCACACTAAGGTAGAGCCCCTCAATCGATTGCTGCATTTCTCTGTGTGTTGTGCCTTGACTGGCATGAGATGTATCAGGTGTCTCTGTAGAAGATATAGTGAAAGCAAATTCACTGTTAAAACAACACAGAACCGTTTCTCTGTTTGAATTTTAATCCAACTTATTTAAACTTTGTATGTGCACTTCCTGCAGGGAACTGGAATATACTAATAAACCTGAGATAAATGTGGAATCACATTAGATGATGATCCGCCTACTATTTTTTGCTGCTCTTTAATATAAAACATAAAATTTAGATTGTAGAAAGGGATATTTGTTGTTTCTTTTATCTGGTCATGCTTACCACCAGCTGCCCATTCCTTTACATCAGATAGCCACTGTGACACCACTTCATCTGTGTAATCTAGCTCTGTTTTTTGGTCAGCTAGCCTTGCAGTCTCATCATGGAGTCTCTGACAAGTCTGATGAACAGTGTTATACAATAATCAGGATTAAAACTTTGTATGATTAACAACAGGCCAAGTAAACACAACAAAAGGACACACAAAACAATTAATATGAGACTTACCTTCACATATCTTGTGGAAAGTGCCTGATGTAAAGAGAGATTTTTTTTCTCGTTCCACCCCATTGCATGCAATGTAAGCATGTCCACCCGTGCTGTTGAAAGCAAATAATGAGGTTATGATGATCAATCTAAAAAAAAGTATACACGAATATTGCAAACTCCGATCACCTGCTTTGGACATATATTTGGTCGTCAGGGCACAACGTGAGAGGTAGCTGTTCACTTGCTCCACCTCCTCACCAGCGGTTGTCCCTGCTCCTTCCTGGTTCCTGCCACTCCAATTAATCTGTTAGTAAAGGGTGGAAGAAATTCAATTTAATTTAATTTATACAGCCCAATATCACTAACCAAAATTTGCATCAAAGGGCATTACATTCCATGCAAGAAATGGTTATGCAAAAAGACAAGATAATATAGTGTAGCTTAACTTATATTTCATATCATTAATGTGCTTGTAAATATTACAAATGTACATATGATGCCAAAATATTATACACACCTCACACTTAGTAGCATGGGCTCGAGCATGCATTACACTGAGAAAGGGTTTCATAGTGGTCAATTCCTGAAGAGCAGGAAGGACACTAGCAACTTTCTCCAGGTATGGCCAGTATTTGCATGCCACGTCCATTGCGAAGAATTGTGCCTTGGCTGGCATGAGCTCCCTTTGAAGGTAAAGAGGGTAGGCAAATATCTCCCCCCTGTACATATTAAGGGCTTTCAAAAGGAACCCATGGCGACATACAGCAACCTCCATCCCCTCTTCATCCAATTTTGAAGCCCTCCTTGAAGTTTCCCTCGCTGCTGTCCACTGGGAGTCCCCACATGTGCCTCTTCCCTGTGTCTATGACACGCATAACAAACACGACAAATCAAATAAAAGCAATGGCGGCATTCAATATATGACATTTATTCTCTCAATTTGATTTTGTAATTGGTAGGCAAGAGTAATTGAAGTGGGGGTTACGTTTATTATTGTAACAACTATTTTGTCAACTTGCATTTTTCACTGCTTTCTGTATGGTGTCAACAAATCTAGACACCGCACTGTCTTCAGCCACAAAGAGCCCCTCAAAAAAGCCAGGATCATCAGAGCTGAGGAAGAAAGAAAAATAGAAAATCCATTCATGAAATATATGAAGTAAGAAAATAAATCAATAAAAAGACTGGAAGAAAGATCACCTTCCGTTTCGGCGAAAGCGATATAGCTTTCTGTTTCCATCTGCTGAAACAGCCAACATTTCCGGCATGCCGGCTGGGCAAGTGAAAGGAGCACTACAGCAGAGCTGGTCTTCCTCAAATGATGCATACGAAAGCTCTAAGAAGCTGCGCTGCAGTGCATCGCCATTGATAGGTCCAGACTGGAAAATATATAGAATGAAATAGTATTTTGATATTGTCTGCTTATGGAATTTTTTTTTATAAAATGGTAATAACATTTACACTTACTCTTCCTCCACACTTAGTGCGATGTTCCAGCAGCTTTGCGAAGGCTTGTCTGGAGAATCCCGGAGAGATGATCTTGAGTTCCTGGAGGGAGCTCAAGACGTCCAGTGTATAAAGTGTGGAATTGGTGATGGAGGCTGGCCAATATCCACTTCTTAGGAGGTCTTTAAAGTCAGGGGTCCACTGCTGCTGGCATGTTTGACATTCATACAGTGGCTGATGCAAGTCAAAGCGCCCTTGGAACCAAAAAAATAATTAAAAATATAATACACATTTACCACATACTTAATTTTACAACACTTAGTTCATTATGCACATTGTGAATGGTTGAGAGACATTGCACAAGTTCCACAGCACACTAGTGTGAAAAACATAAAATCTACCATATATATATATATATATATATATATATATATATATATATATATATATATATATTTACCATTGATGGTAATTTAAATCACTGGTTTGCCTGGTAACACAGTAAAGTTTGTGCCTCCACAGGAGCAGTCTGGCACCTTCACAGTTGGCAAAATGCAAGCTGGCAAAAAGAAGGAAAACCAATTATTTAGATATATAACTGTCTGCAGACACACATTTAACAGCAAAATTAAAGCTTTCATGAGAATGTACCTTGCTCATGGGTGCAATATCCATCTTCCCCTTTAATGATGCATGTGGTCGGAGGAATGGCTTCAAAAAAACCACGAATCACGCATTCCCTGTTGTGGAGTGGCTGTTTTTTGTGATGCAATACATCACAGTCCCCACAGAACCACTCCTCAGGAAGACACTCTCTGCACCCAAGGAGAAAATAAAACAATATTATAATATAATACATTATTACAGGTGAATAACTCATATAAAGTACTGTACACTATATTTAAGCTATTTCACTTTTACTAGGTTTGATTTTATTGTATAGGATTGCATAGAGCCTCAGTGTTTAGCACTGTCACCTCACAGCAAGAAGGTCCTAGATGTACTTTTCTCATTAATGTGTTTTTCATCTGAGTATCTAAGTCTTCTCCCATCCCAAAAGACATGCATCTTAGCCTATAAAGCAGGGCACTCAGCAAACCTACCCTGGGTAATTGAAGTTTGGTATTAATGAAAACCAACCTAATAACAGCAGGCTCGTTGCAAAGGCAACACAGGGGATGACCAACAGCCTCTTTTGAAATAAGGCATTTTAGGTGGTATGGTCTTGCTTCTTTCCAGCGCTCAGAGGCTTTCTGCTGCCGAAAAGACCATGATGATGCAGAGCTACTTTGAGGCTGAGCAGCAGAAGAACATGACGCCAAAATATCAGAGAGCCTCTCCATATTTTTTTCTGTAAAGAAAATCCAAAAATAAAGCGGTAAGGGATCATTTACTGTAGATAAGGAACAATTAAAAGTCAACTGATCAGTATTAGAATGAACACTTTTTTTATACTGTACACATGCATAAATTAATTCATCACTGTGAATTACCAAATTCCTCTTGATGATTTAGTTTTGTTGAGGTTGCAGTAAGTGGAACCTCCGCACTGGATGACAGGGAGCACTCAACCGTGGGGTATGTGGCTGTAAAACAGCACATAGAAGAATAAGAACAAGTTAGGCTATCACACTCTATTCTTGTTCTTCTTTTCAAACTATATACTAAACAATTTATGAAATCAGACATATTTTTGTTAGGTAGTTGGTAGTGTCTTCTACATTAGTGTCACTGAAAGGTTTATCTACTTTTTAATGTCTTTTTAGATATTTGAATATTTTAAACTCTAAATAAACAATTACATTGTTCTAATTTGAGTTGGTCCAACATTGTCATAGTAAATTCCTACAAATGTCAAATAATCCAGATATAACCTGTAGCGGAGGCTTGGCGTCGCCCTCCTCGCCTCACCCTCGGCTTACCACGTCCTACAGAGTCTCTTTTAGAGGTGTGTGGAGGGTCTCGTACACGTTTCCTCTCATCAGCTGCTTTCTGTGTATTGGAGTGAATATTTCTTCTAAGACTGATGTTGATAAAAGTACGGTAACCAAAAGTCAGGTAACTTGTGAAAGGAAAACACAACATAGTGTGTTAGTAAGGTGTTGAACAGCTTAAATGAGCCTTGGAATAGATTCTCCAAGTCTCTGTAACTCAGAGGGATGGAACTGCATATACTATTATTATTATTATTATTATATTCCCTTATTAACACATGTCACAGAGCATGGTAGGATGCATCATTCAATATACCTGTATTAAATCTTCTGCACTCATCATTCTTACATATTCCTCATCACGTTTTACTTTAATTTGTTATGTTTGTTATAAAATGATTGAGGTGTACAAAAACTCTAACTTTGGCTTCAGCTAGAATGTGTTCATGTTTCAGCTCCAGAGCCATGCGTCTCCCCTCTTGGTAGTGGGGATCCTTTGAATCAAGTTTATGCTTGGTGGCCATTGCAATGCAGTCAGACACAGACAGACAGTCAGACAGACAGTCAGATACAGACAGACAGACAGTCAGATACAAACAGACAGGCTGACAAAGATGGGTAAGACAGACAAGTAGACAAAGACAGACAGGGAGGAAAGAAAGAGCAATAGATACAGACCGTGAGATAGATAAAGATTGAAGAGATGGACAGAAATATAGATACAGTGAGAACAGAGAGGATGTAAGATATAGAAAATGAAGAGATAGAGGTTGGCTCTTAAAAGTGCCTTTGGGTTTTTGACAATCAGGTTCGGATAGGTTAGACAGGTGATATGTTTTACAGGATCTGCAGGGAGAACAACAGAAAATGTTAATTATGTAGTGTTATGTTGATATAAGATTTAAAAAGTGTACCCTAATAGTGAGTGATTCCCATTTTCTTATAAATGCTTAGGATAAATAAATACATATCACGTTGTTCCTATTTCCTGTGCTACTGTTAAAAGTCGCGTAACATTTTTTTAAATTCATTTTTATTAATATTAATATATATATATATATATATATATATATATATATATAGAACCTATATCTAGGACTAGAACATGTTTTTTTTTTATAAAATCGTAATTTTATTAATTTTGGATGTGTAAATAATGCTTATGAATTCATCTTGCTTATTAGACTGTTGTAAGCGACTTACCGTGGTGGAATCGCGCTGGGCAATGGTTTCTGCGATGGTCGCACACACAGTGACGTGTTGCACAATATTGCGCCAAAATATCAATCATAATTAAAAAGTACAGTCTTAATATTTTATATCCGTGCTCAAAATTTTAAAGGGGTCAGCAAATGTCCAAGTGAAGGAAACACGAGTATGTAGCCATTACATTTAAACACATATCACTTCCCAGAATGCATCCATCTCTTTGCCAAAGGATATGTCCATATAAAGTAATATAAACATTTCTGCAGTAGGCTATATAATTAATTTATTACAACTTCATAATCAGTATTGAGATGAAAGTTCTATAAAAGTAGGCTATTCTTTTTTTCCTTTTTTTTGGCGCAAAAAAACAAAACAAAGTAGGCTCACTATAAACCATTGCAAATTGAAATACCATCGACAATTATAAAATATCCCACAATAAATTAATGAATGTTTTAAGCATATAGAAAATATGCAGTCCTGCAATTATGTCGTTTTAATGTAGTCCAAAATTATATGAAAAAGAGAGGAAAAATCGTGATATTACCGAATTAGAAAAGGGTTTCAGCTATCTACCCTCAACGTTATGGACGTGAGGGGGAAATTACAATATGTGATCGAAAATTATCAAATATCCCACCTAAATTAATGAATGTTTTAAGCATATAGAAAATATACCGTCCTGTAATTATGTAATTTTAATGTATTAAATTATATAAAAAAGAAAGGAAAAAGAGTTAGTGTTAAATAATTAAAGTTCAAAATTCAAAGATGAGGGATTTCTCAAATCTATCGGACGACCCTCTCCGTTGTCAAGTGACGAATGGGGGTACCCTCAACGTCGGCTTTGGACGTGAGGGGGGAAATGACCAAACGGCATAGCCTATGTTGCAAAGAAAAACGTGGTGCAGGCACGGAAAATACGTCCCATTGAAATACATTATATTGAAAGTCGTGTTGTGTGGCACGAAAAAAAAAGAAGGAAATTCGTGCCTAGGACACGAATCAATTCGTGTTGAGTAGCCTACCGATTAGAAAGCAATACAACAAGGATTCAAATCTCCTGATTAAATGTTGAGTGAGTAATGTAGCCCTTAAAGTTTACAAAATGAATAACAATTGTAAAAAATAAATAGTGTGCTCTCGGAAGAAAGACATGGTGCAGGCACGAAAAATACGTGTCCCATTGAAATACATTGAAAGTCGTGCGGAGTGACACGAAAAAAAAGAAGGATATTTGTGCCCTTGGACACGAATAAATAGATTAATGTTGAGTAGCCTAACGAATATAAAGCAATAAAAACGAGGATTAAAATCTCTTGATTAGAGTAGCCTAATGTAGCTCTTAAAGTTTGCAAAATGAATAACAATTGAGAAAAAACAATACTGTGCTCTCGAAAGAAAAACGTGGTGCAGGCACGAAAAATACGTCCCATTGAAATACATTAGATTGAAAGTCGTGCCGAGTGACACGAAAAAATGGGGCAATTCGTGTCCATGAACACGATTCAATAGATTAAATTTCGTGACTATTTCACGAACTGCCGTGAGACTGGGTTGGCCTACAAGGCACAACAAATATATATGTATATATATATATGTGTGTGTGTGTGTGTATTTTGTAAATTTTAAAAAAAAGGAATTTTAACCAGAACAAATCTAAAATGTATTCCCAAAATCATGCAGCCCTAGTTTCTCTTGATATCAGCATGTTCACAGGTTTTTTATAATTTTTTTTTAGGTACCCGTCCTGTTGACTTCAACATGAGCATGAGGAGGTAAAGTGAAAAATCAAACACCTTGGAAATGACAGGTATGTACTATGTTTCAGGAATGGCACAAAGGTGTGTGACTGGTTAAGTCTCTGTCTTTAGGTGTGTTAAATAATGTGCTTTTTTTGCCATTTGTTGTGTATCTTTGGATTATGTTATGTTGTAAATAAATCCAAACAATCAAAAAGCCATTCTTTTTTAAGTCTCCTCATTCTTTGTGCAAGGTAATGCAATGATAGTGCCTGAGAGCTCCTAATAGGGCCATTATGGGAGGGTCTATGTCTTTCTCAGGTGTGAAACACTCAATATTCATGGTGGTTAACGCCTACTCGCATAAAGCTTTCTTACACAAGACATGTCATACAAATTTGAAATCAATATATTGTCTTATCTGAATGAGTATTCAGGATGATTTTCACATAGTTTTGGAGCAAAGATTCTAGGCTACGTGATACAATTTTCAAAAGTCTTGTGAAGAAATAATCAGTTTGGGTTTCTTGACCTTATTTCAGTGACATTTTTTTATTGTCATTTTCACAAACTACGCATAAATGTTATCTCAAAACTACAAAATTTTACATACATGCTGCTGACATATTATTGTAGCAGAGTTTGTGCTGAATGCAGTGTAATAAGACCTTAGCCATGAAAATGTCACAAGTAACAGAAATAAGCGCAAATGTTAGAGCATGTCAGAACACCTCCAGGACCCAGAAAACACCTCAGACCCCAGAGGGTTAAGCTCTAACAAGCTATAACAGACTCACCTTGAAGTTTCTAATGAGTCTGAAGGCCTTAATTAGTTGGATCAGGTGTGTTTAATCATGGTTGGAGCAAAACTATGCAGGACAGTGCGCAGGATTGGACATCCCTGCTATAATGTGATATGGATATATTTGTGTTTGCGTTAATGTCCATTATACCTTTGCCTTTAAGGTGATCCTGCAATTGGAGACGGTGTGACGTTCGCAACAGTCATGTCGAAACTCCAGCATGGTTTTGAACCACAACTTGGTTAGTGACCTATACAACACGTTCTTTCTTGTTCTATTTTCTTAGGATAACTTTTGGCGCTTTTCCACTTCGTGGTACGACTTGGCTCGGTTCGGCCATCAAAAGTGGCTTCAGTGTCTGGCAATTGGAGAATGTGCTCAGGGCACTTATGTCTGAAAATAAAGACTATTAGCCATTTACTTCAGAAACACTTGGAAGAACTCAAAACTATTATTATAGTGTTTCATATGGCCTTAGGCCTTGTGTGCATGGTTCAACAAACATATGGACATCAAAAACATTGCATCTAGCTTTATTAATAAAAAATATTGCATAGTTTTATTAATTTGGGTTATTCAGTTCCCCACGACCTGCAAAAGACATTGTACAGTGGGATGAGTCATAACTACATATAGAAAACATTTCACATTGCACAAGAAATGACTGAAACGTCATAAATCCTCATTGAACAATAAATCACATTACCTGTGTCTTCTGGCAAGATAATTGGCACAGAAATTGAGGGCCTTGCAAAACTCATCTCCTCTAGTGCAAGCCTCCTCTCTTCGAAGGCCTGCTTGACCTTCTTGAGCTCAAGGAGCTGCTGTAGAAAGTTGTTGTCCCCTCATTGGCTTCTTGAAGGTATTGCCTAATGTATTTTAAGACATCTAGCTTCTCCCTCTCCAGCTGCACAAGGTCCTGACTACAGCTACAGACATTCTCAAACTGCCGAGGAGTTGTGGCTGCAGTCTGGACCACTGAAGATGGAGGCTGAGGCCTGGGAGGGTTGTTTGGAGGACTACGAGATGGTAGGGGCTGGGAGATGGCAGATGAAACTGATGGTTCCTCTGAGCATGAATGACCTGACTCAGGCTCAGGTTGAGTTATCCCTACTCCTCTATGGATGTCAATACCCCGACTAATGCCATCTGAAGCACTTGTGCCAAGTCTTGACAAATCCTTTTCTTCCTCTGCTGTGAGAAGGGGGGACTCATTGGTCCCACCACCTGCTTTTTTAATTGCAGTCCTCTTCCTTTTTGCCAGGCTTGCAAAATCCTGCCACTTCTTGCGGATCTCCTTCACTGATCTTTGAACACCCCTGGTTGCAGTTAGTTTGGTAGCAATGTCCTCCCAGATGTTTTGTTTTTCCTTATTTGTATGGTGTCCTTTAAATTAAAAATAACATCTTTGTTTCGCTCTATCTCATCTAAAAGGACATTCATTTAATCTTTGTGAAAGGTATCTTTTCTTGATTTTTTTTGTTCAGCCATTTTGTCAGTGCCTCCGCCTGTAGGTAGGTGCTTTATATAGACTTGACTTGATTGCTAATCCACAACAGATGACAATTATTAGGTTAAACGTTCAGAATACGATTCCATAATAAGGTTATATTTCAGCACTTCGCAAATGGACACCGACTCTTAAGTAGCACATAGAACGCGTTCTTGGTAAATGCATTTTTGGGAAACGCACGTGGAATTGCTGCGTAACCTTGCGCTTAGAGAGCGGTCTTAAGAGCTAAGATACATCGTTATCGGGAAACCCGGCCCAGATTGTGATTTAGGCTACTTGAATCTTCAACTATTTCTGTTTATTGAAATGTGAGCTGCGCTAATTACGCTAGCCAGCCTAAAATTTGTTTTCGCAATCGCATTAATCATTTTAAATCACCTTGTTCTGTTTTCAGTTTGTATATAGTATACAGTATATAGTTCTATATAAGGGAATTTATTTTATTTTATTTAAACTGTTCATTAATTGAAATGTCTGAAATTGTTATTGAAATTGTTATTGCTACCGTGTTCTTTATTTAGGCTATTACAGTTCGGTCCGTGTATCATCCGATCATTTAATTTCCTATTTGGAATGGAATAACGAGAAATTAAAAAAACAGCTCGTTTATTAGTTTTTTTGTTTAGTTTAAAAAACGAAAATTTTTATTTTGGCTCGATTTTTAATTTTTCGTTTGTGGTTTACAAATGGGTTTATGGGTTCGATATTTCGTCCACGCATGTGGGCGGCGCTGAAACGCCCCTTTCATCTGATTGGTCAAACCGCTCCGCCTTCAGTACGAGCTTTTCTTTCTGTCGGCAGAATAAGAGTCAGTACGAGTGCGGCACTAACTAATGTCTGAAACCACCACTCACTTTTAAGTTGCACAATATTTGAAGCAGAAGTATGTTCCAGCGACCCCATTAATGTGAGCTACAGTAGGCTATGACAGATTATTTTAGCATGATGTATTTCTCATTGATAAATACAGTGCAAATAGCCTAGTTCCGTCTCTTTGGATAAAAGGGAAGTGGAAATAAAAATCAACATATAGGCTGAATTGTACCATATATGTCCTTAACATTAGATGTCCGTAGATGACCTATAACTGTTAGCTACGTTAGAGTTAGGGGATAACGCAGTTTGTACAGTATAAAATCATTATGGTTCCCATAAAACATGAAAACCCAACAACCCAATGGGAATATATCCTTGTTGTGTAAAACATCTGTTCATAATCCGTAATTAGGCTATACAATTTCAATAGGCTACGAATAGCACCGGGAGGCGTCTGGAATAACTGCAATGATCAATCCGCATTTTTAAGACAGCTAATTTTATAGGCTAATATTCAGAATGTCCTCGTATAATGCCAACGACCGCTTCCTTTGTGAAATATAGCAGACCACCTTTTTTTAAACTGTTATTTAAGATTATTTGTGCATATATGTTTGTGCATAAATGTCCGGACAGACAGACAGACGGACAGAAGTTTAAATGTGTTAGGCCTATATAAATTTAGGCACATATAACAAGTATTACAAACTACAATAGCCTAAACAGAACATGGCAAGCCATGGCAACTTGTATAGCTTACTTAAAAGGAAAAAAAATTTGCTGAGTAAAAACAGAGCTTGTGTTGTTGAATCATATTTTTTCTAGTATATCTTAAAATATAGAGCTCATGACAAATAAAAGTTCCAGATGGACAAATTTAAACACAAAAACCAGTGTGAATAACAACATCTTAGAGTGGCAAACTTTGAAGTAGGGTTCAAGTTTTAATTAGTTGTACAGCTTGAAGTGTAAATAATAACACCAACTAATATAATTCAGAATGATTTATTACCTTAAAATCTTTCTTGTCTTCAAATCGCGTTCTTCTTCTTCTGATGTAAATTCAATAATCTCACAGCGTGTCTTCCAAACTTGACGACAGCAGAGGACTGATAAAGTTTGGTGGCGCTTTGTTTTTGAGGTAATGGGCGATTTGCATCTCTATATGTTTTGCGCGTGTGGGTGTGGTCACATTAAAACTAATGAGCAAAGGTTAGAGAAACTGGATATCTTGTTGGTTTATACAAATTACTTAAACAGAGAATATTTGTTTTCGTTTTGAATCAGATCATTTAAAACTACACACTTAAATGTTTATACATATATAGAGCTTATAAATGTGTGACAAGTATTCGCTGAGTTTTGTTTATGTTTAGAGACGTGCTCAATAAAAAAAAGTTCATGAGACGGAGAGGCAGAAAGCACACCCTGTTTAATTTCTTTATTTTACAAAAGCACAACGTTTAGTTTTGATTGTAAGTGGACACGTACAAAAGTAGACATCTCACAGATTCTTTTTTCATATTTATTAAGTCTGTATGACCATAACTGACGGAGTATTTTAAGTCTATTCAGCTGCTATGTGAAAAAAAATCGTGCAAATCACGCCGGCGTGATTGCCGACCCCAGAGGGTTAACTCTGCAGGACAGTGGCCCTTCATGAGCAGGATTGGACACCCCTGCATTATAGCATTTACCGGTACTTTACCTGTGTAGATTTTAAAGGACAAGCTCATTCTACATTTGCCATCTTGTAGAAAGTCAAGATTCCTCTCTCCGTCTTCAGGACTGTCTCTCATGTCCATCTGGAAACTGAGCTCCTTTCCCCTTTCATGTCTTCAAGAGTTGTTCTCTGTACTTCTTTGAGGCCTCTGTTGCATGTCTCAAATTTCCATTTTAACATTATCCAGAGCAACAAACATTAACAGGCATATGGCTAAAGACAAAAAAAAGGAGAGAAGGAAAACATGACCCGTAATCTTTGACGATCGAAGGCGCATGTTGTTTTCAAATTTACATTTTCAGATTTGCCATTTGTTGAATAACCGTTTACAGCAATTTTAGTATTCTTACAGTTAGATTAGCGCAGTTCATATGAGCCCCAGGACGAAAAATAATTAATTTGATTGATTATAATTCAATTATTCAATTATTAATTTGATAATAATTAACTTCTCTCCTGCCTCACAACTGTACTTTCAGGGCTACATGAAGTGGCCATTTTTGTAGATCTCTCACTCACTAACTCACCACTGACCTATAAAGGTGCGTTCACACTACAAGCGACACGTTACCATTAATTTCAATGGGGAGCGGGCTTTTTCCGGCGACATGCGCGACCGCGGCCGTTGGCGACCTGATGGGGCGTGTCTGGCGACGCGACAAAGTTGAGATCTGTTTAACTTTATGCAAATGAAGAGCGACTTTCGGGAGCGACAACCAATAGGATTGGAGCGCGCTTGATCCTTCTCCGCTCAGCCCCCGCTACAGTGCATTGACAGAAAGATGGAGGAAAAATGTATCCTTGCGGTTAGCAATTTGCCCATTTTATACGACATGTCTCTGCCCACGTACAGGGACATCTTTAAAAAGAATGATGCGTGGAAAGGAGTTTCTGAGATCGCGGGGATTCCAAGTAGGTTTAAATGATCTGAATAGCTTGTAAAAGTAACTATGAAATCATTTGTTTTGACAATGTGCTACGTGAGTGACAGCAAACAAAACCATAAACGTAACGTTACCATAGTAGCCTTGCTAATATTTTAGTGCTGTTTACACTCTCAATGCACACGTGTATATAATGTAGGTTACTATACTATTGAAATGTATGCTAGATATTAATACTGTATTAATGTACTGTATAGCCTACTGATATTAATATTATATAGCCTTTGTATTCTATGAAAAATACTGTTTATCTTATATCTGTATACAGATGTATGCGATTGTATTGCAATATATTACAGAATAAACAATAGGCCTTTACTACGCTTACTTATTGCATCTGCTCATACTTTGTTATACATTTTCATAAAAGTAAAATTTATGTGTGTGCTCATGCATCTTTTTTTTATTGTTAGTTGAAGAATGCAAAAAAAAGAGGAAAAACCTCCATGATATTGTTATGGGAGTTTTCAGTATTACTCTGTATTTCAGTGATTTTTAATGAAGGCCCATCTGTTTTCTCACTTACAGTGAGAAGGGGCTTTGTGTGGTAATTTACTGTGGTGGGGAGTCAGTAAGGATAAGGAGAAGCACATGGTCAAAGGGGTCATCTTGAGTGCATTTGTACTTTATAGCCTAAAGGTTAAGAGGGCATTTACCCTCGTGAGCCAGTTAAAGAATAAGACAGACTGGTATCTATATCTCTCTTCGGAGGGGAGGGAAATGAGTAAAAGGCCTTGGGGGGATTTAAGATATAAAATGGACAGAGACTGCTTTTCCCTTATCTCTCCTCACTGACTCGCTGTATGTGTGTTGGTGACGAAGATCTCTCTTGCAAGAGAATAAATACTTTTATAACTTTTGATTTGATTCTGAGTGTCCCTTATTCAGTGATGATGTTTGTTTGAATTCTTGCCACAACAACTTGGTGTCAGAATTGTGGGATTCCTTGGACGTGATTCCGGGACTGACGGACGGGCGGCGGCTGATCACCTTGGTACTGAAAAGTTCCAACCCTACCTCGAGAAAAGAATTGAGAGACGAGGGACCGTTTCCGCCGTTAGGACCGGATCCGGCCACTGGAATCAACGAACTCAGAGTGGCACAGAACAACTTCTCTGAATAAGGTAATTAAATTCAGTTTAATTTGGGGGAAGAGTGAAATTGAACCATATTGGCTGAGAACTGTTTTCTGTGGTAATGATCTGAAATTAATTGAGGTCTGTGACAGAACAAGATATTTCAAGCAGATAAATAATCTGGAATTAATTGAGAACTGTGACAGACCAAGACATTTCATACAGATAGGTACCTGAAAATTAATTGTTCCACCACGGAGCAAGTTATTTTTGGGTGCTGAGACTAATTGGGGGAGCCAAGGAAATCGTAACAGATTTTTGGTAAACCATAATTAGGAGAGCACTTAATAGTGCAAACCCAACCGACTTGGGTTTAAAGAAAAGATCGGGTTTGTTTCAGAGACGTCTGACAAATAAAGAGAACGCGCGCAGAGGAAAATCCACAGAGAACAGAGAGCAGCCAAAATGGGAATGTCTCAGAGCAAGATTATGAAATATGATACACCGGTGTACTACCAAATGAGAAAACATTATGGTCAGAAATGTATGCAAGATATTGAGAAATTAATCAAGCATCATGATTTTCCCGAAGAGGGAACATTGAGCCTCACGAGGCTGAAAGTGGTGAGAGACTCAGTGGAAAAGAGTAGTGAAAAACAACCGGGTTGTTGTTGTAAATGTGTTAGGCATGTATGCGAAAAATGTGAAAACACAGTAGATTGCTGGCTTGAAGAAGCAGATAAAAGACAAAGAAGACAAATGCAAAAAGAATTAGCAGGAAGGAAGAATGAAAAGTGTGAGAGTCTGCCTGTATGTGTGTTTGCACCACAAGAACCGACTAACCCAGAGTATGTTTGTGTTTCCCCACATGAAATTGCGTTGAGACCGGCACCGCCGGAGTACAAAACACACTACCCAGGAGTCGGATTGACTGCGCTGAAGTTCGATCCCGACCTTGACTGTTCTCCATCGAGACCAATCCAGCCGCAAGCACCAGCCGGACCGCAACTCGATGCACAAGGAGAAGAGAGAGAGAGACAAGCACGAGCCGCGCTGGCAGCGCGTGAAGCGCAGGAAGCGGAAGAGGAGCAAAAGGACAGAGAAGCAAGAGCTGCAGCGCAGGCAGCACAGCGAGAGCAGGAGGCGATAGAAGCCGCACGAGCAGAAACACAACGGCAGCAAGAAGCGACGATGGCAGTGGCACTCCAACAGCTAGCGGTGCAAGCGGCACACGCAGTGCACAAAGACTTGGCAGCGCAACAAGCGGCCAGGCACGTGGCCCAGGGCGTGGAGGACGAAATCACGGAGATCACGGACGAACAGAGAGGAGCCAAGCCGAAGAAGGTCGTCACAAGATCACAGGTCAGAGATGAAACAGTTAACATCACAGCCCCGATGGTGGAAGTGGCGGGACCTGACGGCTCGGTGATGGTCTACAGACCGTGGACTGTAACGGACATGAAAGAAGCGATGGCTCATCTGCCGAGCCCGGACGACGCAGGTGACAGATTTTCAAGCGAACTTGTCACTTTCTGTCAGGAGTTCAGCCCCACCACACAAGAACTGAAACGACTGTTAGCCGTGAAACTGGGGGCCACGAACTGGCACAAAGTGAGTTGCCACATGCCAACAACCGAGCAACGAAGAGTGCATGGGGACTGGGCACATGGAACCAACACACCGTATCGAGACGCAGTGAAAACCCTCACAGACGAATTAAAAAAGGCGTTCCCAGCACGAGTGGACACAGAAAAGATCAACAGCTGTCGCCAGGTGAGAGAAGAGTCCGTTCGTGACTATTATGCCAGACTTTTTGATGCATTTCAGAAACACAGCGGTATGACAGAGCCGAAGGACAGAGGAGTGCAGCCAAGCACGTGGGAGTGCCATCTGCAGAGCCGCTTCCTGGACGGACTGAGACCTGAAATCTCACAAGCGGTGAAAGCGAGCTACATCGAGTGGCAGAGCGGGCGACTTACAACCGCCTTAGCGCACGCTATGCATGCTGAAGAGCAGCTGCTGACAAAGAGAGACAAAGCCGTGAAATTGAAGGCGGACAGAGAGTTGCAGCTGGCCGCTGTACAGATCAAAGCTAGCACGAGTGCACCACCAGCGAGACAAAACTGGGCCAACAAGAAGAAGAAAGTGTATCAAGGAAAGTGGAAATGTGGACTTTGCGAGAGCAATGAACATGACTTTTTCAAATGCTCAAAGTGCCGAGTGTGCAAGGAAGAGGGACATTGGGCTAAGGATTGCCCGGAGGCGATGAAGGCGGATTGACTGGAGAGGAACGGAGAACAGGAGAGGGGAGGGCGAGCGACAGGCATTCAACCGGCTGCGAGAAAGGGAAGTGAAATTTTTTTAACACACACACACAACACGCACAAATACACTGATTCACATAATGCTCTTTGCAATGAAGAAAATGCTTGCAAACCTTTATGTGTGACTGATGAAAAATTGAATAATGCTGTGTCTGCTGAATGTTTGAGAATGTACAAAGGTGCAGGGTTTTTAAGACTACCGAGATATCCCATGTTAGTTGATGGTACGATGATAGATTTTCTTGTGGATTCGGGAGCAGCCCGATCCACAATAAGGCCATATGACTTGCCATGCAAACCCAGATTGACAGATGTAGTGTTTGAAAGCACGTCAGCGTCAGGGCATGATATTTCAGACAATTTCACTGTGCCGTTAGAATGCGAGACGGAGAGGGGCAGAACATTAAAACATGCGTTTTTATGTTCTGCATCCTGTCCAGCTCCATTATTAGCGAGAGATCTAATGTGTGAGTTAAATTTGAAACTCACTGCTGGCCCGATAGGTATTGTAATTGAGGAAGAACAGCAGATGTGTTGTGCAAAATTTGAGCCACAGTGGGCTTACGAGTGGCAGATTAAAGATTCTGATTGGGCACAAATGATTTTGAAATTGGCAAAGGATCGCACAGTATCAGATAACAGAGAAAATATGATGCCTGACAAATTGCATTGCACGTCACATGTTGTTATTGAGCGTGAACCACAGTTTGAGGAAGAGTGGTTTAACGGGACAGATAATGAGAAAATGCGGTTTGATAAACTTTTTTGGAGTGAGAATGTGTGTGCGCTCTCAGCTTGCCTGTCAGAAAAACAAATGCAGCTGTATTTGATAGCAGGAGTGTCTGCGCCACACTTGTCAGTAACCAAGGGCAGAGCGCAGAAATGGGAGGAGTTGGGCCCTTTTGTGAGAAAATGCATGACAGCCACAGACTGGGCTGAAAGGGGAGACGGGGTGAAACACAGTGAAAGTGCAGGGGCATCTATGCTAAGCTGTGATTTTGAGGTTGATGTATAGAGAACTGTGACTGCTATTGCAAAGAATGTAATGGAGAAACATGATCACGGAGCTATTTCTGCCACAGACATTCATCCTGTTCTGGCAGAAATACCTTCAACTTTGTGGGCAAAGCACAAATATGATGTTGGTTTGATTAAAGGTTGTGAACCAGTGGTAATCACTCCAAAGTCTGATTACAGGCCGTGTCAACAGCAATATCCCCTGAAAAAAGAGGCTTTATTGGGGATCCGGCCAGTTTTTGAGTCTCTCCTGAAAGAGAAAGTCATCATCCCGTGTCATGATTCTCCAGTACGAACACCTATTTTTCCAGTAAAAAAGACGTCAGCTGATCCAAACGATAATTCTTATCGCTTCGTGCAAGATCTGATTGCAGTTAATTCAGCCGTTGTTGCGAGAGCTGCGCGCGTACCGAACCCGTACACCATTTTGTCACAAATTCCGCAAGATGCAATGTATTTCACTGTGGTCGATTTGGCCAACGCTTTCTTTAGCGTTCCAGTGGATGAGAACAGTCAGTTCTGGTTTGCGTTTGATTTTGACAACAAAGGGTACACTTTTACTCGTTTGTGTCAGGGGTACTGCGAGTCTCCGACGATTTACAATGAAGCGCTCAGACGGAGTCTCGAACCGTTAATTTTATCGAACGCTACGGCATTGTTACAGTACGTCGACGACTTGCTCGTCTGTTCGAGAGATAAGGCTACCTGTGTGGCTGACAGTGTGACTCTCCTGAAACATTTGGAAAGGGAGGGGCACAAAGTCAGCCTGACAAAGCTGCAGTTTGTGAAGCAGGAAATAACCTTTTTGGGTCACACAATCACACCAAGCAGTAAAGCTCTCTCTAAGAAACGAGTTAAAGCGATTGCGGATGTACCAAGACCCATAACAAAGAAACAATTGTTATCATTCTTGGGAATGTGTGCATATTGTCGAACGTTTATTCCAAATTATGCACTGCTTGAAAAGCCCTTGAGAGCCCTCACAGCAGGGAAAGGCTTGAGATCATGTGACAAGATTGATTGGCCCACAGAGGCACAGGAAGCTTTTGAAACCTTGAAGCTGCAACTGACTCAGGCTCCAGCGTTGGGCCTGCCAGCAGCTGACAAACCATTCACACAAATGGTAGACGAGAAAAAAGGCTTTATGAGTTCGGTGCTCTTGCAAACTCATGGTGACAGACTGAGACCAGTAGCGTATTTTTCAACGAAGCTTGATGCAGTCGCGGCAGGTCTGCCACTCTGCCTGAGGGCTGTGGCGGCTGCTGAGCTGGCTGTGCTGGCTTCGAGGGAATTTGTGGGGTATTCTGATTTGACTTTGATGGTCCCACACGCAGTCTCCATGATTTTGCAGGAGCAGAGAACATCACATTTGTCTACGGCCAGATGGCTGAGGTATCACACGATTTTGCTTGACAGGCCGAACATAACTGTGAAAAGATGCACAACTTTGAACCCTGCCACACTTCTGCCAACAGAAGATGATGGAGAGGAACATCATTGTTGTCTATCAGCATTGGAACAGGTGTGTACACCACGTCCAGACCTGTTGGACACACCTTTGGAGAATTGTGACAATGTCCTCTTTGTGGATGGATCAGCTTCGAAAGATCCACAAACAGGTTTGAATAAGGTTGGTTTCGCGGTGACCACTGAATTTGACGTGTTGAAATCTGGCAAATTGCCATCAAATTATTCGGCTCAGGCAGCTGAATTGGTTGCTCTGACAGAAGCGTGTAAATTAATGACTGACAAATGTGTGACGATTTACACAGACTCGCGTTACGCATTCGGAATTACGCATGACTTTGGGGCAATTTGGGCACACAGGAATTTTTTGAAATCGGATGGACATCCGATATTGAACGCCTCACTTGTGGCTGAGCTTTTGGATGCCATCCTTTTGCCAGACAAAGTTGCAATCTGTAAATGCGCAGCGCACTCTAACGATAAAAGTTTTATCTCCACAGGAAATGCGAGAGCCGACGCGGCGGCGAAGGCCGCGGCAACGAAGGAGACAAAAGAAACGTCTTGTGCTTTGGTATCTGTGACTAACCCTGACATTTCTCTTTGTTTAGAAAGTATGCAGACTTTCTCCACAGGAGCAGAAAAACAGAAATGGAGGTCGTCTGGCTGCAGCCTCCAGGGGGGTGTATGGATGAGTGATGGCATTCCTTGTTTACCCAAGCACTTCTTTCAGCATTACGCTAAGTTGACACATGGGCGTGACCACGTGTCTAAGGGAGGAATGGAAATGCAGCTGAAAGATTTATGGTTCACTAAGGGGTTCACAGTGTTTGCTGAAAATTTTTGCAAAAGATGTGTCATTTGCAACACACACAATGTGGCAAGAGGCATAAAAACACCCTTAGCATCTCAACCAGCGCCAGCAGGCCCGTTTGAATATCTAATGATGGATTTCATCGAGTTAACCCCGTGTGGGAGACTGAAACACTGTCTGGTGATGGTTGACATGTGGTCGAAATGGGTTGAGGTCTTCCCAACCTCGCAACAAGATTCGGCAGCAGTGGCAAAGGCCCTGTTAACCGAGATTGTTCCGAGATGGGGAATCCCAAGAAAAATCAGCTCTGACAATGGCAGACATTTCGTAAATGCCGCAATAAAGCAGGTAGGAGAGTTCTTGGGCATTGATATGAGAACGCACTGCAGCTACGCGCCCTCATCAGGAGGAGCAGTAGAGAGATCGAACCAAACAATCAAGAACAAATTGGCAAAATGTTGCGAAGAGACAGGTCTGTCTTGGGTTAAGGCCCTACCAATTGTACTGATGTACATGAGAATGAGGAAAAGAGTGAAAACAAACTTGAGCCAATTTGAAATTTTGTTTGGCAGACCACCATTCATGGGCATAGGAGGGGGTAAGCAACGACTGCCATCAACGGATGTGTGTGAGAGTGACATGTTGAATTACTGCAAAGGAATGTCGTGTCTGTTATCAAACATTTCTGTGCAGGTGAAAGCTACCCAGGGGAGAGTTGCTGAGACGTTTTTACACGACGTCAGGCCTGGCGATTTCGTGGTGATTCGTGATCACAGGAGAAAGAGCTGGAAGGCGAAAAGGTGGCTTGGACCTTTCCAGGTGCTTCTGGTGACGCACACAGCGGTGAAGGTCGCGGAGAGGGCCACGTGGGTCCACGCAAACCATTGCAGGAAGGTGCCGCCCATTGCGGAGGCGGAGCAATCGCAGGGGGAGGGTCAACCAGACCATTGCAGGAAGGTGCCGCCCATTGCGGAGGCGGAGCAATCGCAGGAGGAGGGTCAACGTCAATGACCGTCAAGATCCAGCTTTGAACAGCAAGTACCATTATCTGCACAAGAGCAAGGCCATGCAAAAGACACAACAAGGCCTGAAGACAGAGAAAAACAATTGTGTGGTGTGAAAAGGTACAGACTGAAAAACAAACAAGATTAAAAATTCTTAGCGCCAGACTGCAAACGAAATCCGGCTGAAAACCGGTGACAACAGAACAGATAAGACTTTTGGTGCTTTAAAGACTGTATTTCTCTAACACTTTCTGGTCATACAGCTGAACTTTTGATCAGAGTGACTGAGAACATGGAGCGTACGAGACCGTGGCATCCATTCAGAGTGCCAGGAATGTGTGGCCTGGTTAAGACCACATGCATAATGACTGTGTTGTCAGTGACAATTTGCTTGCTAATACTGCACTTCACAGCAGGTTTGAAAGTGTTATCAACAGGAGATCAAACCAACAGGACTGCAACAACAGAGAGGAACAACGCAACTCGACAACGTGCTAGGAGAGACGCATTCGAGGTGGAACCAGCGAGGGGTCTCGAGGGGAGCACGGTGACGGTCCAAGCGGGATCAAATGTGAGTTTCAGTTGCAACCCCTATCAAAAGAACTGTCCAGGCTGTGAGGGACGCAGCGAGGAGTACGCAGGCTTCTACTTCTGCGAACACCCATGTAAGTGGGGCGACGTGAAAGCATACGCAGCCAACTTCAAGTGGGGCAAAGACAAAAGATTCAAGGTATTTGCAAAACACAGACTAAGCAATAACAGGTACGGGATGACGGTCGAGCTAACACAAGTAAGACTGTCAGACCAAGGCAAGTACTATTGTGGACTAGATTTAGAGGGAACGGACTGGTATGAAGAAATTGACATTATTGTAAATGAGGCAGTCCCAACTTTAAAACCTTGTGTAACACCTGAGGTCGAACGAGAAGCAAGGGACGAGCTGGCATGGATGGAGAACGGAGACATGGGAAAGGGTCAAGGAAATCCTGAAGTGCAGAAAGCCATGATGAAATGTCAAGGTAACAAGGCCTGTGCTCTGGCTATGTTGCAGAGAGAAGAATTAGAGATAACGACGAGCTGCTGGCTTTGTTTGCAAATGTCACACGCATGGAAGGCTGTCCCACTGACTGTAGCAACAGCTAATGTAACAAAGTGTCTGATTCCACAGCAAATGACTGATGTGCTTTTAGCAGCAGCTGAGCTGGAGAAAGGAGAGACACCAACGAAACAACCTGAGGACAGCTGTGACAACATTCAACGGTATAACAACACTGATATAGCAATTCCACCACTTAGAGTAACACATGAGAAAGGTGATGTGTGCGTTTGTTCAGATGCACAGAGACTTTTCACAACAGGATGGTCTGACTGCAGGGTCAGAATCAACATGAAAGGCGGGACAGTGAACAATTGCACAGCGACACTCAACGGCAAAGAAATTAGTTTCACATGTCCATTTGGTAAACTGTATGAGACTTCACCAGCAGCAGTGTGGGTTTGTGGTAACAGAGCATTTCACTGGATGCCTAAACACGGGTGGTCAGGGTGCTGTTATCCAGCTTTGATAAATGTGGGAACATCTGTGTATTTGCCAAACAAAACGCCGGGGGCAAGAGGGAAAAGAAGTGTTAAGATTTTGCCTGGGGTTTTGCCAAACCATTATTCGGGGTACACATTATCTGATCCATGGACGACACCTGGGGCAAATGTTGGGTGGTCTCTTTTCCTAGGGGTGGGAACGACAGTAACGATAAACAAGGTAAATGGGTTAGCGTGGTCTGTACTAGCAATAGCAAATGCTATAAACATGATAAATGATGAGATGAGACATTTAAGAGAGGCAGTTATCCAGAATCGTTTAGCCTTAGATTTGATTACAGCAGAACGAGGAGGGGTTTGTAAAATGCTAGGTGTGTCTTGTTGTTTCAATATTCCAGATTACAGTGACAACATAACAGATGTAATTGAGCACATGAGAAGGGCAGTGCAGGAGCCTGAACCAGTGAATGAAAACTGGCTGACCTGGATAATGCATCTGGGGGATGGTTGGGGATTTTGGTTGATTCAAACTGTATTGCCAATTTTAGTTATAATATTACTGATTTTGTTATGCATACCATGTTTTATACAGGGGGTGACTATGTTAGTGAGAAAACTGGTTAAAGTGGGAATGTCTGTTCAATTGGTGAAAATGACAGTCTATCCAAACGATGATGATATTGATGAACACCAGTATGATGACACCAGTAGCGGAAGTTACAGTGAAACGTGTTAATTGAGTTAAAATGTTTTTTTCCTTTGTCTGAGAACGGGTGATATGCCATGAGAGGGCGGAAAAGGACAGGGTTTGAAACTGAGGTTTTATTACAATTTTATGATTTGAATTTGATATGTTTGCTTTCCTACTGTGCTATAATCTTTTTCCTTACTAGTGTGACTGCGGTAGTGAGCCCGGCATTAGTAAACATATTTACGTGCTTGCTAAAATATTTTGGGGACTTTCCCCCACAAAAACAGCCTTATGCTTCTTCATTCTAAACTTTTTCCACAGGTTTAAGGAGGGTGATTTTATGATATGATGTTATGACTTGAACTTGCATTTATTATTTACCATTATTATTTTACTACTATTATTACAATGTTTGATTAATCAAGTTATCAGTGTATGATAAACAGAGAGGAGTGTTATGGGAGTTTTCAGTATTACTCTGTATTTCAGTGATTTTTAATGAAGGCCCATCTGTTTTCTCACTTACAGTGAGAAGGGGCTTTGTGTGGTAATTTACTGTGGTGGGGAGTCAGTAAGGATAAGGAGAAGCACATGGTCAAAGGGGTCATCTTGAGTGCATTTGTACTTTATAGCCTAAAGGTTAAGAGGGCATTTACCCTCGTGAGCCAGTTAAAGAATAAGACAGACTGGTATCTATATCTCTCTTCGGAGGGGAGGGAAATGAGTAAAAGGCCTTGGGGGGATTTAAGATATAAAATGGACAGAGACTGCTTTTCCCTTATCTCTCCTCACTGACTCGCTGTATGTGTGTTGGTGACGAAGATCTCTCTTGCAAGAGAATAAATACTTTTATAACTTTTGATTTGATTCTGAGTGTCCCTTATTCAGTGATGATGTTTGTTTGAATTCTTGCCACAACAATATATACAGGAGGGAATTAAATAAAAACAAAGAAAGAAAAAGTGGCTCAGCAACTGATCATGCTAAGCCTTGGAAGTACACTAGCCTTGGAAGTACTGGGTGGGACACTATCTCTTTTTGAGAAACATCTCGTCTCAGCTCTAAATAGGGCAGAGGCAGCACCATCCAATCCCCCACCAGCATCTGAAGACCCAGATGAGCTTTTCCTCCGTAGCCTGTTGCCACAAATTAAAACTCTCAGATCAAGAAGGAGGGAAAGAGTGAAATTTTATATACACCGAATACACAGTGCAGCCAGGAACAGGAGGAGAGCTGGGTACAGCTGACTATGAGGGGTGTTCGTAAGCTTATTTACCCTCGTAGTCCTGTCAGCTGTACCCTGCAGCCAAGGTTCATATTGTTCGTGTTTTTGTTATTATGAGAACAAGGTACAGCTGACAAGGTCAAGCTATAATTACTGTTTAAGTTGCTCCTCCAGTGACGGGGGCAGTTCAGCATAATCATGATCGGGGTGTGGTGGGGCCGTCTCTGCACTGCAAGAGCAAGAAAATATTGAGGGACATAACTTTAGGAGAGCATATTTTAAACTAGTGATCAATCTCCCATCTGAGACCAGTCATTTGCAAAACAATGCTTTTCTCTTAAAAGTGATATTTCCCTAAGTAGAACAGGTCAGTAGCAGTCACCTCCAACATAAGCTGCTCTGAAAATCTGCTGTCACCACCAACAATATATAGAATAATATTCATTTTTCACAATTTAAGGCCTTAAAAATTCTTAAATTTGCTGAAGTATTGTGTTCTAGGTCTTAAAGTTGTTATTTATTTATTATTATTCCGTGTTGTTGTAGTTCCTTATTTCGCTAGTCCAAATATAATTCGCTGTATTACGACTACAAAATAGACCAACATGCAACAGCCAATCAGCTTTGAGCTTTCGTGTTATTGGCACAAGTCTCTCAGATACCACAGACAGACGTAAAACGGATTTTATTCAGCTATGGGGAAGTGCAAGTTTAGCGATACTTGGCTTGAAAAATCAGAATTTAGTGCTTGGTTAAAGCCAGTTGCAAACAACGTATTTGAAGCTTACTGCATCTTATGCAAGAAAGCAATTAAATTGGGAACGTTGGGTGTACGGGCGCTGGAGTCTCATGCAAAAAGTGATAAACATCTAACTGCTGTGAAGGGTCTCCAGCAAACGACAGCCATTAGCCAGTTCTTGCAAGTATCTGGCGGGTCCAGCACTACTTCTACACTGCCTAGGCGAGGCCCCCACAGTAGCTCCGCAACTCCCGCAATCAACCTCCGTGTCGCTTTTGGATCAGAGCCAACACTAAAAGCGGAGGTGCTCTGGGTTCTCCACACGGTGACTAGACACCAGTCCTACAGTGTGAATGAGGAAATTGGGGAATTGTTTCAAACAATGTTTCCGGACTCTGACATCGCTAAATCCTTCAGGTGGGGGAAAGATAAAGCGTCCTACATTACACGCTTTGGGATTTTATAAAAAGAGAACTAATTTCCAAAATCACACCACCAAAACAAAACAGCTGGACCTGCACGTACATTTTTGGGAGGGCGTCAGGTGCAGTCAAGATACCTGTGGTCCCAGTTCATGGGGCATGCAACAGCCGAGGACTTAATGAAACATGTGAAAGTAAGTAAATGTTTTATTTTAGCAAATATTTTTATTGTTATGACTTTGTTTATAGTTTTTTTTTTCATTAGCAAAAAGGTGATTAGAGTGATATTTTCTGTTGTATTAAGTGGATTGTTTTGTTACCCATTTTTCTTAATGTCTGGCTTTATATTTTTTATAAATGCTTTATTTAAAGAGAGGTCATCCAGGACAACACCACACTGCAGCTAACCAAGCTGGATGTAGCTGACAAGAAGAACTGGATCCAACAAAAGGACATTGACATCGGCTTGGGTGCTGAGTCAGTCCTCAAGGTAGTGTGGTAATTTGGAAAGATCTTTTTATAAATAATGTTCAGCAGCAGCAAATATAATTTTACTGTGCAAAGTATTGACTACTTTATTCCCACGCCCAGAGCAGGAAAATGATTGAGCTCAGAGTCCTTGAATTTAGAAGAGACTGCATACATGGATGGACTTTCAAACATCGTAAGGAAAATGCAGGAGAAGAGCCCTCTCAGATATGCAACAGTTAGGCAGTTGGCGGGTCTGGACCCCTCTGCCATGTTCAGAAACCCAGACAAGTGCAAGAGGCAGATGAAATGTCTTGTTCAGACATTTCTGCAGGACAAACAACTGACAGGACAACAACTGACAGGAGGTGTTTCTGCTGGTAGGAATAGTTGTAGAGAGGTCAGTACTGAGAAATATTTTGAATATTTGAATAATGCTTTTAACACCATCTGTGTTACGACCAGACCTTTTTTGGTTCTCCTTTTCAGTAGACTTATCTTTTGTTGTGTGCACTTTTTTCTTTTCTATTTTTTTGTAGTCAGGATTACATTTTTGAGTGCGGATCTGTTACTTTTGTCATATTCATAGTTAAGCACCTGTTCTGTGTGCAGAGGCAGACTTGGTTTTGAAATAGGCTTTGACATTGTCTACCATTATAAACAAATCTACAGCAGTGATTTTGCTCATTATAACCATTACAGATTGTTGATATATTGTAATGATGTATTGCAATGATTTATCAATATATTGTTTTCACTTTTTTGTTTCAGGGGATGCCATTCTCCAACAATTTGAAGCCTTCCTGTCCGTTGAGTGCAGAAGTGAGGAGTTTCTCACCTTTACACCGATGCAAAAGAGGCTTGACATCTTCTTGAGCAGTTTCCTTGGAAACTACCCGGAAGCTTTTTGCTTTTTTGCCAGAAGCTTCTGATTTTGTCTCATGGACAGGCCACTGTTGAGAGAGGCTTTTCTGTTAATAAAGAGATCGAAACCTGCAACATGCAAGAGGGCACTTTAGTAGCACAGAGGCTGGTATGTGACTATGTCACTCGACACGGGGGTGTTGCCAAAGTCCCCCTGACAAAAGAACTCTTGAGTTCAGTGGCATCAGCCAGGACCAGGTACCGTCTCTACCTTGAGACAGAGAGAAAGAGTCTCTTGTACAGGGCCAAAAGAGAAAGGTGGCAAAGGATTACTTGGAGGAACTCAAAAAAAGGAGGAGCACTATGCAAACAGTTGCTGAAAGTCTTTTCAGAGATGCAGACAAATTTGCAGAGGAGGCTGAGGGCAAGGCCGGCAGTCAGATGGCTCAGCTAATAACCAAGTCAAATGCTCTGAGGAGAGTCAGCTAGGAAAAATCAGCTGAGCTCAAGAACATTGAGGAGGAGATTCTGGCCAAGGGAGAAGAGCTGAGATCAATGTAGTGCACACACACACTAACGCAAACTTTTTTTCTGTAGTTCAACAATGCATCTAAGCTGTCTTCAGTACTATGTTCAGTTTGAATAAATGAATTTACTTTGCAAGTAATTTTGAGACTTTCCTTTGTACGTTTTTTTATGTCGTGATATAGGTCTTAAATTTCATTCATAATGGTCTTAAAAAGTCTTAAAAAAGTCTTAAATTTGACTTTGTGAAACCTGCAGAAACCCTGTGAAAGGTTAGATTCCAGACAGAATGAAATATATCTGGGTACAATATGTATCATTTTCATGTTTTAGATTTTCAAAAGGATTAAGTGGTAACTACAGAGGAGTGTACTATAAAGTGAGGTTAATGTGTTAGCTATGTATGTTGATCCAAAAGACAGAATTTTTTATGTCACAAAGGGAGCTCTCTTAACCTGGCTATATCACCATGGTAACTTATGCTGCACACCCAACCTGCTTCGGAGGAGGTTATGTTCAGAGTTTATGATTGAAATCTGCTATAAAACGCACCGCCCTGTCACAAATAATTTTCCTGATGATAATCTCTATGACCAATAGCGCAGCAGCTCCAGAACCAGGAAGTATGTATGACCATATTAGCCCCGTTTTGTCAACACTGCATTGGCTGCCTATTAAACATCGTATACATTTTTAAATATTGCTGATCACTTACAAAGCACTAAATGGTTTAGCTCTGCAGTGCTTGAGCGAGCTCTTAACGCATTATAGTCCTTCACGTCTATTGCGATCTCAAAATTCCGGCCAGTTAATAATACCTAGAATATCAAAATCGACTGCTGGCGGTAGATCCTTTTCCTATTTAGCACCAAAACTTTGGAACAGTCTTCCTACCATTGTCCGGGAAGCAGACACACTCTGTCAGTTCAAAGCTAGATTAAAGACACATCTCTTTGACCTAGCATTCACATAATGCATTATAGACTTCTATAACTCAATGTTAGGCTGCATAGATTAGGTCAGCTGGAACTGGGAACACTTCCCTTAAATCCTGATGTACTCGTTACATCATAAGAAGAATGGCATCTACGCTAATTTTAGTGTCTTTGTTTATCCCGAGGTTTTCCCGCAGCCTGCCGGATCCAGGCCGTATCCAGATCTGACGAAGGACCTTCGCCTGGACCCGATGTCAACGCAGTGCTGAAGTGCCAACTAGCCTCTCCCTATGGAGGATCCCTTTATCACTCTACAGATAAAGCATTGTGGAAAATTTGCGTATCTCCCCCGTAGTGATAAAATAAAATTCTGTATTAAATTTATAGGCAGGACAAGTAGTTTGTTTAGGCTTGGTTTGTAGAGAATTACAAACATGCGCACATTTATTAAACGCACATAACTATAGAATTAATTCTTGATGCGCACGTGAGCACCATCAGCGTTTCTCACAGGTTCGCGTTTTAAGTCTGTGTAGAGAGAACGGTGTCGTCTTAGCGCCCCCTAATTTAATAACAAATTATCCTTTCGACGGAAGTGAATCAATCAAAATTAACTTTAGCTGGAAAATAACATTATTCAAGAACCACTATAAAGCCAAAACAATCTGTTACCTTAAATTATACGTTTATCTCTGTAAAGCAGCTTTGAAACAATCTACATTGATAAAAGCGCTATCTAAATGAAGATGACTTGACTCATGACAATGTGGATGAGTGACAGTGGTGTGTTGCAGTTGTAACATCATGGGGGCTGACCTCAGAAATGCTACCAAAAGCAGTTCATATTTCAAATGGTTGCTGCTAGAAAAAAAACAGCCTGAGAAGAGAGGGCTCATTCTCCCTCAGAGTGTTTGTTTTGTTAGATTGCCATTTGTTTGATTTAAGATAGTAATTTAATTTGTATTGTGTGAAGTTCAGTTATAGTTTTATTAAAAGGCTCATTAAGAGGCTCATTAAGGTCAAACTGCAATCCTGATTCCTGGGACCTGTTTCAATAAGGAGGTTCAACCAACTCTGAGTTAAATCTTGAACTCTGAGTTGACTTACCCTGAGATGGGAAACTCTGAGTTTTCGGTTTCAGATCAGCTGAAATTAGTTAGTTCAATCAACTCTAAGTTGATTGACTCTGAGTTAAGCGCGTGTACCACAACTATAAAAAGCCATTATCAATGGAGCACAGATATTATGAGTCACCATGGCAACGACGCCAGACAAAAAGAGGTCTTCATATTTTTCACCAGCGGAACTGGATGTGCTTATGCAAGCATATGGAGAGTACGAACATATATTTAAAAAAAAAAAAAAGCGAAAGAGGGAGAAAATAGCTGCTCGAGTCAATGCGTAAGTTTACATTTAAATTACTGTTATACACTGTTGTACAGTGTTCAATTACTGTTACACAGTTCAGTGATTTTCAGTAAATGTGACAGTTTAATTCTGTAGAATTTTAGAACTACATGATGTAACTGTAATCTACTGTATTTTCAGTTGCCAGTAAAGGAGTTATATAGACTTCTTATTAAAAAGATAGAAAGAAACAGCAAAGAACTTGTATACTTGGACCGCCAGATCCAAAAGGCAGATCTAGAAATCGAGATTCTGAAACTAAAGCTAGAGGTGAGTGCATGTGTAGCAGGTTACAGCTGTCTGGCCAAATGGCAATTAATTTGAGGTGCTGTGAGTGGCGCTGGGCAGTTAACAGTGAGCCAACCGCGATGGTAGAGTCCCTATATAAATCGGGACTTTTCCTTTGACAAGCGACGTCATGGACATGCGACTGTTGTCCTGTCTACCTGCCGGCCTATTTGTCTGATGTCTGTCTTGGTCTCCCCCCTTGGTCATCTATTCTGTGGTAGCGTCGCAGGTAGGACTAGCTCTGGTTCTCTTTTTCCACTCCTTTAACGTTGTAACTGGGGCTTATAGGGAATGTTTTAATTTTAGAAGCCCCGTTGCGGCAGTAGCCCTGTTATCAGCTGAGGGCGCGCCCGGTATCGGCGATCAGAGCCTGGGGCCGTGACTCAATGCTATTTGTCAGAGGTATGTGACTACAATGAGTAATAGATAAATGTTACTGTAGGATCCGTTTATAAGGAGACATTTTGTGTATTTCAGGAAGGGGCTTTCTAGCCGGGGGATAGCTGCCAGTGGGCGACATCAGCGCCGAACATCTGCTGTTTTGCTTACGTTTTTAATGTCACGATGTGTTCACGGATATAACGCGCTAACGTCGACAACTGCGACTGCCTTTTCACCCGGGACCTAGAAATAGTGGAACCGTGGTTTGCTCAAGTTAATCGGCAGCTTCCTGGTGATCTTTTTCCTCCTGTTATACCGTGAAATAGTTTTATTGAACATCATATAGCCAGTTTCATGGTTTAAGTATTGAGTGTTTGATGGACTGACACCACTGACTGTAATTGTTTTGGTCTATATTTTATAGGCTCGTTGTTGTTTTGTTTGTTTATTTAAACTCTTGTATGGAGGCCTTTTTTCTGCTGCTGATATACAAGAGCGTTATTCCTGATTTATTTGGGTTGATTATTTATTTGTTTTCATTTGTCTACCCCGACCAAAGATCGCTAACTGGGGGTTTACCAGTGTATTGCAATTGTTGTGTGTAATTCTGGTTTATTTTCACGTGTTTGTCTTTTGTCCAGGTGCTGAAGACCGCCAGTGGGAGCAGTGCCCCTTGCGGTGGTGGGTCCCGTGGTGTGTGCAGTGGTTGTGTGTGCACCAAGTGTGATCATTTCCCTTGTGGTGCGTGGGTGTGACATTCAGCACGTGTGAGTGGGGTGTTGTGTTATGGATGCTCATTGCTCGGGCCACTAGCCTCCCACTGGTAAGTTTCAGCCCTATCTTCCACCTCTTGTGTGTGTACGTGTGTGTGCATTGTGACTAGAGTATATTGTGTGTTTGTTATTTGATTTGGTGTCAAGTACATTCTATTTGCTGTGAAATCTGTATTATATGTTGGTTGTGAAATGTTTAATCTTTGGAGTTACTCTGGTGTGCATGGCTCCATTGGTTTTAAATTTTTATAAAAAGTAAAAAGAGAAATTAATAATAAAAATATATTTTTGTATTCGACCACTGTCTCTGGCTGATCCATTCACGAACCTGAGTGCCTTGTTAGCGAAAAAGTCACTAAATCTTTGGGTGTAAGTCCCATCGTGGCGTAGTCTGCTATTTGTCTGGGTCCAAGCCCAGTTATATATATTCCACCTGCCACATTTGGCATATAGTCGGCAGGGTATCTGTGTTTGGGCAGAGACGTGGGTGTATATATATATATATATATATATATTTCTAACAAAAGAAATTATAGGTGCTCATCTTTTTTTTTTGAGGCAAAACAGCAGCGTAGGTGGGTTGAACCGGATCCCCCCTGTTGGCTGGCTTCCCTAGGGTTGGTAAGTCTAGGTTGAGTTATGGAGGAAGTATTAAGACAATAAGAGGGAGGGGCACGGGAGGAGATTCGGTATCATTCTACTGTCGTGTAGCCGTCATGGCTGGAGCACTTGTAGCAAGTGTCTCCCTTGTGTTTTTTTCGTCGTGTAGCCGTCATGGCTGGAGGACTTGTAACGGGTGTCTCCATGTTTCTCGTCGTGTAGCCGTCATGGCAAGAGTACTTGAAATCAGTATCTCTCTATTTTATGTTCTTGTCGTGTAGCCGTCATGGAAGGAGCACTTGTAGCAAGTGTCTCCCTCGTGTTCTGGTTGTGTAGCCGTCATGGCTGGGGGACTTGTAACAAGTGTCTCCATGTTTCTCGTCGTGTAGCCGTCATGGCAAGAGTACTTGAAATCAGTATCTCTATTATGTTCTTGTTGTGTAGCCGTCGTGGCAGGGGACTGAGCTATTGTCTCCCTCATGTTTCTCGTCGTGTAGCCGTCATGGCAAGAGTACTTGAAATCAGTATCTCTATTTTATGTTCTTGTCGTGTAGCCGTCATGGAAGGAGCACTTGTAGCAAGTGTCTCCCTCGTGTTCTGGTTGTGTAGCCGTCATGGCTGGGGGACTTGTAACAAGTGTCTCCATGTTTCTCGTCGTGTAGCCGTCATGGCAAGAGTACTTGAAATCAGTATCTCTATTATGTTCTTGTTGTGTAGCCGTCATGGCAGGGGACTGAGCTAGTGACTCCCTCGTGTTCTCGTCGTGTAGCCGTCGTGGCAAGGGACTGGTAACGAGTGTCATCTGCTGGTGTAATATCCAGGATGACTCGGCCCTTTTTTTTTCAGCGTGGGATGATTGCTGAGGTTTGTTCATCGTCGGGACGACGATGCGTAATGGGGGGGTAGATGTAGCAGGGTGGAATAACTCCACCTACTGGGAGATCGTGCGCATGCGTGCGGCTTATTGGCTGCCCTTGTATGGAGTATAAAAGTGGGCTTTGGCGACCTGATATGCGTCTTGGTATTGCCGTGATGTCACGTCATCTGTTGCCGCCGACGGTTCAAACTGTTCGCGTCTGCTGTGCGCTCGCTGCCTACGTGTCACAGGTATGTTCAGCCGTGTCAGAAATGAGTGTTGACCCTGTTTAGCTGCTATCCGTTTTATGCACAGTGAAATATTTATAGCATGTCATTTACAGCGATTATGTTTCTGATGGAGTGGCTGTATTCCGACATGGTGTGCGACCATGAATGGTTTGGTTACATTGACCATCCCGCGGTATGTATAATTATAGCTTTGTTGATTTTAATAATGTTACTCTCTTTAACGTATTGCTATGCTCTGCAGGTTATCTGCAGATCTGAGGGTTCTCCCTGCCTACTTAATGGGATTGAGCGTCAATATTAACTCGTGAAGCGGCTAAGTGTGACTATGTTGCTGTTTTGCCTCTAGTTTTTATAGTAACGTTAAACTGTGTGCACGTTGGTGCGGTACCGTCATGCGCCTCGGTCGAGGCTGGTGCTTCGTTGGTTGGCTGGTCTGTCTTCACCAGCTGCCACCTGCTTGATCTTCTGATTGTGCATCAGTACATGGAGTTTCTTTATGAATGTTTGTTTTGTTATGGTGCATAATTCACTCTGGGCATTGTAATGCATAACTGCTGAGTCTGAGTGAAATGCGTGTTTTTAACTGTTCTCTCTTACGAGAACAGTTATTTGTATGTGCCTTTTTGTGGTTTCTTGTTATTGTTGTGCGTTTATATTGTTTTGTGTTATTTTCTTTGCAGGAGCTGGAGGTTTCCGGAGAGGGAGGGCTAGCTGCTATCGTGTGTGGTGATTTACACCTAGGCCGTGTGTTTTCTTGCATCCAATCTTCACGTGTGTGTGTGGGCGCGTGTATGGGGTTACTGGGGCTCCTGTTAATTTGGTAGCTAGTCTGTACCTCCAGGAACCTCCGCTGCTGGTCTATTAGTTAAATGTAGATATAGGTTTGTTGTAATGTGTTTCTGATACAAACTGTGTGAACGTTACTGTAAAATTGATTCTAAAAATCTTGTGACCTTTTAACTATTTATTATGAAGTGCTGATGAGAGAAATAAAAGTATATTTTTCTATATGTTGCCCCACGTCTCTTTACCCACGTAATAGATAACGAACCTGTGTGCCCTTAGGGCGGTTAGTCCCCAGTCCTCTGGGGTGGCGTAGTCGACCGTTGTTGTCATTATTGGAGTATACGCCTGCTCTTAAAGGAGAGTGTGTGGCGTCACCACCGAAAAGAAACCCGCTTATGCCACACATGGTCACAGGTGAATTCTAAGAAGTATTGAAAATATATTAAAATCGTTTTTCTTTTTTTGAATGTGTAGGAAATAAAGAACACCATATAAATTGCTGTGATTTTGTGTTTATTCATTTTTATTTTATTTTGTGGTTGGTTGTGGTGGTGGTGGATATAATGTGTATTAATCTGAGAAGACATTGCGGCATATCATATCCCGGACTACCCTTCCATCCTGGAAATCTGTCGGGTTGATGGGGTCTTCCTCTGGGTCTTATTTGTAGGGCAGTGTGTTGCTCCCCTCTAATTATTGCAATATTATGGAGAACAACACATGCCACAATAATGTCGCAGGCCATTTCAGGGGTTACCCTGAGGTGACGTAGGCACTGGAAACGGAAGGCACTGGCGTAGGCACTAGGGGTGTGCATTGGCACTGCCCTCACAATTCGATTCGATTACGATTCACCAGGTAACGATTCGATTCAATTCGATTCTGCGATGCATTGCATCAAAATTCTACTGCACACAAGGCAAATTTTTAATTAGTCATGAGGAAATACAAGCACTCAGATATTGAACATGAGCAACATATTTTATTGGCTGCTATGCGTGTATTATCACTCTCCTCCTGTATCTTTGACAAATGTCATTAAACAAAATAAAATTGAATGGTACAGGGTATTACTATTGTTTGGCATTTTTAAACCTGAAAAAGAAAACATAAATCACTGCTTTCAGTGCTTTGAATGAGAAATGTTTCTCTTCTCTGCTTTAGAATAATTTGAAATTAAATAGAGCAATAATAACAGCCATTTTTTTTTACACACAGTAAAATAGCAGCTCTAAGACAGGGCACTTCCTGAACTCTTGTGCAAATATTAATCAGTAATCAGTCACACTATTGTAACAACAACCAGCACCCAGCAATATAAATATTCAGTGCAACACAGAACACACAGTAACCACTTATACTGTGAAACTTTTCAAGTAGTAAAGTCAAGTGCAACTATTCTCAACAAAACAGCAGCTTAGCAGCTTTAAGACAATGACAATTATATCCTGTCTGATCCTAACAATCACATCAGCTGCATACAACAAAATATCAAGATGTGCAATACATTGTAATGTAAACCAAAAATAAAGTGTGTAGGCTTAGCCTAAGCCTACTACCAAATTTATGCAAACAACTTCTTCCGTCTGAGTTCAACATCACCATCATCAACAATCCGTTTCAGAGTGAGGAAATATATAGTTTGACCTAAGCCTACATCATAACTTCTCACTGTTCAGCATTTGGGAATTTCAAGGTTCTTGTGTAAGAACACAAGCTGATCGACATGGTCCGGTTTGAGAGCGCTTCTTTTTGCAGTGATAACATCTCCTGCAGTGGAGAACACTCTCTCTGCTGACACACTTGTCCCTGGGATGCACAAGTATCTCCTTGCCAACCTAGAGAGGAGAGGAAATGTGCCCTAAGAGTAGCCTCGCCATATGAGCACCAGTGTGGCTCTCATAAACTGCTCTCGTCTGCAGCACATGTGATACAATCTGCCAATCCTCGCTAATATAATGTACCGTTATGGTTACATAGGACTCGGTTGCGACTGAAGTCCAGGCGTCACTTGTAATGGCTACACGAATGGCTTTACACGAATGGCTTTACACATTGATTCCATTACCTTTGCTTTGGTTTCTTTGTACAATGCGGGAAGCGCAGAATCAGTGAAGGTAGCTCTTGTCGGTAGCTTATACCGGGGCTCAATTGTTTTAAGCATGTGGCGAAACCCCGCATTTTCAACCACAGAATAGGGTCGTAGATCCTTCGCTATGAAACATGCCACCGATCGTGTGATCCTCTTTGCTCTCTCGGAGTTGTGTGGCAACGTTGACACTAGCGACTCGTCAATTCTTGGCTGGGATGTGTCGACTTTTTGTGTTGTTGTTGTCGTTGTTGAAGCCAACTAAGGATGCCAACGATCAACATGGTTCGTGAAGTTAGTTGTATTGCCAACGTGTTTGATTTTAGTGTGGCAGGTTTTTACACACCGCGTATGTCTTGTCTAATTTACCATTGATTTCGTAAAATCCGAAATGAGCCCAGATGTCCGCTTTCCACGTTTTGGGTGCGTTTTTAATTATCCGTCTATCGCGGTCATCTCCCTCCGCCTCAGCCATTTTGATTGTTGTTGTTGTCATTCCCCCGGAAGTAATTGAAACGTCACAACTATTGCTCAACTCAAGGCAAGAAAATAAACAGTGACATAATCGATTATGGCACTTTGCCGCATCGATGCTGAATCGTGCATGTCCCGCATTGCGATGCATCGCCGAATCGATTATTGTTGACACCCCTAGTAGGCACTGGAAAGGCCTATGGTCATCTCCACCCAGGCTCTCGTCCTGCAGTGTGCCACATTTGAAGCGGCGCTGGGGGCCTGGTTCAGGTTCTGGGTAAGGGGTAACTAGTGTTGGTCGGCACGGGTAACCCCTAACTCCCAGCAGAAAGCCATCAATCTCTCCTGTAAGAAAGTTCACATTGCTTTAGAGCTGCATATAAGTTCCCTTGTAAGTGTGTAGTGCAAACACATGCATTTACTTACCCCTTTCCAGTCTGTTGCCTCCACATTTGGCCTCCACATTTGTACACATTTCATATGTGCAGCATCACATATGAACTTGACATTGCAAAGAATGAGACATGTTATAGTATTGTGATGTAGTCTTTGACCATTAGAAATAGTAGGCTGTCAGTGTACCTACACATTAATACTGAGGATGGACCTCCTGTTGACATAGTCAGCTTCATTTTCGGAAGGTGCAATGATGGGAATATGTGTGCCATCAATGCATCCAACCACATTCGGAAATCCTAAAAGGAATTCTAATTATTAGTTTACTTCCAGGGGTCGCAGCAAGATGCTCTTAATCATTTATCAGGTTAGCTCATTTTAACCGATTTATACATCACTGACCTGCAATCCTGTGAAACTCCTCTTTGATGGCTCTGATGGGTTTGTGCCCAGGAAACAGCACAAAAATTCTCAGAAAGCGCTTAAGAGCGAGACACTTTTCTTACAACTCCGCAAACAGTAGCCTTACTAATATGTTCTGCATCCCCGATGTTATACAGAAAACTACCATTTGCAAAGAAACGTAATGCAATGCAAAGCATCTGCTCGGATGTAAGAGCACGTGCCGCGATGGCTGATATTTCTGATGTAAGGATGGATGAGATTATGGATGTATCTTATTGACTGTAAAGAAACTGTACCGCTCAAATAAAAATGAATATGACAAAAAATCCACTCTGGGCCTCAAAATCCACTCCCGACGTAAATATAACTCCCTAAGGATTAACCCTCTGGGGTCAGCAAACGCGCGGGCGCGTTTTGCTGTTTTCTTTTTACATAGCAGCAACATAGACTTAATGGTCATACAGACTTAAGAAATATGAAAAAAGAATCTGTGAGATGTCTACTTTTGTATGTGTCCACTTACAATCTAAACAAAACGTTGTGCTTTTGTAAAATAAAGAAAATAAACGGTGTGCTTTCTGCCTCTCCGTCTCATTAACTTTTTTTTCTTGAGCATGTCCCTAAACATACTTGTCACACATTTATGAGCTCTATATATTTATAAACATTTAAGTGTGTAGTTTTAAATGACCTGATTCAAAAAGAAAACAAATATTCTCTGTTGAAGTCATTTGTTTAAAACCAACAAGATATCCAGTTTCTCAAACCCTTGCTCATTATTTTTAATGTGACCACAACCACACGCGCAAAATATATAGACATAAATCGCGCTCATTACCTCAAAAACAATGCACCTAACCTCATCAGTCCTCTGCTGTTTGCCGAGTTTGGAAGACGCGCGCGAGCTTATTGGATTTACATCCGAAGAAGAAGAACGCGATTTGAAGATAAAGATTTTAAGGTAAGAAATAATTCTGAATTATATTAGACAATGTTATTGTTGCATAAACTTCACATTCTCTTGCACGCGCTGTCTGTTTGAGTCAGTCGCGCTGTCTGTTTGAAAAGCAAAACGCATGTTTTTACTCCAATCTCATTTCATAACGTCATAACAATTGTAAACATTTGAAGTAACATATGATAATCAATTATATTTTTACTCTAGTGTAGTTTTACTGAAGTGTTTAACGATTTATAGGCTGCCTAGCTGCTATAGGCTTGTTATTATTATTGTATGCAGCACTTTACGTATATGCCTACAATACACAACAAGGTGTTCATTACATAGGCTTTTTTTTTATCGCAATTTTTACCCAATTTTCAAAATCTAAAAATGGATTCCCACAAATTGTGCAGCCCTATGGTTTATCTTGATATCACCATGTTCACAGGTTGTTTTTTTGTTTTTGTTTTTTTTACAGGGACTGGATGAGAGACCACTGATGGAGTCCTGCTGACTTAAACATTCACATGATTCTCTGTACATGTAGGCCTACGTGGTAAAATGAAACAATCAACATGGAAATAACAGGTATGTATGACACCTATGTTTCAGGAATGGCACAAAGGTGTGATCAGTGTGTTCAATAATGTGCTTTTTTTGTCCTTTTTTGTGTATCTTTGGATTATGTTGTGTTGTAAATAAATCCCAAAAAGCCATTATTTTTTAAATGCAGTCATTCTTTGTGCCTCATAATGATATGGCCTGAGAGCTCCTAATAGGGCCATTATGGGAGGGTCTTTGTCTTTCTCAGGTGTGAAACACTCAATATGCATGGGTTGTTAACGCCTCCTCGCATACAGCTTTCTTACACAAAATATTGTCTTATCTGAATGAGTATGCGGGATGATTTTCACATAGTTTTGAAGCAAATATTCTAGGCTACATGATACAATTTCCAAAAGTCTTGTGAAGAAATAATCAGTATGGGTATTATCACCTTATTTCAGTGACATTTTTTATTGTCATTTTCACAAACCACGCATAAATGTTATTATCTCAAAACTACAAACTTTTACATAAATGCTGCTGATATACTATTGTTGTAGAGTTTGTGCTGAATACAGTGTAATAAGACTTTAGCCATGAAAATGTCACAAGTAACAGAAATAAGCGCAAATGTCAGAACACCTCCAGGACCCAGAAAACACCTCAGACCCCAGAGGGTTAATGCAGCCTCTTCATCCACAGGATCGTCCATAAAAGGACATGCCATTTCATTCACTTAATTTGATCCGCTCTGCGTGACTGAAATGTGCGCAATGAATGAATGTACCGAAAGAATGAATGAGGTGTTTAAATACCACTTCCTCTTTAAAAAGGGGGACGAGACCGAAATAAACTCTGGGGCCTTGTCCACACGAACACGGGTATTTTTATAACCTTTGTACGCGGTTCGCCCGTTCGTCCACACGGAAACGCAGTATCAGGTCACTGAAACCAAACATTTTTGAAAACCCCTGCCAGGGTGAGGATTTTCAGAAACGCCGGTTGCAGTGTTGTCGTGTAGACAGTAAAACCGGAGTTTTTGCCTTGCGACGTCAAAGTGTGCGCCGTTATCCGCTGTGTTTTACGTCAGATTGTGCGCCGCTGATGGCTTCTGATTGGCCAACGTGGCTTTACGGTTAGGGTTATATCGCCGCCTGCTGGTGTGGAATGCTCTTGACGGCGGTTGATAGTGTGTATTTGCGTTTTCATGTAGACGGAGATTTTTTCAAAAACGCAAGAGGAAAAACTCTGGTTATAAAAATACCCGTGTCCGTGTGGACATGGCCTGGGTTTACTGAAGAAAACCTGCTCCCGACCAGGTTAGGTTCACAGAGTGAGTTACCATGGTAACTGACTCTGAGTATAAGTTACCTCTCTTTCAGAAACAGGCTTGACTTACTCTGCTTTCTCGGGTTTGATATACCTCCCATTCTGAAACGGAAAACCCAGAGTTTCCCTCTTTTCAGGGTTAACATACTTTCTGAAACAGGCCCCTGCTCTGATCACATGCTCTGGTAATAATAGCTTTGTTGGACTAAACTTTATTTTGATAATGAGTAAATTATATATATATATATATATATATAATATATTGATATTTCATATTTTAGATTGAAGTTAATGCTAATTTTCTGTTCCTTTTTTCTGTGTTGTTTAATTTAATGGTGATTCTACATTTAAATATTGATGATTACAAGCTTGGGGGAAATGCGATTAATTGCAATTAATTCCAGCAAATTGTGTAATTCGTTTATTTTTTTAATCGATTCCCAGCCCTAATATATATATATATACAATTTCTACAATCATTTCTGGTCATACAGAAAATAATAATACATTCTTCGCAACCACTTTTATTCGTGTAAACTCACAATAACAAGAAAACGTTGTGCTTTTGTAAAATAAAATAAAACAATCAGGCGCGCTTTCATGATCTCCGTGAACTGGAGCGCGAGAACTGAAACAAAATATAGCCTATGTAGGCTAAAGCTTGAAATGTCCACTTTAAAACGAACAAATTAGAATCAAAAGCTAATACCTTCTGATTATGTAATCCATATGAAAGGTGCATTTCTCTCTTAACAGCGGAGATGGAGATATGTTTTTAGCCGACACTGATTTAGAAAACAATAGTTTATTAATAAACAATTAAAATGCCTCGTTATTTTTTTCAGACACATTTTTTATCATTAGCCTATAACTCGCCTATAAATCACCTTTCTGTAGGCTGTGGTTCCAGAGACATATATGGCTCTTCTCATTCAGCACTGCGGGAAAAATATAATTTCCAGGTTCTAATTTTGTTTTAGAAAAACAGTAAAATCAGCAAAAAAAAAAAAAAACATGTTAATTTGTGAATATATTAAAAAAATAATAAAGGGACAAAAAGTCATGAACAAAAATTGGTCTATATTTATTTTTTTGCGCAGCATTTGGTGTAGCCTACCGTTCAAATAAAAATTTTGGTGTTCAACTTTGCGTTTTAAAAATACAACAACCGTTTGCGTTTTAAAAATACAACAACCGTTTTCATTTTGCAATTACGGGTTAAAAAAGGACAAACACATTCCAGCTTGTTAAATGTGAATATGTTCTAGTGTCTTCTCTTCTCTGTGACAGTAAACTGAATATCTTTGAGTTGTGGACAAAACGAGACATTGGAGGACGTCATCCTGGGCTTTTGGGAAACACTGATCCACATTTTTCTGACATAGACCATTATAGACCAAACAACTAATCGATTAATCGAGAAAATATTCAACAGATTAATTGACTGAAAATCCCAAATCCCATATAATTATGTACAAGTACATTGCATTGGAAGCCCTGGATATAAGCCTCCCTCTCTATCTCTCTTAAATATTTTTGTTTTGTTTTGTTGTTTTGTCAACCATATTATTGGTTGTGCGTCAGATTATTAAATGCGTCAGATTATTACCTGATCCTCCTCTGTCACCTCTATTTTGTGAACGGCCCTAAAATGTTTTATCATTGGGGATGTTGTTTTATTATAAGCAAATTTTTTATTGCAAATTTGGCATTTAACTTCATTTTTTGTCAAATCTAACGTAAAGTAGCGCCAGACTACTGATGTTGACCTTGGAGGCATTCTTCTTTGCGTGAGTGCGATTGATTGTTGTTGTCGATTGATTTAATAAATCAGATTTATTCTTCTTGTCCTAAACTACAACGAGTAAGATCAAACCCCGCCCAGCAACCGATTCTAAAGATTTCTTTGGGTCAGTCATTGCGCTGATTGCCTACACAATGCTGAAATAATCCCTAAACCATACTCTGTGTCACGACTGGATCCATTTATTTAGTCTGAACTTTATTTATTTACAGGTGACGTGATTGTGTTGACAAATGAAATCGGCTACAGGCAGCGGTTTGTGTTAAAAAAAAAAAAATCTTAGAGGAGTCGATTCCCCTTAATGGAATCGATTCCTACTTTTGGAATCGACTCTCAATTCCCAACGCCTCGGAGTCGATTATTTTTTTAATCGATTCCCAGCCCTACTAAAACGTGATGCTGTTGCACATTCTGTAGAAACCGTTCAGTTTGCATTCAATTAATTCAGCGCGTTTATGCCAACTTATACTTTTAATGAGTCATGACTGTTTATATTGTAATATATAGTCAATGGTTCTTTATCTCCCTAGTCGTTTTTTTTAGCGACGGTCATTGTCAGGAAATATCAGATAGCGTAATGTTGCGATTAACCCATCATAATCAAGTGTTTTTGAGTAATAAAAGTCTACCATATGTTTTATTTGCAAGTTTTCAATAAATACCAGAACACCTAATATTATTGACTTTATTTCAGATCCCAGTGATGACGGAGACAGGTAAATACTAGGGCTGTCCGTTAAACGCGTTATTAACGGCGTTAAGGCAAACCCATTTTAACGGCGTACATTTTTTTATCGCGAGATTAACGCCTAGCAAACTTTGTAGTTTTTTTTAAATGCTTTTGCAACAACTATAACGTTATTAAAACTACAACACCACACCGGATCTAGCTAGACCAGAAACAAAACAACAGACACGCCGCACACACTTGTTTGGGCTTGCGATCCGACCAAACGAGAAGCGCAGCGCCGAGCTGCGTCTAGGACAACTGAGCGCGTCTAGCATATCGGACGCGCACTTTCTCAGTTTATGGCCAACAATAAAAACGCTGAATGGCGCCGCCGGTGTGTGTACACTCAGAGAATGTGTTCGAATTTTAAATACGAGGTGCTGCGCGACGCGGCGCTTCTCGTCTGAACGTTACGTTTTGAGTGGATGAATGATGAGCGTGAGACGCCGAAATGGATGCCAATAAGATTCTGAATGGAAAGTTTACTTTTAAAAAGATGCCAAATGGTTCAATTGACAAGACCAAAGTGATCTGAGTGTTTTGTCGTTGTGAACTGAGCTATCATCGCAGCACGTCCAGTCTGAACTTGATGGCCAAGCACACACAAACAGCTGATGCGTTTCTACATCAGTAACGTTACCTCAGTTTTTCTTGCACCCTTTTATTGATGGACATTGTTACATTGTGTGAGAGATTATTTGCTCCAAGTGAGAATGTTAGTGTGAAATTGAACACAGTATATGCCAATGTTGTTTTCAATAAAAAAAAAACATTTGCACAAAGCAAGCCGATCCACTTTTCCATGTTGATAAGAGCATTAAAATGAGAAAAAATAATGGGACAAAAAGAAATCAAGAGACATTTAGAATAGATAAAAATGTGCGATTAATCGCGAGTTAACTATGACATTAATGCGATTAATCGCGATTAAATATTTTAATCGTTTGACAGCCCTAGTAAATACACATGTAGCGGATAGGGTGGAACAGACGGGAAGTGTAGCTTGAAGGCCTGCTCACTGGCACTGATTATTTGGATCAGGTGGCATAAGTGGCGCTTCTCTTTAACCATCAGCTCAAAGATGCCAGCAAAGATGCAGTGGGACTCCCGGGAGACTTGGGATGTCTGAAATAATCCACACATTCAGATCGTTATGGATGTGTGGAGTGGCAGCCTGTTATTGAAGGTACAGATTAACTAAAATCTAAACAAGATGAATTGTAAAGTGCCTTTATATCCCATGATCTTCAGGAGTCCTGCATTAGAAAAATGATGGGTGAAACATATTGCATCCAGCGTGCAACCATCAACAAAGGAAGCACTGTAAAAACTGTAATGGAAGAGTTGCCTTTCCTTTTTGAACCCGTTAACCTGTTTGATCACACATGTACAATCGTTGGCTTTCCGGTAAAAATAAAGCTGCCTGAGGGATTAACAAAAAAAGGAAATACCATCAAAGACTTCCTTAATTCATTTATTTATGTATATTGTTGTACATTTAAACCACATATCTGTGCTTATCTCCCCCCTCTAGACATTTCTTTACCACCTCCCTTCCCATTAGTTTTTTGATTGGTCTGACTGAGTCTGCTGGACACAACAGACAAAAAAATAAAATAAAATTTGAGAAAAAAAAATTGCCCCTTGTATCAATCACCTTCAGTGGTCCCTCTCTAGACTCTGTAATGAAAATTGAGCTTGCGACTTTTAAGCATATTGTAATTACTGTAACAAATTTAAAGGCATATGTGGCAGGTGGAATACAATTAACAGGGCTTAGGCCCAGGCAGTTAGCAGACTACGCCACGATGGGATTTACACCCAAATAATTCGTTATTTTGTTCTAACAAGGCACACAAGTTCGTTGATGGATCAGCCAGAGACAGTGGTCCAGTACAAAAATATAATTAAAAAATTTTCACATTCAGACTCAATAAACACACACAAAACAAAGTTACACACACAAATTACAATAAACAGTTGGCTAGTAAACCACCCGTTCTACAGCCCAAGGTGGTACTAGGGTTAGTAATAGAGACTACCAATCACACAATAAATCAAAATAAACAATTAAACAGGGACAAAACATCATAAATCATCCACAAAGATGGAACAAAGGCGCCCTCTGGATCGACCACGTCCAAGGTCTTCAGTCAGTGTGGACAAATCACAAAAACAAAAGGAAAATCACAAAGTCACTCTTGGATATCAGCAGCAAGAAAAGGCCTCCATACAAGACTTCAAGGAAAATAAATAAACAATTAGATAAGAACAAAAACAATTAAAGTGGTGTCAGTCCATCAAACACACTCTACACTCAAACAAGTTCACAACAATCAATGACCGCAAGAATGATCAAACGGAGTTAAACAGACACAGGCGTAACACGCCAGCCAGCCACCTGTTAACTTGAGCTAACCACAGGTCCAATAGATCTCAGGTCCCGTGGGAAAAGAGAGCCGGGTACGACGAAAATCCGTGAACAAAACGTAACAGGAAAAGCACAAGCAAAGCAGCAGATGTTCAGCACCGATGTCGCCAATTGGTGGCTGCACCCCGGCTAGATAGCACTCCCTATGATTAACAGCGTTGAGTCACAGCCTTCAGTTTTAATCGTCAATAACAGGTGCACACTCAGCTGGTAAAAGGGCTACTACCGCACCAGGGATTCTGCGGCGCTATGATAGAATGGATGACCAAGGCAGACATCAGATAGTGAAGCAGGTAAGCAACACAGTTGCGTGCCGGTGACGTCACTTATCAAAAGAAAAGTCCCGGTTTATAAAGGGGCTTTGGCCATCGCGGTTGGCTCACAGTTAACTGCCCAGAGCCACTCACAGCACAGTAAATTAAATACCACTTGGGGAGGCATGAGCCAGACAACTGCATCCTGCTACACAGTTCACCCAAAAATGAAAAGTTCCTGTTGATTTACACACCCTCAGGACATCTGAGATGTTGGTGGCTTTTTTTTCTTCAGTGGAACAGTGAAGAAGATTTTTGCATATGAGCAGAGATTAAATAGTCTAGATTAAATTGTGGTCCTTGCTGGTTTACAGTATATAATGCATGCCAATGTGTGCCGTCACTTTGAGGCTAAAAAAAACATTTATAGATCAAACAAAATGAACACCCGTGACTTCTGACGATACATTGAGGTCTAATGATTGCGTGGATTTTACTGTTCACACGGTCATGACAAAAACATCATGCATATGATGTAATATACATATGTATAATATGTGCATCAGCATACAGGTATTAAAAAAAGGAGAAAACAAAACATATAGGTTTTAAGTGGTCTTGTAGTTTCAGTCTACGTTCAAAGTAAACTGCACGTAAATCTGGATCAAATCCGATTTCTCTGCTGTTTCTACATGTGACTCTGTGACTATGTCTTGTATTCGTTGGATTGCCTTTTGATTTCGACCCTTGCCTGGACTGATTGTGAGTACGGATTACCCTTAAATAAACACTGCATCTTTGGATCTTCTCGTCTTGTGTGTGTTCATGAGACGTACATGAGCAACAGGAACGGAAGTGTGGGGACTAAATACAAGGACTGCGTCACCAAGTGATCAAACAGACAGGGTATAAATAGACAGACACTAACAAGGTGAGTGGGAACAGCTGAGTGTGATGATGACTAATGAGTCCAACAAGAGTGATGGGGATTGTAGTCCAACAGTGACTGACACCTGTGGGGGAAGAGGACCTCTAGTGGACATACACCAACCCGACACTGTGACATTACCAAACTCGGTCCTGTAGGGCCGCGGTCCTGCAGAGTTTAGTGTAGTTCACGGTGACACATATGGATGCATGCCATGTCCAGTGCTACTACAGCTTATACCAAAAGACATGGAGCTAACAAGACTCCAGTGGTGAGTGGAAAGTCGACCAGCTCATCCAGTTTCTGCAAAACGAGGTTGAGAGCAGAGAGAGCACTCCAGCTGAGCAAACCAGGTAACAAAAGCCGTGTTTCCACCGCAGGAACTTTACCCAGGAACTAGGAACTTTGGGCATTCTATGCGAGTGAATGTGGGGCTGAAAACCCTTAGCTCCTCAGGTCGACGCTATTACGCAAACATGTTGCAACTTTGTCACAGATCTTGAACCTCAAGAATCATGAGTTGGACCAGGTTGCTGACTTCCTTGGCCAAGATATTCGCGTTCATCGGGAATATTACCGACTTCCAGAGGCTACTACCCAGCTGGCCAAAATCTCCAAACCACTGCTTGCCATGGAGAAAGGGTCTCTCAGAAGCCTTAATGGCAAAAGGATGAGGCAATGGAGATGTTCACCTCGTGCTTAACATAATACTTTTTGTGCCAGGACTCGTAGCAAACTAGACAAAGAAAATGAAGAATTAATAAAAGAAGATAGTTAATGATGTCATGGTAAGTACTTAAAGTAAGTGCAGCTGCAAATGGCTTATCTTGAACATATAGCAGTTACACATGGAACTTTTTTTTTAATTGTTCCTCTGGCATCATGTTCAAAAGATATGGATGGACTCCCCCCTTCCATTCTCAAAAAATTACCTTTACACCTCACACCTGACCATTTCAGAGGTGAAAAGGGTCCTCCACATGTGACACATTTTTCTAAACTTGACAATTCTTCAGGGACGAGATCATGATCACAGTCCTGTTGATCAAAAATCAGTGTAATCACAAGATAAGAATTTGATCCTAACTGACACTTGTGTGATGTAGAATATCAAAACCAATTAATTGTTTGTATTCTGTTCCTCTTTGAAAATGAGTAAAATATATATTTTTTGTTATTAACCCTGTTATGAATGAAATAGTTTAGAAATTAAAGGACAAGTTCGGTATTTTACACTTAAAGCCCTGTTTACAGATCGTATCTGATGAAATAGAACAGTTAAGATTAAAATTTGGACACATGCTGCTGTCGCGAGAATTTTAGGTTTATTTCGCGTTTGTGGACCTATTTTGCCAAACGTGTCACACCCGTGATTCTTCCGTTGAGAGCTTGAATAATAGACACTCCAGTGGCGGAGTAATACCGCACCTCACACAGCACATTCAATACAAGTCATGGAGTTGGACAAAAACTACGATAAAACCTGTTGGAATGCATCTTTTTCAGCGATTTTTTTTTGGGACCGTATCAGTGAACACCCCTGACCACTCGGTGAGTTTCACGTCTTTGTAAACGAAAGTTTAATGTGTTTTAGGAAGGAATCTTCCAGTGCACATAGACTGCCATTGTGGGGGTGGGAGAGGAAAGCGATATAAACCTAAAATTCTCGCGACAGCAGCATCTGTCCAAAGTTTAATCTTAACCGTTCTATTTCATCAGATACGATCTGTAAACAGGGCTTTAAGTGTAAAATACCGAACTTGTCCTTTAACTTAAAACTTTTAAATCTAGATTTATAACTTTTTGCATAGTAAAAAAAAAAAAGTTTATTTCAGAGGAAAAAAATATATATACATGGTGTATAAAAATCTAGTCTCAACACAGCCTGTTCTTCAACAGTACACAGTATGATAAATGTTACAAAAACAAACAAAATAAAAGGGTACACTCACTGGGGACTTATAGAAAGGCATTGTATAGAACCATGAACATATGGTGTCAGTCCATCAAGAATATTAATACAGATAGGAAAAGATTCTTCACACCACAACTGTGTGGGGGCATTTTGAAGGGGGTCACCACAATCACATTTCAAAAAAGTGACAGAAGAAATATTGTGATAAATCAAGCAAAAAAAAAAAAAAAAAACATCTTAGAATACAGACCTTCAGAAGACTAGACTGGATTTACTCAATCCTCCTAGCGTCTTTAACTTGTCAATTTGAAGATTACACAGGACCTGTGTGTCTCAATGCTACTTAATATCATTCTCATGAGTTCATACGTCTACAGTAAAGTCATTGGAGACTAAAGTTACCTCTGGTATGATGACTGCAAAGGAACCGCATTCGTCCACATCAGCAGCCTGACACGGCATCTCTTTGGAAGGCTAAAATGAAGAGACGAACACTCAATGAGAATTTGTAACTAACAGACCTGCTAATGTCTGAACCTTACATGGTGAGGATTACACAGAACCTGTGTGTCTCGGGGTCCACAGTGTTTTTGGGGTCCTTGAGATGTTTTGACATGCCCTGATATTTGTATTTTTTTCAGTTGCTTATAAACATATTAATGGCAAAGGTGTAATTACACTATTTAGCACGAACATGGCTATCATAATATGTGAGCAACATGTACATGTTTGCATTTTTGAGAGAATATTATTTATGCATAGTTATTCAAAAAAATCAAACTTAAATTTTCTGATATAAGACCACATACGACCAACTTCACATATTCCCACAATACTTTTGACTAATGGAAGTTGTCGCCTAGAGTTTTTACTTCAAAATTATCTGAAAATCATCCGGGCTAATCGTTCATATTAAACAATAGATTGATTTAAATTTTGTAAGACACTTTTTGTTTGGAAAGGCAATATGCAGGTGGACGTGAATGATCTAACACGTACATGAATAATGACCCTGATTTCTCATTCACACCTGAGAAGACAAAGACCTGCATACGAATGAGCCGTTCATTCAGGTGTTACTGAGCCACAAGAAAGAATATTACTACAGAATTGGTTCAGAGTTGGAAACATCTTGAAAAAAAAGTGTATTTTCCCACAAACTGTGTATGCTTGCAAATTGTATAATATCCAAAGTAAACATTTCTAGTAATAGTGCAGTTAATTCTCATTCGTATTTTCAGAAAGTTTTTGAATATGTAGGCCACGGGTCGGCAACAGGCGGCCCGCGGGCCAAAACTGGCCCGCCAGCAATATTTTCTGGCCCGCCGGATTATTTTGGAAGTCCGTTTTTTTTTTTTTTTTTTTTTTTTTTTTTTTTACTATAACGGTTTACAAATAGTGTATCATTATTATCATTCGTTCAATCGTTTTTTTCTTCTAATTAAAATAAAAAAATGAAAAACAACTTGTTTTTGAGATTCTGAAAACGAGATCTAAATTTTTAAAGCAGGTGAACACAGAGTGTATTTTAAGCGGTTGCTGAATAGAACCTTGTGGGAGCGGGACGAAAAAAAAACAGTCCCGCGCAGACCTGCTTAGGTGTGTAGCCTAGCTATGTGTGTCCCGAATAAATAATAATTTTAAAAAAAGGAATAAAGTTCAAAAGTTGGACTGTAAGCGAATGAGGCATGATTGCTATTCACACCTTTATTAAAATGGCTGTAATCTGTTACCACAATAGTAGGCCTACTACTTGATCTGTTTAAAATGATTTCATTGATATATATGGCATGCTTATTACTAAGGTGTTAAATTAAAAAGCAAAATTAAAATTAAAATTTGACTAATCCAGTAATTAATTTTTTCTATTTTTGATCTGAGCACACAATCAGAAAATCATAAAACCCGTCGTTATTCGTTTTTTCGTTTTAGTTCAGGAAATAAATAATGGAAAAACAAGTCGTTTTTTTATTTTATTTTTATTTTATTTTATTTGAAAAAATTATTGAACGAATAAAAAATGAACGAATGATGAACGAATGATACACGGACACATCATATTCCACGATTATAGGCCTACTGCGGGCGCAAACAGACAAAGAAACACCAGAACAACCATTTTTGTAGCAATTTTTAATGTCGTCTTTTAAATCTGAAATAAAGACAATGTTGCTTGACAAAAGATTGGATAGCCTATACTAGGCTAATTCAAAAGTTGGGGTAATTATTGAACGAATAAGACACGTATGTGTGGCAACAGCAGCTTAACAGTAGCACATATTTTGGCCACGGCGCGACACACATGAACAGAAACAAAACTATTCGGCCTAAAAAAACGGAACATGGATTATCCAGGTCTATCCACCTGAAACGACATAAGGAATAATATTTCAGAACAATTATAGTGACATTTCAAAATGCAATCTGACAATTAAATATAATTTGCTATCGATAGTTATGGTGCGTTCACACCGGACGCGAATAGCGCGTCAGGCGCGAGTGATTTCAATGTTAAGTCAATGCAAAGACGCGTTACGCGCGTAAAACGCCTGACGCGCTATTCGCGTCCGGTGTGTAGGGACCGTTATGGTGCGTTCACACCGGACGCGAATAGCGCGTCAGGCGCGAGTCATTTCAATGTTAAGTCAATGCAAAGACGCGTTACGCGCGTAAAACGCGTGTAACGCGTCTTTGCATTGACTTAACATTGAAATCACTCGCGCCTGACGCGCTATTCGCGTCCGGTGTGTGGGTGCAGTCAGGCTACTCACTTAATGTGAAAACTGGCATCCTTGCCTGGCATTCGTCACAATGCTTCGGATGTCTGGTGTTACAGTTGTCACTGAAATCCGCAGGCAGTTCTCGAGGTTTTTGTGCGTCAGTCGATTCCTCTCATACGTCTTTATTGCATTCATTGATGAGAAGGCAGACTCGCATGTATAGGTGGAAGGGAACATTGTCAACACATAAAACGCAAGGTTCTTGATTGTGCTGTACTCCTCTGAGCATGCCACCCAAAAGGCACTCAGGGACTCTGCCGATCTGAATGCATCTTTGATCAGAGAGGTTGTTTGGAAATCAATTAACTCCATCTCAAATTTAGCCTCATCCAAGGAAGGGACGATTGTTTTGACCAGGGTGGAGAGTTCTCCGCTAGATCGGGTTGTGAGAGGGTCACGCACAAAAGCAATTACTTCATTCGGGACGGAGAAGTCCTCCAACCTAGAAGAGAAGTTGGCTCGGAGTTGCTTGATGAAGTCTACCATCAGTCCCGTCACTCGTCTTGCCTGTGTTTTTAGAGTACTAAAATGTAGGAGCCTGCCAGTTGATATGTCGGTCTCTAACAACCCCAGCTTGACGGTGAATGCTTGGAGCTTTTCAACCATGTCCACGATGGTTTTGTCTTTTCCCTGTAGCTGCATGTTAAGGTTGTTTAAATGGCCAAATATGTCAGCTAAAAATGCAACATTGGACATGAACTTCTCGTCCTCCAGAAAGGCAAGGTGATCTGCTGCTGCCTTACTCTTGCTAGATATAAGGAATGCCTTCACCTCACCCAGTAGCGCACAGAAGCGCTCCAACGCTTTGCCCTTGCTTAGCCAGCGCACGTCATTGTGCAGCAGCAGGTCGTCGTGGGTGGCCTCCTCTGAATCTGCCACAAGCTGTCGGAAAAGCCGATGCTGGGTGCTTGATGTACCCCTGACAAAATTGATGACACGCATCACTTTATCCATAACTACCTTCAGCTCACCACTGAGCTTTGCACAAAGTACACTCTGGTGGATAAGACAATGCAGCCCATGCATTTGGGGGGCGATCTCCTTTAACCTGCTCACCAAACCTCTGTGTTTACCCACCATAGCAGGGGCCCCATCTGTCACGAGTAGGTTGACTTTCTCAAATGACAATGAAAGCCGTTCAAACACTTTTGACAGTTCAGTGAATATAATATCTCCAGTGGTGTTCCCCTCCAAAGGAATAAGAGACAGCAAATCTTCTCTAAACTGCTTCCCATCAAAATACCTGACAAAGACACACATCTGGGCAACATCTGTGTTGTCAGTGCTCTCGTCTACCGCTAAGGAGAAGTAATTAGCCTTATTGAGATCACTGATAACGACTCCCTGCACAGCATCAGACAACGCCTCTATGCGGCGGGTAGCGGACCTTGCAGAAAGGGGCACCTGTTTGACAGAGGCAATGATTCCATCCATGGACTTGTCAACAGCCAATTCTTCCAACACTGCAACCATGACTTCTTTAAAAAGCTCTGCGTCGGTGAAAGGCTTGTTGTTTTTTGCGAGCAACCAAGACGCTTTTAGAGACGCACTTGTCGCTTTTTGTTGCGAGGTGAAACCTCGCAATAGGATCCTGCTGCCCTGAGCATAGCCTTGTGCCAGCGCTTCGATTTTGCGCTTTCGTGCCTCTGTTTGAAGTGGATAGGCAACCTTGAAGCTGCCATGCTTTGTCTCATGGTGCCGTCTTATGTTATATTCTTTGCAAACAGCGACAACTTCTTTGCAAATCAGACACACCGGCTTTGCATTTTTGAAATCCGGTAAAACGAACGCAAAACTCTCTTTCCATTCCTCTCTAAAGACTCTATTTTCATCGTCAACTTTCCTCTTAAGACTTTTGGACAAAGACATTTTATCCCAGCTACCTCTTAGCTAACTTGCCTACGTAACAACCAGGGTTCGAATTATAATATAATCTTTGTGGGGGTCTCTTTTAAAAAAAGAGAAAAAAGTAGCCTATGAGCAGGCGCGGTGTGTGTGAAAAAATAAATTACTTAACACTGACGTAACTTTGTTTTAAAAAGTGAGTGAGTGAGTGGGGGTTGGTAATACAATGCTAAATCAGATATATGTACAATAACATGTCCAACAATCGATTTAAATAATACATGGGGTTTAATTTATCGTTAATGAGATGTATTTGTGGCATTTTCCGCGGCATTTTCTCGTGTGCTTAAATGGGTCAGTGGTAGAACTTTCGTCAAGTGTTTAAAAGGTTCAGGGTTCTAATCTGCATTCATATAGTTTTTTTTTTTTTTTCATCAAAACCGATTATGCTCATCAGTGGTTGTATATCAAGTAGTAGGGACACGTTTGTGTGCATTATATTTTGTGCTTTCACCGTAACGAATAGGCCTATTCCATATAGCTGGCCCGCCATCTACTGGATAAAAAAAATATTGGCCCGCGGCCAAAGTTACTTGCCGACCCCTGATGTAGGCTATCCTCTCCCCAAATTTGTCACTAATAAAACAAAAATAATTTAAAGAGAAGGCTTGACCTTTTAAGATTTTGTTTGCATCTACCTTGTAAATATAGGTTTTGATGTGGCAGTAGTCTATTTTACAGTAAAAACTTTATAATCTATCGAAATGTTGATCTTTTATATTTCGTCTGTAACATAGTTTGATATATTAGGGCATGTAAATGTTCATTTGCAGTTTAATACGTTGCTAATTCAAAGACATTTTATTTCAACATATTTCAGTCGATTTTTACTCATCTCAGTAAGCAATATAGTTGGTGAAAGCTAAACTAAAAGTTAATTCATTCAGACACAGACACGCAATCCATATTTAAAGAGTCTTTTTGCAAGCTGTAGTAAACAACAGCGTGCATCGCTGCCGTTCATTCATTCACACACAGAAACGCGATTCAAATTCAAACAGTCTTTTGCGGTCTACGCGATTATAACAAAGCACTTAATCTGCAGCTCCATCCATTGTTACTCCAGCACTTTTGAGGTAAAATTTCCAGGATTATTATCACGATAGTATTATTCCTCAGAGCGTCTAGTAGGCTAAACGTAAAGTGTTTACAGTGGCTACAGTGTTTTTTCCAGCTGTTGTGGGCGTTGACTGGTTTGCATGGATCGCCTCAGGTCATCTGCGTTTGAATAGTGCGCGCTCTCCATGGGCGTGGCTCATTAACAGAATAATGGTAATGACTAATATCTATCTCTTTTCATACAGATTACATAAACAGAAAATATTTGCTTTAGTTTTGAATTAGATTACTTAAAAGCAGACATTTAAATGATTATAGAGATATATAACTCATGTCTGAGTTAGTATTCGCTGAGTTGTTTAATTTTAAAGACGTGCACCAAAAAAAGCCAGAACGCACACCCTGTTTATTTTCTTTATTTTACAAAAGCACAATGTTTTGTTTCGCTTGTAAGTGGACACATAAAAAAATAGACATTTAACAGTAACAATTTTCAGAATTCTTAAGCCTGTATGACAAAAAATGATGGAGTATTTCAAGTCCATTTTGCTGCTATGTGAAAAAGCACGAGGAATTTACACAGGACCTGTGTGTCTCAATACTACTTAATATCATTCTCAAGAGTTCATACGTCTACAGTAAAGCCATTGGACAGCAAAATTACCTCTGGTATGATGACTGCAAAGGAACCGCATTCGTCCACATCAGCAGCCTGACACGGCATCTCTTTGGAAGGCTAAAATGAAGGGACGAGAGTTAGTTTCTAATGCACAAAACTAACAGACCTGCAGGGAACTACACTAACCTTTTCCACTGGTGGCACTTGCGCTACTAACTTTTTCAGTTACTGGCGCAAAACATGATTTGGTCGCACAAATTATTTATAGTAAGCCGCTCTGGATAATAATGAACAATAATGAAACTATTGCATACAGATGTGCTTTTTATTTTACTTGCCATCTTTTACACCACATGCCTTCTTGTTTTCTTTAACATTGGTTGGGATAGATTTACTGCAATAGAAAATACAGTGCAAAATTAATTTCTTTTGGATTTCAACATGCTATGGTTGGCACAGATGGGCAGACTCCTGAACTCTTAAGGAAAAATAAAATGCATATAATCCATTAAATAATAATATAATAATATAATTTCAGCAGCTATTGACTTTTACACTTCGCATCCTTCATACTGTCATAGCTAAGTTTACATGGACACCTTTTGGTTCAATCGGAATGAAATCAATATGATTGATGAATCCGAACATGGTGTTTACATGAACGATAAATAAAGTAATCGGGTTGATGTGCGCGTTTCTATGTCACAAGTTTCAAATCGGAATTGATTTTTTGACATGCGCACACTGCACAAATATATGCTGTTCGCGCATAACTATTCTCCTCTATTGGCTCTTTATTTGTTTTAAACAGCAGACGTAATATTAATCTTTCTCTGGTCATGATTTGGAGACAATGAGCATTGAACCGTTTTGCCGTGCTGCTTATCACGCAGTAAAAATGCCCCTCACCGCGGCCAAAACCAGTCGTCTGTGGATGAGAATCCAAAACAAGGACTGGTGGGACGTTGTCCGGCTTCATTTCACAGAGGCTGAGTGAAATGAGAATTTTAGAATGACGGGTCACGGTACACTTATTTATATGACACTTTATTCATTCAACAGGAAGAACAGCTCGTTCCGCGCGTCATCCATCATTGCGCTATTTAACGTCATTGCACATGCGCAGTCCTTTCAGTTTCGGTTTTCAATCCGATCAAGTGTTTATATGTTCTCATGTAAACACTCTCATGTACATCGCATTACAAAAGGAATAAACCACCCCTTTCAATCCGATCGAAATTTCATTTGGATCAAGTAAGGTGTTTATGAAGTTTTTTTAGTCCGATTGAGCCTCAATGATTTGTGTTTGAATTGTTTTGATGCAGTTACAAATTTGGACAGTCCTGCAATTGAAGGCCCACAGAATTTACAGTAACGTTACACACAGTACATTGCTCCGTCTTGGTACCTTAACCACTGGTATTCTTTGAGCCACTGGTGTTGAAATTCATATGTCCGTATTGTTTTTCCCGCGTGTGCTTTTCCTGACGAATCCTTCTCAGCCTCATCATTCTCACTCACAGGCTCCGTTTGACATATCGAATCAACATCAAGTGATGGTTCTGTTACACTTGAACTTCCCTTCTTAAAAAATGTTTGTCCGCTTCATTTCAACATGTGCAGATTGTAGGCTATGTTGAGATATATACGATTGCTGCATGTCTTAACGAGAGGTTTTTTTTTTTTTTTCGGGAGGGGGCAGGGGGTCGCGGGGCTGAAGCCAACTTGATGTGTTGAATGCTCAGAGCACGTTATAAAACATATTCTTAAAATACACATTTCTGTTTTAATAAATGCTCAGAGTAGGCTAAATCATAGCATATTGCCTAAAACATAAGGTAGGTACAAAAATAATCAGTGATACATTTGCGACCCATTAAAAATTAGGGTCGCAATGGCATTTCAAAAGGTCGCATATGCGACCATTTTGGTCGCAGTGTAGTTCCCTGACCTGCTAATGTCCGAATCTCATATTAGTTTATATTCATAAAAATAAGGTCAACAAAACTATTTACTTGTCATAGTTTCTAACATTTTGAATATGACTGAACAAGTTGAAATAGTCAAGTCTAATTAAGGGCCCTATCTTGCACCCAGCGCAATTGACTTTGTACACCGACGCATGTATCATTCCTATTTTGCACCCGCGCACAGCGGACTTTTCCCTCCACAGACGCACGTCGGTAAATTAGAGAATGAACTTGCGCTCGCGGGGGCGGTTCGGCGAAAAGAGGAGGCGTGTTCCGACGCAAAAGTTCCCTGGTACTATTTTCCTGTTTTAGAAAGCAACTGCTCCACTGACCAGGAAAAACCCAGTCTAAAGACAGTGGCGCGTTGCGTGTTAGTCATATGGTATTTTAAGGGCACGTGCTTGGCCATAATGTAGCGTGTTAACGCGCATACACTTTGATTCTCTAATATAAACTGACGCAGCAGTTTTCATTTTTGCAAATCATACATTATTACAAAGAAAAATATTAACACACGAAGGAAATCATTGTTGTGTCCGTTAAGATGTGAAAAAAAATCTATCTAGATAAAAAAATTAACAAATCTAGATTAAGCTACACATTTACCCAAATTATACGCCTGTTTAAAGCTGCCGTCGGCAAGTCTGGCAGATTGAGTGGACTTAGACAAAATTTTGAATGTTTACAACTCTCATGCCCCTCCCCCACTACCAACGAGCACCCACCCATCGTCAGTGCGTGTGTACCTGATTTTCTGTGAACGCGTCCGTCTTCAGCGTCGATCAACACCATATACTCGGAGGTAGGCTGCCCTGGCTAATCTATCCATAGATAGCAATAACCGAGGAATTGGAAGCTTGTTATTAGATTTTCTCTCTGCCATCACACTTCGTACAATCTTCAGGCGAACTTCAGGCGTGTCGTGTGTATGTGATATTGTAACGTCCGAGTCTGCGCGAGGGAGGGGGATATGTGATTTGTGCACGACCTGTGATTGACAGTCAGATCTCACACCCCCCTGCGCTGATTAGACCCGATGAACCGGGAGCGGTGGATTTTTGCAAAACAAAATAACACGCTCCAGGTGGAGTTAGAAGCTCAGGTTTTTTCTAAAACCACCTTATTTATGTTGTTCTGTCGGATTATAGTGTCAATTTCACTGAATTTGATCAAAAAAATGTTGCCGACGGCAGCTTTAACCGAAGCTAATTTGGGTGGGTTTCTCCCATCATCCCCAATGTCACTTCTCTGTGTTTTACGGCCCTGACGAGAACGTCACTCGTGCCGGGATCCGCCCACAAAGTTACATGGCTTTGACACTTGTGTTTCAGATCGTTAAAATAGGGCCCCTAGTCTCATCTTGCAAAATCTGCTCTCTTAAGCACTCTATGCTGCTATTTCTAACTACCTTGCTTCTCCATGACCAGTCGGAATCACCATAATTATAAGTGATTTCTTCCCCTGGACCAATATCTTTGAGTGCAAATAAACACAGATGGGGTCTTCCATCCACTCTTGTAACTTTCATTTTGCTGTTTGGGTCCACTTCTTCGTCATTAACCAGTCTCTCTAGCGATGTGTCCTCTCTGGTAGCATCAACACGAAAATATCAAGTATACAATAACAATGATACCTTGGACTGTAAGGGAACAGATTGAGCATTTTTTGTGTTAGCATGAAAATACACCTTAAAACAGTTAGGCTACATACCATAACTGTTGTCCATTGAACTGGAAATCAATCATAAAAACTTTGAGTGTGTCATGGTAAACTTTCACTCGGTTTTCTTGTTCCTTTTTAGAAATGACTTCCCCTCTGTACTCAATGAGGAAATCTCTTTTTTTCAAAGGGCCGGCAGCTGAACACCCCCCTACCTAAAGACACATGATAAGCAAAGGAGAGTAATAAACTCTTAACAATGCAGAGCTGTCAAATAAAAGCAAATGAAATTATTAACTTTTTTGGAACAGTTAATTAATTTAATTTGATGTTTTTTGTGGTTATTTAACCCTCTGGGGTCTGAGGGGTTTTTGGGGCCCTTGAGATGTTTTGACATGTCCTGACATTTGTGCTTATTTCAGCTACTTACAACATACCTTTGGCCAACTCATAATTCTGCTGTATTCAGCACAAACTCTGCTACAATAATATGTGAGCAAAATGGAAGTTACATGTTTGCATGTTAGTAAGTTTTGGGAAAAAAATTGTCACTGCAATGAGCCCATATAACTCATACTGAATAGTTTGGCACAAGACTTTTGAGTTACCATTCTTGTAGGCTAGAATGTTTACTACAAAATGATGTGAAAATCATTCTGATCACTCTTTCACAAAACAACAATATAATGATTTAAACTTTGTAAGTCTGTTTTTGTGCCAGCACTGCTGTATGCGTAGGCGTGTTGATGGCCATGAATATGAATGAGGGGAGACAATAGACACTCCCCCAATGGCTAATGCCCCATCACGGTGCTGTGAGGCAGAGAGGAGAATCTGAGAATGAGAGGAGATTCAAAGGTTTTGTTTTTCAATCTGTTTTTATTGTAATTCCTCTATGTGGAGGAACTAAATGTTGTGCCTCACAAGACCACAGTGCTACCGTACATATATAAACATATAATACCAGTCAAACGTTTAGACACATAACCATTTTTAATATTTTTGATAGAAGGCTGCATTTATTTGATCAAAAATACAGAAACAACAGTAATATTGTGAAATATTATTACAATTTAAAATTATGATCTTCTATTTTAATATACTTTAAAATATAATTTATTTCTTTGATCAAAGCTGAATTTTCAGCATCCTTACTCCAGTCTTCAGTGTCACATGATCCTTCAGAAATCATTCTAATATCATGATTTGATAATCAGGTATTATCAATTGTAGTGAGTGGGTGACGTAGATGTCACTCATTGGTTATGTCCAATCAGGAAACGCGTATTTAAATAGGCTGCGCCCGTGTTGTGATGTGATCGGTTGTAACATCCGCCCTATTGTGTTGTCATTCCGGCTCTACGTGCTGTAGGAAAAAGGTATGCGTAAGCGTTCACGGGTGATCTATTTTCCTAGGATATGACTATTAAATATTCTCTGTTGGCGCTGGTCTAGACTGGGAGGTAGCAAGCAAATCAGTAGGACCACTTGGTACAGGAGCAGATAGGAGGGAGTTGGCTGGCTGTTTATTCAGGTGAGTGGCGTTCACGTGGGCTTAATGTTGGTATGCGTACGTTTATAATGTGTATTATTGCAGCGTTTTGTGGCGCGGGTCGTTTAGTGACGTCTGTGTACCAGCTGCAGTTCACCTAAGTGAACAGAATTATCATCCTCGTGGCGTCTGTGCACCAGTTATAGTTCACAGAGGTAAACAGAATCGCCATCGTCGGTATGTATTGAACATTTATTCCATTAGCATTTATTTTACTATATTCTGACCCTTGATTCCTTCGTGTTGGATAGGTTGGGCATGATGTGCTGCAATATGTGGCAGTAGTGCGAGCGGCCCGGCCAGCGCTGTTGTCTCGCTCGGATTTTTTATTTTATTTTCCTTTGTTTCCAGTTAATCTGGTTTGTGTTGTCTGTCTGAAAGGTGCAATGGTGAATTGATGTGTAGTTTCCTTTTTTTCTTGCCTTTAAGATACTTTGTCTGGTCGTTATTGTATGTGTTTGTGACTTAAGTTGATTGATTTTTGGTTTTTTTTGTTAAAGACTAAAAGGAGTTATTCTCCTTTGTTCGTATGTTCATTATTGTGATTTATTTTTTGATATGTGATTTTCATGACATTATTGGGGACGCTGGATTTTTGGGCTGTGTAAGTCCAGCTAACTGTTCCATTCTGACCCCATTTATTGTTGTTTTGTATTAGCCTACACCGCTAGTGGTGTAAAATTGTCTATTGTATTTGTATTCATTATTTTCTTGTATTTCCATACAGGAGCTGAGGGCCACTTACGAAGGTGTCCCGGGGCATGGTAGTGGGTCTCCCGTTCACTTGAGTGCTTTATTTCACTTTTGTGGTGTGGTGAGGTGTGAGTATGAAGTGAGCTTTTATTTTTTGCTTTCCTTATAGGCCACTTCCAGCCGGGGGTGCCCAACGTAGATGTCCTCCAGCCCTGTATGGTCACGTTGATGAATGTGTTTTCTTTTGTAATTTACTGTTGCCGTTATTGACATCTCAACTTTTCTATCTATTTCTTTGTAAATTATTGTGGGTATGTTAATTAGTATTTTGTCTAATGCTCCGTTGAAGGGTGGTTTTAGAGTGTGACTGAGTGTTATAATAAAATATCCTTTTGTAGAACCCATGACTCTGCCCATTTACTTGCTGATAACGAACCTGTGTGCTCTGAGTAGATAAAAGTCGGTGGCTTGTAATTCATTCTTAGGGTGCAAGTCCCTAGGTGGCGTAGTTGACAACCAAAAATGATATTAAGAATCATTCTTTAGGTTAGGCTGACTTCCGCCGTGTCGGTAACCTTCCGGTCACAATGTTGGAAACCGTTGTGCTGCTTAATATTTTTTTATAACCTGTGATACTTTTTTTTGGATTCACTGATTAAAAAGAAAAGCATTTATTCAAAATAGAAATCTTTCCTAACAATATAACTTAACACATCCTTTCAAAAAAAGAAATAAAGGTAGTGTATACTGTTACAATCAGACTCATGGGCGAATGTGAGTCAACAGAGGTCAGTTGCAGTCCAGTTTCCCGTGTGGGCAGGAATCGTGTAGTCTGTGGAACCATGTCAACATCAGTCTCGGTTTTCCATGACAGATAAAAGAAACTGTATTATCATTATCAATCACTAATGGCCATGGATTTAAAAAAAGACAACCGCTTTTGTAATTTCACACAAGAATAGGTAGGCCCTACTTGTATATTATGACGATGTAAACACAATTACATTTCATCAGTAAAATATTACGTCTGTGCACTTACTATGATTCTCGATTGAGAACTGAACGACACCTGCGTGTCCCTCTGCCGTGCTGGAGAAGGAGAACGTGATGCAGACACATTCCTAAAATAATAAAAACAACTGTTAGCATACATTAGCATACAACATAGGACGGAGAAATATCTATTTATGGGCCATAGATCGCGTCACCGCGAGCTGTTAATGGTCATATAGACAGCACGCATTTAGAGCATTTCAAACATTTACACCTGTATTCACAATCATCTGTGGCAATATTTTAGCAAGATAAGTGTGATAGGCGAACCAAAACCGAACATTTATATATAATGTCTAGTATTTAGACAGTATCACATTTTACCGGAGGCTGAAATATATTTGCATGAAATTATATTTACACCTAAGCAGATATTCGCAAATAAGCTACATTACGCAAAAGTCAGTATTTTTAGCATGATAATCAGTGTTATAAGCTAATCAAAACGGAGTGAAATATAATACAAATATGTTTAGAGAGTAATATCACCTTGAAACAGTTTACACGACCATATACACGAATGTTAGGGATATTGTAAGGCAATCTTTCCTGTAAGATGTCAAAAGCTAACAAAACTAAGCAAAATATAGTCTGAAAATTCATATGAGTTCTATATAATCAGAAAAAGAATTATATAACACTAAACAACTTACTCGAACTTGTATCTTCGGCTGGATCAATTCGCTCTTGAAAATGGAGCCGTTCGTCGTCTGAGATGCGATCTTTCTCTGAGGAAAAGGTGAATTCTTCCTCGCTATCCAGAATCATCTGGAGGACGACTTTACCGGAGAAGCGTGCCATCCTCAAAACGCGATGAACTATCAGGTGGTGTGCGCTAAAAGCACAGGTTGGGCTTCCCACTGATGCCGCAGTCGCGAAGATTCTACTAGACAGGTAAAGTTTGTCATGCTATTTGGAAAAATCCATTTAACCCCCTGGGGTCTGAGGTGTTTTCTGGGTCCTGGAGGTGTTCTGACATGCTTTGATAATTGTGCTTATTTCTGTTACTTGTGATATTTTCATGGCTAAGGTCTTATTACACTGCATTCATCAAAAACTCTGCTACAATAATATGTCAGCAGCATGTATGTAAAAGTTTGTAGTTTTGAGATAATAACATTTATGCGTGGTTTGTGAAAATGACACAAAAAAAGTCACTGAAATGAGGTTATGAAACCCAAACTGATTATTTATTCACAAGACTTTTGAAAATTGTATCACGTAGCCTAGAATATTTGCTCCAAAACTATGTGAAAATCACCTTGACTACTCATTCAGATAAGACAATATATTGATTTAAAATTTGTATGACATGACTTGTGTAAGAAAGCTTTATGCGAGGAGGCGTTAACCACCATGAATATTGAGTGTTTCACACCTGAGAGAGACAAAGACCCTCCCATAATGGCCCTATTAGGAGCTCTCAGGGCCTATGAGGAACTGTGAACAAAGAATGAGGAGATTTTAAAAAGAACGGCTTTTTGATTGTTTGGATTTATTTACAACACAACATAATCCAAAGATACACAACAAATGGCAAAAAAGCACATTATTTAACACACTGAACTAAAGACAGAGACTTAACCAGTCACACACCTTTGTGCCATTCCTGAAACATAGTACATACCTGTAATTTCCCAGATGTTTGATTTTTCACTTTACCATGTTCTGCTCGTGTTGAAGTCAGCAGGACTATACCTAAATAAAAAAATAAAAAAAAACCTGTGAACATGCTGATATCAAGAGAAACTAGGGCTGCACGATTTTGGGAATACATTTTAGATTTGTTCTGGTTAAAATTGCTTTTTAAAATGTATAAAATACACACACACACATATATACACACACACACACATATATATATATATATATATATACATATACATATATATATATATATATATATATATATATAAAATGAACACCAGGCATACGTGCAGGACTGCATAAAATAATAACAATAGTAGGCTATAGCAGGCATCGTTAAAAAGGAACACTTCAGTAACACTACACTAGAGAAAAATATATTTATTATCATATGTTACTTCAAATGTTTACATCGATATGACGTTACATCAATATGACGTTATGAAATGAGATTGGAGTAAAAACTTGAAGCCTATGTTTGGGGCGTTTTGCGGATTTTTCTGTCCAAGCCCGGCCCGCGTCCGATAGGCATAAATATATATTTTTCTCATACTAATTACACATGTACGTTTGTTTGTGTGGAAATTATTCGGAAATGTCAACAGATGAGCGCAGCAGCGCACAGAGCAACAAGGCTCTTAACACCGGCGCGCATTCACGTGTCTCGTTGTCACGGCTACATAAACAAATTTCCGCACACAGGAAGACAGATGTTATGGTAATATTTTACATGTATTTTAATCACAAAAACGAACGTTGCATCAAGTGAAAGCATCAGGCACATTGGCTACCTACATAATAAGATAAAATGTTCAATGCCGCGCTGATGTGGGCTCGGGTCGAACTATTTCAAACACACAGCGCGACTGAGAACATTCACTGAAGCATCGAGCAACAGTTCGACTGCAATGTGAAGTTTATGCAACAATACTAACTAATATAATTCAGAATTATTTCTTACCTTAAAATCTTTCTTGTCTTCAAATCGCGTTCTTCTTCTTCGGTAAATCCAATAATCTCACAGCATGTCTTCCAAACTCGACGACTGCAGGACTGATGAATTTTGGCGGCGCTTTGTTGTTGATGTAATGGGCGCGGTCGCGCGACGCGTGGACGATTTGCATCTCTATATGTTTTGCGCGTGTGGGTGTGGTCACATTAAAACTAATGAGGAAGGATTAGAGAACTTGGATATCTTGTTGGTTTTATACAAATTACTTAAACAGAGAATATTTGTTTTCGTTTTGAATCAGATCATTTAAAACTACACACTTAAATGTTTATAAATATATAGAGCTCACAAATGTGTGACAAGTATTCGCTGAGTTTTGTTTATGTTTAGAGATGTGCTCAAGAAAAAAAAAGTTCACGAGACGGAGAGACAGAAAGCACACCCTGTTTAATTTCTTTATTTTACAAAAGCACAACGTTTTGTTTTGATTGTAAGTGGACACATACAAAAGTAGACATCTCACAGATTATTTTTTCATATTTATTAAGTCTGTATGACCATATATGACGGAGTATTTTAAGTTTATTTAGCTGCTGTGTAAAAAAAATCGCGCAAATCACGCCGGCGTGATTGCCGACCCCAGGGGGTTAAAATCACTGCTAGTAGGCGTTCCCTCTCGGGAGCAAATAGAGTGTTGCGCATGTGCATTTTTAAAAAAATTGGAGAGGGCGGGTCTTTTCTAAAATTAGGAAAGATCCTCCGCTATACCTTTAAGTTATCCAAATCTGCATCATGCTTCTTATGAACAGGCGTTACAGCAGCAGTTTTCAATGCTGCTGGAACAACTCCAGTACGCAAAGAATCATTAACAATGCCAAGAACAGCTGGGCACAGTGAGTCAAAACAGGATTTAAACAAGCTTGTAGGGAGGGGATCAACTAAACAAGTGGTAACTTTCATACGTGATACCTCCCTAGTGAGCATAGTGCAGAAGAGGAAACAGGTATTGAATTAATAATTTTATAAACATTGTCAATTTTAGAGCTAAAGAAATGTAGAAAATCATTACACAACTGACTTGAGACAGGCAGAGAGGTACCAACGTTAACTTTGAGAAGACGGTTTATAGTACGAAAGAGATGCCTAGGATTATTTTTATTATTATCTATTATCTGATAAAAATAAAGAGATCTGGCAGACTCAATTGCAGCTCTATATTCCCCCAGCTGGACTTTCCAAGCTTGATATAATACATTCAAGCCTGAGTCCAGTTGGGTGATTGGGTGATCTTTTAAAAAACGTGTTGTTTGAAAATTTGCAGCAGGCGTAATGATCTGGACTACTGGACTAATCAGAATCAATGATCTATGCTAAGCTATGCTAAAAGTGGTACCGTCAGACCCGGAGTTCGGCTGAATGGATTCGAAAACGGTATAACTCAACTGTTTTACTCTGGGGGAGTTGTAAAATGAGCCTATTTCCAAAAAAAGTGGAGTATCCCTTTAACTTAAATTGGACAGGTTCTGTCATGTTAAGCTTGGATTTACAATGGTCTTTCGTCATGTATGGAGATTGAATAGCTTTTGAGGCCTCATCAAATAAATCATTGGACTGTATAACCCTTTTCAGTTCTGGACTTTTGTGACATATCAAAACCACTTTTCTGCAGGTGGTAAGCTATAAAACCATCATAGTTTTCCTTAAAAAAACACAGCAAGAAATTAACATAATCAACAATTTCTTCTTGATCTGACAATGGTAGGTGATTTTTCTCTCTACATTTCAGACTGAACTTGAAAAGACTTTCTTTATAATTCTTTAACAGCTCATCCATACATGGAGGATTTTCAGTGACAGTGTGTGTCCTAGGCTGATCAAAATCTTCATCGACTACCTCAGTATTTCCATCGTCATCATCATTGTCAGGACGTAAAACACGGTCTGGGTGTTTTCGATATACATGTCGCCTAAAAGATATATTTTGTAAATGTTGACTGGCAGTCATTAAGTCCACATGTAATAGTGAAATTGGCTTCATGGGAATGAATGAGTCCTATATACTGAATTAGTTTCATCAAGGTGAATGTCCTCCTGGAGCATTTGAAGCACTATATGGATGAGGCATGGTGGAGTCAGTAGAGGAGATTTATTTGCCTAGTGATAGTTATTGGCAGAGGCTGGTCACCATCCACAACTATTTTGGCAATGTACCTTTGGAGAAACATCAGAGTGTTCTTCAGATGTCTTGGATATGCAAGATTGAACATGGAACTATGTGCAGAAGGCTGAGATGATTCCTTCGTCGATTCCTGAGTTGTGAAACACCTCGATGTGGTCCACTTTCAGAATGTTTGGAGCTCTCCTGGCAAAGGCCATTTTCCAGTCTCGGTCGGTCAACTGAATAGTTGGGTACGGGTTTGTTAGAAATGAATTGACTCCAACAAAAGTGCCCCCAGTCTCTGTCTTTATTCAGGCAATGAATAAACAATCTTCCAGCGCTGGAGGAGAGAAGATTCTCTAAACTCAGACAATGGTTTAGCACAGATATAGAAAAGTAGAAGGGGGAGTGAAAACCCTTCCACCAATAAGACCATACACTACATCATATAGGATCATATAGCATAGTTATATAACACATTCTAAATATGGTCAGTTTCCTGTCAAAACCCCACACATACATGTGTATCCGAACGGGACCCTCCAATGGAAAGAATAGGAGACCCTCGAAACAGCTCTCCACTTGAGCAATAGGAACCCTCTTAATGTATAACAGATGTGACCATTACATTAACATAAAGGAATGCTTATGCTGCATATATGCAGGTCTGAGAGCATGCAGGGATATAGGAATATAAAACAGATATTTCTAACAATGGCCCCTTTGATAGAGAATTATCATATAATATAATTATCCTATCATATCATATCATTCTGCATGCCTATTCTTATACAATAAACATCCTTCAAACATTTCCTTCAAAGCATTAACACTTTACAGTTCTGTTCATCAAAGCATATTGAGAAGATACAAAAGTATTCATAGCACGATGAATCAAAATTCTGATAAATGGAATAATACAACAAATAATAAATGTAAGGATTAACAGTATAACCCCTATCGGGATCAAAGCAGATACAAGCATTTGTTTCCAACTTGTGATCCAATCACCGAACCCACCTCTGTCACTCACTTCTCTTCTTTCTAACTCTTGAGCAATTCTTGTCATGTTGTTTATCCCCTGGGAAATCAAATGACCGTTTAAGTCGTTTTCCGGGATGAAAGTGCAACAGGAAGCTCCAACAATAACACACACCCCTCCTCCTGCCGCAGTCAGCTGATCTAGGACCAACCTATTCTGTAGAGCAGTTAAGCGGAGTCCTCGAAGTTCCTCTTGGACAGCAGATAGTGTGTCCCTAGTAGTTTTAATAAATGAAATCAACTCATATCTTGTAACTTCTACTTCTATTTGAAGACTGGATATTCCAATTATTGGAAAAATACCTTCAAAGAATTTTTCCGTACCAGTCCAGAGTCGATGTTCTTTTGGTACTGGATTATCTCTACCCAGACTACTAACTGAACTGCGATCAGAGAGGGAGCGTGTGTTTCGTTGCTTCTTCATATCATCGGTTTTTGGTGATCTAATAATCATAGAATATTCTTCCAAAGTTACTAAAGCACATCGTCCACTCCAATTAAAAGGTAAGGTGGTATAGACCATATGTCCACACAACCAAAACCAATCTTGTACAGCTCTTGTTCCTTTTAAAGTTGGAACATACCTATGACAATTTTTACCCGAGTAAAGTTCACAATACTCGGCGCACAGTTCTTGAACTTCGGGAGTTGCCCATCCATAAGCAGTCATAGTGGATAGAGGGGCAGGAGATTGTTTCATACATTCTTCCGAGTTAAATTGTCCTTCTCCCGAAATACAACTCATACAACAGGGTTTGTTTCGTATTTTACAATGATAATATGTTCGATTACATTTACTCTCAGGAATTAAACCCATTTTCATAGTTCCTACTCTTCTTTCAAGACAGATCAATGAATCAGGAATTGAACCTACAGTTGCCACTTTAACATGTACTTGTACTGCAACAGTCATTGTCCTGTTACCACCACAACTCCATACTGAAGATGAGTTTCTGGGTGCAATCAATCCAGTTATACTAACGAATAAAGGACATTCCAATTCTTCATTCGTTGTTGGTGATCTAACACTTACGTGCGGTCCAGAAGCACTTTGTGGCATTTTTGTGCACACATAACAGTCACCTGTTTTTCCTCCGGACTTAGCAGTGAAGTTAGCTAATCTCCACCACATATTAGTTGCAAACGCATGTGGCTCTTCTTCGTACTTCAGCCAAGTTTCATTACCACTGCTAATAAAGGCTTGTGTGTGCATAAGTACATTTGTCAGCACGAAAAGGTACAAGATCAATTTTGCAGACATGGCTGACTGGATTCAATGATAATTATTGCTGATTCTTAATTAGCAATTTCTTTTCCTCGTCTTCTTCCACGTTTCTTTGTCCTTCCGCTCAGTGCTGGATGTCTACTTTGCATAGGCTTATGCGTTCCCCAGGGATGGAGCTGCCTTCACTCTGCTAGCATGGATCCACTGCGGCTGGAAATCAGTCAGCACACCGGTCCTCGTCACAGCAATCACCGTGGCAGGCCCCAGATAATTTGGTTCCCCGAGTTTCGTGGGTTTCAGACACCGGATCAACACTGGTTGTCCTGGAACGAAAGGATGAGTCGGCTTTTCTGATGGAAGAGGGAGAGAGAGAGAAACATCACCATTTATGCCATTCAAAGTTCTAACTAGGGAATCCACGTAATCCGCGATGATCACCTCCGTGTCACCTGTGGAAAGATTGCCAGCGCGACCTCTGACCCAAGGGGTCGGGAAAGGTCTACCCATAAGAATTTCAAATGGAGACATTTTTGTGGTTGCTGATGGGGACATCCTTATTTCTGTTAATACGGCCGGCAACAAATCAACCCAATTTCGACCCGTATCTAGACATGCCTTATTAAGACGTTCTTTTATTGTCTTGTTCAACCGTTCGACATTCGCTGATGACTGCGGTGCGTAAGGAATATGGAAATGCCAATTAATATTAAGCTCTTTAGCTAGTAATTGTGTGACTTTTGACGCAAACGGAGTTCCATTATCACTTGCTATAACGGATGGAATGCCGAATCGCGGTATAATTTCTTTTGCAAGAACCTTTACTACCGTCTGCGCGTTTTCTTTACCACACGGAAAAGCTTCAGGCCACTTAGTAAATCGATCAATAATCACGAGCAAGTATTTGTGATTCCCACATGGTGGCATGTGTGTAAAATCGATCTGCAAGTATTGGAAAGGAAGTTCAGGATGCGGAAGAGCGTCATGTCTGGTTGCCTTGTGCCTGTTTGTTTGTGCGCACACCAAACAAGCATCCAATATCAACAAAGTATTCCTTCGAACATTTGCCATGCAGTATGATTGATTCAAATTTTGTATCACTTTTTCTTTTGACACATGTGATACACCGTGATAATGTCTGCACAGCATTACAACGGCGGATGCTGGTAGTGCAGTTCTACCTTGTTTATCTCGTAAAATACCAGATTGATCTGGTTTTACTTCATTGGCAGCCCAATGAGTCAAATCAGCTTGTGTAGGATTAGCTTGTAGTACTTTAATGTCCAAATCATTAATCAGTGATGAATTCATCATCGGCACTTCGGTGCTTTCTACATGCGGACTAAGTATTACATCTTTTGCGGCCCATTTCGCTACTTCATCTGCAAATCTGTTTCCTCTAGCCTCATTCGATTCACCGGTTGCGTGACCAGCTACTTTAATGACAGCAAGTTTCGATGGTTGCTGTGCTGCACTAATGAGCTCGGAAACAATATTATGGTGTGAAATTGGTTTTCCATCGGAGGTTTTGAAGTTTCTTTCCTCCCATAATTTAGCAAAATCATGGACTACGCCGTACGCGTATTTGGAGTCAGTGTATATATTGATGCACTGACCTTTTGCCAATTGACAAGCTCTCGTTAAAGCTATCAACTCTGCTACTTGTGCTGATTTATATGGCAAAGAATACGCCTCAATTACACGATCAGGTAATTCAACAATAGCGTAACCACACAAGTATAAATTGTCATTTGGCTTGAAGCAGGATCCATCGATGTACCAATGTCTCCCCTCCTCCAGGACAGATGTAGACACATCTGGCCTGCAGGCAGTCGAGGTTTGGATTCTGGACAGGCAGTCATGGTCGTCACTCTGAAATTCACCCTGTGTCAGCAACCTGTGCAAATGTACAGTAGGGCCATGAATAACAGAAGTTACTTTCAACGTTAAATTAGCAGTAGCTAACAATATAGCCTCATAGCCTGAGCGGCGTTGGGCAGTCATGTGTTGAGTTGAAATGTTATGCATAATGGCTCCCACCTGATGAGAAGTGTGTACTGTGAGTGGATGTGATAAAACAACCCTTTCAGCGTCCTGTACCATGATCGCAGGTAGGTGACTTTTCTTTTCACCCACTGGAGTTTCTCTTTAGATGCCTTGAAACCAGCCTCAGCTAGAATGTTGCAGACAATTGTGGAGGCAGCAGCACACATGTCCTCCGAGGCACCAGTGACTAATATATCGTCAGCGTACAGGAGAAGACAGGTGTCAGGAGGTAGCTTGGCATCTTTCAGAGTCGCGTGCACGATCGCGGAGAAAACGGCCGGCGAGTCCTTTAACCCCTGAGGCAGTCTCGTCCACATGTATTGACAATTCTGAAAACAAAATGCAAACAGTGGCTGAGTCTCATGATCAACAGGAACACTGAAAAAGGCGGAGCTTAAATCAATGACAGAAAAGAATGTATGTTCCGAAGGGATAGAATTAATAATAGTTTGTACATCTGGCACAATAGGAGCAAGTGGTTTTATCAAATCATTAATTTTTCTCAGGTCTTGCGTTAAACGCCAAGAACCATTTGCCTTCCTGATTGGATTAATTGGTGTGTTATAAGGTGAATGAGTGCGGACCAGAATGCCTTGAGCCAGTAATTGATCAATGAGGGGTTTAATTCCCTCCTCTTTTTCCTTTGAAAGCGGATATTGCTTTTGAAACACAGGCCTATTCGTTGTCAAATTGGCCTTGTAGGGTGGTACATCGATGAGGCCTACGTCATCCTTGTGTCCCGCCCACAATTTGGGATTAACATCAGGTATTTCCTGTGTCAGCACAGTTGCAGGCAGATCGTTGAGGAGAGCACTTCCTGTGTCAGTCAAAATGGAAAAGGCTGCAGGAAACATAAGAGTCAGAGAATCAGCGTCAAATTCAAGTGTAATACCCAATTTATGCATCAGATCTCTACCTAGCAGGCAAAAAGGAGAATTTGGTATTATTGCAAAATCATGCATTTTGAACAATGACGGTATGTCGTTAGAAGTAACCGGCAAAGTTGGTGTCATTTCACATTTCACGGGGACGTTATCGATTCCCACAGAGTTGATTTTCTTCCCCGTGATGGAGCCCGAGTACCTAACAGATGAGATTGAAGATATAGAAGCACCTGAATCGATCAAAAAGACATATGGTTTATGATCAACGTTTAATTCAATAAATGGCAAAACATTTGTTCTGTTAGGATAACTCATGGAAATCATTGAGAACTCAGGCTCAGAGCTCTGTGGGCGACCTCATTGTTTCCTCCATTCCGTTGCAAACTGCAGGCCAGAAGAGCGCAAGGTGGGGGCTTTTGGCCCGCAGCCATCCGAGCGCTTGAACATCTGGTTCCTATTAGGCTGCTGCATCTCAGCTTTGCTCCTGCAGAACCTGGCGATGTGCCCAGAACGGCCACAGCAATAACACTTTATAGGGTTTTTATTATTCGCTAACGGACGGTTTTGAACGGCGTTAACTTGAAGCATTGCTGGAATTTTTCCTCTGGAGGAATCAAAGGCTCCGGCAGAGGAAAGTTCTCGGAGTCTCCTACCCAAATCCTCTATATTCATATTAGAAATGTTCGTTGTTGTAATTCTAATCAACTGTGCAGTTTCATTGTGCATGTTATTTAGAAACGTGTTCACAAACAACAGACAATTATCATCATCAACAGGAATGGCAGACTCTTCGATCCATGCACGCTTAAATCGATTAAAGAAAGCAACTGGACTCTCGCCAGCTCTTTGTTTAGTATTAGCTGCATGTGAAATGTCTTGTTTAGCAGACGACAACTTCAGCAAAAATGCAGTTAATTGTTTGAAAAAAAGTTTGAGCTTGCCCGGACTGGCCCACGCCCATTCATTAAGAAATTCATCATCTTCATCATCTACCAATCTTAATTCACGATAAGGTCTAGACAAATCAATCGGTTCTGAGTCTCTTATCACAATGTTGCGAGCAGGCGGTGCGTCATTTTGCGGGTTTAACAATTCCACTCCTTCAATTAGCTCCTCTTCGGTAATTTCAGCAGGCAAAGTTTTAGTCAGAATGAAGCGGTAATCTCGACCAGTCAATTGACTGTACGCTGTTAGACGTTTTAATACCGACACATAGTGGTGAGGAGACCGAGCAGGGTCTGGTAATTCTTTACAAATTGCCATCACTTCGGTGATATTAAGAGCGTGGACTTTAAATCCATCTGATGTTTCCACAAAGGGAAAACGCAGTCGCCGTCTTTAAATCTGGATACAACTTATTCTTTACAGGTTTAGAAACTGCTGCAGTCTGAATGCTCTCGTATTGGGGAGGGAGGGGCGCGAGTACAGAGACTGACTCTTCTGCCTTTTTTTCCTCTTGCGCTGCCGGTTTCACGGAAAAGGAGACATTCAGCTCTGTCTCAGACCGTGCAGCCGGGGAAGCAGAAAGTTTTTTTTCAATATTTCTGGTTGGACCACGGTTCCAATATGATTTCATGTCATTCCAAATTTTATAAGAATGTTTCATATATTCGTAATCCCAGTTTGGATCTCCCCAATTTCCACAGACCATATCTTTTGCTGCGCGCAAATCGTCATCTTTAAACGATCCCTCACTGGGGAACGGAGACAATTGTGACTTGCCAGCCGTCCAACCCACTAAATTTGACAAATATGGTTCTGTGAAGAACGCTTGATTATTTCTAATCATAAAATCTTTTGGCGATTCATCGAATAATGGTGGACTAATTTTATTCCCCATTGTTAACACACAAAGATTTCTCTTCTAAATCAATTCAACTAAAACAACTTTCAAAATAGCCAAATAGAAAACAAAGAAACAAATCTGGATTTTACAGATTAATTGTGTTAGTACTTTGGACAAAAAGGAGAGAGATAAAGAGACAGAGAGAAAGAGAGAAAAAAAAAGAATTCAAAGTATTATTCATTCATAGCCCAAAAGACAGAGACTTCACATTGAAACAGGCTTTGCGAGAGAGAAAAAAATCTCAGCTCCAAATCTATTTCCTTCTTACGTATAGCCCTATCGTAAGGATTTCACCAAACGGAGTGTGACGGCTCAGTGAGTGGTTGTGTGTTTGTCCCCGAGTTACAGGCTGATTGCTGGAGGGCGTGGCTTTACACCTGAAGGAGATCACTCGTTCAGTTCATCTACTTTAAAAGAGACTGAGTCAAACAGAGAAGAGAGACGTTTGCATCGCTGGTGTTGCTGCTCTGGAGATTTCCGGAGAGCTGACGGGATGTGTGGGTTACGGGAGACCACAGCCGCATCGGAGCTCTGATGTGATCCAGTGTCCCCTATGACGTTTTGTTTGGACTTTTTGTTGCTTATATTTGGTTGAACTGATGTCACTTGAACTTGCTACATACATTTACATGCTGACACGCTGACTAACACTTACACTGATCACTTGACATTTCATGTTTCTTACTTTAGTTAAATAAATCTTATTGTTTATGCAGCGGTTGTGTGGCGTCTCCCTTACTTTGTTGCGATCTAAGAACAGGATCGTAACAAAATGGGGGCTCGTCCTAAAGAGTTATTTGATAACAAATGAGAGTTTGTTCGGTTAGAATTTAAGTATTGTTTAGCTCATTTGGTGTACTATGTGCTCTGTTGGATGATAATGTGAAAAGTTAATCTTGTTTATTCATATTATTATGGAGGTGACTGTGGAAAACACTTGTTATACTGGAGTCGGTTCTCATATAAAAGAATGCTTTTGAAAAAAGGAAAGTATGATTTTTAAATGTCACTTTTGAGGGTTTTTTGAGGTGTTTTGAGAATCCTTATAAGATATAGGATCTTTTAAGGGGGGGTGTGTGACGGCTCAGTGAGTGGTTGTGTGTTTGTCCCCGAGTTACAGGCTGATTGCTGGAGGGCGTGGCTTTACACCTGAACGAGATCACTCGTTCAGTTCATCTACTTTAAAAGAGACTGAGTCAAACAGAGAAGAGAGACGTTTGCATCGCTGGTGTTGCTGCTCTGGAGATTTCCGGAGAGCTGACGGGATGTGTGGGTTACGGGAGACCACAGCCGCATCGGAGCTCTGATGTGATCCAGTGTCCCCTATGACGTTTTGTTTGGACTTTTTGTTGCTTATATTTGGTTGAACTGATGTCACTTGAACTTGCTACATACATTTACATGCTGACACGCTGACTAACACTTACACTGATCACTTGACATTTCATGTTTCTTACTTTAGTTAAATAAATCTTATTGTTTATGCAGCGGTTGTGTGGCGTCTCCCTTACTTTGTTGCGATCTAAGAACAGGATCGTAACAGGAGGAAAGTGATCAATTTCCCTACGCTCTTCCCACATTTATTCAAAATGCGAGGATAACCATCCCGTAATGATTACGAGGTAACCAAAAGAGGAGATCAAATCTCTTTTGCGTTCTTCCCGTTGTTTAGTTAAAAACACGAGGATACCTGAGTATACCAAATATGGCAAAAAAATCACGGCACTATAATTATCAAAAAATATTTTCTCAGCAGACAGTAAGAATCAACCTTCTCTTTAGAAAAAAATTAAATTCTTACCGTCTGGAGATATCTCGAACGAGCCCCCAAATTGTTAGAAATGAATTGACTCCAACAAAAGTGCCCCCAGTCTCTGTCTTTATTCAGGCAATGAATAAACAATCTTCCAGCGCTGGAGGAGAGAAGATTCTCTAAACTCAGACAATGGTTTAGCACAGATATAGAAAAGTAGAAGGGGGAGTGAAAACCCTTCCACCAATAAGACCATACACTACATCATATAGGATCATATAGCATAGTTATATAACACATTCTAAATATGGTCAGTTTCCTGTCAAAGCCCCACACATACATGTGTATCCGAACGGGACCCTCCAATGGAAAGAATAGGAGACCCTCGAAACAGCTCTCCACTTGAGCAATAGGAACCCTCTTAATGTATAACAGATGTGACCATTACATTAACATAAAGGAATGCTTATGCTGCATATATGCAGGTCTGAGAGCATGCAGGGATATAGGAATATAAAACAGATATTTCTAACAGGGTTGTTAAAATAGCATTGTGTTATTGGGTAGATACACTAGATAACTAAGCACATGCATCATCTACCGTATTTTCCGGACTATAAATTGCACTTTTTTTCATAGTTTGGCTGGTCCTGCGACTTATAGATCAAAATGAATTCATACTATGTTAAATAATAAATCAGTAGTTGAGCAAATTCGAATAGAAATAAAAAGATACTTAGAGGAAAATAACAATGGAGAGGTGGACCCCTTCGAGGAATCGAGGAAAATTAATAGCTATTACAAGCACTTTAAAAAAAGAAAGGATAGCTCATTATGAGAAACTTGTTTCAGAATTAAAACAATTGGAACTTAAACATAAACATAATGCAAATAAAGAGGTGGTGGCTCAAATGGGAGAATTGAGAAAGGAAATGAACAGCTTGTTGCAGTCAGAAGTGGAGAAAAAGGCCAGATTCTTGAAACAAACTTACTATGAATCGGGACCAAGAGCACTTCAATTATTGGCAAGACGAATGCGAAAGCAACAAACTGATAATTTAATCTCCAAAGTACGAGACCCTAAAACGAATCAATTTAAATGCGAAGCAACAGATATTAGAAATATATTTAAGAAGTACTATGAAGAATTATACAAATGGACTTCTGATATGAATAGAACAAAAGTACTAGAGTTCCTTAACCCGCTGACGCGTTTTGCTCGGTTTTTTTTTTACAATACTTAAAATACTCCGTCATTTTTGGTCATACAGGCTTAAGAAATATGAAAAAATAAGCTGTTAAATGTCTACTTTTTTATGTGTCCACTTACAATCGAAATAAAACATTGTGCTTTTGTAAAATAAAGAAAATAAACAGGGTGTGCTTTCTGCCTGTCCGTCTCCGTGAACTTTTTTTTCTGGTGCACGTCTCTAAAATTAAACAAAACTCAGCGAATACTGTTCACCCAGGCATGAGCAATATATCTTTATAATAATTTAAGTGTGTACTTTTAAATGATCTAATTCAAAACTAAAACAAATATTCTCTGTTTATGTAATCTGTATAAAAAGAGAGAGAGATCAGCCGTTCTCATTATCGTTCTGGCAGCTCATTACTCTGCTAATTTGACACGTTCATGAAGAGCGCGCGCGCTATTCAAACGCAGATGATCTGAAGCAACACATGCAAACCAGTCAACGCCCACAACAGCTGGATAACACACTGTAGCCTACTTTACGTTGAAGCGCTGTGAGGGATAATAAATCTCCCACGGAGAGCCCGTGCTTTTCAAACGCAAATGATCTGAGGCAATACATGCAAACCGGCCACATCAGCTCGATAAAACACACCAAGTTTAATCAGATGAATGTACTATGTCATCTTGCGAGGCTGTGAGGAATAATCCTGGGAAACTTACCTCAGAAGTGCTGGTTTCACTTCGAGGAGCAATGGATCCAGTTGAGGATTAGTAGTAAGTTTTTTATTCTTATATGCTTTGTTGTAATCGCGATATGAAATAGTATCTGTAAACCGTGAAAAGACTGTTTAAATATGAATTTGTTCCAATGTAACGTTAGGCTATATCAAACTAATGAATCCTTAACTTTGAAATATGTACCGATCTAAAGTTGGTTTGACGTTTGACATTAGACAGATATTCATCCGCTAAAAACTTCAATAGATCCTGATTGGGTGAGTATATAATGTATAAAATTTGGTTTACCTGCAAGGTATTAGGACGTAGAACTGAACACAGATGACAGTTTATTTGTTTTTAAAGGGCAATATTGCAGGTTAGAGTACCCAGTGAGCCAATGTATAGAACAATAATGTAGGAACTAGATTTAAATATAAACATATACTTATAAAACGCTATTTAGGCTTCTGGAGTCGTTTTTGTGAGAGAATTTTACTTCCGCATTTGAAAACCGCCAAACCGGAAGTGACGTATCATGAGGGAGCGCGGTCAAAGTAAACAATAGGAAAGCAATGGATCGCAATGACAGTTCGGACGCTGAGGAAATTGTAGCCTAAATGTTTACTCGTATGACAGACCTCAGCCATATAATTATGAGCCTTATATGAAGCCAAGAGAGTAGACAGGCCAGGATTAGACAAAACAACGGTCAGAGGAGACGCATTGAGCTGTGGTGTGAGGAGAACAGGGCAGGAGTCGGGTCTCGATGAGAGAACAGTGTTAGCTTATAGATGTATTCACGTTAGCCAACGATATGTATAACACTATGCTCAGATCACAATATTGTAATTATGTGTCAGGCAATAGCAAAGCTAGTATTTAGACCCTTACCTGCACGTGTATGTCAGCCATTAGGAGACAGTTTCCAGAGAAAGAGGGACATTATAAAGGCTTTGAATACCCCCACTTGGTGATAATGAATAAAAAAATGATCACAATCACAACTTTCTTACTGTATAAAAACGTTATATGTAGAAGCAGCCAACACAAACATTAAAATTCGGAGTACAGATTGAAAATGAACATAATATATTATATTATAATAATAATAATAAGTGTCGGCTGCAGACTTGCAAGACATTACAAGTTTATGGAGGATACGTTAATGAATTAAATTAAGACAAGGCACATTTTGTAAAACAAATGTACAATAAGTGATCTCTGACGGATCCGTGACCGTCATGTTTCCCACCGGTGGCCGACCCACATGCTGACGGCGGACCGGGCGACCCGATGAAGGAGCCGGGACAGTGTGCACATATCGCCGTCATCATATAACGTAACGTTAACTCATCATATCGCCGGGATTATAATCATGCAGTCCATAGTGAACGCTACACACTACCGCGTTTTTCAAAGCAGACGCAGAAGCGAAGGCCGTCTCTTACCCTGCACAAAACGCACACAAACATGGAAGAAAGCACCATCCTTTTTCTTGTTTGGAAACCTGTGGACTCGATGTCCTGACAGGCCATAATTCACAGTCATTTATCACGATAATTATTAATTGAAATACAATAACCACCGAAAACACACTGAATCACGACCGCTTCAACATAATACCAGCCTATTCTGCACTGAGCGAACGCAGCGCCCGGCAAACGACTCCCCATTGTGACGTAATATGACGCGGTGGTTTCCACTGAATTTGTGCCCTTATGTCTGGCAAAACAATTTTTAATCGTGCATTTACTTTTCATATGGTATTTTCATACAAGGTTATATATTAATTCTGAAAAAAAAAAACCTGCAATATGCCCTTTAATCCTGCTCAATGTTTTCAACACAGAAACGCTCCGGAAATGACTCACATGTGCTTAGGCCCGGTAGGGACCGTCTACGAAGTACGTGTACTTGGAAGCGGAGAAAACTGTCAATGGTTCCCCATCAATTTTTTTTTATTTTTTTATTTTTTTGTGAGAGCAACTTTGAAACGTACTAACACATAACGCTCACTGGCAGATTAAATAATAATGGTACAATTATTATATTATTATTATTATTGTTATTATTGACTAGGCTATATGTTATTACTACGATCTTAGAGCGTATAACTATACCCTAAATAAAATAATGAAACTAAAGCATTTGTATTTTGCCTTATTTAAAAAAATGTATAGGCTTTGTATTTTTCTTTCTTTTTAAGTGCATTTATTGGCAATTTACTGAAATCGGTTCATCTGCTTATCATTGTTGGCTGTTTATTGATATCAGTGCATCCCTAACAATACAGTAATAAAATATATTCAGTCTCTTTAAGCAAAAAAATCATCCTTATCTTGACATGTTTTCCAATCATGTTCATCTAATGGCCCATGCCTTTTCCATTTGTTCATGATTTACTGGACAAGGATTAAGCATAAGGATAAAAAATAAATTAAAAAACCCTGAAATTATTTGATTAATTTTAACTCCTTAAGTGTCACCGGCCCACCGGTGGGCCCAAATTCATTACATATTTAAAATAGTAATATCCTATACTAAACCTAAACTAATATTGACAAACTATATATCATTTGAAAGCTTACAATCTCTAGTTTTCATATTTGGTGACTGATTTTCAAAATATAATACAGAGGAGCCGTAATTTATCAATTTGCAACAATAATATTTTCTTACTCCTAAGGTGTTCAGTCCTTTATTTTGAAATAGTGATGAACATGAAAAATCATGAAAAAAATGGTAGAAACCTCAGTTTGTTTTCATGCCAAGAGTTCAAAAGATAGCATTTGTTCAATTATTTTAGAAAAAAAGGTCTGAAAATGATTTAGAAATAAAGAAAAACCATATATGGAAATACAGGCGCCCTTATATGGGCAGTAATGTCAACTAGTGAAAAAGTGTGGTACTGCGCCCAAACAAAATCTTACTGAAAGCTCATTTTTTGAGATATCAACCTAAAATTTAAAACACAACTTGTTCAGATTTTTGTCTTTGATTTTTGTGCAGTTTTAGAGTCACCAGGGTTTTGAAAAAATATATTTTATATAAAATATGAATAATTAATTTTTTATTATTTTTATTTTCATAAACTCAAACTTCTATAACTTTTTTTCTGTTACACTTTCTTAATTTATTTCACTTCTACAAAAATCTGCAAATTTTCTTCTTTAAAACAAGACCAATCTTACATCCATATTCCAAAGCATTCTTGAGTTACAAACATTTAAGTTCGGAAAGTGCATTTTCATGTATATTCAAAAAAAGGGGGGTGACACTTAAAGGGTTAATGTAGATAATATAGATGATGTAAAATAATAACTACATCAAATGTATAATGTTACCATATAAATTGTATGGTAAGTCTCTTTTTCAAAGGGAAAAAACCATTGTGATGGTGAATTAAAATAAGAAATATCATGATGGTTTTCTTTTATTTTATGCTTATTTTAATGCTTGTTTTTAGGCCCCCTGGTTGAGAACGACTGATCTAACACACTGCTTTCCATTTTCATTATTTTATTTTCCTTATGATTTATTTAACACATTTAATTATTAAATAGTCTCCTCATAAAGCTTTTAAACCGTTAAAGACGTACAAGAGTAAACAAAACAAAGAAAGTAGATATTGATTATATCTTTTGAATACTTTCTTGGTATTACTATAAATGTAATAATTAAAGTAAAAGTCCTGAATCCGAAGCATTTGCATTTGGCTTATTCCAGGAACTTATTTTGTGTTAACCTCCGGCAAAAGACATGCCATTGAAATTTATGACAATTTACATGTATTAATCAATTTAAAAGGGTCTTATAAGGGTCTTATAACAATAAAACATTTTATGCTGGTTGTCACAGAGCTGAAATATTGTATTGAAATGTATAATAAAAGTTTTTTTCCCTTGTTTTAAATAAAGATGCTAATCTGAATAAAATTCACATGTTACAGGCTACTACATTGAAGCACAAGGATATGAAACCAAAGACAATGTATACTAGTAATATACAAATACACATAAGACGGTGGGGTGGGGGAGCGGGCAGTAAGGCATACAACATTCTTACACTTACATGACATGTGAAGTATATAGTTTATACATTAAATGCAAAATGCATTAAATCCTAATTGTACATCAATTCTTCTGTTAAAAACCATGGATAATGTAGGAAGGAAATGGTAAATCCTGAAGACATTGTTACTGTTTTCTGTCACCCCATGTTGCTATTTTGATATAAACACTTTAAGTGTTCAGAAAGGGCCGCTCTTTGGGCTTTTACAAAACCCCTTGGAGGTGCTTTGACAACTAACTGGGTAATTACTTTCTACATATATTTTCCTTACTGCACCCACACACCGGACGCGAATAGCGCGTCAGGCGCGAGTGATTTCCATGTTAAGTCAATGCAAAGACGCGTTACACGCGTTTTACGCGCATAACGCGTCTTTGCATTGACTTAACATGGAAATCACTCGCGCCTGACGCGCTATTCGCGTCCGGTGTGAACGCACCATTAGACAAGAGTTGAACACAAATTAGCATTTTGTTCCAACAATATATGCCAAAGGGAGAAATTAAGGGCCCTTGGCAAAAATTACATCATGCCAGTACATCAAGTGATGACTAGCATGGAAATACTTTGGAGTGTCATTCTTGCATTCAATAAAGGCAACATTTCAACTTTTCATAGTATTACATCTCCTCATACATTGGGTAAAGGCACTGTGGCAATTTTTTTAAAGACTGAAAGCAACACTTTATATGAGTATGCAACTTACTGCTTTGCTTTGTTAAACAGCACCCATCTTGGTGATGCAATGTGGTGAGTGCTGCCAGAGGTACTAGATCTAAAAAAAAAAATCACCACAGCCAAATAAATCAAATGGAAACAGAGGCCATTGAAGTTTCCGCAACTGCAACAACAATGTGGAAGATCATCATCCACTCCAGTTTTAGGCCACCCCTGTCCACTTCAGTGGCAAGGCAATAACAGTTAAGGTTATTAGGGGAAATAACAGTTTTCTGTCCATAGCTCATTGATGTCATCATGGACACATACCAGGTTTCTTGAAGAGCTAAGCCGGTTTTTTGAAGTCAGCACAAAAGGAAGATTTCAACATGGTACCACATCATGAATCAGTCTGTTTTTGTGTTACTGTGTTTCATGGTCAATCTCAAAAGTGGATCTGAAACAAATTCAAACATTTCTGTACACAGCAGATCAGATTGATATTACTTTATATAATATGCTTTAAACTAATTGCTAAGCATTTTCAATCTGTCTAACAATAAATAGTATTTGCAGATCAAATTAGTCCAAAAATGAATGTGAAGTGGTTGTTGTGCAGTCGGCAGAAAAAGAAAAAAAAAACAATTACACCCTCCATCACTTAGAGTTAAAATCTCTGCAACAAAGTTTTGCTGGTAAAATATTAATAAAAAATTATTAAATTTTGGTAAGAAATAAGATTAATGATTTAGTTTATGAGGATGAAATCTTGATCATCTTAGTATCTTTTTCTTAGCAACAAATTATGTGTTTTGGTAAACACTGTTACAAAGACCACAAACTCGCACAATTAACCAAGAGTAAAACTGCCCAACCAAAGGAAACGCTCATCACCAAAATAGTGATGACCAAATTATTTCCAATAGACACATTTTTTTAATTGGTTCAACTACAAAAGATTTGTTACAGAATAGTTGCACTTCTCCAGAAAACAAATTATGCCAAGTTGACTCAACTAAACGTTTTTTTTTTAATGACATTCAAGCTTAATATGTTTTGCTGCTTAAAACGTATGCATAAAGTATACTTACCCATTTCTTCACCATTTTTTCAGATCCAAAGCCTTACTCCAAAAAGGTAGGCTATATGAGGTGGTGGATTTGACAACTGGAATTACTCCCCAATTGTTGGGGGTGGGGGTTGCATTATCCATTGGTTATACATAACAGATTCTGCTTAAAAAGTCGGGATGGGTGACACTTCACCCCAGCTGGTTTCAAATTCCATGCAAGTAAAGTTATGAAAAAAAAAATTCTCGGAATCCTCGGCCATCATCTGCCACAGCCAAAGAATATCCAAATAACAACGCAGGAATCCCTGGTTGTTAATTTTATGCACCTGATAAGTGATGCTCACACGGGAAAGAGAGCGGACACAGAAAATGACCTGCACTTGAAGTCCTAAAAAGGTCAGTAGGCTAGTCTATGCTATTTATACACGCCTGCTCCATAGGCGCTTCCACTCCTTTCTCGAGGCTCTCCAACTGAGTAACTTATTATCGAAACCGGGCAGGTAACTATATAATAATAATAATAATAATAAATAAAACAGCCAGTCCGCGCCTCCTGGATTACGGTCTATTACCTTCAGGAGCGCTATTTCACACTCTGCTTTATGATGATAATTATTATGTAGTTCATTAAAAACATAATTAAAAACATCACATTTATCATTTAATAATAGGCTCTCAACAATCAGGACGATAATTTTGAATGTGACTGATTGCTCAAAAATATTCATCAATGATATTTTGGTTAATTAAACAATATGCTTTAGGATTAGAATTAAACAGTTAAGAAAAATGCATCATAATTCAACAGAAACGAATCGTCTTTGGACTTACTGATAGACTGGCATTCTGACTCCACGGCTTTGTTTGATAACCCTGTCCACCTTATTCATTCGTTCGTTCCAGGGTGGGAAATTAACTTTTTTGTCCACCAGCCACAGTGGCTGGTGGATGCCCAATTTTACCAGCCACTTATATTTTTTACCAGCCACTTTTTCCGGAATTCAAATTGCAAGAAAGAAATTGCTTCAATACGTTTTTTATTTATTTCAGGGTACCCCCAGGATCCTCCAGCTTAAATTCAAGGCTTTTTAAGACCTTTTTAATACCATTTCAAATTAAATTCAATGCCAACTTCGTACCCATTCCAACATAAGTATGAGGGGAAAATGTCAAATCTGTATACATTTTAAACCCTGGAAAATAATGATGTAGGCTACTTGAATTAAATAAAACATTTTATTTAAATGATCAGTCATATTTAATACATACGCAACAGCGTTGTAGTGCGCTTGGTGTGTGTAGGCCAGTGTTCATTTTGGCAACCATTTTTGATTCAGTCTTAGTCTTCATCTTCAGACGAAAATGCTTATGAATGCAAACTTTTAGTCATTACTTTTAGTAAACTGCAGTTACTTTAGGTAGCTATTTTATATGTAGTCTTTAGACAGAAAATGTCATAATTATTCTCTCTAGGCCATTCAATTAAGCTTATGATGATAAATTATTTACATTGCACTCTTTAGCAGTAGCACTTCTACATATCCCTTTTCCTAAGTTCCTCTCTTCCACTTAGACTGCAGTCACACCTTTTCCATTATAAGGGACAATATTCGCCCCCTTTAATACATTTTTTCATTTAATTTTTAACCTTTATAATACCTTTTAAAAATAAATAATGCTTTAAATAAAACAATGTTCAATAAATATGCAATGTTAAAAAACGTTTTTAATATTAATAAAAATATTATATTAAAATAGCCAGTAGGTGGCGGTCGTCGAGTCATTCATTCATTGAATCTCACGATTCGTTCAAAGCCACAGATTTCGTTGCAAAATAGAGCAATAAGCCTGACTACTGTTTTAAATGCAGTACATCACTTAAATGTTACTTTTTTTTTACTGTTGTAGAAAATCAATGTCACATTTGAAATCGTGTGGATATTCGGGAAACATTGCATTCTTGCTCATATATGATCAACATTAAAAACACTGCTGGATATCAGCCTGCATTTTGATCGCAGATTCGCACAAACAGCGCAAGCGGCTCGTGACAGAACACAGACCGACTGAATGACACTTTAATTTAAGTAGAAAATCTCAAATAAAGATCGCTGAACTCCAGCTTGTCTGTGTTTTCAGATAATCCGCGCTTCAGCAGTGTAGAGAGCGCGCACGCATGGTTAAAAATAATTTCCCTTTCTTCTGCACCAGCTCAGCTCAGCTATATATACACTTTTTATTTTATTTTTATTCTCAGCTTAGCTATGTGTATAAGTTATACAGTATAACGGGCTCTTCAGCGCCGTGACACAGCGCTGAAAACCAATCAAAAGAGTTACTCGACAAAAGTGTATTATTGTTACTTAGCAACCGCATTCTTTGACAAAGGCTGTCCAATCCGTAGAATGAAATCACTTGCAGCATGTGTTACTACTTAATACATTCAATGTTAAGTCAATGTAAAGACGCGTTTATGCGCGTCTGGTGGTCCTGTCCTGGTCCCTCGGTGGATGCGAATTTTTGCGAACTGTATTCGCTTTTGGTGCGAACGCAGCATTATTATAATCCACCCGCCACTGTGGCTGGTATACACGGCAAAGTGACCCGCCACTTTGAAAAAGTACCCGCCCTCGGCGGGTGGCGGGTGCTAATTTCCCACCCTGGTTCGTTCATTCATTCACTTATTTATTTGTAGTGTTTTTTTGTTTGCTTGTAGGCCTCTGCTCATTGTGAAAGTAAAATAGGCCTACAGTAGCCTAACTTAGTGACCACAAAGACACAGTAACCAACCAATCGTGATGTGTAGCCTACTGTAGCTGTAGCCTACACTACTGGACCACCGTACATTTTACACCAGAATTGCATTGTTTAAAACATCTGATGTTAATTAACAAAGCATTCCGAAAAACCACATGCTCCAGAGGTAAATGGTTATGGTAAGTAGTTTTTATTTTATTTTAAATAATGTATTCCCTATTTGATGAAAAATAGTAATTGTTAGTTAGGCCATGTATTGTGAAGATATGTCTACATTCATTCAGATTGAATGATATATGTCAGTGTCAGTAGCCTATCATAATGAATAGACAACCTGTAGTTGTAAGTCTTGAAACTACTGAATAACAACACCAAAAATAAACAATAAAATAATACGATTAATAAGACCAATGAGAACATGGGAATCTTCTCTTCCTTCCACCGTAGTAGCGTTTTTGCCGTGTGCATCTCCTTCCATGTATGCGTGCGCGGCGCCACGTGGCGCCATCTTTGCAAGGAGAGCTGCTCTATTGGGTAAGTGTCGTCGTGTGCTATATTGACCCACATTTTTCAAAACCTTTAATGATGAGTTGTGAAGAAGGAACTGTTGACTGTTGATTTGTCTATATATATATATATATATATATATATATATATATATATATATATATATATATATATATATAAAATGTATTATTATTATTGAGACAGCACTGGTAAGTCTGTTTTTCTTAATTGATTTGTACCTATGCTTATCTTAAAATTGATTGAAATGTGGACTGACGTAAAACATTTTTTTAAATAAAAATCAGTAGGCTACATTGTAAGACTAAGTAAAATAAAAAAATACAAAAAAAACTTAAGATAAACATATAACGTTAGGCTACTGAATAACGTTAGTCAGGCAATAAACCTGTGCAGACATGATCGAGGTGACCTAAAAAATAGGTTACCCAATTAGGTTATCTAAGATACGGACCATTTATTATCAAATGAAAAGTTTTGTAGCCTAGTTAAATCATGGATGTTAATTAAAATACTACTGAGTACGTAAATGTAATGGTATGTTTTCTGTTTTCTGGTTTATTGATTGTGCTCTCACATTAGGTTTGGGGACAATTAACATGTCAGGAGATAATTATTACCAGGCCTGGTTCTGTCGGAGTCCTCAAACCAACATTTTAAATCAATCTTTACTGAATTTATGAACTTATTCATGCACATATATTCAGTCAAGATTTATTTGAAATGTTTGTAAATTATCAACGGATAGGCCTTACTAAATTTAGCCTAGATTTTTTTTTTTTTTAAGCATTGAAAAATCCTTTAAAAGTTCCACTACTTGCAAAAGGTGTCATAAATTAGATGCAGCATTCCATTCTGGTGTATTGGCTACACGAGTCCCTGTTAATTACCTCCACCAATAGCGCATTATGATTTCGGCTGTTAGTTTTAGATTTTGGCTTCAGGAGAAAACAGTCCACACTAGAATATTTTTCGCAAAAAAAAAAAAAATCAAACCTTCAATATTACTGGCACGCGGAGACTGACATTGAACGAAATTTGATCTAATACTTCTTACACTAGACTGACGTTTTTTTGCTAGCCTTCGATCCAGCGATATCATGGCAGTTCACCCAGTGTGGACATAATGTGTTCCAAATTATTATGCAAGTGACATTATTAATAGGATTTCTGGATAGAAAATTGAAGTGTTTGTTTGTTTCATTTCTCATATCTTTTTAGATAACTGGTCTAAATCTGAGACCGGTTTGTTCAGTAGTTTGCCAGATCTTTTAGGGTAAATGGAAAACCTACTTGAAGAGGTTGTTCCACATTGTTAATAAGGACATCACATTTATCATGCACCATGGAGGAAGAAAGATCTTTCTGAAGATGGAAAGCATGAAACTGGCAAAAGGCATGAAAATGGATAATATTTTGTGATAACTGAATAAAGATAATTGAAGTGTTTTCTTCTGTGCTCCAAGTCAATCACAAACCTTTTGACAGTTTAATAATCTCTGTTCAGTTTTCACAAAGTATTAGTTGTTGTCATACCTTTTGCAAGATATTGCACTGTTTCATGCTTTTCATCTTCAGAAAGATCTTTCTTCCTCATGTTGCATGGAACCTTTAACTTGCTTAACAATGTGGAATAACCTCTTTAAGTAGGTTTTCTATCATTTACCTGAGAATACCTGGTCAATTACTGAACAAACCTGTCAGAGATTGATAGGTTTCTAAAAAGAAATGAGAAATAAAACAATAGCTTTATTTGAAAAACTAAAATCATAATTTGTATTTTCATGAAATCCTACTGATGTCACTTGCATAATAATTTGTAACACAGTATGTACTGATACAGATAAAAGATTCAGACACAAAACAATTTTTTCTTATTTTTTTAGTTGTTACAAGTCGGAAAAAAAGTAACCAATCAGGTATTATTAAAGAAAGTAAAAGGAAAAAAATGGTGTTATAACTAAATTAATTATTGCAAAGATCGCAAGCCCAGTTAGTGTTTTGTTGCCTTCTCAAAGTCAGGAGGAGTCATGTTAAGGCATTTCACATGAAACCATCGTTGGCATGCATGGCATTCAATCTAAAAAATAAAAATAAAAACATTATTTATATATATATATATATATATATATATATATATATATATCATTAAAGGGATAGTTCACCCTCAAGTTGTTTCAAACCTGTATGAATTTCTCAAGTTCATCAAGTTGTTTCTAACCTGTATGAACACAAAATAATATATTTTGAAGAAACAAACAGTTAACTGGTCCCATTGACTTCCATAGTATATTTTTTTCATACTTTGAAAGTCAAGGGGAACTGTTTGGTTACTGACATTCTTCAAAATATCTTCCTTTGTGTTCATACAGGTTTGAAATAACTTAAGGAACTTGAGAAATTCATACAGGTTTGAAATAACTTAAGGGTGAGTAAATGATGACAGATTTTTCAATTTGAAGTGAACTATTCCTTTTAGTTGAAAGTACTTACCCAGTCAGTTGTTCGACCACCTCCAAGGGGTTGTGTCAAACCGCAAAAAGCACAACACTCATCCTTTTTGAACACTAAAAGTGTATAAATATTAAAATAGTAACAAGGTTACGGAAGACAATAACATTTTCATGGTGTCTTTTTTTTCCCCATTCATGTCCATCACCTGACGCTGTCAGGATTTCCCCAGCCATCTTCTGACGCAGTTCCCTCATGTTGCTCACAGAAGAATTGATGTTCAAGTGGGAGGGAACTTCAGGGAAACTATTGACAGTCTCCCATGCCATCTTTGAACAATAGTTGTAAGTGTAAGAATGAATAGTATTCAGTGTCTCAACTATAAGGTTGATTTTCGAAAATCATTTTACAAAAAAAATACCTGCATAACAAACACACCACAGCTGTATCCATCCTGCTGGATTGTATGTTTAATTGTGGCCCCTCTCCACTCAATATCCACCCACTCTTTTTTTTCTTGCCTCATTTTGAAGTATTGACTTGATAAATATATGACAGTCACAGTTAGAGGTAATACAGTTAAAGTGATTGGAAGTAATTTGAGCTGGGCTTAATACTTTTATTTAAGCATTGCATTTTACCTAAATCTGATTCCTTCTCTTCATCAGTTCCTTGTGGGTTAATAATAAAAATCTGACTGGAAGATGCATGTAGATACTAGAAAAAAGAGAGAAACACATTTCAAATTTCAGTTCAGCTTTGACTACATAGCCATAAAGAAGGACTTATTGGTATTGTAAAAGCTTTTACCAAAAACTTCCAGTGGTTATCATCCACATTCAGGAAACTGATAACTGCATCATACTTTCCAAAGTCCACCTGAAATGTTAGATAATTTCACATTAGTACATCTTTTTAAACGCGTGTTTTCAAATCTTCAGTGTATAACAATACAATGATACCTTCCGCAGACTCTGTCTACATACTGCATCTCTCTTATGTCATGATGACTTCAGCAGTGTAATGGTTGAGGAGGTAAATGCTACTGTCTTCCCATTTTGTTTAGTATGGTTTGGAAGTAGCATTCAATTATCTTGATGAAAAGAGCAAATGTACAAAACATGCATATTAGACAAAGGTCACTGACAGCTTTTCAGATGTGCACAATATTTATGGTGTACTTTGGTGATTTAAATCATGCCAATTTTAAATAATAATAATTCATGAATATGCTTGCCTCTCCCACAAGCCACATGTGAGGTTGCAGAGTTTTGAACTCTGAGTGATGGACGGTGTACGTGGTGGTCTTTTCTGCCGACGACACAACAGCAACCACCACTTCTGTGTCTTTTTTGGACCAAAGGTATTCGATCTGCAAATTATATTTTTATTGTAAGAAAGATGTTAAATTCATTGCAATTATTTTACAAAATATAGTATTAACTAATACCTCAGTAGTTATGTCCTTAGATGTTTGTTGTGGTTTATCAGGCTCAGTATTGTCTGTATTTCCTTTGGTTGACAGGTCCATGGGTGTATCAGGAATGACTTTGGTGTTTTCCATCTGGCTGGTATTGATGTAGATGTGTTTGTTTTTTGGACTTTGTGATGGCTTTGGCAGTATATAAGGTGGGTCAAAGTATTTTGTCCTACGTTTGTGATGTTTCCTAGATGTTTTCTATGCCCACTCTTCTTTCTGGCAGAAGAAGTTTTCTTTTGGCTGTGGATAACGGCAAGGGAGTGACAGATTGTTGTTAATTATGTGTTCTCTGTATCTGGCTTGTAGGGATCCATACATTTTGTGGATAAAGTCAGCAGGACGCAGGTACTTTTTTGTTTGAAGGATGCTCTGCTTGACAATCCAAAACCACTCTTCCACATGGCAGTTTGTTTCCCTGGTTTTGGATTGTTGGCTGACTGTGCTGATTTTCGAAAACCGGCTTAGATCCCCAAGAAGCACTCCACTCCAGAAGGGGAAAATGTTCATGTAGGTGTTCATGAGGACGTCAATAAGCTCTGGACAGAAAAAGGATTTTTTTCCCCCTGTGTTGCTACCCAGGTTGAGGCTCTTGACCCTTTCCAAAATGGCACTAAACACTGATTTGAATGGTGATGTATCACACACAGGGGTTGCAATTTGTGGTGTTTCTGTGGCCTCTTGCATTGTTTCTGACTCATTGATTTTTATTGTTGTCTTCATTATTCTCAGGTCCAGCGAAGCTTTGGCTGCATTCACCACATCTGTTTCCTCTGGCGATGTTAACAGCACACACATGTCCTCAAATACTGCCATTGCCTCTTCTAGATGTGTGCTGTTTAACAACAAGGCAAAGCAGTAGGTAGCGTACTCTTTTACAGCCTTGCTGTCGGTCTTTTTGGAAAATGCCTGGCTCACTGCCTTAATAATATGTGAAGAGCAAAGATGTAAAACACTGAATTGATGATCACCACTGTTTGCTGTGTTTGAAACAATTCGGTGTGCTCTCTGGAGATAAGTCAAAATGTTTTCTTTGTTGAATGCCAGAAGGACACTTGACATTAATCCCCAGCTGAAGTCAGTCTCCACTTGATGTACCTGGCATGATGTTATTTGACCAAGGGCCCGTAATGTTTCCATTAGCCAATATGTCAAGGTAGGAATTGAGTGCTGATTTGTTAGGAGCTCACTCACAGGAAGTGGTGGCATGTTTTTTCCCATTCCCGGCAGTACAAGAGCATAGTAGAGCACTTTCTTGGGCTGACTGGGAATGCGTGAGGTGACACTACCAGTGGCATCCAAGTGAAGTGTTACTGTTTTTCTTTTTTTCAGATGCTGGGCTAAAATGTGCAAACCACATTGTGTGTACATGTGTACAACAAATGGGTCCACCTGCAGATGTTGTAGGTAACCAGCAGTCTCAGCACCTTCAGATGTAGCACATTCTTTTATTATTTTTTGTGTAAGCACCAGCTTCATGATTATGTCATCATGTAGCCTGGTGCTTTTTTTCAATACACTGGATATAACCCTTAACACGTCTTTAGTTAAGCATCGTGAGATATTGCCTGCCACAATCTCTTCTGATGGTGATTTTCTCAGGGCTTGATAGTAGTAATTGCTTACACCGGCGGGTTGAATGCTTTTAGCAATTTTTCCCCTTCGGAAATATTTGGCCTGTCTGAATTTTTTGTCACTTTCTTTGTGTGTTATGTCTCCTTTACGGGCTACAAAGACAGTAATTTTCTCTTTTGATTTTGTTGGGGGTTTTTTTTACTGTAAAAGTAAAGACTGCTGCACAGCCTTTAAAGGTGCAGGTGGCACGTGCTCTAAAAAAAGGCAGGGATCGTTTCCGACTATTTTTGCATTTAACATGTTGGTACTTAAAGCACAGCACACAACAAGGACTGATCTTTGTAAATTCTTTGTACAGGACATCTGTCCATGGACTCTGGAGTTGGTTTGACCCATGCAGTGGCTTTTTTTTCCCCACCTCTCCCATTTTATTTTGAAACTGAATTTTTTGGGGCCTGGTGTTGTGGCCCTCCACTCTTTGTTGTTTCTGTCATGTTCTTTTCCCTGTTCATTTTCATGTTCATGTTAATTTTCATTTTCATGGTCATTTTCCTGTTCATGTTCATTTTCATGTTCCTGTTTTTCTTCCTCTTCATTTTCAGAATATGTGGACAATGAAAAACAATCACGCTCCTTAATTTCTGTCTTCAAATCCACACCATTTGTATTTATTTCTGAGTTACATGTATGTTCATCCTCATTTTCAGTACACTTTTGTTCTTCTAAAACAATGTGTTCTGTCTGGTCATTTTTTTGTTGTCTGGTCTCATCCTGATGATGGAATTCTTGTCCATCTAAAAATTTAATTATTATTAGTAGTAGTAGTATTTCAGTATAATTCTACAAATTGTAATGTTTTAAACCTACACAGTAAAGGGTTTTTTTTTTGTACACAACTGTTTTCAACATATATATTAATAATAAATGTTTCTTGAGCTGTATATTAAATTAATGATTTTCTGAATGATCATGTGACACTGAAGACTGGCGTTATGATGCTCAAAATTCTGATTTTTTAATATATAATTTAAATAAATGCAGCCTTAGTGAGCATAAGAGACAGGGAAAAAAAATATGGAAGTCATTGGCTACCAACAACTGTGTGGTTACCAACATTCTTCAAAATATCTTCTTTTGTTTTCAACAGAACATATAAATAAATTATATAAGTATATATATATATATATATAAGTATATAAATTAAAGTTTCTGTCCTGAAATGGTATGCTTGCACACTATATACTTTAGTATGGTTCCTCATCCTAAAAACATAGAAACCCTCACATTATATAAATTGACATTAAAAGTCACTATTGATCAATTAATTTGGATATAATGTCTAAGTAACAACACTGCAAGTTCTTGTAACGGCATGCTGTATTTTTTTTAAGCGTTTGGACTATCCTGAGCTGAGGTTTACCTTACATTGAGATATTCCTAAAATGTGTTGTGTGTCATGACACAAAGTCAGCCACTGTGGTTAAACAAAGTAAAACACTGGTGGTTCTGCAATACCAAATACATAGAGGTAATTGTGCAACACACTTTAAAATTTTGGACCTCTTGATTTACAATGACCCATATACAAGTATGTGCCAATAAAATAGCCTCAAGCTCACCACACCTGTAATACCCCTAGTCATTCTTTCAAAACTGGCTTTTATTTTTTTACACGTACACATTGTTTCTCAACACAAGATTATTGTAACTTGTAATGAGAAATTTTGATTTAATCACACACGATCATGGTTAAATTTAATGTATTGTAGTACATGTATAAAACAATCTCCCTTACCTTTACAAAGGACTTCAGTCTGTATACCTCGCCTGTTGTTGTTCCAAATCATGCTCAACCATTTGCATAATTTGTCATCTGTCTTATTAAAAATATCCATTGCCAGGTTTGACCATGTTTGTGAACATATTTTCTGCTGTTTTTTGCTGATATTTTTAAAGATAGGCCTAAATGCTTTTATAATAGCATCCCTCCCACCAGCATCTGTCCATAGATCTTTGTTTTTTAATTTGTGTCCTTTTTTAAATCGACCCATGTTTCTTAGAGAACATGTGTGAAACAAATGCTTATCCTTTTAAAATTTCAATTTATATGCATGCCATTATGACGTACTGCCTCCTACAGGTGTGGGGAACAATGTAATTCCAATTTGAGATTTTATATATATATATTAGGGGTGTGCAAAGCAGCCGGTATTTGTATTTGTATTTGTTGAGGGGGGAAAAGTATTTGTATTTGTATTCGAGTAAAATTGCCGTAAAAATGTGTATTCGGGAAAAATAGGTGCTAATTTACGTTATAGTGTAAGTATTCTTTAATTATATCCATTATAATAATTATGAATATGCAATATTGGTTGATGTTGTTCCATAAATCCAGCAATGAACATGTAACAAGGAACGTCATTGAAAAGAAAATAACATAACAGCCATTACCTCATCCATGGTTAAACCAACAACTAATAAAATACCATTGTGAACATTATGAACCCCACCACCACCCGTCCTTGTTGGAGGACGCTGAACAGACAGAATAAAAACAAATAATACTTCAAAGAACTGTAAACTTCTGAAACTGTAAACTGTAAACTTCTGAAATAACTTCTTTCTAATGCACAGAATTCTAAGAACTAAACTTTATCAACCCCTGAATGGAATATCTGGCAGAACAAAAGTTGTATTTTATATAGTACTCTTATAAACTAAAAGATACAGCCCTGCTATTGTCAACTGTCTGCCAAAAAACAGACACGTTTTTTTTTGCTTTTGTTTTTTATGTTTTTAATGTTTTTTAATTTATTATTATTATTATTTTTATTTTTTTTTGTGTGTGTTAACTGTAACTTAACCATATTTCACTTGGAAGAAGATATCTTCTGCTAACATCTCAGTTAAATTTCTCCATGTTGTATTTTGTGAACACAAGCTCCTCCACATGTGAGGGGAGCAGTCTGGAGCGATGTGGGGACACAATATATCCTGCTGTGCTAAAGATCCTCTCAGAGGAGACACTTGTTGGGGGGCAGGTGAGATATTTCATTGCCACATGAGCCAGGGCTGGCTGTGGCTGCATCATTTTTGACCAGAAGGTCACTGCAGGATCTGAGGTCAGTGATTCAGTGCTGTCCTCAGCTAAGTAGCTCTCAACTATCTTGAGGGAGGTCATAGCACCAGATGAGGCAGATTTGGCTTTTGGTTTAGCAAGATTGTGCATTGCCCCCCAAAAGAGGCTTTTTTGCCCACTGGTCTCACTCTCAACTGAGGATGAACTGGCAGCTTCAGGTACCCCAGAAACATCATCCGCTTGGAGTTCTGCATCCACCTCTGCCTTGAGCCTGTCAAACTCTGATGTACTAAGTAGTGACATGGGCAAGCTCTTAAATCTGGGATCCAGTAGGGTGGCTTTAAAGTAATGACCCGAGGAGTTATCAAAGAGAGCCTGGAAGCGCTGAGCCAACTGAAACTGCAATGTGGTCACCATTTTAAGTACCTCTGGAAGAGCCTGTACATCTGCATCCATATTTAAGTTTGTTAGTGCAGTCTTGAGAGCCTGCACACAAGGGATAACAGAAGACAGAGAAGCCACATCCTCACACACAGTGCGTGTTGCCTCCTCAAATGGTTGTAGTATTTTCACAATGGCCTGCACTAGTTCCCATTGATGGTGTGACATTACACCTCCCAGATCCATCTCTGCACTCATGGTAGTCAGTGGTCGTCTCTGCTCCAACAGCCGCTGGAGCATGTGGAAGGAGGAATTCCACCTGGTTGACACATCATGCACCAAAGTGTTCTTGGGAAGGCCAAGCTCTTCCTGGATTCTGTGAAGTTTGTTCACAGCTTTGTTTGATCTGTGTACAAATCCAGTGATCTTGCGAGCAATCAATAACACATTGGTCACTCCCCGGCACTCCTTTAGAGCAGCTGTTACCACTAGGTGTAAGGTGTGAGCCATACACCTAATGTGCACATAGTTACCATCAGCCATTGCCTTAACCATGTTAGTGGCATTATCTGTGACAAAATACTCAACAGAAAATTTCGCTCCAACATCATCTTGCCATTGTTTCACAACGGCCTGGAGGTGATGTAGAATGTTGGCTGCTGTGTGATCTTCATTAAGAACCTCCATCTTGAGAAGTGCTGTCACACGTTTATGTTCATCTATTCCTTGTGGATTCTGTTTGCATTCTATCCAGTGGCCAGTGAGAGAAAGATATGCATTTATGGAAAATTTGCTCGTCCAGATGTCAGACGTGCAGTGCAAAAATTTCCCTTCAATTTTTGAGAGAGTTTCTTTTACTTTTATTTTCACATCATGGTAAAGTTGTGGTACAACTGTGCGAGAGAAATGCCAACGAGATGGTAGTTGGTATCGGGGTGCAACCACATTGAGAAGCTTGCGAAAACCTTTATTCTCCACTACTGAGTAGGGCATCAGGTCAAGGCAAATCATTTCTCCCACTGTGTTTGTTATTTGCTTTGCAGTGGGGTGGTTGGGTGGATAAGTCTGTTTTGCATTAAATGCAGCTAATATAGGTGATTGAAACTGACTTGCAGGGGCAGAAAATGGCTGTGATGATGATTTGGTGCTGATGGGGGGATTGGTGCTTGTGGGGGGGTTGGCAGACAGTACCAGGAGAGGATGCTTTAAGTGCAAGTGATTATGCATAGCAGATGTTGACAGATGTTTGATATCTCTGCCTCTGCTGATTTGACTTTTGCACACATTACATATCACTTTGGTTTTATCTGCAGCACTGACTGTAAAATGCTTCCACACAGAACTTGAGCACGTTTTTTTGGCTGGTGGAGGACCAAGAGATGGCTCAGCAGCAGCCACACTCTTTTCTATTTGGTTGCCCAAATCCATGTGGGGAGTTTCAGCTAAATTAATGCGTGACGGGAAGCTATGCTAAAGTTAACTAGCCTATAGCCTAATTACATCTAGCTGTCTGCAAAAGACAGAGTAACTTAACGTACCATATAACTCCCACACGTGCATACAATTCGACATACAATTCGACACACAACTACACAATAATTTTTAACCAAACGTTAACGTTACTTGGTCAAGAGCATAATTGTCTAAATGACCGCGCTGAACAGAGCTACGTAAACAGAGCGAACATGAGAGCACGCGACTGCAGACGTAATGCAGCGTAATGGAATAATCTCCCGATCAAACTGCGCTTCCCGAAAGTTATAAACTGCCTCAGGAACCCAGTTAAGATACAAAAATCTGTTTAACAAAAATAGTGACGCAGTTAAGTGTTTTTTTTTCGCTCAGCCGAGCGCTCTCTGTTGCTGTGTGGAGCAGCCTGTGTCCGTCACTCACTCACTCATCCGGGCATGCACTGCGGTCTCATGAGGAAACGCAGCTATTTGATATAACGTTTTTCTTTTCCCGAATACAAATATTTTTTATAAGTAATAAGTATTTGTTCGAAATAAGTATTCGTAAAAAACACGTTATTTGTGCCTTTCCGAATACCGTATTCGGGTTCGGCTCCACCCCTAATATATATATATATTAGGGGTGTGCAAAGCAGCCGCTATTTGTATCTGTATTTGTATTTGTTGAGGGGGGAAAAGTATTTGTATTTGTATTTGTATTCGAGTAAAATTCAAAATAGGCGTAAAAATCGTAATCGTAAAAAAAAATTTCCGTTACACTTCTAATTTACGTTATGTGTAAGTATTCTTTAATAATATCCATTATAATAATTATGGATATGCAATATTGGTTGATGTTTTTTCCATAAATCCAGCAATGAAACAAGGAATGTCATTGAAAAGAAAATAACATAACAGCCATTACCGCATCCATGGTTAAACCAACAACTAATAAATTGTGAACATTATGAAGCCAGCCTACATCTTGCTGTCTGCAAAAGACAGAGTAATTTAAACGTACCATATAACTCCCACACGTGCATATAATTCGACACAACTACACAAGCATTTTTAAACTTTTTAACCGAACGTTAACGTTACTCTGTCAACAGCCTAAATTACCGCGCTAAACAGCTGACGTAACGTAAATAGAGCGAACATGAGAGCACCCGACTGCAGACGTCAATAATGCAGCGTAATGGAATAATCTCCCGATCAAACTCCGCTTCTCGAAAGTTATAAACTGCCTCAGGAACCCAGTTAAGGTACAAACATCTATTCAACAAAAATAGTGATGGAGTTAAGTGTTTTTTTGCTCAGCCGAGCCCTCTCTGTTGCTGTGTGGAGCAGCCTGTGTCCGTCACTCTCTCACTCATCCGCGCACGCACTGCGGTCTCATGAGGAAACGCAGCTTTTTGATATAAAGTTTTTCTTGTTCCCGAATACAAATATTTTTTAAAGTATTTGTTCGAAATAAGTATTTGTAAAAAACACGTTATTTGTGCCTTTCCGAATACCGTATTCGGGTTCGGCTCCACCCCTAATATATATATATAGTGTTGCTAAAATCAATGTCTAGATATTCTTCTATTAACCAGTAACGACACACACCGTTTGAAGTTGAGTTAGAACACTTTATTTATTATAAACAGTGCTTTAAGTGGGCCGGTACGCGCCGGTACTCAGTACCGCCACTTCCAAATATAGCTCTTGAGCGTACCGCCACCTCTCCGTGCGCCCAGAACGTGCTTTTAGCGTACCGGTACTCTCATTTGCACATCTGTTTTAATCCTTTGGCTGCGCTGCCACTTTTCAGAGCGCCCTTCACAATGCACGCTTCCTAATTCGTCCCACCGAGAGCAGAGACTACAATACCCATACACCCTTGAGTTTTACAAGTGAAAAGCGCATGCGTCGCTTTTGCCGTTGTCATGTCAACAACTCAACGTGGTCCGGAGAGGGTGTGTGAAACGCGCAACCATATATATAGTAATATAAACATATAATAGCTGCAGTGATCGGTTAAAATACAATGAACACTTAATATGCTCTCATGGCTTCAGACTAGTAGTAAAAGAACAAGGTCAGAATCAGAGGACTCGCTGGCTGACACCCCACCAAGCCAGAATGATATCGCTGCATATTTTTCAGGGGTAAAGAAATGAACCATCTTCAAGACTCATGTTTATGTCCTACTGTTCTATGGTTACTATGTTATATAATTTATTTTATGTATATTTTGTTAAAAAAAATTTCAATAACCTTTTGCACATTTTATTTATGTTCAGTAGCTCTTTCTAGCTCAAGCAAATCCACAAACTAATAAAAGGATATATTATTTTGTATAAGGTCGTCTGTTGACTTCTTTATAAAAAACCCATTCAATATAATTGTTGTTACCCTTAGGGGAGGAGGGGAGTCAGCAAAAAAAAAAAAAAAAAAAAAAAAGAGTACCGGCACCTCTTTTGGGCCACTTAAAGCACTGATTATAAATGAACTTATGTCTTTCTTTAAATACCAATATCATAACTTGTGCTGTGATTCTGTGAATAAACACAACACCAAAATGTTCTTCTATTAACCAGTAACGACACACACCGTTTGAAGTTGCGTTAGAACACTTTATTTATTATAAATGAACTTAGCCTATGTCTTTGAATATCAATATCATACCTTGTGCTGTGATTCTGTGAATGTTCAAAATGGTCTTATACCAGCAAAATGCACAATCTATGTTCAGAAAAACGCATATATGTATTTTACACAAATTTATTTGCACATCTCAATTTTTGCAACAGCTTTTTAAGAGTAAAGCATATATGGATGGAACAATTGAGCGTTTTTCCTCTTCGTTTTGTACTTTTTAGACTGTCCCTATCTGCTGTTTTACATTACAACATGTATAGGTTGTGATACAGTAAAGCCGATTAAAACGCGTCAACTACACTGCGTGTTCTCGTCTACGTTTCAAAACAGTTCGAACACAACCTGTTTTTCGTTCTTATGCCAAATCGTTATTGATGTATTGAAGTGTTTCGGAGCTCGAATCTCTGTCTAATGTCTAATGTCAAACGTCAAACCAACTTTAGATCGGTGAAATATGTATGATAAAATGTATATTTAAAAAAAAGAAAGATTACACTTGAAATATTGTTAAAATTGTAATTGTTGTTGATTTACATGTGAACACTTTTGAATAAAATAGCAAAACATATATTTACAAGTGAAGACTGAAAAATTTACTGGTTAATGTAATTTTTTGTATTATTTTCCTTTATTAATTTTCTTTATCATTTCATAATATATTTTGTGAAGTCAGACTATGTGTGCTGAGGAGAGAGCTGGTAGAGCTATATTTTGCTTAGAGGTATGTGTGCGATGTAACATGTTCTTTGCAGGGAAAGGAATGTTTCCACTGATGCCAGTGTATCACCAATGTAAACAACAAGGATAGTTCTTAATATGGAAGTGGATTGCACCATGTTTAAGCATGACGTGTACATATGACAAATACGTTCCAATTTTAAGAAGCTCAAAGCAACATCCTTGTTACCTTACATGGAAGCTGTAAGTCTGTCTGTGATGTATATAAGCTCAATCTTACTGTACCACCTCAGAGAAACATTAAGGCATGATGAGGGGGTGAGAGAAAGGAGGAAACATAGAGATTATGGGGTAAGAAAGAAGAAACCCAGGAACCATTTACATCTAGCATGATGGGGTGAGAAGATAGAATAATGGGGAATAGAGAAATCTAGAATGAAGACTTCCTCTCATGTAGCCTTATTCTTATATCCCTGTATTTCTCTCTGTCTGACACATACATGACACGTTTAAATAATAAATCTCTTGGCAAAATATCAGATGTAGCTTTCGTGATTCAACAATAATGGGGGAAGCATGATTTTTCAAATCTACAAGGTAGATGTAAAATAATCTTTATAGGTCAATATAAGCTTTCTCATTAAATTATTTATTATTGTTTTTTTATTAGTGACACATTTGGGCAGAGGATGTATTCCAAAACTGTCTGAAAATACAGTATGAGAATTAACTGCACAATTACTAGAAATGTTTACCTTAGATATTATACAATTTGCATGTATAAAAAAAATTGTGCAAAAAAGTTTCCAATTCTAATTTTGAACCAATTCTGTAGAATGGCTCATATAGCCTATTTGAACATGATTTGTTTTCAGGTATGACTATGTACTAAAAATGTGCTTTTGACTTTAATTTATATTTGGATTTTATATATATATATATATATATATATATATATATATATATATATACATATATATATTGTCCTCACATTCTTTCTTGTGTGACACACCTGAATGAAAGGCTCATTATGCGGGGTCATTATGCGGGTGATTGTCTTCTCAGGTGTGAACCACTTACTATTCATGATGGTGTTGGATCATCCACGCCCCTGCGCATATTGCCTTTCCAAACAAAAAGGGTTTTACAAAATTTAAATCAATGTATTGTTTTATGTGAGTGACTAGGCAGGATGATTTTCAGATCATTTTGAAGGAAAAACTCTAGGCGACAACCATTCCTCAAAAGTATTGTGAACACATATTTACAACCGTATTTTCCGGACTATAAGTCACAGGCTGCGTTCCAAACCGCATACTCAATGAGTAGGTACTTAATTTCAATAAGTACTTACTTAACGAGCGCTAAAAGAGTAGGTACTTTATAGCCAAATCTCGTTGAGTATGAATGAACTAAATTATATAACATTTTCTTAATTAAAATTATATATTTTGGTCAAAGCAAACTGTTGTATTGTCATATGACATAGATGTATGAATACACACTAGACAAATGCAGCTGATGTGAATACATACAATTTCATTCAAGCAATGATTAATGCAAGAATTCATGAAATGAATATTTTATTGAAACATGAATAAATATTTAATATGAAACATGAATAAAAATAAGTAAGTGAATTAATAAATATATCATATCATCACAATAAATACATACATATACAAGTCAATACCATATGAAACATTGCTTGATTCAAGCTTTTTGTTCTAACAAACTATCATGTATTTACAGGCAGTGACCCGCACATCCTACTGCCATCTCAACAGAGGTGTTCTCATTCTGCGGCTTTATCTTGATGAAGCAGCTGACCACCGTGCCCACCTTCGCCTGTCTCTGCCATCCATCAGGTCCCTGATTGCTGCAGTCAGACTGGGATCTGACCATGGATGGGAACGGGAGATCGAGGTCCTTGTGTTGGATTGCTCCTGTCTGCCTCGCTGTGACTGCTGCTGCTGTGAGTTTGTTTGCTGCGTCTAAGCCTCGTATTAGCTTCGTATTTCTTTCTGTTTTGAACCATAATTTATTATAAATTAGTTGTTTATACTACTAAATACAGCTTACTCAACATCTCAGATTAACCTGACATTGCTAGCTTCCGTTATTGTCAGCACAACACGCTAACTCGCTAGCCTTTTACCGCACCACCCGTGCGCTCAGTTATTTATTTTTCTCTCGCGCGCCCGCGCCTTTGAGTTCATAAAAGCCCAGGTGAGTAAGAATCAGTCAACAAACACGGTGAGTAATGTCTTCTCCTGTTATTGTCACCTGCACTTCATGTCACATGTTTACCATAGCCTTCTCTGTCGGCAATATAGGATTTATATGTGATAAATGCAAGGAGACAGTCAGGCTGACAGAGAAGATTTCAGAACTAGAGACACGCATCCAAACTTTAATCGAGAATAGTAAGAAGAGTGCTAGAGCTTTAGATACTATTTTGGATGCGCCTAGCCTAGTGAACTCTTTACATGAGTCGGTTCCGGCTGAAGTAGAGCCCGTGCAGCAGGGCAGATGGGTGACAGTGAGGGATCGCTCTAGTCGCGGATCAAAAAAACACTTTTCCGTTCCGATAACAAATCGATTTGCCCCGCTCAGTGAAACACCCACTGAGAATTATTCTGATTGTGCCCTAGTTATTGGCGATTCTATTACACGGAACGTGAAAATAGAGACACCAGCCACCATAGTCACATGTTTGCCGGGAGCCAGAGCGCCTGACATCAAAGCAAATTTGAAAGTGCTGGCTAATGCTAAACGTAAATTCTCTAAGATTATTATTCACGTCGGCACTAATGATGTTCGACTCCGCCAGTCGGAGATCACCAAAATTAATATTAAAGAGGTGTGTGAACTTGCAAGTACGATGTCAAGCACTGTAATTTGCTCTGGCCCCCTTCCTGTTCGCCGGAGTGATGAGATAGTTAGTAGATTGTGTTCACTCAATGGCTGGCTGTCTGGGTGGTGTCCACGAAATAATATAGAATTCATAGACAATTGGAAAAGTTTTTGGGGCAAACCTGACCTGTTGAAAAGAGATGGTATTCATCCCTCCTGGGATGGTGCTGCTCTTCTTTCTAGTAATTTGGCTCATAGTCTTAGAGATAAAACATGACAATCTGGGCCTCAGGTCAGGAAGCAGACAGACTGGCTTAACCGACCGTCTGCTAGCGGCCTCACGTCACCAAGGTCAGATAAATCCCATCACATAGAGCCTCTTTCACCTAGATATCATCATATAGAGACTGTGTCTGTTCCCCGAACTTGGAAATCAAAAATACGTTCAAACCCATCTAAGGTTAAAAATTTAATTGATCTTCAACAAATAAAAAACAGATATAATACAAATGAGCAAATGATAAAGCTTGGGTTGCTGAATATTCGATCTCTTACTTCAAAAGCGCTAATAGTTAATGATATGATTACAGATTATAACCTAGATGTGCTGTGTTTAACAGAAACCTGGCTAAAACCAAACGATTACATTGCTTTAAATGAGTCAACCCCACAAGATTACGGTTATAAACATGAACCTCGTCTGAAACGCAAAGGAGGAGGTGTTGCTGTAATTTATAGTAATATTTTCAAAACCACTAAGAAATCTAGTTGTAAATATAATTCTTTTGAAGTGTTGGTGCTTAATGTAAAAATATATAGTGTAAACGATAAATCACGTTTGAAAATTCTGCTGGCTACTGTATACAGGCCACCTGGGTACCATACAGACTTTATCAAAGAATTTGCGGACTTTCTATCAGAATTAGTATTGGCTGCAGATAAAGTACTAATTGTTGGTGACTTTAATATACACATAGATAATGAAAAAGATGCATTGGGATTGGCATTTAAAGACATTATAAACTCAATTGGAGTTAGACAACACGTGTCCGGACCGACTCATTGTCGTAATCATACTCTAGATCTAATACTATCACATGGAATAGATGTTGATGCCGTTGAAATACTGCAACAGAGCGATGACATCTCAGATCACTATCTAGTCTCGTGTAAATTACATTTAGCCAAGGCTGCAAAGCCGACTCCGTGTTATAAATATGTTAGACCGATCACTTCTGCTACTAAAGATTGCTTTATCAATAATCTTCCTAATCAGTTTCATCATCTCAGCATCCCGGATAGCTTAGAAGAACTTGATATTGCAACAGAAACTTTTAACTCTCTCTTTTCCAGCACTTTAGACACAGTTGCTCCGCTGCGCTTAAAGAAGATTAAAGAACATAGTCCAACGCCGTGGCACAACGAGCACACTCAGGCCCTTAACCCCCTGGGGTCTGAGGGGTTTTTGGGGCCCTTGAGAGGTTTTGACATGCCCTGACATTTGTGCTTATTTCAGCTACTTACAACATACCTTTGGCCAACACATAATTATGCTGTATTGCAGCACCAACTCTGCTACAATAATATGTGAGCAAAATGGAAGTTACATGTTTGCATTTTATAGAAAAAAAATATTATGCGTGGTTAGTACGTTTTGGGAAAAAATTTGTCACTGCAATGAGCTCATATAACTCATACTGAATAGTTTGGCACAAGTCTTTTGAGTTACCATTCTTGTAGGCTAGAATGTTTACTACAAAATGATGTGAAAATCATTCTGATCACTCTTTCACAAAACAACAATATAATGATTTAAACTTTGCAAGTCAGTTTTTGTGCCAGCACTGCTATATGCGTAGGGGTGTTGATGGCCATGAATATGAATGAGGGGAGACAATAGACACTCCCCCAATGGCTAATGCCCCGTCACGGTGCTGTGAGGCAGAGAGGAGCATCTGAGAATGAGAGGAGATTCAAAGGTTTTGTTTTTAAATCTGTTTTTATTGTAATTACTCTATGTGGAGGAACTAAATGTTGTGCCTCACAAGACCACAGTGCTACCGTACATATATAAACATATAGTACCAGTCAAACGTTTGGACACATTTTTAATATTTTTAATATTTTTGGAAGATGGCTGCATTTATTTGATCAAAAATACAGAAACAACAGTAATATTGTGAAATATTATTACAATTTAAAATAATGATTTTCTATTTTAATATACTTTAAAATATAATTTATTTCTTTGATCAAAGCTGAATTTTCAGCATCCTTACTCCAGTCTTCAGTGTCACATGATCCTTCAGAAATCATTCTAATATCATGATTTGATAATCAGGTATTATCAATGTTGGAAAAACAGTTATTATTATTATTATTAAAAAGAAAAGCATTTATTCAAAATAGAAATCTTTCCTAACAATATAACTTAACACATCCTTTAAAAAAAAGAAAGAAAGGTAGTGTATACTGTTACAAACAGACTCATGGGCGAATGTGAGTAAACAGAGGTCACTTGCGGTCCAGTTTCCCGGGCAGGAATCGCGCAGTCTGTGCAACCATGTCAACATCAGTCTCGGTTTTCCATGACAGGGTGGACTTGGACCTGTTGCTTGTTTGCCTCGGCTCTCTTCGGGACCGGTGCTTGGACATGTTCATTGTCACATCTGTTGATAACACAATCAAAGAAACTGTATTATTATCGCTATCAATCACTATGGCCATGGATTAAGAAAAAGACAAAATGATTTTGTAATTTCACACAAGAATACAGGCATGAAAACAGGTCAGGGGTAAAAAAGGTGAGAAGGATGCGGCATATATACCATCCCCCGAACCCCCCCCCCCCCCCCCCCCCCAAAAAAAACAAAAACAAAACAACAACAACAAAAAAACAACTTGTAATCTGCATTGGCATTGTAGTAGGCTACCAGTGTTTCTCACAGGATTTTTGGATCACTGTGATGAGTGGTCCTCTGCCACTCTAGGGGGGTTCGGGGGCATGCTCCCCCGTAAGAAAATTTTGTGCTTTTTAATGTGAAATTCATCAATCTGGTGCAAATTAAACAAAGAAAATTTCAAAACTCTTTTAGTTACAGTGTCTGTCTACATTACTACTACAATAATAGTTATAATATTAATCCCATGATAGTAATAGCCATATAGCCTATTGTAAAACAAATGCACTGAAAAATAAAGGAAACTTTCATAATTAGTTTTGTACTAATTTCTATACTTGAAAGAGTATATTTCTATACTTCACATTAAAGATGTGATTGGGCTAGCCCAGTGTCAATCAAGAAAAGAACCAATGGGCCGCTGATCTACGTATTTCATCGGGTCTCAGAGAAAAAAAACTATTTACTACTACTATTTATCCCAAAAATGCCCCAAACCAGTCGTCTGTATGATAATCTGAAACAAGCACTGGTGAGCCGTTGTCCTGCTTCACTTCACAGATGCTGAGTGAAAGGAGAATTATAGAATGAAAGGATATTAATTTATATGACACTTTATTAATCAGGAGAACAGCTTGTTCAGCGCGTCATACGTCGTCCTTTCAGTTTCGGTTTTCAATCGATCAAGTTTTTTCACGTTCTCTCGATAAACCACCCCTTTCAATCCGATCGAAATAATTTGTAATAGAGCTGACACTTTGAGTTTTTAACGGGTTATGTTAAAGCCCTACTTGTTATGTTTTTATAAAATATCTATAGTGAATGCATTATCATATCACCGTATTATTTACCGCCATGCAACTGCGAGCCACAAATTAAAGCTTGGCGAGCCGCGTGAGGCTCGCGAGCCGCGCAATGAATACTTGTTCCTGCTCGCTCAGCGCTCACGGCGCCCGCGCCCACTCGCGATATTATCTCGCCCACTTCTATGTCAAAATAAAAAATAATGACATTGGCAACATCGCTGTCTGTATCTGACAGGACAGTTAACATTGTAAGCTAACTTACCTCAGGCTTGCTTTCCGACGTGCGGTTCTTTGTTCGGCAGTGTGTCCAGTTCTCAGACTCGCGGTGTAAAAGACTTTGAAAACATTTCTGCCCTAACGTTACTCTGACTCGTATTGGCTGTCATGTTTCGGCATTCGGAATGATGATTGTTTTTTAAAGCTTATAGTTTTGTAAAGTTTATGGTAACTTTATAGGGGATAAATGCTGGCCTCGACCTCGAACACCCCCCCCCCCCCCCCCCCCCCCCCCCCTAAAATATTTTCTCATCGGATCTGCACAAATCACGTAGGTGACCCTTTTAGGTTTTAAAACGGCGAATTTCGCCGAAAGGTGAGGAGTTTTCATGCCTGAGAATAGGTAGGCCCTACTTGTATATTATGACGAGTATATTATGTATATTGTAAACACAATTACATTTCATCAGTAAAATATTACGTCTGTGCACTTACCATCATTCTCGATTAAGAACTGAACGACACCTGCGTCCTCTGTGGTGCTGGAGAAGGAGAGTGTGATGCAAACACATTCCTAAAAAAATAAAAACAACTGTTAGCATACATTATCCAAAGATGGGCGATTAATGGGTATGGACGCACAATGCATGTAGTCTATATATCTGTTGATGGGCCATAGGACGGAGAAATATCTATTTATGGGCCATAGATCGCGCTGTTGATGGCCATTATCTGCGCACGCATTTCAAACATTTACACCTGCATTCACAATCATCTGTGGCAATATTTTAGCGTGTGTCATAGGCTAACCAAAACCGAACATTTATATATAAAAATATAATGTCTAGTATTTAGACAGTAGCCTATCACATTTTACCGGGGGCTGAAATATATTTGCACGAAATCATATTTACACCTAAGCAGATATTCGCAAAAGTCAGTATTTTTAGCATGATAATCAGTGTCATAAGCTAATCAAAATGGATTGAAATATAATACAAATATGTTTAGAGAGTAATATCACATTGAAACACGACCATATACGAATGTTAGGGATATTGTAAGGCAATCTTTCCTGTAATATGTCAAAAGCTAACCAAAACTAAGCAAAATATAGTCTGAAAATTCACATGAGTTCTATATAATCAGAAAAGAATCATATAAACACTAAACAACTTACTCGAACTTGTATCCTCTGTGGGATCAATTCGCTCTTGAAAATGCAGCCGTTCTCCGTCTGAGATGCAACCGTTTCTCTGAGGAAAAGGTGAATTCTTCCTCGCTGTCCATAATCATCTGGAGGACGATCTTTACCGGAGAAGCGTGCCATCCTCAAAACGCGATGAACTATCCGTGAATCTGACGAGAAACTGCGTGTTTTCTGTTTTCATCATGGCATTGATCGGAGGGCGTGTGCGATGCGTATAGATCACCTCAACTATTAGCATGTGAATAGCGCCGGGGGGCGTGGCGGCATCAGCTCATTAAAAATAATGAAGAGAGAACGAAAAACTGCGCCTCTCCTTGGTTTCAAACGGATTACATAAACTAAGAATATGTATTTTTTAATATAAATTACTTCATTTAAAAGAAGAGAATTCTAGCTTCATAAAGACAAATGTCTCGTTCCTGAGTGACAAGTATTCGCTGAGTTACAGTTCATTTTCGGACGCGTTTCAGAATGGACTTCCCTGACAGAGAGAAGGCAGAACTCGCATCATGTTTATTTTTCTTTATTTGGCGAAAGACACAACACTTTGTTTTTATTGTGAGTATACACAAAAAAAATAGAAACTTAACTGGATCGAATGATGTAAAACACTTAAATGTAAGATCAAAACCAACAAAGTATTTTGAATCTCTTTTGCACTGATAAGAAAAAAAGCGAGCAGATCACGCCGGCGTGATTGCCGACCCCAGGGGGTTAAGAGAGCAGCCAGAAATATGGAGCGCAACTGGAAGAAAACAAAACTAGAGGTGTTTCGGATTTCATGGAAGGAGAGCTCGATTGCTTACAGAGAGGCTTTAAAAGCTGCTAGATCTGCTTATTTTTCAACCCTATTAGAAGAAAATAAACATAATCCTAGGTATTTATTTGAAACAGTGGCTAAACTAACGAAAAAGAAAGCTTCAAGCCCAGAAGCTTCCAAGAAACACAGCAGTAATGACTTTATGAACTTCTTCACTTATAAGATCGATAATATCAGGGACAAAATTATAACTATGCAACCGTCTAATACAGTATCGCATCAGGAAGTGCATTGTAGTCTCCCTGAGGGAAAATTTGATTCATTCATTGCTATAGGAGAGGAAGAACTTTGCAAACTCGTCAAATCATCTAAATCGACAACGTGCATGTTAGACCCTATCCCGACTAAGCTGCTGAAAGAGATGCTTCCAGATGTCATAGATCCTCTTCTTAATATCATTAATTCATCTTTGTCTCTAGGATACGTACCAAAAACCTTTAAGCTAGCTATGATTAAACCGCTTGTTAAAAAACAGCAACTTGATCCTACAAAACTAGTCAATTACAGGCCGATCTCTAATCTGCCATTTCTGTCAAAGATATTAGAAAAAGCAGTATCCTCACAACTGTGTTCCTTTCTTGAAAGAAATGATATCTGCGAGGATTTTCAGTCCGGATTTAGACCGTACCATAGTACAGAGACAGCTCTCGTTAGAGTCACAAATGATTTGCTCTTATCATCTGATCGTGGTTGTATCTCTCTATTAGTATTACTGGATCTTAGTGCTGCATTTGACACCATTGACCACAACATCCTTTTAAATAGACTCGAACATTATGTTGGCATTAGTGGAATTGCACTAGCATGGTTTAAATCATACTTATCTGACCGTTATCAGTTTGTAGCAGTAAATGAAGAGATGTCTTATCAATCACAAGTTCAGTATGGCGTACCACAAGGCTCAGTACTAGGACCGCTGCTGTTCACTCTGTATATGCTACCATTAGGAGATATCATTAGGAAACATGGAATTAGCTTTCACTGTTATGCCGACGATACTCAGCTGTATATTTCTTCAAAACCTAACGAAACCTACCAATTCACAAAATTAACGGAATACATAGCTGATATAAAAAATTGGATGACTAGTAATTTCCTACTACTAAATTCAGAAAAAACAGAGATTCTAATTATTGGACAAAAAACTTCCACACGTAATAACCTAGAGTACTGTCTAACACTTGATGGCTGCTCTGTTAAGTCTTCGTCGTCGGTTAGGAACCTGGGTGTGCTCTTTGATACCAATCTTTCATTTGAAAGTCATGTGTCTAGTATCTGTAAAACCGCTTTCTTCCATCTTAAAAATATATCTAAATTACGTCATATGCTCTCAATGAATAATGCAGAACAATTAGTTAATGCGTTTATGACCTCAAGGCTAGATTATTGTAATGCTCTACTGGGTGGCTGCCCTGCACGCTTAATAAACAAACTACAGCTAGTTCAAAACGCAGCAGCTCGAGTTCTTACTAGAACCAGGAAGTATGACCATATTAGCCCTGTTCTGTCAACACTGCATTGGCTGCCTATTAAACATCGTATAAATTTTAAAATATTGCTGATCACTTACAAAGCACTAAATGGTTTAGCTCCGCAGTACTTGAGCGAGCTCTTAACGCATTATAGTCCTTCACGTCTACTGCGATCTCAAAATTCCGGCCAGTTAATAATACCTAGAATATCAAAATCGACTGCTGGCGGTAGATCCTTTTCCTATTTAGCACCAAAACTTTGGAACAGTCTTCCTACCATTGTCCGGGAAGCAGACACACTCTGTCAGTTCAAATCTAGACTAAAAACACATCTCTTCGGCCTAGCATACACATAACACATTATAGACTTATATAATTAGGCTGCATAGTTTAGAACAGCCGGGACCGGGAACACTTCCCGTAAATCCTGATGTACTTGGTACATCATAAGAAGGATGGCGTCTACGCTAATATTAGTCTCTCTGTCTATCCCGAGGTTTACTGCTGTCCACCGGAACCAGGCCGTATCCAGATCTGATGAAGGACCAGCGCCAGGACACGACGACGACGCCGCTGACCTGAAGTGTCAACCAGTCTCTCCTCCTCTCCACTCCGACTTCAACCAACCGGAACTGGACAAATACTCTGATTCATTCTGAACTTCATAAACTGTTCACTCATTGGCCAGAGGAGAACTGGCCCCCGACTGAGCCTGGGTTCTCCCAAGGTTTTTTTCTCCATTCTGTCACCTGATGGAGTTTTGGTTCCTTGCCGCTGTTGCCTTACCTTCTGGCTTGCTTAGTTGGGGACATTTAATATTCAACAATATTATAGATCTGCCTTAAAGGTGGATGATGATGAAATTTTTTTTTTTTTTTATTATTTTCATGTTATCACTGTGAAGCTGCTTTGATACAATCTGTATTGTAAATAGCGCTATATAAATAAAGATGACTTGTCTTGACTTCCTGCACTGGCTGGCCCATGCAGCATCCTACAGGGTGGTGTCGCAGACCTTTGATATCCCAAAGACCTCTGTGTATAACATTGTGCACAGAGTGAGCAAGGCCATCATGGGAATTTTGAGGAGGGTGATTTCCTTTCCGACCGAAGATGACCTGGAGGCAGTGGGAGCAGGATTTGCACAGCTGTCTGGGTCACCAGCTTTCAGCAGAGCAGTTGGTGCAATAGACGGCTGTCATATCCGAATTAAACCTCCAGCAAATAACTCCCACTGTTACTTCAACTGTTTCACTCCATCCAACTCCAGGCCATCACTGATCACCGGGGGAAATTCCTTGATGTCTTTGTGGGATATCCTGGGTCTGTGCACGATGCCAGGGTGCTGAGGAACAGCCCAGTGTATGCTGGCGGCCTTTATCCTCCTGCAGGCAAGTGCATCCTTTGGGGATGGAGGCTATCCTTGCCTGAGTGCACCCATCTGCCTCTTCACCCCGTACAGAGAGCCTGTGCAGAACCCTGTGCAGGCTCGTTTCAACAGCAAGCACTCCCGTGCCCGCAACATCGTGGAGAGAGCTTTTGGGATGCTGAAGACACGCTGGCGCTGCATTTTCTTTAAGGCCTTGGAGGTGAGCCCTGCCTTCGTGCCTGAGGTTGTTGCGTGCTGCGCTGTGCTTCACAATCTCGCTCTAGCCAATGGGGACATCGTTGAGCCAGAGGATGAGGAAGACCTTGATGACGGCCTCCCTGATCCCCACAACCTTCAAGCAAGAGTGGGAGAGCATGTGCGGGACAATCTGGCTGCTGCGGTGTCTGCTCCAAACATCCCTGTGCCGGCTCTCCATGAGCACGACTACCTTTAAAACATTTAAGAAGATTAAAATGTTTTAAAATTCATGTTGTCAGCATTCCGTTTCTTGCCAAATGTAATTTTATAGGTTTACAATTACATGCAAATATTTGTTAGAGCTTTACTACATTTGTAGTGTAGTGGTCTAAACCACTGAACTTGTTAGCAGACGATTGCTGGTCGATCAGCAAGGCTCTTTACTCCAGGCTGGCCCAGGGTCATTGTCCCTGTAATAAATGCATTTAGTCACTTTGGATAAAAACATCTGGCAAATGCATAAATGTGATTGATTTTTGTAAAGCTTTTTTTAAACGGTCTCAGGCATAAACGCTCAAAGCTGCTTATTTCGTCAAGGTATTACTATAATACAAATTGCATATATACATTTACTACAATTTCTATTTGGTGGGTGAAAGGGTTAGTTCACCTCAACATAAATACAGCCATTATTTATGTGCTTTCATGCTGTTAGATCCCTCTGTTTTTTATTGTTTAAATACAAAAGGGGATTTTTGTCAAGTTTGTTCTGTTGGTTTCATACAATATCAGTCAATGGAGCACATCTTTCAAAAGCTTCCTGGCATTTTGATGATGCTTTTGAAGCTTCTGAAAGTCTATTGAGTGGTATTGTATTAAACCAACAGTACAAACCTGACCAAAATCACCTTTTGTGTTCAGTAAAAAAAACAGAGGGATCAAACAACATGAAGGGGAGTAAATAATGACTGAATTATTTGCTTGGGTTCATTAACCCTAGTTAATACAAAACTTAAGGTAGTTTGTGTAAACAGTCTCAGGCCACATTTACACATAGCCGGGTATTTAGAGAAACGAATATTTCTCCCCCTCCGTTTTCAATAATAACATCGTGCACACAACCCGCATAAATACGCCGTCGAGCGCCTTTATAACTATGCTAAACCTATGGGCGGCAGTGTAGGGAGAAGGATAAAGCCATGCAAGCCAATCAGAATCCTCGGAATTGACAAGAGAGAACCTAAAACCCCGTTTCTCCCAGTTGACACAACAACATATAACCGGCGTTTTCAGAAATCTCCACTTTGGCCGGAGTTTTTAGAAATGATCGTTTTCTGGGATAAAAACGGCGTTTTCGTGTAAATGACAGGCCAAAACGCAGAGAAATATCTGCGTTTTCCCATCGTGTAAACGGGGCCTTAAGTTCAGCTTAGGTCATGGAGGGCTATTGTCCAACCCTAATTCTACACACCTGAATCAATTTAAACCAATTAATAACTGACTACTTGAAAATTACAGACAGGTGTGCAAGAACTGAACCCTCCATGACCTGCCTTGAAAATCCCTGCATGAGCTCTGTGTGCATTTAAAAGTCATATAATACACTCCAATAAAACAGTTGTTTTAAAGTTGTTGTTTTTTACATTACACCACACATTCACTAATTATTCATCACTTCATAAATATTTAATTTATGAATTTTATCACAATCTTAAAGTATCAATAAATTCCTAGAATTATATAATGTAGGCTACTGTGAATGCCTAGAAATTGTTTGTTTTATATACATAGTATTGTAGAAAAGTCTTAGGCCACCATTTGTTGTTGTTGCACAGTACTGTGTGTGTGTATGTATATATATAATTTAATTAATTTTAACCCAAATGTGTAAATGATCAGAAGATGTTTTTTATCATTGAATTTATTTTTTGAAAGGATTTCAAGGACAGAAAGGAATTTATCATTCTTTTCTTTCGTTTCTTTATCTCTCCTTTCCTCTCTCTCGCTTGCCTCCCGGTGCCATCTCTCTTCTCTTTCTCTTACTTCTCTATCTTGTCTTTCGTCTCTCTCTCGTCTCTCCCGTTCTCTTCTGTCCTCCTTCTCCTCCATTTCTCTCCACAGTCTCTCCTCCCTCTCAGCTGCTTTCCTCTCTCTCTCCTCTTCCCTCTCCTCCATCTCCTGGATCAGGTCCTCCAGATCTTTCACCCTTTTCCTGGCTCTTGCAGGATCTGGCCTCACGGAGGATGAAGAGGATGAAGAGGCCACAGCAACATCCGACCCACATGAGGCAACGAGGGCAGGAGGAGTGATGGAGGGTCTGCCCCCAATTGCCTCATCCATGGCAGAATACCACTTCCAGGATGCTGCTGTGGCCCCTCCATCCTCAGTGCTCACCCCTGTCTGCGGACATTTCAGATCCTGCAAAAATGCACAAGCATGATACAAAAGCAGTCATTTTAACATCACAATATTTAATCATTTCATTTCTGTATTAGAAGTAACAAAATTATCTTACTTTGTATTTTTGTTTAAGGTTTTCCCTTTTTTTTTTTTTTACAAATGCTGCCGTCACCCTGCCTTGTAGGTCCTGCTCCACCACAAAAGATCTGCAGGAAATGCAGAGAAATCAAGGATCCAAAAAGTGCTGTAATATTTCTGTTGAAATATACTACAAATAAACACTTAAATAGATTTTTAATTATTTCTGTATACTCACTCAAAGCCTTTGATGGCAGCATTCCGCTTTCCGGTGAAGAGGGCTTCATGAGCCACTCTCCACCGGATAAGCAGATGTGTATGCTCATCTGTCCCTGTAACATCCAGACAAGATTTACGTTACCTCTGTGATTTATAGGCTCAATACTAAATTTACATGTTGATCATAAATGTTCCACAATTTTTCAACAGTACTAATGGACAAATGAAATAGATTACTTATGTTTAGTTACTTTATGCACATTTATTAAACATTCGTCTAATGAAAACAGTGTTGACAACAGTGAATTATCTTAAACAATAGTACACATACATAACTCAGAAGTCTATTTCATATCTATTAGACGTAGAAATATGCAATTCTTATATTAGATTTTCTTACCAGATATTAAATAGACATTTAGTAATTGTATCTAAGATGCATACGGTTTAAAATGTATGCAAATCCACTTTGGAGACGTATGTGTCCTTACTGGAGCTCCTCTGTTAGCTAACTTATACATAATAAAATGTGATTTACAGCAAATTCACAAATTTACCATACAATATAGCGTCTTTACACCTTCAACAATTCAACAGTTTACTGTACAGTAGTTCAACACATGCGATCATTTGATTTGTAATATCTAATACTCACATTTGAAAACACTCGTCCGTCATCATTTGCGTCATATGACCTATCCTTCTTCTTCTTCTTTTTATGACGTATCCTCTCGCGTGGCCTCCTGGGATTGAAGAGTATCCATCGGTTGAGCACTCAACAATCGGGCCGGAAGCAGTAAGCCATCCGGGAACTTCTTGCCTACTCTTTTATGAATACTGATGTTTCGAACATACTGCTTCCTTCACGTACTGTTTTCGCCTACTATGTAGTAGGAAAGTAGGCATATTGGAACGCACTTAAGTCCGAATCTCGCGATAATTAGTACGTCACCCAGGTAATTCTCGCCTACTCTTTTGGATTCATACATACTTTTTCGCTCGCCTACTCTTTTTCCCATACTAAATAGTAGGGAAGTATGCGGTTTGGAATGCAGCCACACTTTTTTTCCATAGGTTTGCTGGTCCAGTGACTTATAGTCAGGTGCGACTAATATATCAAAATTAAAGGGTGGATTTAATACAGAGGATTTGCCAGCATGCAGAATTCAGCCCTGAACAAAAAGTCCGTTTTGAGCGGTGAGGATCTTAAATGCTTCTGATTGGCCATTGCGTTCAAGAAATCAACACATATGTCTGTGATTGGCTACATCGCTCAACGCTGCAAACATGTTACAAATAGAAACTCTGGCCTGTAAATCGTTTCTATTTTGTTTTAGTTGTTCTTGTTGCTTTTCTGCAACAGATGAATAAAAATGTATTCGTTTTTATATGTTTTATTCATAGATGTCTATTTAATCGTTTTATTCTCCCGCAGCCGCACACAAAGTGAGTGCATTAGGCTACCGCCCGCGCTCGCACTCGGCCATCAAATCTAGTCCCGCGCTGCATGTCTTTAGATCACGGGTCCGGCCCGAGTATAGCGGCGGGAAATATCGGGCTCAGGCAGAGAATCTAAGCTCTAAACAGGACAGAGTAACACAGCGGATATCACTCATATACATTTTTTTGACGACGTAATTAAGGCGGCAGGCGTGTGTTATTAGACGGCCGCCTTCCAAAGTGCTGCGGGAAACCCTGTTACGTTAACATGCCGGACACATACGTTTTTTTCCTCTTCATGACTCGTTTTATGACTGATGCGACTTATACTACGAAGCGACTTATAGTCCGGAAAATACGGTATGTGTTTTGTGGCGTTATTTCAGACACTTTAATTTTTTGTTTTTTGAATAACCATACATAAACATAAACATTATTCTCTCAAAAATACAAACATGTAAACTCAGCAAAAAAAGAAACGTCCCTTTTTCAGGACTGTGTATTTCAACAATAATGTTGTTAAAATCCAAATAACTTTACAGATCTTCATTGTAAAGGGTTTAAACAATGTTTTCCATGCATGTTCAATTAACCATAATCAATTAATTAACATGCACCTGTGGAATGGTCGTTAAGACCCTAACAGCTTACAGAGAGTAGGCATTTAAGGTCACAGGTCTAAAAACGCAGGACACTAAAGAGACTTGTCTACCGACTGTGAAAAACACCCAAAGAAAGATGCCCAGGGTCCCTGCTCATCTGCGTGAACGTGCATTAGGCATGCTGCAGGGAGGCATGAGGACTGCTGATGTGGCCAGGGCAATAAATTGCCATGTCCACACTGTGAGACGCCTAAGACAGCGCTACAGGGAGACAGGAAGGACAGCTGATCATCCTCGCAGTGGAAGACCACGTGTAACAACACCTGTACAGGATCGGTACATCCGAATATCACACCTGCGTGACAGGTACAGGATGGCCACAACAACTGCCCGAGTCACACTAGGAACACACAATCCCTCCATCAGTGCTCAGACTGTTCGCAATAGGCTGAGAGAGGCTGGACTGAGGGCTTGTAGGCCTGTTGTAAGGCAGGTCCTTACCAGACATCACCAGCAACAACGCCGCCTATGGGCACAAACCCACCTTCGCTGGACCAGACAGGAGTGGCAAAAAGTGCTCTTCACTGATGAGTCACGGTTTTGTCTTACCAGGGGTGATGGACGGATTCGTGTTTATCGTCGAAGGATTGAGCGTTACACCGAGGCCGAGGGTACACCCTGGAGCAGGGATCGATTTGGAGGTGGGGGGTACGTCATGGTCTGGGGCGGTATATCACATCACCATCGGACTGAGCTTGTTGTCATTGCAGGCAATCTCAATGCCTTGCAGTACAGGGAAGACATCCTCCTCCCTCATGTGGTACCCTTTATGCATGCTCATCCACACATGATCCTCCAGCAGGACAATGCCACCAGCCATACTACTCGTTCTGTGCGTGAGTTTCTGCATGACAGCAATGTCAGTGTTCTGCCATGGCCAGCGAAGAGCCCGGATCTCAATCCCATTGAGCACGTCTGGGACCTGTTGGATCGCAGGGTGAGGGCTAGGGCCATTCCCCCCAGAAATGTCCAGGAACTTGCAAGTGCCTTGGTGGAAGAGTGGGGTAACATCTCACAGCAAGAACTGACAAATCTGGTCCAGTCAATGAGGAGGAGCACTGCAGTACTTCAAGTAGCTGGTGGCCACACCAGATACTGACTTGAACTTTTGATTTTGAGCCTCCCTTCATTCAGGGACACATTATTCTATTTCTGTTAGTCACATGTCTGTGAAACATTTTTAGTTGATGTCTTATGGTGTTGACTCTTTTAGTGTTCATACAAATATTTACACACATTAAGTTTACTGAAAGTAAAAACAGTTGAAAGTCAGAGGACGTTTCTTTTTTTGTTGAGTTTACATGCATGTTGCTCACATATTATGGTAGCCCTGTTTGTGTTAAATGGAGTGTAATTACACCTTTGCCATTAAAGCAACACCAAGTAGCTTTTGCTCTCAGGGTCCCCCTACTGTTAGGAAACAGTATTGTCTTCTACTACTGTCGCAAAATCTGTCATGGTTACACCAGTGGATATACGTGCATTTGTTGACAAGCCGATACCCCCGAACTCTGCAGAAGGAGTTCTCACGTCTTGGGTTCAGACTGTCTGCGTTGTGTGTGAAATGTCTTCATCCCAGGTACAGTGGCATATGTCAGCATGTCATAACATATGAACATAATTTCATGGGTTTTATTTTTTTCAAACGCCAAAAGATTGTGTAGCCCACGTTTACAAGCCAGTGTCATTATAGTAGCCTATTGGCTACTGTTTTACATAATGGATATGCTAATTCAATTCAATGTTTGTGTGGCAGGTAATAGCCATATATCGTCAATATTATAATATCAAGCTACCATAGATGAATCTGCAAATTTGAAAAATCGATTTGTATTATAGCCTTAGGCAAGACACTTTCACGAGAAAAATAAATAAATAAACAAACATGACTATCAGCCTGCAGTCATTAGGATAGTTATCCTAAAAGATGATTTTGTCCGTCTAATCATGTATTACTAGTCCGACAGCATGTGTTGAAGATTTTATTATTTAGAAGATCAGTAATTTAGCTACATATTAAGACACTATTATTTATTTCCTTTGTGAGTGTGTGACTTTGGATGCACTTTTAGGGGCTTGAAGAAAGGTCAAGCTGCTGGTGCAGCAGATAATTCTATTTGTGTGTGTCACATGTGTGAGACTTCAGCCCCAAAAATATCTATAGGAGGTATTACCATTTTTGGAAGTGATGTGGGTATATATGTGAAGCTGACCACATGTCTGGAGCGACTTTTTCTGCAGAAGGGCGCTCGGCTTTGTTTGTGAATAAAGTCTAACATTTCTGGCATCAAAGATCTCTGAGAAGTGATTTCATAAAAAGATTGAAACCACAACATTTGGCGCCCAACGTGGGGCACCGTTAGAAGCTGGTGGCAAAGCCGTGACGGGCTCGACTGGACGAGCGACACAAACTAAAAGTGGCCACAGGTAAGCAGTTTTTGCTTATAAGTTTGTGTGGTTCGCCCAGATATTTGCTCGTTACGGTAAGACACTTAAAAAAGCTTCTTCAAATTCAAAGAACTAAGAAAATGTTTTGAAAAAAAAAAAAAAGGGTCTTTGATTCCAGAAATGATTGCATGCATTGTGATTTCTAATATCAAGGGCTTGAGGATATCAAGAACTTTGAAATAGAGCAGGGGAGCTCCCGGTAATTCTTGCCAGTTCTTATGCAATCCTGTTTGGATTGAATGAGCATTGGTACTATTAGTTTTGCGCTAAGGTTTTGTTGTACGTACGCAAGGATTTGTATTTACTGATAAGGATATCAGTGGCTGATAAGGATATCAGTTGATTTATCTGTGTTTTTGCGTATATCAAGAGGGCCTTGATGGATGATTACGCAAAAAGCATGCACACAGAGGATTTATAAGGATAAAAGTTAATTTTATTTTGGACTTGTCAAGTGGGCCTGGAAGGATGACAAGCGTACTGATAAGGATATCAGTTATTAGTGATCTGTGTTTTACTTGTAAGTGGGCCTTGAAGGATACAGTAAATAGCATGTGCACAGATGAAGATTAGCCTATGGTTACCGCCTTGTTAGGTTAAACAAGGGACTGCTCAGGTAGGTTAGATCTTGTAGAATAGGATAGTTTTAGCCTATGGTTACCGCCTTGTTAGGTTAAACAAGGGACTGCTCAGGTAGGTTAGATCTTGTAGAATAGGATAGTTTTAGCCTATGGTTACCGCCTTGTTATGGGTTTAACAAGGGTCTGCTCGGATAGGCTAAATCCTATAGTATAGTTATCGTTTTAAAAGTATCACTGTGTTGAGGAAGTGAATCAGTGAATATTTAATGTAGTGTTTTAAAATAAAAAAAATTGAGAAGTAGCAAATACTTCAGATCTGACAGGGAATAGAGTACAGAATAGGGTGTGTGTGTCTATGGGATCCTGTGTCTTGCTTGACTGTGCCTGTGGGTAAAAATAGTGACCCCCCTGACCCTGGTCACTTGAAAAGGGACAAAGAATGTGTGAATGAGATTTAGAGACATGAAATAAATGGTGTATTAACAAAAGTAAAGGAAGACAATTGTTTCAAGATATTAACTCTGCAGATTATTGCAGTATGAAAAAAAAAAAAAAAGAAGTATTTAATCAATAAATGTAGCCTAATAATATATATATATATATATATATATATATATATATATATATATATATATATATATATATATATATGAATAGATCAATATAAATAAGATTGCACGTGCTTAATATGTTATATCTGAAGACGTCTAAATTTGTATCTCATTATCCCTGAAGACAGAGTGGAAAAATTATTCCATTGCAGATTATTAAGTTTGTGTTAAGAAAAAATAAGTTGTGCAGTGTTAGGTGATCAAGATTGGGTGACTAAGTTTCATATACATTAGGAATCTTAGAATTGTAGTAAATATTGTTGATTCAATAATTGAAAAGAAAAGATAAGAGGAATTCCTTGATGTTGGTTGAGAAAAATGTTATTCACCATGCTAGATTATTTGAACACCGCATGCAAAGATAGAAGAAAGATTGAAAGCTGATTTTATGATAGGGAAAATTTATTTATACTTAGATAATCAAAGTTAGATTATTGGTGATATTGAAAAACAGAAATAGCTTGCTTTTTCCTGCAATGAAGAACTTGCTTTACTAAAAATAGAATGGAAGAACTGCTGTTGTCAACCAGTGAGATTTTTATATAGAAGAACTAGTAAAAAAGATGGTTAAAAAGTGGAATTTGGATAAAGAGCTAATAGCTCAGGCACAATTGGACCTAGTATTTTTAAAAGTTAAATTTGATTCATGCAGATCTCTGAGTGTTCAAATTTCAGATGGCTTCAATGACAGTTTCGAATGAGGCCAAAGGTCAAAGACACGACTGCAGAAAGAAGAAGACAGAAGTGGGTAAGGGGCTTTCAGCTCCCCTCCTGAAATTGACTTTCTGGAAAGCTCAACAAGGAGAAAGACTGATTTAATGCTGGAAAAGGTGAAACGTTCACTTGAGACTTTTCCTAAGGAAAAAGAGAAAATCCTGAGATGCAAAACTCAGGCAGGATCAACTTCAAAGCCCAAACTGAGAAGAGGCAGAGAAACAGCAGAGCCTAACACCAGGCCTTTGAGTGACAGCATCGGCTGACGACATATGCAGAGTGACAGCCAAGAAGCTTCAACGGACTGATGATCTAAAAACAGAAGAACTGGGCACCACAGGTGTGGCAACTAATGATCACTCTAGAGACTGCTTCAAATTTGGTTAATTATTATATTAACTTTATTCATTTTGATTATTCACTGGTCTCATAGCAATTCTTTATATTCTCTGCTAAACTAACCCTCTTTGCTTTTTCAGTAGGTACAAGTCCAGCCCTATAAGAAAAAGAAAATATGTTGACAGACAGAAGTGGGTGCTCAAACTCACCAAATAATTAGAACGGAGGCTGGATTTGGTATAGTGAGGGCTATTAGATTAAACAACTATAGGGCTAAAAGCATGATAGAATTATTCTCTGGCAAAGAAAAAGATAGACAAAATGTCAAAGCATGATTATTATTGTAAAAGCATGATTATTATTGATTATTATTGTTGACAAAGCAATGATACTGGTCACTCCATCTTGTTTTGGTAAATTCTAGAGATAGATTGGAGGGAAAAGTTACTCCAAAAGTCCAAAATTATGAAGCCACAAACGTCAAAACTGGGATAATGAGTTGGAAATGTAATTGGCCAAGAATCCAAGATTATGCAGAGATCTCCAAATTTCTTCTTAAAAAGCAGCTCATGAGCAAAGACAAAAATAATATGAAAGAAAAATTAGACCAACTAGGCCTATTATTCTAAAATATAGAGGATGTTAGAGGTTATAAAAAAAAAAAAGGTTTTGTACAACCGGTGTTAAACGGAAACCTTATGATCATGGAAACTTCTCAATAGTGATTGGACATAGTTGTGTTGACCTGATCAGACCTTGTGGCATTCCACAGCTAAAATTATAAGTTCTGCATTTAGAGCAGAACCTGCTGCAGCAGTCACAGGAGTGTGTGTGTTGGCCAATGTGTGTGACTGAGTATGAGTGAGAGATTGTGTTTGAAGAGACACAGAGGCAAATCAATTATTTTGCCAATACAGCTGTATTGAAAATTGAATATGTGGGCCCACAGGGCAAACTCTGCCCAATAAAATAAAGACCATGATGAATTTGATTAAATTTCCTGGTTGAAACTGTAATGGCAATAGAAAAAATTGGGAAAAAACAGTGCCACATTTTGCGCAGCGCATAACACATCTTACTTTCCTTTCAGAATATCATGATGGAGCATAACACATCTGACTTTCTTTTCAGCATATCGTGATGGAGCTGATTCTTTGTCAAAAGTATGAAATAATGTCTTGTAACTTTTGTCTTGTAAAGTGGGTTGAGTGTTGTCCAAGATGAATAGTGTGCTGATAGTGGGACTCAAAACAATGAGATACGTTTTGAATTGACTAATTGTAAAAAGTACATTTGAAATGTAATATGAGAATAATGTAAAGAAGGTGCAAATATGAAGATAAAAATCCAAATTTATGAAAAATAAAGGGAATATATGGGTTCAAGCCCTGCTGATAATGAAAGGAAACCACTCAGCCCACATGACCATTCTACAGGTAACACCGAGGAGGACAATGGGCCAGATGAGCAGATTATTTAATATTTGTTGTTGTCACTAACATAAATAATTAAGATTTCATTCACAGATGATAGTAGCTCACTTCCAGGAAGGTTTCTGGGACTGGGATGATTCTAACAAAGAACCAGTGACTGTGCATTGAAATCTCAGAAGAGGCTCAAAAGAGGCTTGTGCATTGATTAGCAAAGTGACATTGGAGTCCATGCCTCTCAACTTAAAATACACCAACAAGCCTCAACCCCCTCCACAACAGAAAGTGAGGAATCAAGGACATTGAGGGATCAAGTTCCCTTGCAAATGAGAGGAAACAACCCATTGCAACAACTCACAAAGATCAACATGAATGGAAAAAGGAGACAAACTTAACCAAATTCACAGGAATGAAAAGTTGCAGAAAGTGGGAGATTCACAAGGAGTTGTGCAAAGAAGAGAAGCAACAGAGTGAAAGAGATGAGTACAAGTTCAGACAATACTCAACATCAACCAAACTTTTCTAAAAATGTAATGTTAAAGCCCTTGAATATTTAGTAGCAACCTAATAATAACCCCACCAGAGAAGAAAATGTATGGTATGATGATAAAATGAATGGTAACTACTAATTCAAGAAATGTACATAGCATAATTGGAATTAAGACAATTCATAAAGTAAAAAAAAAAAAAAAGAACTAAAAGACATTTTAAAAAGATCCAAAAGGGTACTCAGATGCAACTTGTCAATACAGGGGTATACCTAATTAGTTTAAGGCTACAGTTGAAATTAAAACAAGTATTAAGACTGGCTATTAACAAATATTCGATTTTAATTTTAATTCATAAGATTATGTTATGATTCAATATTCTATTGACTAAATAAAATATTAAGTAGTGCTAATAGGACGACAAACTCAAGTTAATTGGAAGTTATTCGAATTCAATAACAAGCAGGCCTTATGAACAATCAGAGGAGGGTAAAAAAGATATTTGACATTCACATGAAGGACAGATTGTTACACCAACATCACTTTTGAATATTTTCAATCCAGATGCGCCTGGTTTTGACCAGTACGCAAGGGGGGAATTAGGAGAGATTAAGGAAAAGGAGAGATTAAGAATGTGAAATTTGTAAAGACAGATTACGAATGTGAAATTTGTAAAATTTGTGCCAAAAAAACAGTTAAGAAAGGAACAGCGACACAAATAGGCGAGAAGGACTATTAAAACGCTTGATAATGGATTATGTGGACATGATAGACGGGTAAAGGCAATGATATTAGCAGAGGAGGGGCAGATGTAGAAATGAGATTTCTAACAGAGAAGTATTCCTTAGATTTGAAATGCTATCAGAAATAAATTCAGATAATGGGTTAGCAAGTTATTCCAAGAATATTGAAGATTAAAATGAATTGTATACGAACACTTAAATTGCACACAGGGAAGCTTTAATAATAATTAAGTTATAATGCTTTATGTTTTAAATGGTTGATATAAAAATTATGGATTTAGATTTACAGAAAAAAAGAAATATAGGCCTACATATAATCAATATGTAAGGTAGTAGAAAAGTTATTTTCTAGAGTTATTTGTTCTAATTGTCTAATGAGTTTATTGAATGACTTTTATGAGGTAAATGTAACATTGCTCTAAAGCTTTCTTAGTTTGAGTGATTACATGGGACATAACTAGTTTATTCATGATAGTTTATTTAGAAATTAGTAGAAAGGAAGAAAAGGTATTCAGTTAAGAACCGCTTGAACTGAGGAGCTCCAATGAGGAGCTATAACGCAAGATTAAAAATGTCTAAATGGTATTTATTGTTACATTTTGGTAATAAAACTGAATTTAAAATATGAAACGTTATAACGAAGCACAAAGCGATTTAAATGATAAAAGGTGCACTACAATGTTCTGTTCGTTCATCAACTAAAAATGATTGACTAAAAGATTGATTCTTCAAATTTAATAATTAATATTCCTTCATAAAAAGAAGCAAGTGAAAATGAGAAAAATAGGTATTTAACCCAGCCCTATTTTAAATCAAAATTCATATGGATCACGAAAAATAAAAACGCAGAATGAATAAATTATTTATTATAAATCAGCAGAGATTTACTGTAATGCTTTGTCTGCATTAGGAGGAAAACAATTACATGAGAAAAGTAGAAGGACTTATGTTTGAAGATCAGTGTTGCACGTTTACCAAATAATACTGCGCAGGGAGGAACATTTAGCGAATACAGGATTAAGTCAAAAAAAAGTTTAAGAGCAAAAAGTTAAGAAAAACTTGATTTGAAGTTTGGAGAAGTATGAACATGGTTTGCTAAATTAGGAATGTTTTCTGAAGTTGCAATATTGAAAGGTGGTTATTATTCTGTTGTGTACTTCCCATAGTAAGATCATTAGTTGTTAAAATCACGGTTAAGCAAATGGAGGTGCTAAAATATCAAGAGAATGGAAAGATAAACTTAGAGGGCAACAAAAGTACATATTATCAGGATTACCCAGGCCAAACAAATTGGATTTTACAAGCATTGGACAATGATTCAAGTGAGGAAGGAGAAGATGATTGACGAGCCAGACCCTGGGTGTATGTGCTAGCCTAACCTCTCCCCGAAGGGTGACCCTCTACGATGCGTAAAGTGTCTGGGTCGAAGAGAAATTCTGCACTACAAGAAAAACTTTTAATAGTATAATGCATGGTTTAATGTTTTGATGTATTCTACATAACTGTGACAACCACAGGCAAGGCAGAACAAACTACACGCTCACGCTTATAACAATGTGTTACTCTTTTTTGTTTTGATAGGGAGAATTCGAAGTCTTTTACTTTCTCCATTGAAAGAAAGAAAATACAACTGAAAGAAAAGAAAATATGTGGAGAGAGATGTTTGGCTCGAATACTCCGCCAGAGTGTGGTAGCACAACCTAGTCATTGGAAAGGTGACTGAGTGACTTAATTGAGTCACTAGGTAGCATAACTGAGAGGGCTGGATTGTGAAACTACACTCTGGGAAAGGGATAGTAAAATGGGGCTTAAGGTCAAGCTGCTGGTGCAGCAGATAATTCTATTTGTGTGTGTCACATGTGTGAGACTTCAGCCCCAAAAATATCTAAAGGGAGGTATTACCATTTTTGGAAGTGATGTGGGTATATATGTGAAGCTGACCACATGTCTGGAGCGACTTTTTCTGCAGAAGGGCGCTCGGCTTTGTTTGTGAATAAAGTCTAACATTTCTGGCATCAAAGATCTCTGAGAAGTGATTTCATAAAAAGATTGAAACCACAACACATGACGGCCAGGTCAGCATCTGTCCCTCCTCCTCCTTTAGCTGAGGCCAGCCAGCGAGCGAACGCTAGACCAATATTGATCCTCGTCCAGCCTTTGATTTTATCACTCTCCCTTTTTCTCTTCCTAGTCTCCTCCGACAAAACCTTAGCCTCCTTCGGTTTAGTTGCTGCTTCGGCCGTGACAACAACATACAGACGATATACCAGCCGGCAAACAAACGCTAGTTGGGCTCTCACGTCCGAATTTGAGGAAGTGGGGGGTGGTGGGGGAAGTAAGGTATGCCGTAAAGCAGTCGAATTTTGTAGTTCTTTTTGTGCTCGGGTTACTACCCAAACCCCGAAGTTCCGTAGTGCCAGTAAAAGCGACACTGACCCCGTCAGGATATGGCAGACGTGTCATTCAACCTATTGTAAGTCGATGTACCATCACAAGAGTCTTGGAAATATATTATGAAGGTTGAAAAACTACTTGGTGTTGCTTTAATATATTTATAAGCAACTGGAAAAAGCACAAATGTCAGGGCATGTCAGAACATCTAAAGGACCCCAAAAACATCTTAGACCCCAGAGGGTTAAACATCGTATACATTTTTAAATATTGCTGATTACTTACAAAGCACTAAATGGTTTAGCTCCGCAGTACTTGAGCGAGCTCTTAACGCATTATAGTCCTTCACGTCTATTATGATCTCAAAATTCCGGCCAGTTAATAATACCTAGAATATCAAAATCGACTGCTGGTGGTAGATCCTTTTCCTATTTAGCACCAACACTTTGGAACAGTCTTCCTACCATTGTCTGGGAAGCAGACACACTCTGTCAGTTCAAAGCTAGATTAAAGACATATTTCTTTGACCTAGCATTCACATAATAAATTATAGACTTCTATAATTCAATGTTAAACTGCATAGATTAGGTCAGCCGGAACTGGGAACACTTCCCTTAAATCCTGATGTACTCGTTACATTGTAAGAAGAATGGCATCTACGCTAATTTTAGTGTCTTTGTTTATCCCAAGGTTTTCCCGCAGCCTGTATCCAGATCTGACAAAGGACCTTCTCCTGGACCCGATGACAACGCAGTGCTGAAGTACCAACTAGTCTCTCCCCTGTGAAGGATCCCTTTGCCACTCTACAGATAATGCGTTGTCGGGATAATTTCGGTTTCGCGTATCTACCCCGAAGTGATACAATTCTGTATTCAAAATTTTAAGGCCAGACAAGTAGTTTAAGGCTTGATTTGTATGGAATTACAAACCTGCGCACATATATTCAAATGTGCATAACTAAAGAATTAATTCTTAATGCACACCTGAGCGTCATCAGAGTTTCTCACAGGTTTGCGTTAAAGTCTGTGTAGAGAGAATGATGTCGTCTTAGCGGCCTCTAATTTAATAACTAACGATGCTTGTGACGGAAGTGAATCAATCAAAACCAACTTTAGCTGGAAAATATCTTTATTCAAGAACCGTATAAAGCCAAAAAAATCTGTTACCTTAAATTATCCGTTTATTACTGTAAAGCCGCTTTGAAACAATCTACATGAATGAAGATGACTTGACTTGGAACTTTGGGCTAAAATTCAGAGAAGACTCTGGCTGCGTCCGAAACCGCATGCGTCCGAAACTGAAACGGTTTTCTCAATGGCATGTACTGAGGCTGCGTTTACACTTGGCATTAACATGTAGTTAGGGAAAGTTAGGCATTTCTTTGGCCAATCTGCAAAAAAATTTCTTACCAATAGCTTTTTTTACCATGTGTTCCTATAGGTGTCTAGTAACACCTCCCAATTTATCCACGGCCAAATCCTCGGGGAAACGCCTGGAGAGGCCATCAAAGTTGGGGTGCCCAGAGGGCCTGGGTACCAAAAAAAAATTTTTTTTTTTTTTTTTTTTTTACCAATATTAGCTTTTGAGATGTCTAACTATGGGTTTTTAGGGGTGCTGAATCTATCCCAGCCATTAGTTTTGAGTAAAAATGACTCCAAATCCATACAAAATCCATAAAAATGTTTAAAACCATTACAAAACAAAACTTCCTAAATCAGTTTAAAATTTACCAAACCTCATCCAACTCCCCTGCATCTCCCTCACTCCTGTTATCATCTGGCTGGTTGATGTTCTGGCAAGAGTTACCATGACAGTTCCCACAAACAGAAATACACTTGACTCCTAGCTGCACCTGAGAGTGTCACAGTCCTCTGCACAGTTGCAGCTGACAAACTTCAGAAGGTGGTCCGGTGCAATGGGACCACCTCTGTTGTAGGGACTGGTGCATAACCTTGTTCTCCTTGTTTCCATCCATACTCAAGGACATCCAGTTATGGACTTTGTCAAGTCAAGTCACCTTTATTTATATAATGCTTTTTACAATACAGATTGTATCAAAGCAGCTTCATAGTGATAATATGAAAATAATACAACAAAGTTTGCTTCTAGAAGAACATTGCGTCATCGTCCACCTTAAGTAAGGTAGATCAATAATATTGTTGAATATTAAATGTCCCCAACTAAGCAAGCCAACAGCCAAGGCAACAGTGGCAAAGAACCAAAACTCCATCAGTGACAGAATGGAGAAAAAAGCATTGGGAGATCCCAGGCTCAGTCGGGGGCCAGTTCTCCTCTGGCCAATCAGTGAACAGTGTATGATTATGATTCAGGCAGCATTACAGGTCAGTTATGACACAAACTAGTGAGCAAAGTCAGATTGGATCAGAACATTTATCCAGTTCCATCTGGTTGGAGGTCGGAGTCATCACGTCGGTATGTAGACGGGTTTGTTGAGGATCAGTGCTGATGGCTGTCGTGTCGATGAGGCCTTCACAAGGGCTGATGAGGGATGCTTTGTGGATGGGCCCAGGCGCAGGTCCATCCTCTGATCTGGATACGGCCCGGATTCAGCTGTCTTCAGTAAACAGGAGAGAGACTAGTTGACTAGTGTAGCAGACTTTATAGCAGTAGCCTATCTCTGGTCTGGAGATATGCCCGCAGAGAGTGCTGTGCTGCAGCTCCTGTAGTCGGAGGCAGTTTCTCAGGCTTGATGCTCCCGGCTGCGGCCCGGACAGTTGAACAGTTCGCAGCCAGCTTTGATGATGTCACTTTTCTTGGCTCTGATGTCATTGAACACATCCATGTCCCCCTCTGCTTTGTCAGTCTTGCAGAGCTTGGTGAGCAAAGTTGGTTTGCTAAACCCAGAAATTGCTGATACGGTATCGCAGCCAGAGAAGCTGTGTAGGAAGATCAGGTATGTAACAGAACCTCTCCGGGAGGGCCACCCGGATCTTTCCAACATCGTACGATGTGTCTTTAGCTGTTGTGAGAAAAACCGGGTGGTTTGCCCTATGATGGACCAGCATAACCATAACGTCGGTGTCCTCGGCCCTCACCTCAACAGAGGACTCTATTGCCTCATTTAGTGATGCACACACGATAGAAGTGTCAGCATCATCAGAGCATTGGTGTACACTGATCCTACTTTGTATCAGAACAGTTTTCCCATCCATCTTGGCCTGTATGGCTCTGCCAACCTCCTCTGCCTGATCAGCATTGACTGAGTCCCCGGGAGTGCTGCTGAACCCCGTAGAGAAAGGGGTTGACTTCCTCCAACCATCCAACTATGGCGTTAACAACATCATTGTCTTTCTCCATCTGGGCTGTTTACTGAGCTGAAAACTGTTCTGGATACAATGGAAACCAAGCACAAGGTCAAGTCATCAGATCTGCTCCCAAAATCAATGGAGAGAAGCATCTACGGATTACCGTGATCTTTGACAGATACGGTAGCTCCACCAAGGACCATGACCACCTGAGACGTACAAAAAATGCATGCTGTGACATTCAGATTCGTTCAGACTTAAAAAAAACATTGTTCCACGGGAAAAGTTCCTTGACAACAAGCACAACAAGGCCCAGCTCATTCTGCTCCTTCCTGAGACCTTCCAAAGAAGTAGGATCAGTGTACAACAATGCTCTGATGCTGACACTTCTATCGTGTGTGCAGCACTAAATGAATCAATAGAGTCCTCTGTTGAGGTGAGGGCTGAGGACACAGACGTTATGGTTATGCTGGTCCATCATAGGGCAAACCACCCGGTCTTCCTCACAACAGCTAAAGACACATCTTACCATCTTGACTGAAGACACAGGCGTGGAGTCGGCTATCTTGTCTGAAGAAACAGGCATAGACACAGGTGTAGAGGCGGCCATCTTGTCCGAAGACACAGGCGTTGAGGTGCCCATCTTGTCCGAAGACACAGGCGTGGTGACGTCCATCTTGCTCGAAGACGAGGGCTCAGGCGTGGCGGGCATGCCGTGAAGAAGCTCTGGAAAGGTGGTCTCGGCAGGACGAGACTCCGGAAGGGTGGTCACGGCTGGACGAGACTCCGGAAGGGTGGTCACGGCAGGACGAGACTCCGGAAGGGTGGTCACGGCTGGACGAGACTCCGGAAGGGTGGTCACGGCTGGACGAGACTCAGGAAGGGTGGTCACGGCTGGACGAGACTCCGGAAGGGTGGTCACGGCTGGACGAGACTCAGGAAGGGTGGTCACGGCTGGACGAGACTCCGGAAGGGTGGTCAAGACTGGACGAAACTCCGGAAGGGTGGTCTTGGCGGGACGAGACTCTGGACTGGCGGCCATGACGGGGCAGATCTGATGAGGCTCTGGTGTGCTGGCGAGCGGTGTGAGTACTAGAGTTGCCAAAGAGGGCATGACATGAACTGGCTCAGGCTTAGGAGATACTGTGAGCTTGCGGGGTTCCTCATCCGCAAAGCCCACAGTAAATGGCGAACCACTCAATAAAAGGGCAAAGCCAATATATTGCACTAGAGTGTAGTGAGGGGTATCGTCAGGCATGAGGAAATGAAGAAACTTATTAAGTCCATGGCCAAATATGTCCTTTAAGACAGCATCATTAAAGTCCACCCCATGGCAAAGCTCACAAAACTTCACATATTCCTCCATCGGACGGTTACCCTGGCGGAGGCGGAAGAGACAATCTGCTGGATCCATGTTATGGTCAGTTCTTCTGTCACGGTAGTTTGAAGCAGAGGAGGAAGCAGGATCCACGTGCAGCATTACTTTATTAAATAAACTTATAACTACATAAATATAGACTCAGACTCAGGAACAAGACTCAACAGATTTGACCAGAACAAACAACGTTAAGAACTGACAAAGATTGAAACTAGACACAGGGCGTAAATACAGAAGTAGACAAGCTAAACAAGAAAACAAGAGGGCGTGGCTAATAGGAAACCCCTTGGGAGACTAATAAACATTAAACATAATGGGGAGCTGCTAAACATGGAACAAGACGGGAACACTGACTAGAATCATGACAAGGAGAGGCTACTAAATCATTTTTATTAATGTAATGTGACGGCACATCCGTATTTCATATTTTCCTAATATCTTGTACCGTTAAACATGTAGATGAATAATCATATGCAAATAATATGCAGATGAGGATATGCATAGTAAAACTAGGCGTTGTAAGGTTATTTCGGGGAAGAGACGCATGTGTGCACAGTCTTCCGCTGACTGGGATTTATAAAGTGAATTCTGCGCAGGTTCTGGCATACGCACGGTTTTATAAGTCTGAATATTTTTGGCTTTCGGGGTGTACACCAATGCTCTGATGATGCTGACACTTCTATCGTGTGTGCAGCACTAAATGAGGCAATAGAGTCCTCTGTTGAGGTGAGGGCCGAGGACACTGACTTTGTTGTTATGCTGGTCCATCATAGGGCAAACCACCCGGTTTTTCTCACAACAGCTAAAGACACATCTTACGATGTTGGAAAGATCCGGGTGGCCCTCCCGGAGAGGTTCTGTTACATACCTGATCTTCCTACACAGCTTCTCTGGCTGCGATACCGTATCAGCAATTTCTGGGTTTAGCAAACCAACTTTGCTCACCAAGCTGTGCAAGACTGATAAAGCAGAGGGGGACATGGATGTGTTCAATGACATCAGAGCCAAGAAAAGTGACATCATCAAAGCTGGCTGCGAACTGTTCAACTGTCCGGGCCGCAGCCGGGAGCATCAAGCCTGAGAAACTGCCTCCGACTACAGGAGCTGCAGCACAGCACTCTCTGCGGGCATATCTCCAGACCAGAGATAGGCTACTGCTATAAAGTCTGCTACACTAGTCAACTAGTCTTTCTCCTGTTTACTGAAGTCAGCTGAATCCGGGCCGTATCCAGATCAGAGGATGGACCTGCGCCTGGGCCCATCCACAAAGCATCCCTCATCAGCCCTTGTGAAGGCCTCATCGACACGACAGCCATCAGCACTGATCCTCAACAACCCCGTCTACATACCGACGTGATGACTCCGACCTCCAACCAGATGGAACTGGATAAATGTTCTGATCCAATCTGACTTTGCTCACTAGTTTGTGTCATAACTGACCTGTAATGCTGCCTGAATCATAATCATACACTGTTCACTGATTGGCCAGAGGAGAACTGGCCCCCGACTGAGCCTGGGATCTCCCAATGCTTTTTTCTCCATTCTGTCACTGATGGAGTTTTGGTTCTTTGCCACTGTTGCCTTGGCTGTTGGCTTGCTTAGTTGGGGACATTTAATATTCAACAATATTATTGATCTACCTTACTTAAGGTGGACGATGACGCAATGTTCTTCTAGAAGCAAACTTTGTTGTATTATTTTCATATTATCACTGTGAAGCTGCTTTGATACAATCTGTATTGTAAAAAGCATTATATAAATAAAGGTGACTTGACTTGACAAAGTCCATAACTGGATGTCCTTGAGTATGGATGGAAACAAGGAGAACAAGGTTATGCACCAGTCCCTACAACAGAGGTGGTCCCATTGCACCGGACCACCTTCTGAAGTTTGTCAGCTGCAACTGTGCAGAGGACTGTGACACTCTCAGGTGCAGCTAGGAGTCAAGTGTATTTCTGTTTGTGGGAACTGTCATGGTAACTCTTGCCAGAACATCAACCAGCCAGATGATAACAGGAGTGAGGGAGATGCAGGGGAGTTGGATGAGGTTTGGTAAATTTTAAACTGATTTAGGAAGTTTTGTTTTGTAATGGTTTTAAACATTTTTATGGATTTTGTATGGATTTGGAGTCATTTTTACTCAAAACTAATGGCTGGGATAGATTCAGCACCCCTAAAAACCCATAGTTAGACATCTCAAAAGCTAATATTGGTAAAAAAAAAAAATTTTTTTTTTTGGTACCCAGGCCCTCTGGGCACCCCAACTTTGATGGCCTCTCCAGGCGTTTCCCCGAGGATTTGGCCGTGGATAAATTGGGAGGTGTTACTAGACACCTATAGGAACACAAGGTAAAAAAAGCTATTGGTAAGAAATTTTTTTGCAGATTGGCCAAAGAAATGCTAAACTTTCCCTAACTAATGCGATCACCATGATTCGATCAAGCAGATCGGATCATTAGCCAATCAGGACACTGTGCGTTTACATTTGTTCATATTAATTAGCCTCTGTATCTGGATAACCGATCGGATTTCTGTTTCCTGCATAATATTTAAAATTAGGTCTGTAGCACGACACCAATAAGAGTAAAGATTATACAAATTAAGCAATGTCCCAATTGCTTTCACTCACTCACTTTACTTTCCTGTCCAATCTCCATCCTTAAATCAAATTACGTTTTTTGAATGAAGGAATATTTCCAGAGTTGATCATACAAAAATGGTTAAGTCACATCATCGATTATCAGGGTTTAATCATGCAATGACTATATTAACCCCCTGGGGTCGGCAATCACGCCGGCGTGATTTGGGCGTTTTTTTTTCACATAGCAGCTGAATAAACTTAAAATACTCCGTCATGTATGGTCATACAGACTTAATAAAAATGAAAAAAGAATCTGTGAGATGTCTACTTTTGTATGTGTCCACTTACAATCAAAACAAAACGTTGTGCTTTTGTAAAATAAAGAAATTAAACAGGGTGTGCATTCTGCCTCTCCGTCTCGTGAACTTTTTTTTCTTGAGCACGTCTCTAAACATTTAAAAAACTCAGCGAATACTTGTCACACATTTGTGAGCTCTATATATTTATAATCATTTAAGTGTGTAGTTTTAAATTATCTGATTCAAAACGAAAACAAATATTCTCTGTTTAAGTAATTTGTATAAAACCAACAAGATATTCAGTTTCTCTAACCCTTCCTCATTAGTTTTAATGTGAACACACCCACACGCGCAAAACATATAGGCCGTTTCTCAATACCAAGTACGCAAACTTCGGACTTGCGTCCTTGGTAGTTCAGACTTGCCAAGTTCGACTTAGGAGAACGAACTTCCGAGGACGAGAGGACGCAAGTCCGGTTACTCTGCAAATGGGACAGCGGCGTTCTTGATCGCGTCACTCAGCACGCTCTGGCTACTCCGGTAATCTCTTTATGTATATTTTAGGCAACAATACAACGAAATATGGTATAAAACAACACTCTGCCTTTTTTCATTTAAAAAAAATCTTAAACACATTATGGCCACACAAATGTGGTTCAGGCAACGTGTACATTGATTATCTTCACTGCATAACACGAAATAAAACGCAACCCTGCTTCTTTTTGCTTTCATTTTAAAAATATTAAACATTATTGAACATTAAAACTGACATTTAATAAACAGACGGGGTTGTGTCATTTTATTTTATTATACATGTACAGTGAAGAGAATGTATAATAAAATAAATATAAAAAATATTATATATATTTTAAAATATATAGCCTAAAATAAAATTACACAACCCTGACTCTTTTTGTTAAATGTCCGTTTTAATGATCTGATATCCAGTATAAAAGTATAAGTAAATAAAAATAAATAAAGCAAACAATTCAGTCAAACATAAGTCAGCTTAAAATAGCCTATAGCTCAAGTTAAATAGCCTAAATATATAAAATTATGAAACTTCACTTTGCCCTCAGCCAAAACGATTTGCCATGGAACAAATTATAGATTAATGAGACCAAAGATCGCCCGTTAGATATACACAAGACACAAGAATTATATCTCATGTTTAACCACTAGACTAGAGACACCAGAGCCAGCGGCAGACATCAGAAGCACTAGCCGAGGAAAAGCTGGTCCAGTCGGGGTAATTGAGCGCTGAGCGCCCGGTTATCGTCTGGATCTCAAAACCACGAAAATGTCAGATACATTTTTTAAATAGGCGCTATCTTTATAAATAAACCACAGATTTCAGCTTTAAACAACAACATTCTCGACTGAAACACTCTTAGAATTACATTTCGTGACACGATAACAGTAGTATTTTGATATTACGCGGGTTTTCTCCTCTGCCATTGACGCTTGCTGGTGGGACGAGATGCATTCTGGGATACCTGTCTGTCTCAAGTTTGCACAAGTCACCTCTACATGCATCCTCGGTAAAAGGGCGGATCAAGAACACATCCGGGGATTTGAACTGGACTTGGCTAGATGTGAACTTTTGAATTGGGACAGTACTTGGGCAGCGACTGATGACGTTTCACAAGTCCACAAGAACACAAGTACAGACAAGAACACATATTGAGAAACGGCCATAGAGATGCAAATCGTCCATGTGTCGCGCGAACGCCCCCATTACCTCAACAACAAAGCGGCAAACTTTATCAGTCCTCTGCAGTCGTCGAAGACACGCTGTGAGATTATTGGGTTTACATCTGAAGAAGAAGATCGCGATTTTGAAGACAAGAACGATTTTAAGGTAAGAAATAATTCTGAATTATATTAGTTAGTGTTATTGTTGCATAAACTTCATATTGCCATTGAACTGTTGCTCGATGCTTCAGTGAATGTTCCCTGCACACGCTGTGAGAGTTTGAGTCGGTCGCGCGTTTGAAAAGCAAAACGCACCATGATTTTACTCCAATCTCATTTCATAACGTCATATCGATTGTAAACATTTGAAGTAACATATGATAATCAATATGTTTTTCTCTAGTGTAGTGTTACTGAAGTGTTCCTTTTTAACTATGCCTGCTATACTATTGTTCTTATTATTTGATTCAGCCCTGCAGGTATATGCCTACAAGGCACATCAAATGTATATATATGTATATATATATATATATATATATATATATATATATATATATATATATATATATATACATGTGTGTGTGTGTGTATATTTTGTAAATTTTAAAAAGGAATTTTCACCAGAAATCTAAAATGTATTCCCACAATCATGCAGCCCTGGTTTCTTCTTGATATCAGCATGTTCACAGCTTTTTTATATATATTTTAGGTAGCTACCCGTCCTGCTGACTTCAACATGAGCATTGGAACACCTCAAACACCTTGGAAATGACAGGTAGGCTATGCACTATGTTTCAGGAAAGGAAAGGTGTGTGACTGGTTAAGTCTCTGTCTTTACTTCAGTGTGTTAAATAATGTGCTTTTTGCCATTTGTTGTGTATCTTTGGATTATTTTGTGTTGTAAATAAATTCAAACAATCAAAAAGCCATTCTTTTTTAAATCTCCTCATTCTTTGTGCAAGGTAATGTAATGATAGTGCCTGAGAGCTCCTAATAGGGCCATTATGGGAGGGCCTTTGTCTTTTCTCAGGTGTGAAACACTCAATATTCATGGTGGTTAACGCCTCCTCGCATAAAGCTTTCTTACACAAAACATGTCATACAAATTTTAAATCAATATATTGTCTTATCTGAATGGGTATTCAGGATGATTTTCACATAGTTTTGGAGCAAATATTCTAGGCTACGTGATACAATTTTCAAAAGCCTTGCGAAGAAATAATTAGTTTGTGTTTCATGACATTATTTCAGTGACTTTTTTTTTTGGTCATTTTCACAAACCACGCATAAATGTTATTATCTCAAAACTACAAACTTTTACATACATGCTGCTGAAATATTATTGTGGCAGAGTTTGTGCTGAATGCAGTGTAATAAGACCTTAGCCATGAAAATGTCACAAGTAACAGAAATAAGCACAAATGTTAGAGCATGTCAGAACACCTCCAGGACCCAGAAAACACCTCAGACCCCAGAGGGTTAACAGAAACAGTCTGGCCATTATTTTCTGACAGCCATGTGAGGAGACTGGGCGGGGATTTAAATGACGTCCACCTGTGAATGCAGACACGATGGCTGGATTGCGTTTACATTACACTGAGATCCGATCACAATGCGTCCTCGACTACCTCCGAATCCGGACACGCTGATCGGATAACATTCCGATCAGAAACGCGTTTACACTTGTCTTTTCAATGTGTATGTGGACAACATATAACAAGGCTAAATCGCCCTGAATTAAATTGTAAAAACAGTTCAGATAATTTATTTGTCGAAATGTTGCGATATTGTTTCATTTAAGTTCATCATTATTTTATAAATGTTAGCCTATTTAGTTTAGCAGCAGCACCACAAAGCACTGTGGTTCGAGATTTATATATATATATATATATATATATAAAAATAATAATAATAATAATTCACAAATCGCATGCACCCTGGTTGTAAGGATCCAAAGATCCCCGTGGAATTTAACATCGAGTTGAACATTGTATTCATGACAACAAATGAACATGCGTTTGAACAAATGAACATGCATTTGTATTTAGGTTTGCTTGGAAAAAGCTGGCCAAACCGAGGTAGCGTTTTATGTCTTCAATTATTTAAATTTTTAAATGTTTAGTAATAAACTTTTATGACAGAAATATTAGCCTACTAGCCTACATGTAGCCTAAATAATTAAATAATTTCATTATCAACACTTTACTAGCCTAATGCTAATGTCTAGAAAAGTCGGTCTCAAACTCGGATAGCCTGTGGGGGGTTGGGGGTTCGAGGGGTGTTAATGTTCTGTCTTTCATATGGAGAGTGAGTCTGATGACCAGGCAAAGGCAAAATACTTTTAAAGATAAATCTCTCGATGTGTCCAAAATAGGCCCTTAAATTATAAATATTGTAGTTTTATGTATTGTATTTAAAGGGGTTTCACACACAATTTCAGTTGAAGTGTTCAATCCATTTGTTTCAACTGGTTTTGTAGAATTTTAACATGTTTGAGCAGTGTGTTTGTCAACAATCTGGCATTATCTAAACATGAACTATCGACGAAACGCGTTCTTGCCAACTAAATGAATGCAAGTGAGCAGCAGATACAAAGCTCTTTTATTCGCGATCCACCTCGTTTTATTGTAAGGTTAATTCAACCAGGCATTCTGTTTGAAGCAAGACTCAATCATTTGTTACATTTTTTTTGTGATTTGTATGGATGACACACAGCGACATACTACAGTATTATCAGCTGTATGATATGTTTTAAATCTGAAATGTTTAATTTTGAGAGAGACCCAGCGCGCGCAGTGCAGGGAGACTAAATAAACTAAAATAAAAGAGATCCAGCGCGAGAGAGAAGCAAAGAAAAACGCATGATCTTAATTGAGTTGCTTTGAACTATTTTCGTTTTGTAGACTAGCCTACTGTTTTAATTGTTTATTTAGCTGCAATTTCTTTGGCAATACAAATTTAAAATGTCGCAAGAATAAGATTCTGTGTTTCTTACTTAGAAAATAAACTCTACTCGATGCAACCCTGTTTTAAATAAATAAACTGCCCCCGACACTTTATTTAAACCTTGAAATGTCCAGGATCTGTTTAAAAAAAAATCTTCCTTTGCTATGGCGGGTATCGATGTCAGTCATCTCAATTTCGTGAATGATTCACAAAACAATAATTTAGCAGATTAAAGACTAGCCTCATCATTTTCATTTTCTGACGCGATCGACAATCTTCCTTCATCAGTTTTGTCGTCTGTGCAGCGGCTCTACTGGAATGCAGCAAATTTATGTTGTAATGTGCCATTGATAATTAAACAAAACGCTTGACTTCAATAAACAGTTACCTATCTAAGCATCAAGAATGGTATAACATTTAACGCTGTCAGCCAAGGTAGTGAGATTTGATCTCTGATCGCTTGAAGCTCCGTGATGCTTGTGCTGTTTCGTTGTCCACAGAGCTATCATCGGACCGCTGTTAACATCACGTCTTACGCTCTTGCAAAGCCTCATTGATGTAGCCTAATATTTTTCTATTGCAATGTTTTGTGTTGAAATGTTTTCATTATTTATTAAATGTATTACATTTAATTTCAGTATTGTGATTATATGAATTCGTATAACTATATATTTCACTTGAATTGATCTGCTAGTTCTGCTAGTAGAATTGATCAACTAGCATTGATCTGCTAGTTTCAATCACTCTCAATGAGCCGCGGCGCGGCGGCAGATTACGCAATAGAGAGAATAAACTGACACTTTTCAAAGTCTGCGATTGTAGCGCCTCTTAGCAGTCAAAGGCAGCAAATACACACCCGCAATTTTATCCGTAAAAGTATTATTCTGGTTGAGTACCAACTGTACGACGTTATCACAAGCGAAATAGTTTAAAAGTTATGAGCGACAGGTGCTCCAACACCTGATTTCATCAGTACCTCGACAACCATACCCATTACGGTTTTCTTCAACACCAAAAAATGTTTGCAATGTCAGTACAAAGGAGATGTCGGGCAGCTGCTCGAAGATCTCGCCTTAGGAGAAGACTATTGATTTCATACTCTAAATATGCAAGTACGAATTCTTAAAAAATAGCATTAACCCTGAATGATTTGCATTGGTAGCTCACCCCAACACTTATGCACTATATAATAATGATAAATGCTGACCAATAATCAATTATATTACATATTTTCGTAATGAAAATTATATGTTGTAGTAAAACATGCCTAATTTACAGTTATTGTCATTACATACTATGCATGAATAGTGGACAAAGCAGCCAATGAATGTGAATACATCCATTTTCAGTCAAGAAAGTAATTAATGTAATGTAAGAATTATATTTAACTGACTACAATAGGAAACATGAACAACGAGTAAACAAATGGATAAAACTAAAACTAACCATAACAATTAACAAATGCAAGTCAACAACACATGAAACAAAGCTTTATTCAAATTTGTTGTTTTAACAAACTATCACACAGACATTTACAGGCGTTGAATCCCACATCTTACTGCCATCTCAACAGAGCTGTTCCCATTTTGTGGCTTTATCTTGATGAAGCAGCTGACCAGCGTGCCCACCTTCGCCTGTCTCTGCCATCCATCATGTCCCTGATTGCTGCAGTCAGACTGGGATCTGACCATGGATGGGAAAGGGACATCGAGGTGCTTGTGTTCCTCTACTAGCTGGCCCATGCAGCATCCTACAGGATGGTGTCACAGACCTTCGATATCCCGAAGTCCTCTGTGCATGACGTTGTGCACAGAATCAGCAAGGCCATTATAGGAATTTTGAGGAGGGTGATTTCCTTTCCGACCAGAGATGACTTGGAGGCAGTGGGAGCAGGATTTGCACAGCTGTCTGGGTCACCAGCTTTCAGCAGAGCAGTTGGTGCAATAGACGGCTGTCATATCCGAATCAAACCTCCAGCAAATAACTCCCACTGTTACTTCAACTGTTTCACTCCATCCAACTCCAGGCCATCACTGATCACCTGGGGAAATTCCTTGATGTCTTTGTGGGATATCCTGGGTCTGTGCACGATGCCAGGGTGCTGAGGAACAGCCCTGTATATGCTGGCAGCTCTTATCCTCCTGCAGGCAAGTGCATCCTTGGGGATGGAGGCTATCCTTGCCTGAGTGCACCCATCTGCCTCATCACCCCATACAGAGAGCCTGTGCAGGCTCGTTTCAACAGCAAGCACTCTCGTGCCCGCAACATCGTGGAGAGAGCTTTTGGGATGTTGAAGACACGCTGGCGCTGTATTTTCTTCAAGGCCTTAGAGGTGAACCCTGTATTTGTGCCTGAAGTTGTTGCGAGCTGCGCTGTGCTTCACAATCTCGCTCTAGTCAATGGGGACATCGTTGAGCCAGAAGATGAAGACCATGATGACGGCCCCCCTGATCCCCACAACCTGGCAGCAAGAGTGGGAGAACATGTACGGGACAATCTGGCTGCTGTAGTGTCTGCTCCAAACATCCCTGTGCCTGCTCTCCATGAGCACGACTACCTTTAAAATATTAAAATATTTTACAATTCATGTTATCAGCATTCCGTTTCTTTCCAAATGTAATTTTATAGGTTTACAATTACATGCAAACATTTTTTTATAGCTTTATTACTTTAGTTGTGTAGTGGGCTAAACCACTGAACGGCTCCTTGCACATAGCAACCTGACGTCATATCCGCAACGGGTAAATACGGCCTGCTCTCTTCCTGTTTGGCGAAATTTGGCGGCGGCGTAAACAGCGGAAAATGAGCCTTAAAAAAGATAGAGTTTTTTTCCAGAGGCAACAAAGAAAATATCATGAACATTGTTGTGTTCCCACATGCACGTCATCATCTAAATTCAACGGCGTCTGAAAGCGGTGGCTGGTGAATATTCGTCGTGATGAGTTCATTGTCACAGGACACAGCAAAGTCTGTAGTTTGCACTTCACACCGGAGGAGATCATTCAGCCGAAAACACCGGAGGGGAAAAGGCAACTAAAGAAAGGAGCTGTCCCGGTATTGTTCCAGTGGAATGATTACTCCATCCCATCACCAAGACTGAGCGTTTAGGACAGAGTAAGCAAACTTCAGCCTGAGCTGGCATCAGCAGAAGATGGGCAACATATGGACTGCACTCCTGCTGCTGATCATGACTATTCATCTGTCCCAGGACCCGCTTTCATGGACTCGGCAATCGACAAAAACACGAAATTAAAAGAAGAAAATGACTCATTAAAGAAAGAGATACAGGAGCTGAAAATTAGCTGTAAATTTGGATTACAAAGATTCGCCCACTCTGACGACGACATTCGATTCTATACACGATAAGATGCGAACAAGATACCCCTGACCTTAGTAACTTGGACCATATGTGACCATATTGTAACGTTGTGTACTCTTTCTTGTGTACAGCCTTTACAGCGACTTCACTTGTGGCCCTGTCTTTGTTTGACACTAATGCCAATCACATATTAACACAATAAGAAGTTAGGAACATGCATGAAGGCGTACAGACACAATGTAGACATTTTCCGCCTAATACTAGAAAACAGTACAACATCATAACACGCATATTCTGTCAGACCGGGATTGTTTATTAGCCTAATGTAAGCTAGCAAACTAACGTAAGCCATAAAGTTTGAGATATATAGACTTACCTTCATATCCGTGGATATATGAAGAGGCATACATTTTAAAGCCCTTCTCTAATTTGCTGGTAGGTGATTTGGAGGATGACTTACAAAGACGATGTACGTCCGTTATTGTAAGTTTCGGCAACTCTTGTACACAACTAGTGTAGAATAGCGCCATGTTTAGACCGGAAAAGACGAGGCCGCATTTCCGGTAAGGAAGTAGTTACGTGCAAGGAGCCCACTGTAAAGCAGAAGATTGCTGGTCGATCTCCACAGCCGCCAACAACAGTGTGTCCTTGAGCAAGGCTCTTTACTCCAGGTTGATCCAGGGTCATTCTCCCTGTAATAAATTCACTGTGAGTCACTTGGATAAAAACATCTGGCAAATTCAAAATTCAAATGTTTTATGAACATTTAAAAGTTAAAAGTTTCTAATTTCTTAGCTTATTTCTTCAAGGTACTACTATAATACAAAATGCATACATACATACATTTAGTACATACATTTCAATTTGGTGGGTTAATTCACATAAACATATGAAATACATTATTTACTTTCCTCATATTGTTTACATGTTATCTAAACCCTCTATTATTATTTTTTAACCCACAAAAGGTGATTTTTGTTAAGTTTGTTCTGCTGGTTTCGATTCATACAATATCCGTCAATGGAGCCCAAATTTCAGATGCTTCCTGGCATTATTTAATGCTTTTCAAGCTTCTGAAAGTCCATTGACTGATGATATTGTATTAAACCATCAGAACAAACTTGACCAAAATCACCTTTTGTATTCAGGGGAGAGAGAAAAATCACACACACACACACACACACACACACACACACACACACACACACACACACACACACACACACACACACACACACACACACACACACACACACACACACACACACACACACACACACACACACACACACAGGGATCAAACAACATGAAGGCAAGTAAATACTGATGATATTTCTGTGTTTGGGTGCACTAACCACCATTCAGTCACTATTTCACTGGGTGTAGGTAATGCAAAACTTTAGGTAATATGTAACTTAGGTCATGGAGGGCCATTGTCCTGGAGAGTTTTTCCTACCCTAATTATACACAGCTGAATCTATTTAAACCAATGAATAACTGACTACTGGAAAATTACAGACAGGTGTGTTGGAACTGAACCCTCCATGACCTGCCTTGAATATCCCTGCATGAGCTCTGTATGCATTTAGAAGTTATAAAACTATTGTTTTATTGTTGCTATAATGTACTGTTGATGCCTAGAAATTGTTTGTTTGATAAACAAAGTATTGTGCAAAAGTCTTAGGCCACCATTTGATGGTGTTGTAGCAATGGCATATTTTTTATTCTTACTGACACTTTATTCTTACTGATGTTTGCCTAAAGAAGCCATTTTTTACAGTACTCTCTGTGTGTGCATGTATATATATTATTATATTTAAATGTTTTAAAATGTTATTTCTTAACATAAACCCAAATGTGTAAATGATCAGAAAACACTTTTTTACTTAAATTTATTTTTTGTCAAGAATCTCAAGCAGCGAAAGGAATCTCTCATCTCTTTCTTTTGTCTCCCGCTCTCTCTTTTCCTTTGTCACTTGCCTCCCGGCGCCATCGGTCTTCACTTTCCCTTGCTTCTCTTGCTTGTCTTTCCTCCCTCTCTTGTCTCTCCCCCTCTCTTGTCTCTCCCCCTCTCTTGTCTCTCCCCCTTTCTTGTCTCTCCCATTCTTTTCTGTCCTCCTTCTCCATTTCTCTCCATAGTCTCTCCTCCCTCTCAGCTGCTTTTCGCTCTCTCTCCTCCATCTCCCAGATCAGGTCCTCTATATTTTTAGGCCTTTTCCTGGCTCTTGCTGGCTCCGGCCTCACTGAGGATGAAGAGGCCACAGCAACATCCAGCCCAGATGAGGCAACGAGGGCAGGAGGAGTGATGGAGGGTCTGCCCCCAATTGCCTCATCCATGGCAGAATACCACTTCCAGGATGCTGCTGTGGGCTCTCCATCCTCAGTGCTCACCCCTGTCTGTGGACATTTCAGATCCTGCAAAAAGCATAAAAACACAAGCATAATACAAAAGCAGTCATAAAGCACAATGTCATTTGATTTTAACCAAATTATCTTACTTAATATTACCACAAAAACTCTAAAAAAATTCCAGAAATCAAGAATCAAAAAGTGCTTTTAAATTACAAGAATTAAATAAACTATAACTTAGCATTCAAATTATTTGTATTCATTTCCGTAGCATACTCACTCAAAGTCTTTGATGGCATTTTGAAAAAAATCCAGTCATACTCCACATTCCATACCAGATGGGGGCAGTATACCTCCATAAAGTGAACTCTAGAGTAACAGACGAGAAACGGCATAGTCTCTATGCTCCGCTCCGCCCCTACCTTCCGAACCATAGACATCGTATAGATAGACGCCCTATTGACCGCTACTGCCTACTAGCGCGGTCGAGCCGTGGGGCCGCCATCTTAAACCGGTCACCCGCTCCACTCAGTGTAATCTGTATGGCAGGTGCAATGAGCTGTCAGCGCATTTAATTAATCATACCTCACTGAATACCGAACTGATTTTCACGCGGGTTTTTTTTCTGCAAATGTCATTCATGTAGCTATGATACAGGACACATGGTTCGGGATATTTTAATATTCATAGTAGGCTTAACAGTAATATAATATTCTGATATAAGATATAAAGTGACCAGACGTCCAAAATCAAAATATGTGATGTAGGATATAAGGTATTTTATATCACACACTATAAATATGATAAAGAAGCAGAAACAGATAGTTGCAGTAAAGTAAGATATTTTAATAAGTTGAAGAAACAATAATGATTTGTGACACACACACACACACACACTCGATTTGCGCATCGCCGTCATGTGTGTATTACAGGTAACGTTATTACATTGCTTCCTGATATCACGTGCGCAAACACAAATAACCTATATTTATATATGTATACTACAGGGCCGTTGAATGCTTGTATCTGATAACCGTGAAGCTCTTGTAATTATTACTTTACCCAACCTCTCCATGTCGAGTGATGCAGTAAACATCAGACAGCGCACGTGAACCGATCATCTCTACTATAGTAAAAAAAACACGAACACTGTTGAAAGATACAGTAGGCTACAAATGACCTGTTCGCGCCACAAATTGTTCTCCGTCCCTAGCGACCGAGTCATTGAATGTGAAACAGCGGCTGCTGTCGTCAGCAACCTGCATTACTCAGTCGACGAGGGCGCGCGCGCCGCGCTGATACCTCCGTTTCAGTTTCTCGAACCCGCGCAGTGCGGCGGTCAGAACACGGAGACCATTAGCCCCTAGCTATGCGTTCTTAAAGCATGGGAAGCGATCCCGGGCGTGTCAGAATGGGTGTTGAACGTTGTAAAACAGGGCTATGCTCTACAGTTAGCTCGCCGTCCCCGCGCTTTCGAGCCTGGACCGTGACGAGCGGTTCTATTCTTATCTGATTTGATTTGTGCTTCAGAGCGCGGGTTTTTCCCTGCAGCGGGTGGTGGTGGTCGGGGTCTCTTGCCAAGGGCTTCAGTCATCCTTCCGCTCTCTTCCCTGAATTAAAATGAAGTAGTGGGCTGTACTTTCCACACGATTGACATCAGGTTCAAGTACGCCCACAAGCCGTGCGAGTTATTTGTGTATTGCAGGTTGGCTGGTGGTTATGTTGCCCGCATACCGCCTCCCATGGCCGAAACTGGTATTATGACACCTGTCGGGCCGTGGCTAGTAATGCTAATGCTAATTAAGGTTGATATCTCTGCAGCACTATAACTTGACATTTTTTTAATGACATCATTGCCCTTATTTCTTCTCATTCTTTTGATGCGTGTAGCTCATTTTTTGGATATTTTTACCTCATTTTTTACACATGGCACCTTTAAACAAAGGAGTCTTGCCAAGAAAGTCCTCAAATAGCAACGAATCGCTGGCAGGTCCTTCTAATTGCAAAAACAAGACCCCTTCAAATAGGGCTGGGTATTGTTCAAAATCTTTCGATCCGGTGGCAATTTCGATACCGGTTCCTAGCGATTCTTTTTTCGATACCATATGTTTTAAAATCCATTTCAACATCAACAAAAATGCATTAAACACAAAACTTTTATTGTTCACCTTAATTAAAACAAATTCTGGTAACACTTCTCACTCAGGGTAACATTATTAATAAAACTGGTAGTGCTTTTTGGATAGGGGTGCTATCCTAACTTGGCCAAAATAAACAAAAAAAGAGAAACCTTTTTGCCACAACATGAACATATTATATAAATAATAAATTAATAAACAAATTACATTGTGTACAGGCTAATATTGAACCAACTAAAATGCAAAGGACATCTTTGGGACAACAGGTCCCACAAATTTGTATTTCTCCTGTAGGCTGCCAGGAGTGTGATGTCCTTACATTCTGGGGTGTTTCTTCTGGGGATAAATTACGGGCTGGGGCCTGTGCCCCCGTCAAAGCTACCCGAATTCCTTCCAGATTCTTTTATAAAAAACCCCAGACCTCCCTGGGCAATTTCTGTGGCTGAGGCACCCACCCCGAGCCCTCACAGAATGGCCGGCTTTGAAAACCAGTATCAGTGCTTGGTCCAAAGAAAACTGCTCTTTGCATTTTGGCATGAAACTGACCTAAATCTGCCAGTAACTATCCTTTATCTACTGTTTTGATCAAATGAGAAGGGATAAACCCCTGTCCAATAAACAAACCTGTGCCGGTGTAAACTGATAACACTGAGACAAATTGATCACAGACTTTTTATTTACATGGGGAGGCTGCTGTGTTGCCCCCCCTACAAGTTGAAATGGTGCAGCCAGTGCTTCATCATGGCCTTGGCCGTTGCCAGGGTCCAGTGGATCCTGTCACTCCCGACCATGATATTGATGTTTTGGACCATGTTGCTCGGCAGAGCTTTGTCCCAGTTCATTATGGGAATGTGGATCACATCGTTCGGGAAGGTTTGGAAATCTGCCCCTTGCAACCGCTCAAAGCTCTTCCTGAGCACTCCAGGGTTTCACTGCTCCCTGTTATTAAAGCCAAATGTAAGAATCACATTTTGTGCTTCCAGGAACACTGGGGTTTTGTGCTTAACCCTCTGAGGTCGGCAAATGCGCGGGCGCGTTTTGCTCGTTTTTTTTTACATAGCAGCAAAATAGACCTAAAATACTCCGTCAGTTTTGGTCATACAGACTTAAGAAATATGAAAAAATAAGCTGTTAAATGTCTACTTTTTTATGTGTCCACTTACAATCGAAATAAAACATTGTGCTTTTGTAAAATAAAGAAAATGTACAGGGTGTGCTTTCTGCCTCTCCGTCTCCGTGAACTTTTTTTCTGAAGAACGTCTCTAAACTTAAACAAAACTCAGCAAATACTATTCACTCAGACATGAGCTATATATCTCTATAATCATTTAAGTGTGTAGTTTTAAATTATCTAATTCAAAACTAAAAGAAATATTCTCTGTTTATGTAATCTATATAAAAAGAGAGAGAGATCAGCCGTTCTCATTATGGTTCTGGCAGCTCATTACTCTGCTAATTTGACACGCCCATGGAGTGCGCGCTCTATTCAAACGCAGTTTATCTGGAGCAACACATGCAAACCAGTCAACGCCCACAACAGCTGGAAAACACACTCCCTGTGAGGAATAATAATATTGTGATAATCCTGCAAATTTTACCTCAAACGTGCTGGAGTAGCCTAACAACGGATCCTGCAGATCAGTAAGTGCTTTGTTCTAATCGCGATATGAAATGGTGTCTGTAAACCGCAAAAGACTCTTTAAATTTGAATCGCGTTTCTGTGTTTGAATGAATGCACGGCACATATGCATGCGTTTGTTTACTACAGCTCGCGCGTGTCTGTATGTGAATGAATTTAGCTTTTAGCAAACTATCTATATTGCCAACTGAGATGAGTAAAAATCGACTGAATACGTTAAAATAAAATGTCTTTGTATAAGCAACAAATTAAACTGCAAATTAACATTTATGCCCTAGGCTAATATATATTTGCCTATAAAAGACGATATGTTACAGACGAAATATGAAAGACAACATTTCGTTTTGGATAGATTATAAAGTTTTTACTGCCACATCAAAACCTAATTTACAAAGTGCAAACAAAATCTTAAAAGATCAATATAAGCCTTCTCTTTAAATTATTTTTGTGTTTTATTAGTGACAAATTTGGGGAGAGGATAGCCTACATATTCCAAAACTTTCTGAAAATACGAATGAGAATTAACTGCACAATTACTAGAAATGTTTACCTTGGATATTATACAATTTGCAAGCATACACAGTTTGTGGAAAAATACATTTTTTTCAAGATGTTTCCAACTCTGAACCAATTCTGTAGTTATATATATATATATGTATGTGTGTGTGTATATACATATGTGTGTGTGTGTGTGTGTGTATATGTGTGTGTGTGTTGTCTTTGCATTCTTTCTTGTGGCTCAGTGACACCTGAATGAAAGGCTCATTAGTATGCAGCATTAGCAGGTCTTTGTCTTCTCAGGTGTGAATTAGGATATTATTCATGACCTTGTTGGATCATTCACGCCCACCTGCATATTGCCTTTTCAAACAAAAAGTGTCTTACAAAATTGAAATCAATCTATTGTTTAATGTGAACGATTAGCCCGGATGATTTTCAGATCAATTTAAAGTAAACACTCTAGCCGATAACTTCCATTAGTCAAAAGTATTGTGGGAATATGTGAAGTTGGTCATTGTGATCTTATATCAGAAAATTTAAGTTGGAGTTTTTTGAATAACCACACATAAATAATATTCTCTCAAAAATGCAAACATGTACATACATGTTGCTCACATATTATGATGGCCATGTTCGCGCTAAATATAGTGTAATTACACCTTTGCCATTAATATGTTTATAAGCTACTGAAAAAAATACAAATATCAGGGCATGTCAAAACATCTCAAGGACCCCAAAAACACCTTAGACCCCAGAGGGTTAATCACATTATAAGCTTGGGCCAAGTTTGCCCCCGGATAGTAATCCACCTCCACTTTGCTGTTATCCACCTGAGGCAGACAACCCAGATTCGAGTCCCCAACGCAGGATCGGCCTCTCCGGGGTTAGATTCCAAACGCTATACTCCTATGGAGGCTTTGGACAGCCCTCTGGGCATCCTTGGCTCCCAACTGATCCATTTGCTTGCCTTCCTCCCCTGTACTTGCTGCTGTTTGAGGGACATCCTCCGTCTCTGGAAATTCCTCAAAAAACCATCCCAAACTATCCTCCAAGAACTCCATGGGCTCTGGCTCTTCCTGGGCAACCCTTTCCTTAGGCACCGGGGTCCTCTGGCGCCTCACCGGGGTCAGTGACGTTTTGGGATCCACCGTACCTAAGCCCTTCCGAACCTCTTCTCTACTTAGGCCTGCTTTCTCCTCCACTTCCATTATTTCTTTCAGGACCCAATCTGGACTACCACCTAGATCCAGAGCTCCCAGGGGGGCCAGATCTTTTACTTCCTCTTGTTCCTCAGAGGCAGACGGCTTTGTGCCGGACTGTCGAGTTGGCACCTTTCGACGTCCCTCCGGAATCGATGGAGCAAGAACGTCAAGCATATCAGGGAGATGACGATCCAGTGGGCCGCAGCAGCAGTCACAAGACTGATGGCACAGAACCCTCCACTCCGGACCACCTTCGTTTCCATCCAGAGGGAAGTTTCAGGAACGGGAGCAGGGTGCGCAAGGGGTCTCAGTGCACTGCGGGCCCAGATGTCCACTCCCGTGTTCAACCAATTCTTGGCATTCCCAAAGATTAGCCACTCTGTATTTATACTCGGGAATGCTGGCTGAACCCCCGATGATATTTGGGCCGCCATACGCTCCAACCGAGCCGGTGGGCAATTCTGGCCAGAGGCTATCTCCATCCCCTGCACATGATGGAATGCCCTCAAGAATCTGAATAGGATTCTAATCAACTTTTTAAACACCTTATCATCCGCCATTTTTTTCTTTCTTTTCTTTTCTTTTCTTTTCTTTTCAATAGTTCTGCCTGAAAAATAAATATTTGAATGACCTTAAGTTATTTTTTTCCACATTAGCCCATCATGTATCTAACCATCAAGAGCATATTCGGCAACTCTGCAGTGAATTAGTGTTATGGATGTAAGGGCATAGCAAGTTTAAATATTTTATATTTTCATCTTGTAATGCCTCTGTTTTGAGTATGTTATAGCCCTGGTTGTTTTGAATGTTTCATGACAAATCTGTATTGACTGCATGATCATATCACCGTATTAGTAACTGCCATGCGAGCCACAAATTAAAGCTTGGTGGGCCGCATGAGGCTCGGCTCGCAAACCGCGCAATGAGTAACCCTGAACTAAAGAAATCCTAGTAAAGTCACTATTGCATATATTTAATGTTATATTCAATTTACGAACATTTAAGGAATTTCAGTTGCTTTGAAATTACAATACTTTGCCATACAAGTGTTCAAGAAAACCGTTAAATAATCAGACAACTGTTTTTCAGATACAAATAGCTTTTTATTTGCAATACAACCAAAACTTGAACTTGTAATTTTTTCTTTCTACAAATGAGCCTGACAACTCGTGTCTAACATGCACCCCAAAGTGCCAAGTACCTGAATTTTGGGTGAAAGTTTGCTTGCATCAAGTTCCATTAACACCTTTTGAAGAAACTCAAAGGTATACTTGAGATCAGATTCAAGCTATATATTACTGCCAAGAGGAGAGCACAAGACTTTGTGACGTCTCCAAGCTGCTGAAGCACTTTCACTCCTTCAACAAGTATCCCAACATCCAATGGTGGTTGTTCAGGTCCTGCACCTTCAGCTCGTACTATAAAAATTCCAATGACTGTATTAGCCATGTCTCTCTCAGCTTTCTCCAAGCCATTGTCCTAAAACAAACAACAAAAGTTAAACAGTTTTAAAACATGAAACATACTTTGGCAACAACACTTCATATATTAATATCATAATGAATAGAATAGCTAAAAAAAAAAAAAAAAAGACAGTCACCTAAAGGGCATCTTACAGTATATGTGGCAAGCTTTTATTGTGATCTTGCTGCCTCATGTGTTCAAGTACTTTTTATACAGTTCAACGGAGACGCACAAGCTGGTGTCATTGTAACAAACAAGAATACCTGCTTGTGACACTTAATGAAAATACCCCGCATCTAAGACTGAATAACTAAATATTAAGAAAAAAATTTGAGAAAAAAAGGAGAGCGCGTATTTTTTTTTAAATATACGTGTTACATCAGGTTACAAAGGTTCCCAACCTTTTTTGTGCCAGGGACCAGCATATTCATAAAAAAAATTCCAGGGACCAGTTGTCAATTTTAATACCTCAATTTTAAGATGCATCGTTTTGAAACCTAGCACTGTGTAAAGAAGTAACAGCCTATCATTTTATTGGCATATAATGAACTAGGTGGCAACACAGGCTAATTGTATGAATATACACATTTTTTAAAACTTTAAAGGTCCCATGACATGAAAATTTTCACTTTTAAACATTAATATGAGTTCCCCTAGCCTGTATATGGTCCCCAAGTTTCTAGAAATTTCAATCGTTGTAAATCGAGCTTTTGCTGTCTTTCTCTGCCTTTGAAAAAATGGAAGCTCAATCAGGCGGATCTTGAATCTCCTCCTTATGACGTCTTAAGGAGAAATGTTACCTCCCCTTTCTCTGCTTTGCCCGACCAGAGAATATTTGCCGTCCATGAGAAAATGAGCTAGGAAATAGGAACGCGTGCGCGCGATTTTAGTTTGTCCACGAGATATATAATTGCTTTTGAGCGAGCGAAGCATAATAATTGCTCAATAATTGGATGTACAAATGAACACGAAGCCTTTTTTTAGTTCCTTCATCCAAGCCCCAGAAGAACCAGTGGATTAATTTCATTTTCTCTGGAAATGCGCCGACACAACTTCCCAAAGTTTTGCATGTCTGCGGCATACATTTCACCGACGACTGTTTCCTCAACTTGGGCCAATACAGAGTTGGCCTCGATGAACGTCTGAAAATAAATCGATCAAGCTAACGTTACCAAGCAACACTTTCTGATGTGCAATTGTTCAAGTTCAGACAGGTAATCTTTCTCAAATCGTTCAATACTGTTTATGCATCAGTAAGTAAAGCCAGTGACTAAAATATCAACTTTTAGTAGGATGAAAATAATCTTATTTAAATTGTGAATAAATTATATACAGAAAGCGATCAAAGAACATCTTTCCACACAGCGCAAGTTTATCTGGACACTTGCCAAAATCGTTATGAAATCAATAACGAAGCTCTAACTGTATTTACATCGTCGTGTTTGCATTGGTGAAAGCAGAGAGAGTGCAGAAACTGCATTGCAATGATAAGATCTTCATTCTCCCGATCAACAACAGACTGTCATCTGCTTGCTCAATGCTCATCACGGCAACATTTTATGTGATGGGAATAGATCTAAATACTTAAAAAACTTCTGACGATTCGTTAATATCTATAGCTGTAATAGTAAAAACGTATAATAGCTGTAGTAAAAGTATTCGAGAGAGTTTCACATGTAATACATAGGTCTTTCATATGCAAGCATGTCAGCCAATCACAGCAGTGGCCGGTTACACTGAATCCCACAGCAGACACGCCCCTTCAAACAGAGCGTTCAAATCAGAGGCTAAAATCAGGCTAGGAAAAATGCCTTTTATTTCTAAATTATGACTATTTTTTATCTAAAAAACATACTAACATTATAAGGGCAACCCAGGAAACATTATACAATAATAAAACAACCCCATGTCATGGGACCTTTAAGACCAGTTCACAAAATGTTTACCTTTTCTCCCATACAATTAGGCCTACCTCAAAAGCAACTCACACAGCACTTACTCACTAGAAGGTGGCAGTAATGGCAAATTGTATGAAAATACCAGTGCATTTCACCTGTCAAATCTCCCCAGAACCACTAAAGACAATAACTTCAACAGCAACTCAGTGTTTTCACTCAGCAATCGGTGACAACAAAGGCTAATTGTATGAAAATAAGAGCCAGTTTCAACAGTCAGACAGTTTCATAATACAATAGCAAAACACAGTGATTTCAGCCAATCCTTTCTTAAAGTATAAAATTAGAGATCAAGCTTTAACCTTTAAAAAAAAACAAAAAAAAACAGACCAGACCAGACCAACGAGAACAAACCTATTGGTAACACTTTACTTGAAGGGGTGTGCATAAGACTGACCTGACAGCTTCATAATCATGATATGGCACATGTCATGAATATGAAGGAGGAGGTTTTATGCATGTTTATGACAAATGTCATTAAGTGTCATTTGCCCAATTATGACATTTTTCCATGCAAATATGACATTGTTTGAGATGTATTTGTTATGACAACTTGACATAAACCAATACATCATAACCTGTCAGTGTCTTGGTAATGACAACTTGACAATACTAAGACAACATCAATTGTCATAAATATGTCATAAACATGACAGCAGATTCATTATTAAACTTAAGAAACCACTTAGCCATGGATTAACATTACTTCACAATTTCCCCAAAAATATCTGAGATTTTCCATTTAACTTCATATGTGTTGTATTAAGGTGACCTTAGGCTGTTAGAAATACATATTGGTCAAGCTCCAGCAATTTTTTATAAATTAACTGCAAGCTGACAAAATACAAGCAAACCATAAAATATGTCCCTGTCATGGACAAATTTATAGTAGAATAAATACATTTTCATTGGATAGTGATTATAAAATTTAGATCTTGTAGTGTATATGCTTCGGACTCTGGGTCCGTATGAATTAGCTCAAATGATCTATAGGGAATTTTAATAACTACATTAAATTATCGAAATTGAAGATAGACTATATGAATATATGAATAATCAATCACAACGAATTATAATTACTCATTCATACATCAATAGTCTTATTTCAGATCGATTATGAGATAATCTTTAAGGGAAATTATGTAATCATCAAATCGGTGTTGTCCAGCAACGACCGTAAGATTAAACTATCAATTTCTCAATAAAGTTATCCTTTCTTATAAACTCCAAGAAATATTAACTTTCTGGCCGTGAACATTAATTTTCCTGTGTTTATAAAATTAAAACTAGTAAATAATAAGAGCTCTGGCAGCTCTTGGATCTTTGAATCTCATTGACTCGTTTTACAAGCATTTTCACGGAAACAGTTGAATATATTGTTTTAATAAATGCAAAACTACAGAATATAGGCTACTACACAAGATACACGTTTTATATGTCTATGTACATTTACTTACAGTTAACAAACAAGACAAAACGGGTAACAGATGATGAGAGAGTGAGAGTTGGAGAGAGAGAGAGAGAGCTCTGATTTAGGCTGGTGCTATTTAGAGCCGAAACGCACACCTTGCACGCGCGGGAAGCGCTTTACGGAAGTTTTGGTCGTGCGTAAGAGAGAATAAGAGAGAGCGAATGAGAGCGAGGGCAGGGGCGCGCGCTCGATTCGAATGCTGGACAGGGAGAGAGAGAGAGAGATAGAGAATGGGGGCGCGTGCGCCGAAGCACGCGCTGAGGTTGTAGAGAAGAATGAGAGAAAGAGAGAATGGTCACGTGTGACCATAGAACAGCGAAATCACAGAAACCTTGAGAGACATCAATGCATCGAACCTTAAAACATTAAAACTCGTTAGAGTTTGATACTTGCACAGTTCTTTGTGTGAGTCTGAGAGGAGCGCGCGTTCTCGTGCTGAGGCGCGTTCTCTCGTGGAGCGAGAAAAATAAACAATTTAAAGAATGTATGGCTCACGCCTTCTTTTGGGACAACAGCAAATCGGATCCTCTGATCTGGAGCGGGAAAGACGTTCCTTTGTTTGTAAAGACACGCCCACTTTGACTATGTCATGTGAGAGATCGAATTTAACATTCATATTTAGAAGTAGGGTATTTCCTAGAATAAATGCATATTATTGTACCTTGCAGTCAAGATTCGACTCCAACATGTTTTTCCCATTACAATGATACCTCGAATGACGTGTCTGCACAAATACAGGGTTACATAATTTCCTCATACTCACTAGCATCGTGATTACTTCAGATGCTTCAGACATTATCTTGACCAATTATACACACAAAAATATAAGTCAAAAACATTGCTATTGGATCATATGTGGACATTTCAGTTTAAGGGTCCATGAGTGTGTGTGTGTGTGTGTTCCAGAGGGTGATAGAGAAACAGAGTTTCTTCTGTTTTATGGCATGTGAGTGTCCTGGCGTGAGGAATGTGGGGGGGTGTCACATTACGTGTCTCTTTGTGTGTGTGTGTGTGTGTGTGTTGTAATGGAGAAAGAGACAAAGCTCTCGTCGGTTCAGACGATGCATGAAGTGTCAATGCATGAATCACGATTCACTGATCGAAAAGCAGCAGTCATTGTTGCTACAATCTGCAGAAAGATAATGAGTCCCTTTCCCAACAAAACATTTTAGTTAATGGTAAAAGTATTTTGATAATAATGCAGTTACTGCCTAAATAAGTATTGCCCAATAAAATATGTGATAGTTACACATTCTATTCTAAATCAAATCTAACAACAAAGATATTTAGTCAAACTTTACAACAATACTAACTGGCCCTCATTTGTTTATTAAGAAATCACACACAAGGTTTTGTTAACTTGTTAAAATAATTTGTTTATTTTCATAAAAGTTGAACATGACAGGGTGGACAACAAGATGACAGGGTGGAACTTGGCATGACAGGGTGGACAAATGCTTTAATGGGTGAACTAGAAGAGAACAGGAACGTTAGAAAAACAACAGGAACAACAAGAAACCCTTAACCCTTTAGAACCTGAAGCTAAAATGGGTATTTTTCACATATTTTGATTTTTTGACTGTAAAATTCTAAAACAATGTGCTATCTTCATGTGCAAGGTGTCATCTTTTTCAGAAAAAGATTAGCTTTCAACAAATTACAGTTATTGACCATTATTGAGTGTGGTGAGTTTGTAAATAGAATTGATATAGACAAAAAAAAAAAAAAACGAGAATAAATTTTCCGATTTTTATTTAGAAACCCCCCCCCCGAAATATCACGAACAAAAGAAACTAACACTTTAAAGTTGAAAAATGAAGTATAATACAACTATGCAAGTCTTTTTTGTGACATTGGTTTGCACAGTTTTAATTTACAGGGTCTCTGCACATTTTTTAAAGTCAAATTTAAGGCTTTTTAAGACCTGAAGAAATCAAAATTAATACCGTACATTAGGGGTTTGCAATATTAACAAAAATATATCTCGATATTTTCAAAGTTTAGTTGATAATAATTAGATGATATTTTACTGATTTTGTACTGGTACCATGGCTGGCTTAGGCCTGTTGTTGACAGCAGACTCACAAAGATATTCATATTTAACATATTCTATCTGTGCAGTGGTCAGTTTACAGTAGTGTCTGAAATAAAAAAAAATTTATTAAGGGGCAATATTTGCCACCTTTAAATTGATTTCCAGGGGCATTTTCACCTAAATATGGAAATTATTTCTAAACGTATTTAGAGGTATGCATCACCTTTTATGTCAAATTCTAACATTCAAATTAAATTATATTAGAATAAGACCGTACCACTGTCAAATTAAATAATTAAATAAAAAACCATCCTTGCAGTGCAGAGGTGACACAGAAGCGGGATCCGAACTGGCATTACTATATTTACACTTACTTTGCAATTGCATAAATAAAGCTATTCAATATTTAAATATGAAATTATTTATAATTTTAACATTTTAATTAAAGGGTACTTTAAATATGCAACTAAACCCGCCAGTAGGTGGCAGTAAGTCACTGTCTTAATAAGCGAGTTGTTGGATTTTTATTCAACCGATTTGTTCAAACGGCCGATTCATTCATTGAATCAAATGATTCGTTCAAAACGCGGATTTCAGTTTTTAAAAAAAGAATCCTCGTTGTCTGTTGGACTACAGTTTCATTATGAAATTCTCGTCGGCGAAATAAAGGGGGAAACAAACAATATTGACAATATAAAAAGTAACACACAATGTTAACTTTATTGTTAATTTAACTGTTGAATAAAATAAATAGCACATTTGCAATTGTGCACAGGAAAACGGCACTCTTGCTCGTGATATTTTAATATAGCAACATAATATGATATAAATATAATAAGACAAAAACTCATTTGGGGACATACCTATAACTGCACTGACACATCACGCAGTGAAAGCAAGCATGAGAGACAAACGCGATGTCAGCTCGAACTCGCGGTGCCTCGTACAGTTAAAACAATAATTACAACATCATCATAGTTCATAGACAATCCTAAGCACAAAGAATGAACTTACTATTGAACTGACATTTACTCGTTCTCTTATCCTCTCCTCTCGCATGCAGGACGCAGGCTAATACGCTGCCGTAAATGACGCGAATTGTCACGTGAACAAGCAAATCCACAAAGATAGAATAATAAAAATAATACGTACGCTAATTAGATAGTTTTCATTTGGAAAGCATTTAGATACGTCGTCAAAGTGTCATCTAAAATTTAAGACCTTTCATAGGTAAAAATAAGACTTTTCATAAGTAAAAATAAGACTTTAAGACTTTTTAAGGCCTTACATTTTAAATATCGAATTTAAGACCTTTTAATACTTTTTAAGGATCCGCGGGGACCCTGATTTAGGACACTTTTTTTCATACACGCACACATACAAATGCACACACCACATGTAAAGATATGTGAAGAAGTAGCGGCCATCCACCTCCAAAGTTTCATTAAAAATCATCCCAATCCCCTCTTCTGCTGTCTACCACTTCTTTCGCCATGTATTTGTTCGTGTCTTTTATTATTTTATGCAATCCAAAACACTCGAACCTGCCGCGCTTCGTATCTCTCGGTTCAAATCCTTCCTTCCCGCTCTGCCAGAAAGCCCGCTGTCATTTGCTGACTAAAGCATGAAATTACCGTAATAAGCCGTATATTGCCGAAAAGCGCATGTTGTCTACTGTCAGGGGCAATTTGAATGGTTTTGATAGTGCAAACGGTTGAAGAGTTACGGTACAATGAATACAGCTTGCTGATCTGTGTCGGCGACGACACATTCGGTTCTAAAGGGTTAAACAATATAAAAAAAGATTTCAGGAATTCATTTTCTGCATCACTCTAATTGATCTTCCACATACTTCCAAACAGACGTATCTGTCTGTAGAGAGTGCTTGTTCAGAGCTTGTGGTTCTGCCATTAGGCAAAGTATCTGCCAATCATGGTACCAATTGATGTCCTCCCTGGGACCTGGCCAAAATAACTTGTTGGTGCCATTACAGTGCATACACTTAATTTTCACACTGTGCCCTTCCACATCCATGATGACACCTGGGTAGCCTTCATTGTCGTAATTGATGACGTACCAGTGTTAAAGGAGAACTCCGGTCAATTTTAACATTGAGCAAATTTTTTTGTAAATTTGGAGTGCTGTCAATATAGAGAACAACGACAAAAATCGGTGTTGCCTACACTGTGTTATCCTCTTTTTAAAATTTGCACCCTGTTGACTTCAATGGAGCATGTTATAAACCTGCTTTTAGCCTCTTAACATCTTTGATGTGTCATTACAAGTGCCCAGCCATGTTAAATGATTCCTTCAGAGTGAACACGAGTGAATCTGACTGCAGTAGATGTGAAAGATATGAATAAAAATGATGTTATATCCGCCAGCGCACATACCTGTATTTACTTCCTGTTTTCGGTCGAAGCAAATTTTGATTTAGTTTCAGTCATAGTCTTTTGACTAAAATTCCATTTTAGTTTTAGTCATATTTTAGTCATCTGAATTGTTTTAGTTTCAGTCTAGTTTTAGTCGGCGAAATACAAAAAGATTTTAGTCGACTAAATCTACAGTAGATTTAGTCGACTAAAATCAAATGAGTTCAGTTAAATTGTAATGCATTAATTTAATTTCTCTAAAATTTCCAAACCCATTATATATTCCCGTAGAAAACATCTATTAACCTGTTATTATAAATATTTTTTAGAGTTTGAACATGCAATACAGACACAGATTAAGCTCTGTGACAAAAAATAATATCTTAAACTTCTAAAGTAGAACAGTTTTTTTTTCTTCTTCAATGAATGATTATGCAGTCTTTAACTTACATGCATCCTCTTTATTCTTTCAAGCAGATATATTTATTTGTATAAATTAAATATAATTAATCCTTATTAAAGCTGTTAAAGAGCAGTGAATGCTTTTCTTTTTATTTTGTTGTTTGATCAATACCCAGATAGCAAATAGTAATTGAAACGATGTTAAATCAACATCCCGCTGTCAACGATAAAGTCATTGAATCAACGTCGAACTCTGATGTTGATTCTTCATCATGTTGCACCCTCTATAATAATTGAAACAACGTTTAAATCATACCTAGAGATCAACAGAATTTCAATGGTATTTCGATTACAATGGATATTGAAACAATGTTGAAATCGCAGCATATCAACAAAACTTCAATGGTGTTTTAGTACACCACAGGTTTAATCTGAAGGTCTGTAATTTTAATATAATATTAAAAACATTATTATTAGGCTATAATCCTGCTTTATCGACAGCCAGGATGGGCTAGCAAAATATAGAAAATATAAACTATACCTTTAGGCTATAACCTAGACTAGCACAAATGACATCCCACGCATTCTTTAAAAATTAAAAAAAAATTATTGTATTTAAATTTTTTTTTTTTTTTTAAGTGCTACTCCTGCTGCGTCTGTCTTCCAGCTCCTCCCGCTCGGTCTGGGGCGTAGCGCAGCCACTTCTGGACAGCTTGAGCAAAGTCATAGTTGTTTGCCGTTGTAAGACGTTGAGTCAAGGCATCTAGAATACAAGTAAAAGTATGTTACTGTGATTTAGTCAATGATTTGTTCAATCAAGGCAATTAAAGATTTGTAATGTAAAAAATCATACTTTTTTAGTGGAAACAACTATTTACTGACACAATATCTTATCAAATCATTAGCAACAACAATACAAACCACCTAAATCACATCAAAACTTATAAACACAGCATTTATGGCCTTCAACTGAACAGAAAAACAGTCAAAAACACACATCGGAATGTCAGAGCGCGTCACGTGATGCATCTGAACCAATCACGCTGTCAGACATTGACATCAGCCAATGAGATTTCGCTTTTAGGGTTAAATGCCCATTATACGTTCACGATTGGTTGCTGATTATAAGGAGATTATACGGAAATGACCATATTTGGATCCGACAGCATTGTACAGGAGAGAGAGAGCGCTAACGGTGTGTGAGATTAAAGGAAGCAGAGAGAGAGATCGCGGAGCAGCGCGTTGATTAAGAATGCCAACTTTTGTTGAATTTCTGAGAAATCTACAGACGCAAATAGACAAAGTGTAGTAAAATAAAGACCTAAATGTGTATTTTGGACTTTTTTTTCACCACAAGTCTGAAAGGAGACATGTTATTGAAGACAAATATCCCAAAATCTCAAAATTGACCAGTGAAAAAAAACGATGTTTTTGCCTGCCGTGTCTCGCCTCTCGCCTATACTGGGTGCATGGAGGAATATGCATAAATCTCATCGCAAAAACAGGCTAATAATAAGGCTATGTCTTTAAAATTAACGAGGCATTTTAATTGTTTCTAAATGAAGTATGTGGGGCTAAGCCCCCCCTTGACGCCAGCTAGGCTGGTTGTCAGGCGCTGTATAATAACAGTGCGCGCGCGCTTCCCCGCGCTCAGAAAAGGTGCAGAAGATCATCAAAAATCGTGATATCGCATAAGCACTAGTACAAAACAACTGTTATCATTTCTGAAAACAAACACAATGGAGTTACAAAACTGTATCGCACATCGCAGCCCTGCTCGAGGATTATTCATATTTTGGATTTGTAGGTTATTGCGAGGTCTAATCAACATTTCCAGTTAACGTTACAACTCGAGACAGTTCTGCATTGAATAAAGTAAAGGTAAACCATGTCTTTTGTGTAATTCTGGCCTGCCGCGGTCACTGCTGTGGGTAGCGCTAGATAGAGCACTATGCTAGCGTTAGAACACCGGCGGTCAGAAGAAATAGCGGTGCTGTGTTAATAGATTTCACGACACTAGCAATGGGTACAGACATGTATTTTGAGCTAGCTGTCACAAAAATAGACGTAGACGGCCTACTGGACCAATGAGGTTTTGCCAACTTTATAACCTAGAAGAGATCAAGTAGGCTACTTTTGGCAGATTTTGACACATTGGTAAAACAAAAATCTATTTCAGTGACTGCAGCACTCCGTCGGTTAACGTTACTACATTAACCATCATGTTAACGATCAACCTAACAGTATTTGATTTGGTACAATTAATTCATATCGAACATTAAGCAAGCTTACCTGTACGTTTGTGCCAAGGTCCAGAAATGAGCTGTGTCCGGTGCAGACGTGCAGTGAGTGTTGATCTCCCGTCAACCAAAATTCGATGGATTTTAAATCATATTTCCCGGTCAACTATATATCGATGAATCTTCAACAACAGCGTCGTTTCCCGGTCAACTATAAATCAATGACTTTTCAACACATTCAGCGATTGCCCGGTAAACCAAATATCAATGCTTAATCAATTTTAAAGATAACTATAGATCAATGTTGTTCCAATATTGTTGCCATCAACATTCATAACATCAGGTTTTCATCGATATGGTAATCCAGGGTGTATACAGTAATAAACAAGTTAAATTTAAGACTTTTTAAGACTTTTTAATACCACATCTAAATAAAATTTAAGACCAAACTTATGATGGAAATACATATCAAAAGTGTAAATATACAGTAATCTTTCCAAGTAAACACACTGATGTTTGTTCAAAATGAACAGTATGGTAACATGACAATCAGTTGAGTTTAAGAACATTTAGAAATGTGTGTAATGCAAAAAGATAACACAAAAATGTCATTGCGGTCCAAAATTATATTTATTATTACAATATTTTCAGAACATTTAGGTCCCATGAACAAATGCTACAATCAAGTAAATGTGAATAAATGTGTGTGTGCGTGTATCAGGGTGTATACAGTAATAAACAAGTTAAATTTAAGACTTTTTTTGCCTTAACGTGAGTTTGGTGTTTTTTGCTTTGCACATGCGATTCCACCGCTCTGATCCCCATTGTCCCAAGTTGAAAATTCTTCCGACCAGTGTTGTTTTTGGCAGCCCTTTTAGTTTTAGTCTTAGTCTTTTTGACGAAAATGCTTTTTAGTTTTAGTCACATTTTAGTTACTTATAAACTTGATAGTTTTAGTCAAGTTTTAGTCGACGAAAACACAAAAAGGTTTTAGTCAATTTTAGTTTAAAAAAAAAAGAAAGAAAAAAAGTAGGCTAGTCTTTAATAAATTAATTTAGGTTAAAAAGTATTGGAAATGGGCTTAGGTTTGATAGGTTTCAGCAAGTTGCAATTCATAAAACAACAGCTAACCTTAAAACCTTTGCATAATAAACTAGACTTTCTGAATAATTCGATTGATTGGGTCCTTACATGCGCTTAGCGAGGCACACACACGCACACTAGCACACACACGCAAGGTCTCTCGCTCCCTTTCTCTGCTGTGCGCGCGCTACACATGCGCGCTCTTGCTCGCTCTATTTAGATTTCGAGAGATTCAGATTTGCGGGCAATTCTGAAATTATCGTACATTATGGGATTTTTTTCATTATTGATCGTACATCGTTCAACAACGATTAGAATGAGGCATTGCTGATACTTTTTTTTTTAGCTCAAAACAGACCGATTTCACGCAAAATAGGCAGAAATGACATGCATTGTGAACGTCAGACTTATCATTTTCGTTCCATCTTGTCTCGTCAACGAAAACTCGAAAACGTCTCATCATGTTTTAGTCACCTTAGAGCCATTTTTAGCTAGTCATCGTAACGTTATCGTCATAAAAAAGGTGCGTCAACGAAATAATTGCGTTATCGTCATCGTTGACGAAAACAACATTGCTTCCGACACACAACGCAGTATGCTTCGTAAGCATTTCCAGGTACTGACCTTAACCAAGAATACTCGTTCTTTTCAAGCCAATTTTTATTGAACTTGCATTTCCCCATGTTGCTAGCAATATTAGCTACCTACTGTATCAACCGTTGCTGTAGAGGCTACACTCGCTAACGTAATCAAAAGCTGAGCAGTACGCTCTGTTACTATGGTTACGTTCTGAACTAACCATAAACAATGCAGCGCATAGACTACCGGGAAGAAATATATTTGGCTGAACAGATTGACTGCATTTTCGCGGTGACATGAGAAAAAATATTTAAGACCCATCAAATCTGAAAATAAGACAAAATAATACTTTTTAAGGCCTTATTTTCAGGAAATGTAATATAAGACTTTTTAAGGACCCGCGGCCACCCTGTAATGGTGATTCAACATTTATTTTGCATTGCAATTTCAACATCAACCATTATGATGATTCAGATGGAAAAACAATGTTTATTCCATGTTGGCTTGCTGTCTGGGTATTAAGTGTACAGAAGGTATTAGGTTTATTACGCACTGTCACTTTAAGACCGAGTGTGCAGATCCAATTGCACTGCTGATGCACATCCGATATTCTCACAACTGTACGTTCTGTAAAGACATAATCGACTGAGTTTACGCGAATACTCTCAAAAACAGACATTTAGACATAATGTTGTGTGTATTTGTCCATTCAGACGCGAAACAGAGCTCAATTCAGTCCTTGCGCGCAGCGAGCTGTATTGTCTTTGTGCAGGGCTGCACACTTCGGGTCGTGTGTGTCTGTCTGTCTGTGTGTGTGTGTGTTCGCATAGAAAAACATACCGAATAAAGCTCTCTTTCGCGTCGTCACTCTTATTCAGATCTATCCATATGTCTGCTCTTCTCTTTCTCCCAGACGTTTAATTTTTTTTACGATTTATGAGACATGCATCAAGCGCATGCCAACTCGTGTGCCGCCGGGTAGATCAACACGTTACAATTCAAATATGGACTGACTGGATCTCTTATGATTTCTTCTCCAATCGTCCCTCCCTAACATTTCCGTCTAGTTTTTATTCGTTGACGAAAATGTCAATACATTTTTGTCATAGTTGTCGTCATTTAAAACTGTTTTTTATTTAGTTATCGTCTCGTTCATGTCTGTAAAAAAATGTCGTTGACGAATAATTTTCGTCATTATTTTTGTCAACGACATTTTTTCACAGACAGAAACGAGAAGATAACTAAATAAAAAACAATTTTAAATGACAACTATTGAGCCTCCAAAATGCACAGACTGGATTTCTGCATTGTATTTGCATGTGTAATTTAAACTAAAGTCCACATGTATGAGGCACTCATTGTACTTCAGGTTCCTCCTGAGCTCCCTGTAGACATCAAACTGCCATTTGATGTTGAAAACATGGCGCCTAAAATGGAAAAGCCTCTCTTGGAATTAGGTATTTAGGTCTTCCTTTGTTGTTATTTCTCTTTTTATTGTTATTGTTGACGTTTTCTCATCCTTCATGATCTTTACTATCATCCACTAAGATAAACAAATGTTCTCTTGCCCCGGAGTTTTCAGCATTGAGCGACAAGTGTGGAGGCACTTCTTGCACTCACCATAAGCTCATGCCTTGGCTTTGGGGTTGCCCATGGTTGCTTCAGACATTTCTTCAATATTTCTTGAAGACAGGAATCCATGGTTCTGCAAGGCATTGGCCATAAATTGCAAGTTCTCAACGTGTTTTTTGCAGACGTGTCACGTCAGAGGAAGAGGGGGTTACCACCCAAAAAGGTTTGAGATGGGAGAAGGTGGTGTATGATATCTGTGTTAGATCACATGCTCACTCGTTTCTGTTTATTCTAACTACAGGACACATGCGGAAAAACACTATCTTTCCACACAGACATCACTCAACACCAGAACTCTGTTATTTCTGTTACCAGACTGAACGAGGTCCTTCATTTTTGCTTGAACTAATTTAACCCTTCAACTGTCACCCCCCTTTTTGAGCATTTACGTGAAAATGCACTACCTAAACTTAAATGGTTGTAATTCATGAACCCTTTGGACTAAAGACTTACGGTTGGTCTCGTTTAAATAAAGACACTTATAGATAATTATAAATTAATATAATTCAATTATGTAAAAGTTATTGAAGTTTAAGTTTGTTATAAAAATATAATAAAATATATATTTTTTCTTTTATTAAAAAATATATACATTTATATAGGTTTCAGCCTAAAAATGAAAGTCAAAGGCAAAATTCTAACCAAGTTGTGTTAAAAATTTATGGTCAAAAAGACTTTTAGCTGCATCACCTCCAAAAATCCACTAGGGGTTAGGCACACCATATTGGTGATTCTAAAAGGTCCTAGTTACTTGATCTGGCATATGACACCACAACACACATTTATATGTTTGTTTGTTTTTCTTTTACAATTTGTTAGATTGTTTTTTATACAAATAAATGCTACATTTCTATAAACATTTTATTTGGAACAAACAAATAAGACAATGAATCAAAAAAGAAAACTATGAAAACTGAACCACAAACATTTTACAATCTAAACTATTTACAATTTTGTACCTCTTGTTAACAACTATTTACAACTTTATCAGTGTTAAACTACAAGTTTTGGGCATCATGCCAGTAATTGAAACAGTCTCGTGCTGCATGGAAACAAAAGTGCAAATTACATGCACGGCAGATCACAGAGTTTTTTTGTTGGCACACAGAAGCGATGTAATGTTCCTGTGATTTGAGGAGCTGGGGCAGGAGGAGCAGAAGGACCAGGCTCATTTCGGGGCATCCAGTCGGCAAGTTCCAGAACCAAAGCTTCCTGAAATTCTTTCTGACTTTTTGCTTTCTGGTTCTGTGACGCAGCCATCTGCTGGTGGAGAATGAATGCATTTACTATCGCTATGTCTACAAAATGGTAGAACAAGGAGTGGTACCACTTCCTGGTCTTCCGGAGAACTGTATAGTAGCCGATGAGGGCATCGAAAAGATCCACTCCTCCCATGTTCCTTTGTGGAAAATAATAGGACATATTTCAAAAATAAAGGCCAACTTACCCAAGTAAATAGAATGATACATTTGAGTAAACAATTTTTCACAAAGCATGACTAAAAAAAATTCAACTTACTTATTGTAGTCAGAAACTGTAGCTGGTATCGGAACTGTCAGTTCTGCCCGTTTCTTGTCCTCGCCCTTCTCTGGACAGTGAGATTTTCATTTGCTGAATGGAAAGAGGAGCACATGAGGACTTCCCTGGTGTCCTTCCATTCAACATAGAGCAACTCGTTCTCCCGAATCCAACGGATACTCCCACGAGGAGCATTTCTGGGCAGCTTGTTGACGGTGGTTTTTGGGACGCCACACGGTTACTCCGGAGAGTCCTACAGGCCCAGATGCCCTTCTGGAGGAGGTCTTTGAACAGTGATGGGCTGGTGTAGAAATTATCTATATAGAGTTTGCAGCCTGTTCCGAGGTTTTTCCTTATCCACCAGCGCCATCACCGATTCATAGCTGAGCCCCTTGCTTTCTCAGCTTGGTGGTAAAGAAGACTTTCCTTCATAAATGAACAAATCCCAAGTATAAAAACTGTCTGAGTCCGCTAAAACAAATAGCTTGTATCCCCCATTTTGTAGGCTTCTCCTTGTGGTACTGTTTCAGGGAAATCCTGGTCTTGGATGCCACCATCCTCTCGTCTATTGCAATGTTTTGATTCGGATGAAAAAAAGTATTGCATGCATCACACAGCTCCTGATACACTGGCTTCACTTTCCCTTGCCGGTCATAAGCAGGTGTGCCTTTTTTTCTCATATTTTCATCATCCATCTTCAGATCACTCAGATAAAGTGCTGAGGATATGGCTTGAAACTTCCGGCACGAGATAACGGTGGCAGGAAAGCCAAGACTGTACACTCTGGATCCATTCCAATAATCTGTCAGTGCTGGTAACTTTACCAGACCCATGTAGTAAACCAGAACCGACAGATAGGAGTACAGGCCCTTCATGGACATGTCCTGCCATGGTTTACGTGTGGTGTCCTGATGCTCAGCTGCATATGCATTTGAGTTCTGAATAATCGTCTGACAAACTGTGGATGAAAAAAAACAATTTAAACAGCTCCAGAGCACTGTAGGACTCTGTGGAGATAAGCTGAGGGCCAGGAGTCCGTGCTGGTCTGAATGTTGTCTGAGATTGTGGCATGTCTGGTTCATCTGAGGTGTGCCATCTTGCCTTAGTGTTGCCAGGGGAAACAACAGGTTCTGTTGGTCTCCATCTTCCTTTGGTTTGTCCTCTCTCTCTCTTTCTCTCTCTTTCTCTCTCTCTCTCTCTCTCTCTCTCTCTCTTCCTCTGGTTTGTCCTCTCTCCATCCTCTCTCACTCCCTCTTCATCTGGCTTGTCCTCTCTCCATCACTCTTCCTCTGCTCTGTCTATGTGTACTAGCGTTTTGTTGTGCACATTTACAAAACATTCAGCAGCATTTCCAAACAGACGCTTGATTACTATTGCCAGGTGTTTCCATTTGAATCTAATGGTGCGTTCACACTGGACGCGAATAGCGCGTCAGGCGCGAGTGATTCCAATGTTAAGTCAATGCAAAGACGCGCGGAAAAATTCCTGCAGTGCGGTAGACGCGAATACACCTCGTTCGCGCAAATGGCGCAAATTGAGCATGTGGTGCGTTAAGCGCAAATGATTTATGTAGTGCATTCGTGTATGTATTAGTGCCGAGTTGAAAAATCTGAACTTCTGCGTCAATTTGCGCCGCGTTAACCAATCAGGAGCCTGCTTGCTTCACGTGGCATAAAGTGACATAGCATAACAAATTCCCGCTCGAAATCACTCATTCAAAATGGAGAAACTAATTTTAGCTGTGAGTGGTCACCCAGAATTATATGACTCAAGTTCATACTTTTATAGAGACAGGAACAAAAAGAACCTCGCTTGGAAGAAGATAAGTGAGGAGATTGTACAACCTGGTAAGTTGTAAGATATACAAATTTCACTTTTGTGTCACGTTATTGACCTACTAACCAGCTAGCAAGCTGCCGTGCTGCTAGTTTACAACTATTTTCCCGCAAATATACAACTACTTTTCACTAACAATATAATGTGTTTATTCAGAGGATGTCTGCCGTAAAAAGTGGAAAAGCCTCAGGGACACCTACCTAAAGGAGAAGAGGAAGGAGATGGAGAAGATGAGTGGGTCAGCAGCAGGGTCTGGGAAGAGGTGGAAGTTTTCTCAGATCTTGGGATTCCTGAATTGGAGAGGACAACCACCTCGAGGACCAGGGACACCCCGAAGAACAATCAGGGGAGACAGTGACAGGTGTGTTTCCAATAAAGACACATTACAAGGCATATATGCTGTCATGTTTACAGATGAAGAAATGTAATCTCTCTGAGTATTGTTACCAATGTGTCGTATTAACATTTAATATTGTCTTGACAGAACCATATCAGAGAGAGGGTGGTCGAAAAAACCCCTCTCCTTCTCCTGTCTCCCCAGTCCCTGGTCCCTCAGCCCCTGCTGCTGAACCTAGAGGTGTGTGAAGGCAATAGTACAAACAATATTTCAACATATGAAATGCCTTCTCATTGCACTGTGTTGTATTTTTTTATTTTCACAGGCCAACAGAGGAGGAGAGCTCGTAGGAGGCCCCGTGAGCGGTCACCAGATGGTCCGTCGGAGGTGGAGCAGCGACTTCTTGCGCTCCTGTCACAACCTCCGACGCGACCTCCAACACCCCCACCCACACTGCCACTAACCGCAGACGAGCACTTCCTCCTATGCTTTCTGCCTTTTTTACAGCCTTTTTTCTTTCATCGAAGCAGGAACCAGGAGACAGTTTGGATCACGTTCAAATTAGGAGTTCTTATTTATTGAGCGCGGCTGCAATTCTTTCAAACAGTCTAACTCTAATACAGTATTGCATTGTAGTTATATACATTCCAAGGGGGAGGGACTTCTGGGACTGGAAAGTAGGGAGGAGTTGATTCTATCAAGCGAAAAACCTATTGCAGGTTTTTTAGATTGCTCCAGAGAAACCGAACCAATCAGCATATAACACTCTATTGTATTGCTAATCAAATCATCTTGACTTGATTGCTTCAAACCTTAACATTATCATAGAGACAAAGGCACCGCTGTACCTTGAGCTTAATGGTCAGGAAGTGCATAAAGACAAAAGCTAATGTCAGACACCTGAATTGCTTGCATCTATGCTTCAAATGCTAAAATCAGTATTCTTCACCGTGATGTTTAGGTAAGAAAGCATATCTGAAATAGATTCCTAAAATTTGTTATTCTTCAGTCCCCCGTTTGAGAGTTCTTAAAAACTCTCACAAAATACAAATTTAAACACTTAAAAGTTCATTCTTGTAACTGGTGTAAGTTACAGGCACATAGCAAGTTCATTCTTATAACTTGTGTAAGTTACAGGCACGTATAACTTATTCTGTGTAGTTCTTCTGTAATTACATGCGGACACAGAAACAAACATGCAATTAGGGTTCGTGAAACTTTCAGTCATCTGGTGGAATTTTGCTGAAAAATCAAGAATGTCTTGTTGGATTTTGTTCAAGTTCTCTGGTGGATCCGTTAAACCTGTGAGACGGGATTAAAGCTCCAAAAGTTCTTGACTACCATGGTTGTGCACAAGTGAGTCCTGGAAAGCAGCCATGTTTTTTGTTTGTGGCAGAAGCTGAAGGTGCGTGTGCCATGCAACATTCTTTCCAGCAAACAAGGCGTTCTTGACATATTCATTAGCTCTAAGAATATGTTGTTTCTGGAGTCTACACTTTGCGCGATGTCCATGATGGTTAGTAGTGTGACAATCTTGATCGTGTATGGATGACTGAAGGTTCCATTCGCCTTATTCACCTACGTCACTTCCTTAAACCAAAACGAGGCTGTGGGGTACGGAAGTAACGTTGGCGCGCTTCCCTCTGTAGGCTACTATCAACGTTACCTACAATGCTGCCGCATTGTTGTGTTCCCAAATGTACTTCTTCCAAAAGAAAGAAATCCTATACAGGTCAAACCTTCCATCGTTTCCCCAAAGATCGCCATTTCAAGGTAAGATATTTACATTAGCTTACGATGCGAACTACGCTAACGTTAGCCATATTTACGTTAACTAGCATAGATATATATATAGCTAAGCCTTCTGGCTTAATATACATGGCTTGATAAGCCACAAACCGGTCCTTTTTAAATTATAACGAGCGATGGGCTGATTCGGGGGTAATGTTAAGCAAGTTGTAGCTTTTTAGACTAGCCTGGTCAGCTAACCCATGGCTAGTCGTGTCTTACAGCAGAATATAAACAAGACGTGACCTGTGCCTGTTTATGATAATAATTGCTAACCTAGACCAAGTTAAGTACACAACTGTAAAGGCTTTTACACAACTGTAAACAATAACATCCATTTAATATCTATTACAGATCACCGTGGACACACAAAAGTATGTTCAGACCACTTCACGGAAGAGTCTTTTTTGAAGACCCTGGTTGGCATGCGAAAGTTGAAGAAGGGTGTTTTTCCAACATTTTTTGCCTGGACTGATAGCACCGTGAGGCCTGCAAGGAGGTCTATCATCAGAGGAACTACAAGGTATTTTTCTGTGGAGTTACATACTTAGTCAATGTTTTTAAGACCTCTTTTCATGTGACTAAGTTTCAGTAATACTGCTTTCCAGTCATGCAACCACTGTAGCTGTTGAAGAGGATGTCCAGCAGGTTGATGTAAATTCCAATGAGTAAAGGTAAGTGACATTTATCTCTGAATTTTTTTTTTATAGCCAATATCAATCATAAACTCTGAACATAACCTCCTCTGAAGCAGGTTGGGTGTGCAGCATAAGTTACCATGGTGATTTAGCCAGGTTAAAAGAGCCCCCTTTGTGACATAAAAATTCTGGCTTTTGGCTCAACATACCTAGCTAACCCTCTGTAGTAACCACTTAATCCTTTTGAAAATCTAAAACATGAAAATGATACATATTGTACCCAGATATATTTCATTCTGTCTGGGATCTAACCTTTCAAGAAGTAATATCTCTCTTTGTTATTATTCTATATTGTTGCTTGCAGTGCAGGGACGGCCCCTCCACACCCCGATCATGATTATGCTGAACTGCCCCCGTCACTGGAGGAGCAACTTAAGGAAGCCCACAAGATCATCAACAATCAAGCAGAATTAATTGCACGTCTTCAAACCAAGCAGTTTCTCCTTTCAAGATTCCAAGGCGATGATAAGAACATCATGTTTTTCACAGGCTTTCTTGATTACACCACACTGAAAGCAGTGTTTATGGCCTTACAGCCTACTGCAGAAAACATGGTAGGGTGGAGTCAGGCACAGCGAATAAGGCAAGCTGACGGGGAAATTGTAAGGCAGGGGTTTAGCATTCCTAAACTGGCCGTCATTGACCAGTTTTTTCTATTTCTTTGTCGTCTTAGGCAAGGTTTTCCTGAACAGGACCTTGCAGTGCACTTTGATGTGTCACAGTCAACTGTAAGCAGGGTCTGTGTAACCTGGGCAAACTATCTTCATTTCATGTTAGGATCACTTCCAATTTGGCCTTCGAGAGAAACTGTAAACAAGCTCATGCCTCCTTGTTTCCAAAGCACTTTCCCACTTACAAGAGTTATATTAGATTGTACAGAAATACACGTGCAGAGACCTAGACCTAGACCTAGACCCAGAGACTAGTGGTGGGCGGTATACCGGTTCATACCGAAAACCGGTGTATATTTTCGTTACGATATACATTTTTAATATACCGCCATACCGATGTATTTAATTACACAACGTCTTCGGAGCGAACGTTGCGCTGCGCGACACTGTTTCAGACGGACCCTTTACAATGTTGCAAGGCATGGTGAGGGTAAACACAGCAGTGCTCTGGTGTTACGTTACAGGGAAGATGGATGCTGCAGAACTAGAACATGACACAGAAGAACTTGTGCCAAAAAGAGGAGCCGGGGCTGTTGTTTGGAGGTTTTTTGGTTTCCAAAAAGAAAAAAAAGGTTTCGAGAACCGTTCATCCAATCGACTTCACAAGGGAGTGCAGTGTCGCATTTGGTGCAATATAGATGGACACGCGAGACGCAACATTCAGATTTATTTCAGAATTCAGACACATTCAGAATTAATAAACTTTAGTAAACTACAGAACAGCGCGAGCGGGAAGCGGTGCACCTCAAGCGGGAAGCGGCGCACCTCAAGCGGGCAGGGCTTATATGCTTCGAGAACGGACACTGGCTATAGTAATATAAAACGTAATCTAATATTTTTTTGACTAACAAATTACTGACACAGTAAAGGGTAGATTTAAATAAATAAAAACGAATTTTAAATAAATAAAAACGAAATTTAAATAAAGAAAAAACTAATTTAAAATTAAGAAAAACGAAATTTAGATAAAGAAAAACAAAATTTAAATAAAGAAAACGAAATTTAAATAAAGGAAAAACGAAATTTAAATAAAGAAAAACCGAAATTTAAATAAAGAAAAACGAAAAAAAAAAAAAAAAAAAACGAAATTTAAATAAAGATTATTTATACAAATATTTTTTTATTTTTTTGTGTAAATCAAATTTTCATAAAAAATATTTTTGTGAAATTTGCACAGTAAAAGTTCTGTACTTTGACTGCAATTGTCTTTGCATTCTGATTCCTCACTTCATTAGAATCATGACTGGCTCTTATTTGTAAACAACAGCATAATTTTCTGGGGCCATGCAAACCTGTATTACTAGTGTGGAATTATTCTACAATATTCACTAATGACTGTAAAATAGACCATCCTACGTCGATTTACTGCAGTAATTCCTCTCTCAACCAGTAGAAAATGCATTGAACACCTTATGCATGAAAAAAAAAAAAACGTCATAAACCGGAAAACCGGCATAATTTTGAAAAAAACCGTGATATACATTTTTGGTCAAACCGCCCAGCACTACCAGAGACCCTGCAAAAGTTCTCAACTCTGAAATCTACTCTCACTACAAAGGTAACACCACCTTTAAGGGCCTTGTTGGCATCTCTCCCTCAGGTTTAGTTACATTTGTCAGTGACCTGTATACAGGTTCGATATCTGTCAAGGAGATCACAAGAGAATCAGGCATCCTGTCACTACTTGAGGAAGGCGATGAGGTCATGGCTGATAAAGGATTTCTCATCAAGGACCTTCTCAGTGAAATCAATGTCTCCCTTGTGATTCCACCCTTTTTAGGCCCAAGTGGACATTTCAGCCATTACTATTTTAAATGTTTTTGAAAGAAGTTTCTTCTGCTCATCAAGCCTGCATTTATTTTATCAAAAATACAGTTTTTTTTAATATTGTTATATATTACAATTTAAAATAATTGATTTTCATTTTATTATACTTTAAATTATCATTTATGATCATTTAGAAATTCTAATATGTTGATTCATTATCTGTCACAACTGGTAGGAAGGATGAGTAACCCTAACCCTAGAATTTTGGATCTCATTTTCAGAGGACCCTAACACATTGTGGGACGTGTCTTTAATTGCTCCTTGCTGCAGTTTGTCTCACACTTTCAGCCATGTAGGCATATCTCGTCGTCTGCTTTTGCGCTTGGCCCCGTAATGGCTGCTTGCAGCTATATTTTGATTATTAGATTTGATCGTGCATTAGCCTCACATTTGACTGACTATGCTGAATGCAGGCGCAGCGATGTGATGATGCCTGATATGAACTTGGGTTGCTACATTAACTGAATGAATATATGAACATATATGCCACATTGATAGGACACAGCCTACCCATGACATGATTTCACCGCACGTTACTGACCATGTTGCATATCATACTGTGAGGAGAATTTCAATTTGGTTTTCCCTGCAGACGTCTATTATTTGACGGCCACAGTGGGTTTCGTGCTGGTCCATTATAAGGACTAGGGGGGCATACTTAAAGGAGAACTCAATAAAATCTGCACCCTATTGACTTCAATGGGGCAAATTTTAAACCTGCTTTTATTTCTCTTATCATCCTTGATGTGTCATTACAAGTGCCCAGCCATGTTGAGTGATTCCTTCAGAGTGAACACGAGTGAATCTGACTGCAGTAGATGTGAAAGATCATCAAGGATGATCAGAGAAATAAAAGCAGGTTTAAAATTTGCCCCATTCAAGTCAATAGGGTGCAAATTTTAAAAATAGGATAACACGGTGTAGGCAACACAGATTTTTGTCGTTGTTCTCTGTATTGACAGCACTCCAAATTTACTAAAAATTGAGCTCAATGTTAAAATTGACTGGAGTTCTCCTTTAATGGAATGGTCCAACCATTTCAAAAATGGCTCTGCCGTCATGTAGCTTTTGTCCGCATAACCGTAAAGGCTATTTTCTGGCCCACCCAAGGCATACACCACACTGGGAAGGCAGCGGGGATAGATTATAAAGGGAGGGACACTTTCACCCAATAGCATCCAGCTGCAGCCCCGCAGACTCACCTCCGGCTGGACACCAGTGGAAAGACAGCCTACGTCATTTCCATTTTATCCGTCATTTCCGTTTCGCCGCTAATTTCCGTTTTCACAATTTTATTTCCAATTTTCACCTCTGAATTGATATATATTTATTTTATATTTTCACCTATGGATAGAGAGCATATTTATTTTCTGTTTTCACCAGTGAATAGACAGCATTCTTTGCAGGCTTTTGCACACGTCTTTTCCGTATTGTCATTTTACTTTTATGACTTAAAATATATAATATAAAAGCTGTGTGCAAATTGAAATATGATCTTTATCATATCTCTTTACATAAAACAATTCTCAATAATATACTTAATATTATAACAACAATAATTCATGCAAACTGCATTCACAAGAACCACCTTGAAAATATATATTGTTCAGATCATATCACTATTTTTTGTGACTTAAATTCAGCCTAGATCAATGGACTATAACGTTTTGTCAATACAACAGACTTGTACATGTTAATTGACCACAGTTTTTTGCCTTGCCCATTTGGATATTCAATTCTTATTTTGTTTTGTTTCTTTGCAACCATCTCTGACAAAACATCTTCTTTTAGGTGCTCACTTTCAGCGGTTGATGAACAGTAGTCGACTGACCTGACATGTGAGCACTGAAAGGAGACCACCTTTGAGCGTTGCGCCAATTCATGGTTAGACTGGCATTGATGTGATTCACAGTATACGTGTTGCGTGTTACTCCAGATCTTTCTTTTGACATGAAATGGCACACTTGATCCGTGCATGGTTTTAACCACAGCAAATATCCCATTTAGATGATCCAGGCACTGGCTTGGCAGGTGCGAGTTTGAGGTGACATCCAGAGTGTGGACACCTGAATGCTTACGTAATATGTGCTTGGACATATTTTTTTTGTTCATACACATGTTGCATTTTGGGCAAATTACTGTTTGCTGTCTGCGAGTTTTTATGCTTAACAATGGTGCTTTTCCATCCTTTTCTCCGGTAAGAGGTTTTCTGACCTCTCCTTTGGTGAGTGATGTCTCAGCATCTTTCCTGGTAAGCGCTGTTCCATCGTCATCTCCAGTGAGAGATGTCTGAGCCTCTTTCCTGGTAAGCACTGTCAGGGTATATCCTGGTAGTAATGTTTGGAGCTCTTTGCCAGGTGCTATACAATGGCTTTTACTTAAATGATTGATTAACCTATTCTTATGGGGAAAAAAAAGATTTACAAACACAATGAAAGTGAGCCTGTGCCTTTCAACCAAGGTTGCACTTGTACATGCAATAGCCTGTGGAAACAACAACAAAAAAAACATTAACTACAGATTCAAACAATATACAAATGGTGTGTCATATTGAGAAAATGTACCCACCTTTGTATTTTACAGATCTCGCAAGGTGAGCCTTTAAATGAATGATTACACGGTATCGGTCTGTGGGTTTAAAAATGTTTTAATTGCACAGCGGGCAGTGATACCGACTGCAGCACTCTGTGCATTTCTGTATTGGTGGTAGCTCCGTCCCTTTACGCACACTAATGTGATTTGCCTAAAAGAAGAGGGTAGTATTAATAGATTGTTTACGTAATATGTATAGTGACACATATGAAATACCGGTAGTACCTTATAATTCATAAGAGTTTACAAAAATCCAATTATTAACTTTTCAAAAAAAAAAAAAAGGAATTGAACAATGTAGGTGAAAAGTTGTGTGTGGTGATGAGTGTGGTCAAGTCACCTTTATTTATATAGCGCTTTTTACAATACAGATTGTATCAAAGCAGCTTCACAGTGATAGCATGAAAATAATACAAAAAAACAATTTCATCATTGTCCCCCTTTAAGGCAGATCTATAATATTGTTGAATATTAAATGTCCCCAACTAAGCAAGCCAGAAGGTAAGGCAACAGCGGCAAGGAACCAAAACTCCATCAGGTGACAGAATGGAGAAAAAAACCTTGGGAGAACCCAGGCTCAGTCGGGGGCCAGTTCTCCTCTGGCCAATGAGTGAACAGTGTATGATTATGATTCAGAAGCATTACAGGTCAGAAGTTCAGAATGAATCAGAGTATTTGTCCAGTTCCGGTTGGTTGAAGTCGGAGTGGAGAGGAGGAGAGACTGGTTGACACTTCAGGTCAGTGGCGTCGTCGTGTCCTGGCGCTGGTCCTTCATCAGATCTGGATACGGCCTGGTTCCGGTGGACAGCGGTAAACCTCGGGATAGACAGAGAGACTAATATTAGCGTAGACGCCATCGTTCTTATGATGTACCAAGTACATCAGGATTTACGGGAAGTGTTCCCGGTCCCGGCTGTTCTAAACTATGCAGCCTAACATTGAATTATATAAGTCTATAATGTGTTATGTGTATGCTAGGCCGAAGAGATGTGTTTTTAGTCTAGATTTGAACTGACAGAGTGTGTCTGCTTCCCAGACAATGGTAGGAAGACTGTTCCAAAGTTTTGGTGCTAAGTAGGAAAAGGATCTACCGCCAGCAGTCGATTTTGATATTCTAGGTATTATTAACTGGCCGGAATTTTGAGATCGCAATAGACGTGAAGGACTATAATGCGTTAAGAGCTCGTTCAAGTACTGCGGAGCTAAACCATTTAGTGCTTTGTAAGTGATCAGCAATATTTTAAAATTTATACGATGTTTAATAGGCAGCCAATGGTCATACTTCCTGGTTCTGGTAAGAACTCGAGCTGCTGCGTTTTGAACTAGCTGTAGTTTGTTTATTAAGCATGCAGGGCAACCACCCAGTAGAGCATTACAATAATCTAGCCTTGAGGTCATAAACGCATGAACTAATTGTTCTGCATTATTCATTGAGAGCATATGACGTAATTTAGATATATTTTTAAGATGGAAGAAAGCGGTATTACAGATACTAGACACATGACTTTCAAATGAAAGATTGGTATCAAAGAGCACACCCAGGTTCCTAACCGACGACGAAGACTTAACAGAGCAGCCATCAAGTGTTAGACAGTACTCTAGGTTACTTACTTTACTTTACTTTAATGCTTTATTTCGAACATAAACATAAAACAAGTAACAAAAGAAAGTAAATTGAAAAATCAAAAAAACAAACAAACCAAACAATTTATGTTAATAATATGAAACCAACATGTCCGAAAAGGAGTAGGATGAAGCATAAGCTTATTAAAACCTACCCCTTCTCCACTATTCAATAAACAATCAGTTTTCCATAATAAACATAATTACATAATGCCCATCTACAAAATTATTTACAAAAACACCCGATTGCTAACTCACTTCCTCCTCCCTGTACCTTGTGAAAACCATGTGTTTGTACTGCTTCTTAAACTGGGTCATGCTTGGACATCGCTTAAGCTCCACACCCAAACTGTTCCACAACCTCACTCCACAAACAGAAACACAAAAACCTTTTATCGTTGTACGTGCCCGCTGATGTTTTAAATTAAACTCCCCTCTCAAGTTATAACCCCCCTCTCTGTTAAAAAACAATTTTTTAATATTTCCAGGAAGTTTATTGTGTATTGCTTGGTTCATTTTCAAACAGCACAAATCATGTACAAAGTCAATTAATTTTAATGTTTTTGATTTTAAGAAAAGTAAATTTGTGTGCTCTCTGTAACCAGTATTATGTATTATTCTTATGGCTCTTTTCTGCAATATAAATAGTGATTGTATTGAACATTTATAAGTATTGCCCCATACCTCTGCACAATACTGTAAATATGGCAAAATTAATGAACAGTAGAGAATGTGGAGTGATTTGTGGTCCAGAATGTGTCTTGCTTTACTAAGAACAAAAATACTCCTTGACATTTTGCTGTGAACATATTTTATATGTGACTTCCAGTTTAATTTATCATCAATTATTACCCCAAGAAACTTATTTTCATTTACTCTTTCAATGCCCACCCCATCTATTTGTATCTGTACCTGTGTATTCTTATTACAATTACTGAATAATATGAATTTAGTTTTACTTAAGTTTACTGATAATTTGTTTCTATCAAACCACATTTTTATTTTGCACATTTCAGTACTAATCCTCCCCAGTAGTTCATGCAAATCTCCCCCAGAACCGAAAATACTAGTGTCATCTGCAAATAATACTAGTTTTAATGTTTTTGAGATGTTGCATATATCATTAATATATAATAAGAACAATTTTGGACCTAATACTGACCCCTGGGGGACACCACAAACAATGTCCAAGCATGATGATGAATATTCACCCAACTTCACAAATTGTTTTCTGTTGCTTAAATAACTTCTCACCCAGTGCAATACTAATCCCCTGATCCCATACCGTTCCAGTTTATTGATTAATATTTCGTGATTGATTGTGTCAAAAGCTTTTTTAAGATCAATGAATATTCCAATTGAATGCAGTCTTTTGTCTATTGCTTTTGTGATCACCTGAACTGATTCAGTTAGTGCCAGTGATGTTGTATTGTTTGCTCTAAATCCATATTGACTGTCAGAAAGTAATTTGTATTTGTTTATGAAATTTTCTAATCGGTTATTGAATAGTTTTTCTAATATTTTTGAAAATTGTGAAAGTAAAGAAACAGGCCTGTAATTTGTGAAGTGGTGTCTATCCCCAGTTTTATACAATGGCACAACTTTTGCTATTTTCATTTTATTAGGAAATGTACCACTTTGGAATGATAAGTTACAGATGTATGTAAGTGGTTTTGAAATCCCATCAATTACTTTTTTTACAACTATCATATCAATTTCATTTAAATCGGTAGATGTTTTACCTTTACAGTTATTTACAATATGTATTACTTCTTTTTCTTCAACTGCTGTAAGAAACATTGAACACGGATTTCTCACTATGAGATTATCCTCCCAATCCCCGGATGACAGTGAATCAGGAATTTTTTCTGCTAGGTTTGGTCAAACATTTACAAAAAAAATATTAAAGCTATTTACCACATCATCCATATTATCTTTTTTCATCTCGTTATCAATAAAATATTGAGGGTAGCTCTTTTGTTTCAAACCATTTTTAATAATGCTGTTCAATATGTTCCATGTTCCTTTAATATTGTTTTTGTTATTATCTAATATTTTACTATAGTAATCCTTCCTACATACCCTTATAATATTGGTTAACTTATTCTTATATTTTTTGTATTTATTTTCTGCCTCTTTAGTCCTTTGTTTTATGAATTCTCTATATAGTGTATTTTTCTTTTTACAGGCATTTTGTAATCCCTTCGTGAGCCATGGTTGATCTTTGTATTTTTGTTTTCTGTAGTACTGTTTTATTGGACAATTTTGATCATATAATGATGTGAATATACTTAAAAAAGTTTCATATGCACTGTCAATATTGCTTTCATTATATACCTTTTCCCAATTCAGTGCCAGTAGATTGTTCTTAAATGTATTTAAAGTTTCCGCTGTCCTTACTCGTCTGTATTTTAGTTTGTTTTCTGGCTGTTTCCTCTGGTTATTGCTATTATAAACAGTAAAAACTGGTAGGTGGTCACTGATATCGTTAATTAATTAATTAATTAATAGTCCACTCACTGTATTATTGTCAATGTCATTAGTGAATATATTATCGATTAAAGTAGCACAATGGGATGTGATTCTACTCGGCCTGGTAATTTTGGGGTATAAACTCATACTGTACATTGTATTAATAAATTCATCAATCACTTTGTGCTTATTTGGATTAAGCAGGTCAATATTTAAATCGCCACAGATAAATACAACTTTTTGATTAGTTTTTGAAAAAATTTCCTCTATCCAATTATTGAATGCTTCGATACTAGAGCCTGGTGCTCTGTATATACAGCTGATTATTACATTTTTACTTTTTTCTTCATATATTTAAATTGTTATACATTCTAATAAATTATCAATCACAGTTGTCATTTTTTCTACTACTTTATAGTTTAACATTTTATCTACATACACAGCCACTCCTCCTCCACTCTTGTTCTTTCTATTTACAAAGTTAAATTCATATCCATCAAGTTCAAAATCCATTCCTTTATCTTTATTGATCCATGTTTCTGATATAGCAATAATTTTAAATGGTTTTATGAACTGACTTAGATATTCCCTTATGTTTTTGAAATTTGCATACATACTCCTGCAATTAAAATGGATTATTGATAATTTACTATCCCTTTTAATAATCAGATTGTACTGTTCATCTGTGTAGTAGCAGCAATTGTTGTTAATGTTAGAAAAAAAATGATTGTCTGGGTCATGCTCCATGTCCAGTAAATTATGATCAGTGTATTGAAATGTTCTCAATTCAAGTTTTTCATGATCAGCAATCTTCTGTGTTATATCTCCAATGCCTCCTGGTGTAGATGAATGACTTCTGTCAGACCGTGTCATTGTGGTGTGTTGTGTATGAGCCATCATACCTTACTGTCCGGATTGTAATGATCATTCGTATTTTTCTGAGGTTATTACGTGTGGAAGTTTTTTGTCCAATAATTAGAATCTGTTTTTTCTGAATTTAGTAGTAGGAAATTACTAGTCATCCAATTTTTTATATCAGCTATGCATTTCGTTAATTTTGTGAATTGGTAGGTTTCGTTAGGTTTTGAAGAAATATACAGCTGAGTATCGTCGGCATAACAGTGAAAGCTAATTCCATGTTTCCTAATGATATCTCCTAATGGTAGCATCATGTACAGAGTCAACAGCAGCGGTCCTAGTACTGAGCCTTGTGGTACGCCATACTGAACTTGTGATTGATAAGACATCTCTTCATTTACTGCTACAAACTGAACGGTCAGATAAGTATGATTTAAACCATGCTAGTGCAATTCCACTAATGCCAACATAATGTTCGAGTCTATTTAAAAGGATGTTGTGGTCAATGGTGTCAAATGCAGCACTAAGATCCAGTAATACTAATAGAGAGATACAACCACGATCGGATGATAAGAGCAAATCATTTGTGACTCTAACGAGAGCTGTCTCGGTACTATGGTACGGTCTAAATCCGGACTGAAAATCCTTGCAGATATAATTTCTTTCAAGAAAAGAACACAGTTGTGAGGATACTGCTTTTTCTAATATCTTTGACAGAAAAGGCAGATTAGAGAACGGCCTGTAATTGACTAGTTTTGTAGGATCAAGTTGCGTTTTTTTAACAAGCAGTTTAATCATAGCTAGCTTAAAGATTTTTGGTACGTATCCTAGAGACAAAGATGAATTAATGATATTAAGAAAAGGATCTATGACATCTGGAAGCATCTCTTTCAGCAGCTTAGTCGGTATAGGTTCTAACATAGACGTTGTCGATTTAGATGATTTGACGAGTTTGCAAAATTCTTCCTCTCCTATAGCAATGAATGAATCAAATTTTCCCTCAGGGAGACTACAATGCACTTCCTGATGCAATAGTTATAGTTATAATTTTGTCCCTGATATTATCGATCTTATAAGTGAAGAAGTTCATAAAGTCATTACTGCTGTATTGCTTAGAAACTTCTGGGCTTGAAGCTTTCTTTTTCGTTAATTTAGCCACTGTTTCAAATAAATACCTAGGATTATGTTTATTTTCTTCTAATAGGGTTGAAAAATAAGCAGATCTTTTAAAGCCTCTCTGTAAGCAATCGAGCTCTCCTTCCATGAAATCCGAAACACCTCTAGTTTTGTTTTCTTCCAGTTGCGCTCCATTTTTCTGGCTGCTCTCTTAAGGGCCTGAGTGTGCTCGTTGTGCCACGGCGTTGGACTATGTTCTTTAATCTTCTTTAAGCGCAAAGGAGCAATTGTGTCTAAATTGCTGGAAAAGAGAGAGTTAAAAGTTTCTGTTGCAATATTAAGTTCTTCTAAGCTATCCGGGATGCTGAGATGATGAAACTGATTAGGAAGATTATTGATAAAGCAATCTTTAGTGGCAGAAGTGATAGGTCTAACATATTTATAACACGGAGTCGGCTTTGCAGCCTTGGCTAAATGTAATTTACACGAGACTAGATAATGATATGAGATGTGATCGCTCTGCTGCAGAATTTCAACGGCATCAACATCTATTCCATGTGATAGTATTAGATCTAGAGTATGATTACGGCAATGAGTCGGTCCTGACACGTGTAGTCTAACTCCAATTGAGTTTACAATGTCTTTAAATGCCAATCCCAATGCATCTTTTTCATTATCTATGTGTATATTAAAATCACCAACAATTAGTACTTTATCTGCAGCCAATACTAATTCTGATAGAAAGTCAGCAAATTCTTTGATAAAGTCTGTATGGTACCCTGGTGGCCTGTATACAGTAGCCAGCAGAATTTTTTTAACGTGATTTATCGGTTACACTATAAGCACCAACACTTCAAAAGAATTATATTTACAACTAGATTTCTTAGTGGTTTTGAAAATATTACTATAAATTACAGCAACACCTCCTCCTTTGCGTTTCAGGCGAGGTTCATGTTTATAACTAGCCTGGGAAAACCCAGACCACTTCCGGCAAATTTAGATTTGCTCTGCAAGTGGGTCTGGCAAAGAGCCCATTGAAACCCATTTCCAATCCGTCGAAATCGCGGCACCAATCAGAAACGTTGGGGCGGGCTATACACGATAACGACAGAGCAGAGACGGTGATGCAGATTTTGTACATTACAAAGATGGATGCCGCCGTGGAAAATCACAACATCACTTGTTCGAATCAGCTATCGCGTCTGTTTCAAGCGATTTAAAATTGTAATTTTCGTTAACACAAACAGAGAATTGCTGAGAGTCTCGAGATGTTTCTCCGTCGCTCTGCATACGTCATGTCCTTCATCGCTCTGATTGGTTTTAGATCTATCTGACGTCCGTTGGTGACGCCCCTGTGGAAATGAATTGTCTATGGAGCTTTGCCAGACCCCTAACTCAGTTACAACTGAGAGTGGTCTGGGTTTTCCCAGGCTAGTTTATAACCGTAATCTTGTGGGGTTGACTCATTTAAAGCAATGTAATCATTTGGTTTTAGCCAGGTTTCTGTCAAACACAGCACATCTAGGTTATAATCTGTAATCATATCATTAACTATTAGCGCTTTTGAAGTAAGAGATCGAATATTCAGCAATCCAAGCTTTATCATTTGCTCATTTGTATTATATCTGTTTTTTATTTGTTGAACATCAATTCAATTTTTAACCTTAGATGGGTTTGAAAGTTTTTTGGATTTCCAAGTTCGGGGAACAGACACAGTCTCTATATGATGATATCTAGGTGAATGAGGCTCTATGTGATGGGATTTATCTGACCTTGGTGACGTGAGGCCGCTAGCAGACGGTCGGTTAAGCCAGTCTGTCTGCTTCCTGACCTGAGGCCCAGATTGTCATGTCTGTCATCAGGTGATCAAGGAACTCTGCCCAGGTGTCTTCATTCATCCATCCTGTTCTGGTGGAGGTACCTTTGGCTCCTGGAGGTGCTCCTTTCATGAAGCAGTCCTTAAACTTAACTCTGGGGAAGATAAACATGGCAGCATTTACTGCACACACCACAGTCACCAGTTCTCCTCTCTCAGCCGATGTGACAGAACCAACTTGCTTTTTTCCTTTCTCTGTCACAACCTGAATCAAATAGAAAGTTTAGAATGAATGGCATGTGCAATCAGTACGCTACTTCTGGTCTAAAGTTGCATTGTATTTCTTCCATAATTTTTTTTACCAGTTCACAACATTACTAATAGCATTAGTTTCAGCATTCTGTCAATAGCTAGCTGGTTATTATCACAAGCCACTCAGTATCAGTCTGGTGCTCTCTAGTGTATCATGTGTAGCTTAGGCTACCTGCTGTGGCTTTTGTACTGTGAAGACGCCTGTTTCATCCACATTGTAAATCATGTGTGGAGGGAATGTATGTCTGTTAAAGATGAGAGGCAAGGGAAGAACCTTATCAGAATCAAAACCAAATCTTACAGGTAAAGCCTCCATAAAACATTTGCAACTAAAGAATTAATGCTGTGACCTGTCCATCACTACAGCCAGATTGTCAAAGAACTCCCCGACTGTAGTTTTATTGAAGGCTGTAGCCCTTCCCAGGGATGTTGCCTCTGGAGTTCAGACAGAGAGATGGCGACGTGCTAGGAAGCTGCCAAACCAATCTTCACCTAGAGTAGACAATTCATTATTAGCTATAAGATTTAGCTTTGTGGCAAGATCAGTTAGCCTTAGTTAACCTACAGAATCATGTGATCTCTTGCACACCCTAGCCTACATGCACATTGTGTCTTTGTCCAATTGGCAGGGACAAGGATATTGTTTTTCTCTGCGTATTCAAATGCCAGTTGACGGCACTTAACTGGAGGAAGGCCATGGAACTGTTCAGCTAGTTGTTTCAAGTGTTTGGCAAGCTCCTCCTCCATCTCATCTGTGAATATTCTCTTTGCCTCAGCTACTGTACCCCAGGCTACTGATTTTACTTCCCCTTTCTCTTTTTTCTTTATAAATCTTAGGAGGCTTGACTTATCAATATTTTTATCCCTTGCAGCTGCTCTTATGGATTTCTTTCCTTCCTTGACCTCAGCGGCTGCACTCTCCATCTCCTCGAGGGGTGTTTTGCCCCAGGTTGTCTTCCTTGTGTATTGCCTTGGCATGATGGCTTTTCTACAATGTTTATGACATTAAAAATAAAACATATGTAATGTAATATTTCATTAAAACATGTTTAAGACTAAACTTAACTTGTGCCTCGTGTCTCACTTTACCCCACAGCCACATTTTAGAAAAAAATAATCTCTCTCAGCAATTCAGGCTAATCTTCAGCTAGCATCATCACATGGTTTTATATGTTGGTTGTTCATCAACATATATGATATAAGTTTTTCTACCTGAATCAATTTGCAAAATATATTTTTGTGAAAAAAACATGCTTACCACATAACCATGAGGTCCTCTCCTTCATGGCCAAGGGGAAATTGGAGGGGCTTAAAAACATAAGGGTCACATGACCACAAATGTTTTCCGTTGCCTAGATACAGGGGGTGTCTCACATTACCCAGTGTCTCACACTACCTCGTTCTCCCCTACACAGACGTATCAAGAACTAAAGCCAAAGATGATTTCCTAGCAGATGGTGCTGCTATACAAGCCGTAAAGGAGAGAGGTGCACATTAAGACAACTTCAGCAAGTTTTTGCCATGTAAACTGATTCAAGATGAAGCATCCAGAAAACAAACTCCATCATTGGTGGAAGCTAAAACAAAACTGCATTATTATGACAAGCAATGCAGTAAGGATGACCACAAGGAAATTGGACTATGCCCTTTTTAACATGTCACCGGCCAGCCCATGTCCAATGAAAACCTAACCTAACATCTGACAGCCTTGCCCAAACTGACGAAAGACTCAGCCACAATGCCAAGAATCAATTTTCACCATTACAATCCAGGAGGGAAAGCCTTCAGGTTCTCATGGTAACTGACGAAGCAGTTAAGGTGCAGAGAAAAGATGAGTTGACCAAACGTAAGCCATTGGGATTTGAAACATCTGCCTAGAGACGAAGGATAGACGGCAGTTGTGTTTATCAGAGTCCAGATATGGCGGGACTAGGGTTTTTAGGCCCTAGCTTGTCTCACAGACAGAACTTTGGGTTAAGATTGTTGAAGGGCGACATGCTAACATCGCTGCTGAAGGACTGCTACACTACAAACCTTCAATAAATTCTTCTCCCCACAAGAACTCTGGTCAAGCTTACTTATTTTATGTATTGGAGAAATCTAATACATTGGCGAGCCACCCAAACCACTGCTCAGCCAAATACAGCAAAATCTAACAGTAGAACTGGCCCAAATCTGTGCCACAGTTCATTTTAATTCTGGCCTAGATCTGACACCTTACTCTGGCCCACATACCACATGGAATGTTGGCAATTGTGCGACCCGCTCCTGTTTTCCACATTTGGGCCTCAAGAAAGCCTTAGCAATGCCACATGTAACCAATCAACAAACCAAATAAACCACACCTGGCCACAGATGATTTTTATACAAACCCTGGTCTTTCCCAACATTTCTCATGTGGGCCACATGCAGCATGGAATGGTGGCACTTTTGCAATGCACTCCTCCTGTTTGCCAGATCTGGTCCACAAGCAGGCCATTTGTTCAGCCACATGTTAGCCAAGAATTAACTAAATAAACCATAACTGTGTGTGTGTGTGTGTGCGCATGCAGAGCTGCCAACTCTCACGCATTGACCGTGAGACTCACGCAATCGACCCTTTCCACGCGCTCTCACGCCACACATCCATTTTCTCACGCAGAGAATAATCGTGCAGCAAAGACACTGACACTGACAGACTAGACACTATTCTCAGCTCTCAGATTCTGTCAATTTTATTACGAAATTCAAACAATATACCGTTTTGGCACTTTTATATGTGACAGATCGCTGTAGCGCTTCAGTTCAAATGGCACGTGAACCGATCATCTCTCTTTACTAGCCTAGGTAATAGTAAATAAACACGTATGATCAAAAGGTGTGTAACGTGTGTTGAAAGATACAGTGGCCTACAACTTACCGACATATACTTACCGTATATGCCTCATACATAAAAAAAAATCAATCAGTGTTTATCAACTGCTGAAAGAGGTCAATAAAATAGGTGGAGTAGACTACAATGTCACATAACGTTACATTTACCTCAGGAAAGCCATTTAATGACCATAGCACCTAAGTTCATGCGTAACGCGTTTGTGACGTCACGTAATACGTAATTACGTTGAAAAGGTCACGCTTCACCGAGTCAGTGTTTACAAATGTGCGGAAGGAGGACCATATACAAATATTCAAATGTCTTTGTGTCAGTTTATCGTTAAAAATGCCCATTGCGTGTACGTATCCTGGGTGTTGTAACATTAAAAAGCCTAAAAGAAAATTTTCGTCAGGATAGAAATGTTTTACTTTTCATAGAAGCGTGACATTTTCAACGTAATTGCGTATTACGTGACGTCACGAACGCGCATCACAGAACAGAGCAAGGCGAGCGTTTGTGCTTATAAAACTTTTACTTTTTTATTTATTTTTTAAATGACCGAGCGTTTCGCTAGATAAGACCCTTATTCATCGTCTGGTATCGTTTAAAGCCCGCTGAAGCTGCACTGACACTGTAATTTGGACCATTAGTACACAGTACATTATATGGAGAAATGTTTTCATCAAAAACCTTCATTTCTTTTCGACTGAAGAATGAAAGACATCGACATCTTGGATGACATCGGGGTGAGTAAATTATCAGCAAAAGTTTTTTTTAAAGTGAACTAATCCTTTAATAAAATTAGTTAGGCTACCAAATGTTTTGACAATCACAATAGCAAATTTTTTTTTTCTTTTACATCATCATCACCCCCCACAGACAACGCAGAAGTGAACACACAACAAAACCTTGGCAAATGGAACCATCCAAAATGGTAGAATTCGACCTTGACAGGGCCCATCTGCGTCATGGCAATCTTGCAAGCCTTTATTGGATACACAAATGAAAAAACTGTTGACTCAGTAACAGAACGCTGATTATACAAGTGTTGAAGTACCAAACAAACACACACACACAAACACACACACACACACACACACACACACACACACACAACAATTTAGAAGCCAAATTATAATACAATTTTAAAAATAAATAACGTAAAACAAAAAAAGCTAGGCACTCTAGAGATGTGTTCAGGAATTACCTGCGTCTGTGCACCGTCTTTTTACTAATAATAAAGCTGCAAGTTTTAAAAATGTAGTTAAATTTTATTAAATTCATTAAATTTAAATATAATGAAAGTAGCACATTAATACTGAATGGTGAATAAATGGACTGGAACTACCAGTGCATTAAACGGTTTGGTAACACTACAAGGGTCTTATTTGTTAACATTAGTTAAAGGGGTGGTTGATTGCGATTTCACTTTTTTCATTTTAAATAGTGTGTAATGTTGCTGTTGGTGCATGAACAGTATCTGCAAAGTTGCTGCGCTGAAAGTTCAACATAAGCAGAGATATCGTCTTTTAAAAATCAGGAAGTTTAATGCCTACAAAAACGACTCGAATGGGACTACAACGAGATACTTCCCGGGTTTTATACGTAGCTAACCCATACATTTACATCAACCCTCCCTCCGGAATATGCAAAAAATGGGGCGTGGCCATATTTCTGCGGCTTCGTGGAAGAATTATAGTGGAGAGCTGTAGCCATGCCGTCGGTCGAAAGTGTGTTATTTTCACCCAGCTGTCATGTCTTCGGTGTTCGGGCTTCCTATGGACGCTGTAGTTCGTCAACAATGGCTACAATTTCTGTTTTATTATGTTCCTGAAAATTACAATCGTAGCTCTCTGTGCTGCGCATTTTACGGAAGACAGCTTCCAGAATCTCCACGAATTCAATGCCGGATTAAACAAGAAACTGTTACTAAAACATGAAGCAGTTCCAACTTTAAACCCAGAGACAGCCGTTGTTGGGCCACAACCTGTAAGTAAGACTTAATAATTTTAAATGTTTGCATGTATAATTTCAGACGTAATGTTTTAGTTTTATCAGGGACGTAAACAAATGCCAGCGCTCGCGTTATAGCCACTTATAGTGCTATTTCGTGTGTCTATGACAAACGCGTACAAACATTTTGAACCTGCAATCTGTAATTTTGTAAATGTATTTTCCATGTATACTTTATGAAGTAATTTTTCGATTTGATCAAGAACGTAAACCAATGCCAAAGCTGTTTGTTTATAGTAGCCAGTTAGTTCGATGCTATTTTGTGTGTAAGACAAACATGTATAAAGTTAAAAAAATATATATATGTAAATGCAACAGCAAACTTCAGCTGCGGTATTACTCAGTCATTTATTCAGTTATATTAAATGTTTAATCAGGAGAAACCCTTATCTCAAAAGCTAACAAGTGTCAGCAGTGGCATTTTCAAGTAACAGCGTATCGAAATTATTATATAATAATAGTAGAATAAAATGATAATTAAAAAAAAAATGTACCATTCAGAAACGTTTTGTAAGAGCCGTGTTTGGGAAGGTTCTGCTTAACTCTCTTCATTGCCGCTTTCTGGGTCTGATTCTGGCTCAAACTGTACGGCAGTATTGACACCATTATTTACATTTGACCGGAGCACATGCAACTTTCGCCCTTAAAGGTGATGGGCGTGAAGTTTCCGGACAACGTGCACTGCCAGTTTAGCCAATTACAATGCACCGGCCCAACTAACCAATCTGAGCCCATGCCTGTTTCTGAGGGAGTGGTTTCATAGAATCAGGAAGTCAACCGGTCGTTCAAATGACAGAGGAGAAAGCGTCTTACAATAAAGAGGAAATTTATGAAAAATAAGGCAAAAAAAAAAAAAAAAAAAAAAAAACGAAGACATGTTATATTGCACCCCATAAATAAGATCATGCAAAGAAAAAAAGCAGTAAACCACCCCTTTAAAGGGGACCTATTATGCAAGATTCACTTTTGTATGGTGTTTGGACATACATGTGTGTTGGCAGTGTGTGTACACAACCACCCTACAGTGATAAAAATCCTGTATTTTACACTCCTTTTTTTCATAAAAAAATCATATAATTTCACTGCAAATCATAAGCAGTGTCTCCCAACAACCTGTTTTCAGAATACGGCTTTAGTGACATCACTACAGCACAGGCCCCGCCCACGAGTGTTGACGGACACTGCCGTTTTAACTTAGACCCGCCCTGAAAGAGGTCACAGCGAGTTGTACACATCCGCCATTGCTGCACTGATGAGAATGTCTCCCAAGTGTTGAAGGTGTTGTGGCTAGATGTATTCATCACATAGCTCTCTCTATTTACTCCTGAAATCTGAGCCAGCCGCTGAAGACGAGGTGGGTTCATTTTGTTTTTGAAGAAAATGCTCCCTCAAATCTACCGAAATTTGTTTATGTACATACGCACTTCTTATACTGTTTACTAGCTCTTACAGTGATTTTCTGGAGTAAAACTGACGCTTCATCTTTTGTGACATACAATAAACTTAATTAAACTCATCACTATCTTTTGTGTCATCATTCAGACGTGGTCCTACAGCAAGCTTGTGTTAATAGTGGCTACAATAAATGACACACAGGTTATAACTAGGGGTGTGCCGGTTTCAGAATTGGTGATGACGGTTATGATGTGAGTCAAATGTGACGGTTCGTAACATAACCGTCGTTTTTTTTTTTTAATCCTTAAAAAAAAAAAAGCAATGAACATGCTTTAATTGTTTTAAATAAATCACACACACTAAACAAATCCTTTTAAAAACGTAGGCTGCTTAAATTATATAAGAGCTGCATAAAAATGAATGAGTAGGCCTAAATTACAAATGATAAAATCTACATACCTTTATCAAAGAAAAAAAAAGTCGAACAACGATTGTTGTGATAATACCTTAATTAAACTAACTAAATACAGGAAACAAAAAAAGTGCAATGACATTTTAAATTCCTAATCTTTTTCGACTTCAAAGTTCCGTGACAGGAACACCAACATGTTCACTTTACTCGGTTTTAGTGACGATCTGACTGGGGTAGCTATGTTACCCGCAGTGCTAAAAACTCGCTCTGATGCTGTGATTGTAGCACAAATACACATGTATTTACGTGCCAATTTTGCTAAGAGCGGATAGCGTGTGTCTCCCCACCATGCTAGTGGATTAGCTGTAGAGTCAATTGGTTCTTCTTGGAGATAGCGGGTTAACTCCGTGTCAGCGCGCGCTCTGATCGGTAAAGGGGCAGATATTTCAGACCTCCGTTTATTAGGGAGATCTCCAAGATTTCTCAAAGCCGCACCCGTCTAGAAAGGATGTAGCAAAGATATTTAATGCTAATGCATGAGGCATAGGCATAGTTTCATTAATTTACGATGAGATGCGCTCTAGTTCACAATGCAATGCAAGTGAACGCGGCGCGCCGGCCCGGCGCCTCCATGTCACAGTTATTATATTGTCTGCTATATTATTAAATACATGCAATTGGTTGATGAAACATTTATTAAAATTAAGGTACAATTTGTACAAAACGAAATTCGCTTTGAGGAAAGGCTTACAAAGCAAAACTTATATGAAGTGGTAAAAATAATTTCTGACGATTTACAAAACAAAACTTCATTAAGTGGTAAAAACCATGTCTCCCGATGTATTGTATGGCGCATATTATGATCCTATCTAAAAAATTAAAAAAAAAATGTTTTTTTTTTTATGTTTGTAAAAAATATTTTAATAACACGGTTTTGGCGGTTATAGAGTTCTAATGACGGTGTTTAACTATAACCGTCGGTCTCACGGTTATATACTAACCGTCACACCCCTAGTTATAACCAGGGGCGGATTAAGGTGGTCAGGGGCCCCTAGGCTGCTCTTTGTTTGTTTTCTCTCATCACTTCCTGTTGTCTCTCTCTCATCACTTCCTGTTGTCTCTCTCTCTCATGATTTGCTGTTGCCCCTCGCAATATTTTTTTCCCCAGGATGGTAGGGGAAGGTCCCGCCCTTTTTGCCTCTGATTGGCTAGAAGGGCTCTCCTCCGATTGGTTATTTGATTTGGCCGTGAAACGTCATCTCACGTTCATGCCAAACTGTCAGCTAGTCTGTTTTGATCGTCTTTACCGCCAACAGAGGTGAATTATGCTAGTAAACAGTGTGATAAGTGCTTGCTGTCAGATTTATATTCCAAGTTTACATTTTCATAGCCTGTTTAGATCGTGTTTAGATTAGTCCTAAATGTTTGAGCGAGTTTTGTGATGATGAGAGATACTGAGAGAGAGGTGATAGTCGGTGGTGCAGAGATGTGTGTGTGAGAGAGAGAGAGAGAGAGAGAGAGAGAGAGAGAGAGAGAGAGAGAGAGAGAGAGAGAGAGAGATGGTGTATCTAGGTGAGGCAAACACAGGGTAAATCGACTGTACAGTAACTTAGGCTATAGCCACACAGAAATGTGGTGGTTAAGGGCCACTGTGTTATGCCAATGTGCTTATTCGTCCCATCTTCTTCTATAGCTAGCAGTTTTGTGTCATGCTAATGTGCTGATTCGTCCCATCTTCTATAGAAACTATTCCCATCTTCTATAGAAACAATCTATTTCTGAAACCCTGAAGCCAGCATATTAGCCATTTCAAGGTAAGGAATACACAATATTAGTGCATCAACATTAACTGTATGTTAAACATTACTAGTAATTATTGTGTGTGTGTGTGTGTGTGTGTGTGTGTGTGTGTGTAGCCATGAAAGTTAAGTGTCACTGGTGTCATATTTGCGCAAAGGAGAACTTGGAGAACATCATACCGGATCATCTTGAGATTAGGATTAGGTATAAATCAACGGACAGGGAGCACAGCTCCAGTAATAAATGGTTTTGGAGCAGGTATCTAGAGGTATTGAATTTGAATGGTTTAGGTTAGGCTTACAGTAAGGGTTTGTTGTTCGTTGTGTTGATAGGTTCTAATCTCTACAAATTATCTGTGACCTGTACTTATTTCTACTACAATGCAAGTAAAGAGTAGGCCTGTCACGATAACAAATTTTGCTGGACGATAAATTGTCCAAGAAATTATCGCGATAAACGATAATATTGTCGATCTGAGACCATTTTCATCTAGAATAATTCAAGATTCAAATCTTTCAAAATTCAATAAACGTTTATATCCAAACACTATTTAACACTGAAAATGGAAAACATTTTAAATATCCACAATAACAATGAACAAAACAACCAAAATCAATAAAAGCAATGGACTCTCAGTCATTGTTAACAAAAAATGCACTTGAATAAATACCAAAAACAATAAATAAAATGGATGTAAACAAAATTGCACTTCAAAAAATATTAAATAGGCTCAACATGCATTCCATAACTGGCAAAACTGCCCGCAGCATCTCTTTAGCAATCAAGCGAACTACACTGTCGGTGGAGTGCACACCATTTTGCACTGTCCTGTTTGTACTTTGTTTGTCGACTAAATGCCCCAGTTATGGTGCACTGTCGGGAAGACAAAGACGGCCCGTCTGTTGTAGCTTTTTTTTTTTCCAACTGGGAAAACTGCAACGGATGATTGTGTTTTAGGTGCATGTTTGCTGTGTTACCGGCAGTGTTGTGCCAGTTCATACTTAAAAAGAACTAGCTCAAAGTTCAGTTCACATATCTAAAAATGAACTAGTTCACGTTCATTTGTTAAATTATTTTAACAAAGATGTAGGCTATTATTAATAATAATGTTATTTCAACACAATATCTCGTTATTTGAAATATTATGTGTGCGTGCATCTGTAAATCCGGTGACGCGTGTATTGATTTTTATTAATAAACAAGTGTTTTCTCTAAAAGTGTCGACTCGGCTGCAAAGATGAAGTTGACGATCGCCGTCTCCGTGTGAACGCGCTTATAGAGAGAAATGCACATAAATAGGCTAAGCCTAATAATGGATTAGCCTACATAATCAGAGAGTAGCCTTTTTCTTTTTTCGTTTTGAATTATTTCATTTAAAGACATTTCAAGCTTTGTGTATTTGATGTATTTGTCATGTCTGTGTGAGGCATACACTGAGTTTCGTTAAGTTAGGATGTGCTCTAGTTCATCACGTGCAATGCAAGTGAGCGCGCGGGCGCCTCCGTTATATTTGTTTTGTTGGCCTATTCATTAAATACAGGCAATTGGTTGATGAAAAATTGATTAAAATTAAGATACAATTTATACAAAACAAAATTCACTTTAAAGAAAGGCTTTCTATAACAACTTCAACGGTCAAAATCATGTCTGACCCGCTCCATGTCTCATATTGCGCATCCTATCTTACTCGGTCGTGCTGTTCACTTTTCATAAATCAACATAAATTAAAAAAAACAAAACATAATATTTTAACAAATATGAAACGCACTTTTTTTAATGGCTACAACAGTATAGTAGGCCTACATAGCCTACTCTCTATTTGAACAAATTTCTGCACATTCATTTAATTCAGAATTTTGCACACACAAGTTGAAAGGCATTTGTTCAAATCAAGTTCACGGATAATTGTGCGTGCATTTATTAGCCTCATCATTATGATACTAAAATCCTAACAAATAGGCTATGCTATGTACAAAAAATCAGATGAGTTTTCTCGAAAAATCTCTCGTTCACGTTCATTGTATGAAAAGTGATTTGTTCAGTTCAGCGTTCGGCAAAAATGTGAACGTCGTTCATTGAACGCGTTCATGCACAACACTGGTTACCGGTTTTAGTTGATACTGTTTTACAACAAATGCGACATACCGGCTCGCTCAGGTTAAGTGGTTCACCACGGTCATTCGGTTTGAATCCGAAGTGCTCCCACACTGCAGCTGTCGCGTTTGGCTTTGAAACCAATTCCATGTCACAACTTGCGTCTCGTTTTTTCGCTCTTCTCGGCAGTCGCCTCAAGCACTCCCGCCTTCCCACACAAAGTCCATGTGACTGACAAGCGCCGCCTCCCCACACAAAAGACAATGCAACTGACAAGAGGATTCACTTCTCCTACGCTAAGGAAACGAGAGTTGTCATTCAGTCGCGGATAACTAGTTAAGTAAGGGTTAATGTTAATTAACTAGTTAATGTTGTGTTACTAGTTAAGTAAGGGTTAATGCCCGACGAGGTGTCCATTGTCAGGTATTAATGGACGACGCCGAGGCGTGAACCGGTTGCCTCCGCCGAAGTCCATTAATACCTGACAATGGACACCTCGAAGGGCATTAACCCGCTTATACCATGGTCACTTGCCAAATAACACATTTTTAAAACATTAGTTTATATTTTAATTAGTTTTACAATCGAAATCGAAAGTTACAAGTTACAAACAATAACTTGGTTTCCTTGGTTACGCCTGACGGTTTATTTAGGTGTCCTCTATCACTTTTTAACGGACACCCTGCAGCCAATCAGAATCGAGTATTCACTCAGACCATGGTATAAATAGGTATATACATATTCCATGTACCCATCATTAGGGATGCGCCGATCCGATACTCAGTATCGGTATCGGCTCCGATACCTCCATTTTGGCCCGATCGGATATCGATCAGACGAGGCCGATCCAAATCCGATATTGTGCGTATTACTATTCTGTCATTGTTGAGCCCCACAAAAGGCACAAATACGTTATAAAGCACTATAAAGTTTTCATGCACTATATTATACGTGTTCAGAACCCATTCTATAGTCTAATATGAGGTAGAAATTAATATTTTAAGTCGTTAAATTCAAGTTCATATAAACCCACCGCCAGAGGTGGAAAGTCCAGGTTCAGAAAGTAAAAGTCCTCCTCAGTATTTTGTTCCAATCAACTGGACTTGCTAATTAGCACAGTTTTTCAGCCAGGAGATAGAACTAATTAGTGAAATCAGCTGACTGAGTTCATGGGTGGAATAAACATATGGCAGGACTTTTACTTTCTGATCCCTGGACTTTCCACCTCTGCCCACCGCTGCGACTGTCAGTCATTCTCCATTCAGCATCAAACAGTGTGTCGCGTTCGGTTACAACAGTCAACAGCATGAAACTCTCAACAAGATGATTCAAAGTTAATATTATTATACTTGATATGTAGATAAAGGTATGGTTTCGCATAAAATTACTTTATCTTGCTGGAGTGTATTGCTGTAATCGTTAGCCTAAGTTACTTTCTACCGGGTGTCTCTCACAACACCGCAGTAGAGCACTATGATTGATTCACGCACACAGTAACTGAAATTCAAAACTGTTAAAAGAAAATAATAAATAAACTATTGCTTAGATACTGTATAATACACTACGCATCAATATGTCTATCCTTCGTGCTTTGAACTCTTCAATGTGGACTCGACGCGCTGTGCACTGTGACTCATGTTGCTTCAAGCGCATCATTCTGCGCTCGCGATGCGCATAGTGCCGCACTGTATAGAGCTCGGGATTGTTTCGTCACGTGGCAATGCATTGTGGGAATCACGGTACGGAAGTAGATGTACTGTATAGGCAGTAGGTAATTCAAATTGTAACGTTGGTCATTTGATAATATTAGGTTTAATTTAGGTTATTTTAAGGAAAATGGTTCAGTATTGCTGTATTGTGAACTGCTGTAATCAGTCTCACGGTCGACGGCAAATAAATCATGTTAGTTTTCACCATTTTCGTACTTTCGTACATTTCGTACAAAAACGCAAGGAAACTTGGTGTCTGAAAATACAAAGAGGCGTCGGATGGCTTGGGTCGCCACTGTACGGAGGAAAACCATCACATTTAAATCAATGAATACAATTTAATTTGAAAGTATGTAAAGTATGATGTAATTAAAGTATTTATTTTGGTGAACGTGGGTTGTGTCTGAGGTGAATGTTAATATACCGGATTACAGAACTACCGGACGTGTAACAAACCCGCATAGACAAGCTTCATAGCTCAGAATCTAACGTTTGTGTGTGTGTGTGTGTGTGTGTGACCACTGATGCTTGGTTAACGTTAGCGTTGCCTTAGTGCGCACCATTGTTTTCTCTGCGTTTAAGTATTAGATCTGCAGATCTTGCACCCATCCATTTGTGAACTGCAGGTGAGCCTCCAGTGTCTTGAAGTTTTTTAATTGATCGGAGGTGTAAGCGCTCACTCCACAGACCAGGTAGGAGAAAATATCAGGGAAACTGAGGCTTGCTAAACTTTCATAATAGTTTATATAGGGATCGATTCCGCCTATATACTCTTTTTTTTGTAGCGTTGTTTGGCTTCATTATTAAGTTTGTCAGTATACGGTATAGTATAGCCAACTTTTTTTTTTGTCACGGTCCATACTCTTTCTCGGTGCCGATGGAGACCGGCCGGCTACGCTATTACCTTATTCCAAACTGGCCTTTGCGTTACCTTTAAAATGGCCGCCGCTACCCACAATGCACCGTTCCATAACATCTACGCCCGAGCTTTTTATATTATAATACTTTTGCGCAATGACATATTATTAATAGCCATTCTTGTTCTGTCCTACTCCTATTTATCATATGTTGCTGCCTCATTAAACAGCTGTGCTATAATTAAATGAAAAACATCTTGATTTTATAGTAGGCTATATAGCCTACATTTAAAAAAAAAACTTTTGATCTTTTTAATGTTATTCATCAATGTATTTTACAACAATACAAAGAGCAATGTGTAACGTTTTACCAGATTTAGTACTACACTTATTGTATCTTAATTGTTCCCCACTAAATCATGTTTTTTTTAAACTAAATGCTCAGATTTTATAAAATTGATACATTTTAGTGCTGAATTATCCACTAATCTAGTTTATAATAGCATTTTTGTCATAGATTATGATCATATATATTTCTGATTTGTTGTTTTCCTTTATAATGAAGTTGTCTGTATTAAGTAGGTTGTGTTTAACACACAAAATAGTGATTATCAGTTCAATACACAGGGTTATAGAAATTCTACTTGATTTAAAAAAAAAAACTGCCCTGGTATCGGATCGGTATCGGTCGATACTTAGAATTTTTGGATCGGATCGGTTCTGAAAAAACTGGTATCGGTGCATCCCTACCCATCATAGGCTCTTGACAGCAGACCTCGCCAGTCTGAAAAATCATTTTGAATCTCATTTTCAGAGGACCCTAACACATTGTGGGACTGAAGATTTTTGTTTTATTTTTTTCTTTATTCTCCACAATCCCTTCTTTTTTCAAAACATTAATTTGACTTTAAAAACTTGTATAGCTAAATAACATTTGTTAATTTCTGTCAGGAAACTGCGACCGAATGAATAGCCGAATGCAGGTGGGTTGCCACTGGGAGTCATAGTCACAACATCTGAGTCCCAAAATACCATTGCAGCGGGACTCAAGTTGCTGCAGTCTATACTACCAGGGGATGCTTTTTATGGAAGAGGAGTGCTAGGGCCAAAAGTAGTCATGACCAATGACTGCAAAGCCCTGCGACAGGCACTGCAGAATGTGTTTCCGCAGATCACTTCCCTCCTTTGTGTCTTTCACGTGCTCCAGGCCATGTGGAGATGGCTCTCGGACAGTCACCATGGGGTTTGTCAGAGAAATTCATATTGTTTTATTATATTTAGTCAGTTTAAATTCTAACATTGGTTTAAAATCCCCAACTGTTCTCTCAGCAAATATCTTTGCTTGAATGTGTTAAATAAACTGTCTTACTAGTATGTATGAAGACACTTGATCTAATATTTTCATCACAGGTGCCGAAGGGGGACCGGCAGTGGCTGCTGGATATCTTCAAAAAAATGGTGTATGCCATGTCACCAGAGGAGCTGGAGGCCTCCTACCACCAGGCTCTCCAGGACCCAGCGCTGCTGAAACACCAACAGTACAGGGACCATTTGACGGCAGTGTTTGCCCAACGCAAGGACTGGGCTATCTGTCTACGCACGGGCCTTCCAACGCGGGGCAATGACACAAATAATTTTGTTGAAAGTGCCATGAGGGTCTTGAAAGACAGCATCTTCCACAGGTAGGAATAAAAATGTATAAAACTTTCTTGAAGGTCACACACACACACACACACCATTACTTGCAACAGGGCCGTTGAATGCTTGAATCTGATTGTTTGACAAACGTTCTAAGGTGTGCATTATTTTAAATGGAAGCATGGTGAATGCTTTTTATCTTTTCATTTTTCGTGATTCAGATTTTCTTCTGTCGATACAAGTCAAATTCCGAAACCATTCTGTTCTCTATTGCCTTCCCTACAGGTTGAAGGCTTATAATATCACTCAACTGGTCGACTTCATTTGCACCAGACTGGAGGTATACTACATCAGGCGACTCCTCGATGTAGCAAACGGAAGGACTGTGAAGCGGAAGTTCAAGTTCAACAGACAGTTGTTCAGTCCTGACAGAATATTCAAGGTGTGTTCATTTTACTACCAATGAGTTTAGTGAGTTTTTGATAGGGGTTTTGTAACACAATGAAGGGATCGTATTTCAGTTTTTCAATACCCTCCATTGTTTCTAGCTTTCGTTAATGTCTTAGCATTTTGTGATTTACAAAAATACCTTTTTCTAATATTATTTTCAACATCTATCTCTTTTTTCATATTCTAGCAAGATGAATCAAACTACACTGTTCCCAGTGAACAAAGAGGCGTTTATCTGCATGGTGAACATTTTCATGGGCATGTGCACCTGCCCAGCTGGTACCAATGGGGCGCTTTGCAAACACCAACAATCTGTAATGCAGGCCTTCAAGCTGCAGGGAGGCCACCATCTTCCAGTGACATCCTTCACGGCAAAGAAGTCCTTCTATGAGATGGCCACAGGTATTAGATTGCTTGTTCTGAAAGGTAATTAGCTTGTTTGTTGCAGCTTACTTGTAGAGGGGCAACTGTAGCTCAGTTGGTAGGTTGTTCTGTACCTGAAGGGTCAGCAGTTCAAATCTCAACTTCTCCTGTGTGTGACTGTGCATGTAAAACACCACACCAGTGCACTTGATTTATGATGCTGCGTATAATCATGGCTCTTTGTATCTCCTATCTTGTCTGTCCAAAAATAAAAGCTTGACGTACCAGACAGCTGGTTTATGGGCTTGCAGTTTGATATGGAGAAAGACTGCCCAACAGTTCCACTCATTGCAAGTGAGTACTTTTCAGCAGGCCAACTAATTGAACAGAACAGTGGGCCATATGTTGTAGTATTTTACGTCTTTATCCTTTTCCAATCACATGCCAGGATCTGAAATTAACATGCGTTTCTGTGAAATAGGCACCCAAGAAATAGGCACCCAAGCTGGAACATCCACTCCCACCCAAGGCACCCACGCTGGAACACCACAAGACGGCTCTGGAACTGAAGCGTCATCTCAACGAGAGCATCTCAAAGGTCGTCTCAGATCAATGTTTAATGACCTTGTGGACAAGCTTCAAAATGATGAGACCTTCCAAGCCCCAATACAATCCCTTGTCTCATCCTACGAGTCCATTCTTACTGACATCGGCCTGATTTCAGCATTGTCTACCTTTGGGAAGATGAGGAGTGCTGCTGCAAGTAACATCAGAATGCAGGCAAGAAAGGGTCTGCAAATGAGCACACAAATAGGCGTGCAACCTACAGCTGTTGCCCGTCGTAAGACTCCGCTGGGGGGCAGACGGGCGCTCATCACTGGTAGACCTCCAAAAAGAGCCCGGAGGGAACACAACTATGGGAAGGTAAAAGAGGGGAGTGGTGCACTGCCAAGAAGACTGGCACCACACTCCCTAGCCCAGTGTGTCTCTACTTCTGTGTCCTTAGGTAGCCAACACAGCAAGAAATAAACGTTAATAAATAAAATCACTCTGACGCAAACACACACACACAATTACAATTACAATAACATAATAAGACAATAATTACTAGTATGTTTAACATGCACTAATATTGTATATTACTAGCACTTAGGTTCACAATAAATAAAATCTGTCATATTTGAATCATACTGTGGTGTGGTGTCTTTACTACAACTGGCTGACTGCGGCTTCATTCATCTGTGATAGCCTATTAAAATTTTTCCTGCTTGTGACTTTACTTTGGTAATAATTTGGACGTAATAGTTTCATTAAATAGTTTCTGTTGAGCAGGCAGGATACAAGTTAGGACCAACACATCTCTCGTCACCTCAGGGAACCTTAATGAACTCTTGTTGACTGTTCTGTTAATTGTGCTGCTGTTCTAAGCCTATTTGCTGGTTGGGAAAACTTGTAGCCTATTTGTTAGAGGTGGTTGTCAATGTTACTCCACTGCAGTGTACAATAGTCATTACATGTCTCACTGCTTTCCATACCTAGTTCCCTCTGTGTAATTGTTTGTATTATTTAATGGACCTTAAGTCAAAGCTGAGCATGATGATGCATCACTAGTTTTCTTTAGTCTAGAATAGTGCACTGCACTGCACAGTGCACACAGCTGGGCAAAATAGTGCCGTTTTATTGTATTGCATACATCTTAAACCCAGGCAATGCATAGGCCTAAATGCATAGTTCGAATAAAATATCAGTTTTGGGGGGGTCTCTCTCTCTCTCTCACACTCACACACACACACCTCTGCACCACCGACTATCACCTCTCTCTCAGTATCTCTTATCATCACAAAACTTGCTCAAACATTTAGGACTAATCTAAACACGATCTAAACAGGCTATGAAAATGTGAACTTGGAATATAAATCTGACGGCAAGCACTTATCACACTGTTTACTAGCATAATTCACCTCTGTTGGCGGTAAAGACGATCAAAACAGACTAGCTGACAGTTTGGCATAAACGTGAGATGACGTTTCACGGCCAAATCAAATAACCAATCGGAGGAGAGCCCTTCTAGCCAATCAGAGGCGAAAAGGGCAGGGCCTTCCCCTACCATCCTGGGGAAAAAAATATTGCTTGCCCCTCTCTCTCATCACTTCCTGTTGTCTCTCTCTCATCACTTCCTGTTGTCTCTCTCTCATCACTTCCTGTTGTCTCTCTCATCACTTCCTGTTGTCTCTCTCTTCACTTGCTGTTGTCTCTCTCATCACTTCCTGTTGTCTCTCTCTCATCACTTCCTGTTGTCTCTCTCTCATCACTTCCTGTTGTCTCTCTCTCATCACTTCCTATTGTCTCTCATCACTTCCTGTTCTCTCTCTCTCATCACTTCCTGTTGTCTCTCTCTCATCACTTCCTATTGTCTCTCATCACTTGCTGTTGTCCCTCTCTCATCACTTCTTGTTGTCTCTCTCTCATCACTTCCTGTTGTCTCCCTCTCATCACTTGCTGTTGTGTCTCTCTCTCATCACTTCCTGTTCTCTCTCATCACTTCCTGTTGTCTCTATCTCACCACTTGCTTTTGTCTCTCTCATCTAATTTTTTTCTTTCTTGACTTTCTGTCAGAGAAGTCCTTAATGCGGCCGTAAAAATCAAATTTGCGCAGAACGTCATTCTCAATGGACATCAGAGACAGGTGATTGAGTATGTTTTGGCCCATGGTGGATCTGAGTCTGTTTTTAATTAATCCCAGTTTTGAAAAAGAGCGCTCACCGTTTGGTGTCCTCTTTTTCTTTGAGGAATTGTCTGAATTGTACAATTTCGTCCACAAAATCCTCCTCTAGATCACCTACATATTTGTTCTGAAGATTCGCTGCTCCTATGCGTAGATCTTGTAGGGGGATGAATGGGATCTCATTCAAAAACCAAAATGTCTGCTGAATTCCTATGTATGAATGATACCTTTTATCCAGCTCGGCAACAAGACGATCTATGACGACAATAAAAACAGCTGTTTTGAATTTTTCGCGGCCTGACCGCACATAGTCCGGTTCACTGGATTCATCTGCTTGTTTTTTCCTTTTCCTGTGTCTCTGCGTGTCCACTATGTAGTCTTGGGACAAAGATGGAGACATGTTTTTTGCATCACTCTCAAACTTGTCAAAATCTTCTCGGAGGCTGGCTACATAATCCCTCAACGAGCTGACCAAACTAACAGCATTACATAAATCCAGGTCAACTCCCTGCAAAGCAGTACTAGTCTTGTGGAAACGCTGCAGTATGTTGTTACACATATTACACAGAATGGCATTCTCTAGTTTGTCCATCTTCACATTGTCCTGGCTTCATCCCGTGTAGTAAGACATTGGGTTGTGTCATTACTAATCTTTTGCAGCGACTCCTGGATTCTGGAATAATTCTGTTGCAGTGCTTTTGTTGCTTGTGCGTGAGTTGACCATCTAGTGTCTGAAAGGCTTTTCAAAGTTTCGATCCTCTGGTTGTCATTTGGCTGTAATCCCGATGTAATTGTCTGCCAACGGGATGTGGATTTGGAGGAAAAATAAAAAAAGTGTCTGCACTAAATTAAAAAATTCCTCCGTCTCAAGGCAGCAGTTAACACTATTAATACAGACACAATTTAGTGTGTGTGCAGCACATGGTACCCACTCGATTAATGGGTTTACTTGTTTCATACGAGCTTGTAGGCCACTGTAAACACCAGACATGTTGGCTGCATTGTCGTAACATTGGCCTCTGCAGTTACTGATATCAATGCCCATGTTCTGTAATTCACCAAGCACAGACTAGCAAAGTGACTCTCCTGTATGACTCTGTATTGGCAGAAACTTGATAAAACGCTCTGTGATGCAGCCATCATGTGCCACATATCGCATGATAAATGTGAGCTGGTCGGTGTGCGTAACGTCAGGAGTGGAATCAACACTGATCGAAAAGTACTTTGCCACTTCAATTTGACTGATTATCTCTGTGAGGACCTGCTCCCCCATCAGTTCAATAAATTCTAGGCATGTTGTCGATGAGAGGTATGATGGCGTTCCCTTTCCAGCATTGCCATATTTTTCTATATGCACTTCCAAAAAGGGATCAAACTCGCTGATAACTTCCAGCACACCCATAAAGTTCCCATTATCCGTTTTTCCCAAAACTTCACTATGGGCACTATGTCCCCTAAGCGGTAGTCCTCGCTCTGCTAAAAACTTCTCCACTGCAACCACCCTCTTTAAAACCTCTGTCCAATATTCACATTCATCGTCAAATAGTTTTTTTTAGTTCTGTATCTATACACCGCCATCTGCACTGCGCGTAACATATGCTGCTCACGCGCCGATGACATATTTCATTCATGACATTTCCAAGGTGATGACGTAATTTTCCTGAATTTCCGTTTCACTAGATAAGACCCTTATTTCTCGACTGGGATCGTATAGAGACTCTGAAGCTGCTTAGAGACGGACATTTGAACCTTCTTTGAACATTGGGATCGTTCCTCAAAAAACATTATTTTAATTTTGAGGCAAAACTTAAAAGGCAAATAAAAGGCGTGGCAGAATAAATTTTGCCATTGCTCACCGCCACAATAAAATCAACATAGAGGAAACACTGCATTGTGGAATAACTCCCCCAAATTCCCTGAAATATTACCGATGACATAATGAGCTAGCTGCTGCAACAGCTAAGGATCCTGCTGCCGATGCTAGCTGGCAGTCCTCCTGCTGTGGATCTTGTCTCCGACTGGATGAAGATTCCGCAGCCTTGAAATATCCAGTCAATTTAGGGATACTCTTCAGGATATCTTGGTCGCGTAGTTCTCTTGACCTTTGTATTTTTCGTTTTTGTGCTCCACTTTCATGCTTTCTTTCGGCCATTCTGCCACTATTCTGTTTGTTGTTGTTTTTTATTTTTCTTATGGACCACTCGCAAAGACCCGCCCCCTTTAGTTACTGTTGCTATAGCCTATGTCCAACAAGCTATGAGAGTCAGGAGACTGACAATGCACTGACAGACCAGCTTACTTTTGAAACAAAGTCTCATTTGGTCATTTCAAACATTTCAACTTTCAAATTTGGTCATTCTTTAAAGAAATGTAAACAATAAATACAGTTTTTCAAGTTCAAATTCCCCCATGTTAATCTACTATCTCTCCTGACTGCTTTGTCGGTAAACTCTTTGGTCAGATCGCCTGTCAATCAAACTCCTGCGTCTTTTTTTGTTCGCGCCAGGCCCACACACTTTTCTAAGGGCCCATCCAAAATGTTTCATAAAAAATAATAATAATAATAATAAATATAGCTGCAAGCAGCAATCACCGGGGCCAAGCGCAAAGAAGACGACAAGACATGCCAACATGGCTGGGAGCGTGACACCAACTGCAGCAAGGAGCAATTGAAGACAACTAAAGATGAATTTAGGCGAAACGGCTGAAAAATCACATTAACTGAAAATATGATTTAATGGATTATCACTTTCGACCAATAGGTGACGTAGTTACGAAACTGATGTGATGTGGTCAGAGTGAAGTGAAAATGACACATACAAAGTTTGGTGTCAATATGTTAAGGCATTGCAGATATAAAGCCTGAATAGTCATTTTGGCATCATGCTTCAACTTTGCTGCTGGGGTATACGAAAACGGTTTCGTCTATCAACACGAAATCCATAACTTTTACTCGGCACGGTCTGGAGATGACACGATCCAATTTTGGCGAAAATCGGACTCCTAGGAGGAGTTCGAAAAAGTAGGTTTTAAAATAAATATGGCGGGCAGGAAGTTGAATTGGTATCTATGTTTTCAGCATAGCCCAAGGAATCTATTGAGATCAGTGTCATTACTATAGGCAAATTTATTCAAAAGTTATTAGCATTTTTGGAAATTTCATTATAACTTTTGACCAAAAGGTGGCGCTGTCTCATAATCTTTTGATGACCTTTAGGGCCTTGTACTGATGACCCATACTGAGTTTCGTAACGATACGTTCATGCGTTCAAAAAATACAGCATTTTAGCATATATGATTTTGGACAACCCGTTCAGAAGTTATAAGCAAAAAAATGTATTATTCATATCTCCGGACCAGTAGGTGGCGCTGCGCAGAAACACAGCATGTAGCCTCAAGTCATGCTTGTGATGACATGTACCAAATTTGGTCTGAATCCGATAAAGCGTTGTGGAGATACAGCCTTGAGTCTGTTTTCGTTAGCGCTACGTGATTTGGCATGACGTCCTGAATCCAACGAGACCATTTTTATGATTTTTGGACAAACCGTTCAGAAGTTATAAGCAAAAATAGCCATTTTTCATATCTCCGGACCAGTAGGTGGCGCTGAGCCGAAACACAGCAAGTAGCCTCAGGTCATGCTTGTGATGACATGTAGCAAGTTTGGTCTGAATACGATTAAGCGTTGCGGAGATACAGCCTTACGTCTGTTTTCGCAAGCGCTACTTAAAATTTGTTTGCGCGTTTATCGAAAACGGTTTGACGAATCAACTTGAATTCCATAACTTTGTCCCCACTGCCTGAAGATGATCTGGTGCAATTTTGGTGAGAATCGGACAAACCGTCTAGGACGAGTTCGCAATAGTGGGTTTTTGGGAAAATAATTTTGTTGATAGGCCTTAAGGTTCAAAAGTTTTTAGCATACAATTTCTGAAAATTTGGACAGGTGGTGGCGCTAGAGGGAATGAGTTAGAAACACCAAAATGTGTGTATTTGATGTTGGGACTGTCCTCTATCAGAATGTCAAACCAAAACAACTTTCCCGCATACGCTTCTATGGGCTGCCATAGACGCCCAGTCGGAAGAAACGGAGGAAGAATAGATATAGCTGCAAGCAGCAATCACCGGGGCCAAGCGCAAGCAAGACGACAAGACATGCCAAAGTGGCTGAAAGTGTCTAACCAACTGCAACAATGAGCAATTGAAGACATTTAAAGAGGATTTTAGGTGAAATGGCTGAAAAATCATAAACAGTAAATAAAAAAATGATTTAATGGATTATAACGTTCGACCAAAAAGTGGATTATGAAATTGATGTGATGTGGTCAGAGTAAGGTGACAATGACACATACAAAGTTTGTTGTCAATATGTCAAGGCATTGCAGAGATAAAGCCGGAATAGTCATAAGCCGGAATAGTCATTTTGGCATCATGCCTCAAGGCAGATTTATTTAAGTTATTATTATTTTTGGGAAAAAAATTATAACTTTTGAGCAAAAGGTGGCGCTGTCTCGAAATATTTTGAGTACCTTCAGGGCATGGAGCTGATTTTTTATACAAAAAAAAAAAAAAATGTGCGAGTGTCTCAACTTTAAAACTTCCCATATCATATTTGGACGCTGCATTCATATATCTTATTAAACTTATTTAAACTTAACATTACAAAATCTGTACAATGTAACTTATGTATTGATTAATATATTTTTTTTCTCATGTTCTTTATTTCTCTTTTTTATTTATTTTTATTTTTCAGCATATTGTTCTTTTCTCATTGGTATGTTGATTATATTGAACATATTGTTAATACATTTTGTATATTGTATACATAGTTGTATGTCATAAACATGTCATCTCTGCATGTTTTGTACACGAAAAAAAAGAATAATAAAATAAAATAAAGTAGACTGAGCTGTAATCATGTCCCAGTCGGGTTTGTCACTTATTAAAGGGTTAGTTCACCCAAAAATGAAAATAATGTCATTAATGACCCTCATGTCGTTCCAAGCCCGTAAGACCTCCGTTCATCTTCGGAACACAGTTTAAGATATTTTAGATTTAGTCCGAGAGCTTTCTGTCCCCCCATTGAAAATGTATGAACGGTATACTGTCCATGTCCAGAAAGGTAATAAAGACATCATCAAATTAGTCCATGTGACATCAGTGGGTTAGTTAGAAATTTTTGATACATTTTTGTCCAAAAATAACAAAAAACTACGACTTTATTCAGTATTGTATTCTCTTCCGGGTCTGTTGTCAATCTGCGTTCACGACTCCGCAGTGACGCTGCTGACGTAAGACGCTGCTGACGTGTTATCTGGTGCGCCCGAGCTTCGTTTACAGTCTGAGGGAGATGCACGATGTAAACAAAACAATCTTCGCAAACATGTCTAAGGATTTCGACACAGAGGAAGACTTGCATTTTTTTGCCCATCCATATTTATTTGAACCCGAATACTACACAGACGAGATAACACGACATTAATTACATTATTTTCATTTTTGGGTGAACTAACCCTTTAACATTTTTGTTTGTGTTATGTTTGCAGCATGTTTCTGTGTTTGGTTGTGTTGTGAACTTTTGCAGTATGTTTCTGTATTTGCTTGTGTTGTGAGTATTTGGAGCACACGTCTGTTGTGAAACTGACAAAGATGTTTTCTTAATTTGCTGTTGTTTTTCCTATTTGCATGTGTTTTCTTCAGTTGCAGAACACTGAGCTGTTGTTGGCAGCTGTAAGAAAGTGCTTGACGAGACAAATTAAGTAAACAAAGTGAAGGATCTGCCTTCAACCAAGCTTTGTTGAATTTGCAAAAAGTGGATATTACATGAATCCTAACAGTGTAAGAAAAAAAAAACAATATTACAGGTCAAAAAGAGCAGTACAACACCTGTTGAATTTCATCTAACTACACAAGTGAAGGCATCCCTCACATTCCTGGGGGCTGTTCTTTGAATGCTGCTTAGTTAGCTTAGTATTTTGATTGTGTCAAATATTACTACAATCTAAAATAATGGTTTTCTGTTTTAATATACTTATAACATTATGTTTGTTTTGTCTGGATTCTGAGTTTAAAAAGTTACAAAAAGAACAGTATTTATTTCAAATAGAAATATTTTGTTCCCATATGCACTATAATGTTTAAAAGTTTGGGGTCATTAATTTTCTTTCTTTCTTTCTTTTTTACAAAGAAATTCATACTTGTATGCAGCAAGGATTTGTTAAATTGATAAAAAGTGATAGATTTACAGAAATCCCGCCACTGGACGTACCTGATAGAGACGACGATCCTGACGACAGCGGTTCCTCTTCGACCTTGCGCGGTGTCGTCTCCGGCGTTCAAATTAAAGCCAGACATCGCTGTCCGAGGTGCCACAGCCTGCAGAGTAGTAGTATTCCCAAGTCAATTGTGCACAGATGTGAAGTCTGCAAACTACTCCAACGGTCATCTTTCTACAACTCAACCTACGGAGGAATTATTGTTCTTACAACAGACCAGGGAGATAACTCGCTCACTCTGACCGATTTATGCCTGACAACTTACTTGCACAGGTACGGAATAAATAATTCACCCAACGATCTGGAGTCCACTGAGGAACATTTCCTTAATCGGTCTGAACTTGTAATGACCATCAACGACGACTCGCTGGTCACTTGCATAATCCACCCAGCTACAGATCAGCAGAATGAAGAATGGGAAGATGATCTCGCGTTGATTGCAATTGAAGGTGAAGATGGGGTCGCTGGTGCTGAAGGTGGTGGTGGCGTGGCTGCTGGAGACGGTGCAGGTGGGGTCGCTGGTGCTGAAGGTGCTGGTGGCGTGGCTGCTGGAGACGGTGCAGGTGGGGTCGCTGGTGCTGAAGGTGCTGGTTGCGTGGCTGCTGGAGACGGTGCAGGTGGGGTCGCTGGTGCTGAAGGTGGTGGCGTAGCTGCTGGAGACGGTGCAGGTGGGGTCGCTGGTGCTGAAGGTGGTGGCGTGGCTGCTGGAGACGGTGCAGGTGGGGTCGCTGGTGCTGAAGGTGGTGGCGTGGCTGCTGGAGACGGTGCAGGTGGGGTCGCTGGTGCTGAAGGTGCTGGTGGCGTGGCTGCTGGAGACGGTGCAGGTGGGGTCGCTGGTGCTGAAGGTGCTGGTGGCGTGGCTGCTGGAGACGGTGCAGGTGGGGTCGCTGGTGCTGAAGGTGCTGGTTGCGTGGCTGCTGGAGACGGTGCAGGTGGGGTCGCTGGTGCTGAAGGTGCTGGTGGCGTGGCTGCTGGAGACGGTGCAGGTGGGGTCGCTGGTGCTGAAGGTGCTGGTGGCGTGGCTGCTGGAGACGGTGCAGGTGGGGTCGCTGGTGCTGAAGGTGCTGGTGGCGTGGCTGCTGGAGACGGTGCAGGTGGGGTCGCTGGTGCTGAAGGTGCTGGTGGCGTGGCGCGTTCAGGACGGCAGTAATAATTGAGTCGAGTAACTAATGTTCCAAAAAAAAAGAGTCTAGTTGAACAATGCACATTTCTAGTAAAGTTTGTTATATGCTGATATTGCATTGTCTTTATATTTACTTACCCTACATGCATGTTCTCTGCACTTGTTTTGCTTTTCTATTTTTTGATCTGATTTGTTCCTGTATTTTAATGTGCTTCTTAAAATTTAAAACAATAAGGTTAGTGTTTTTGTGATTCACGATTGTCATTAGTAGGCTAGACCTACTAGTCTTTTGTTTTACTTTTTAACTTTTTTTTTTTAAGTTGCCAATCAGTTGTTTGGTAAGTTGTTAATAAATGACTTTGTCATGAAAATTGTTTGTTTATATTATTATTCTGTAGCAGCCTATAGCCTTTCTGTTTAATTTCGCAGAGGTTAGATTTATGGTTTATAAACTTAAAACATTTGTCGTAACTTAATAGCCAGCTAATTTAAAGTCAATTAAAAAGCAGTGGTATTATTCCAACTATTTCAATGATTAGGCTGCGTTAAATGTAGCCTATTACAGGCTTTTATACACCTGCCTATAATTATCAGGTAACCCTGAATAGTTTGATTGGGGTTGAAGCTAAAATCTACATGACAGTAGCTCTCCATGAGAAGGGTTGGAGACTCCTGCTCTAATATAATCAAAATGATCAATAGATTGTACTTTTTGTGCCATAATATGGCCACACCCCTCAAGTATTCTGGCTTGCAATATTCACATACACATTAAATTGATTTATTTTCATTGAGAAAAATGTCAAGTTTATAAAATTTTTAGCTTATACAATGTATACAAAACATATAACAAAATTTATACCAAACAAACAAAAGAAAACGGTTATATGTCGATATAGTGATGTATGGAGATACATTGGTAAGTTTTAGCAATGGGATATTTTAATGATATAGATGGAGGCAAGGAGCACAAACTTTTCAGTTACCGAACTTCTACTAGACAAAAGGAAAGAAGAAGAAGAAGAAAAAAAGATTAACTGTCACAGCTTAATTGTGTCCGAGTGAAAATAACCTATATCAAAATGTATTTAAAATACATTTATTTCATAGTAGGTATACTACAACCTCATCAATATTATACTGAGACTTAATAATGAAGCATTATTTTGAGAATGTCTTTATTGCACAATGCAGATTATTTATGTTAAGCATAAAATGTGTTTTAATATCAGTATTAGTATGATCTCTGTACATGCAATAGTTTCACCTTCGCAGAATCAAATATATTTAACTATATTTATACTTCTAGTAATAAAGTTTATATATTGGTTTTTAGCACTATTTACGAACAATTAAAGTTCATGAAGTAGGCTACTAAATTAGCTCCAATTTATTTTCAAATCTTAATTCCAATTTAGCTGACTTTAAACATATCAATTTCATATTCCATGCATGGTATTTATATTGACTACATAAATATGTAAATGTATGTGCAGTAGGTTAAACTTCGCATAAAATAAATGTATTTCAACTAAATTTCATTAGCCTATATTTATTTTCCACAAGGGTATGTGTCTGACACGGCAGAACGAACTGCTGCTGGAAACGTATTTCCGGTTTATTAGTGTCAATTGCATTTGCAAGTGAACAGAGGAAGCCATTTTGTTTTACATCTTGAAAGGTAATTTCAAGATGTAATTTTTCCCTCATTTTAGTGGGAAAAATATATGTTATAGATTTGATTTTGTTAGTAGGAAAATTGTATAATCATCAAACTAAATGGAGTAACTCAAACCCCAATTTTGCTCATTTTAAAGCAGCCTTAAAAAATAAAAAACAAAATTCATTATTATTAATAAAACAGGCAGCAGGTTTATTTGCACTGAACACAAATTTGCTTTCTTATGTCATATTCTGGGCTCGTCTGCTTTACTGTACATAGTAGGCTATGCTGAACTTGTTTGGTGTTTACAGAGTTTGATAATATCATTTATTTCTTTTAATATCAGTCTAATGCATTAATGTTAGCGTTTCAGATCATCCATGAGGAGGCAGGTTTTGTGACATCACAAAATGAATGTCCAACTGTCTGTCAACTAATTATAATCAGTCATTTAGCAACATTTGGAATGATATAACCGTTTCAATATATGTGGTTTTCACTAACAGAATTGGCCACACCAGCAAAGCATCCTAGGTCCACATGTATGGCTGGAAACCTCAAGAGACCTCAAGCTCCTGTTTTCATAAATAATAGGCAGCATGATGAGCCATTGCCACAAGACAGTAAGTAACCTGCAAGAACAATTTGTTTAAAGTTGTTTACATCAAACTAACCAATAATATCAGATCAAAAATAAATAAGGAGCTAATACAAAATGTTTATTACCATGTAAAATTAACAGACAGGAATGCTACAACACCTTGCCCATCAAGTAAGTGTTAAAATATTCTGCATATATATATATATATATATATATATATATATATATATATATATATATATATATATATATATATACATTAATCATTTTATTACTTAAAAAAAAACATTTAGAAGGAATGTTTTGGGATCAATATAAGTTAAGCTCTATTACCAACACTTAAGCAGAAACAGGTACAATAGGACCTTCAGTGCTTGGTCTCTAGTACTATGCAAAATGGCAATGAATATATAAGCTATGCACCTCACTCCAAATAAATTTTTTAAATTTTTTATTGATTTTTTAATTTTTTTAAAAGTATCATTTCAAAGGTATAGCCACAAAATGTAAAGATTTTATGCTCCGTCAATAAACTAAATCTTAACTTTCCTTTGTTAAATGTGTGTTGTTGTTTTTTACCTCATGGGTCATTCTTCAATTGGGGTGGCAAATGAGAGGCAGAAATTTTAAAAATGCTTGTTTGTTTTCTTTTAATAAAATGTATTGCTATGCATTTAAAATTAGTTTAATATTCTATATCAATTAAAATTGAAGCTTAATAACATTTATATTTTTAAATAATTTGAATCAAACACTGGTGAAAGAACCACTTATGTCTATGGTGTTACCAATATTTGAAGTAACATTTTGATTTATTCTAAACAAACAGGCATATGCAACTTTAAGTAATAATTAATAAATAAATAAATTACTTTAAGGACTCAGTTTCTTTGATAATTTAAATATCATTTTTTGAAATAAATGTTTAATTGGTCATCTTGTCCCGTATTTTTGCCAAAGAAGAGGGTTTTTTTAGGTTTTTATTGTATATACATAAAAAAGGCAGGAAAAAATGGTCTGTGCTACCTTAATAGTCTTTCTTCTAAAATATTAAAACCATTTTCCAGTCTAAAAACATTAAATTATAAGATTAAATGGCTCTGAAGGAAAGAAATGTCGGATACGTTTTGAAGTAACACCACAGACGTAATAAAACACCACAGACATATTGCATAAAAGGTTTAACAATTAAAAGTTTATTGAGCAAAATAATGAAATTAATCATGAGTAGGATTAGAAGTAATTGCTCTGATAAAAGAACATTTAGAGAACATCTTCAGTGAATAAATAGTATATCCACAAACTTATTTAATAAAAAATAATAAAAAATCAGTACATCTTCAGTGAATAAATCATGTTTCCACTGTAACACAAAATTTAGAGAACATCTTCAGTGAATAAATAATATATCCACAAACTTATTTAATAAATTAAAAAAATCTGAACATCTTTAGTGAATAAATCATGTTTCCACAAACTCATTTAACACAAAACATTCAAAACAGCTCACGGACTGGCCCTATTTATTGCAGTGTGCCTATAGGTGGTTTGGTTGTTATCAGTATCACCATTTTTTTGTTTTAGATTTCAGTGTTCTTGAAGGTATTCCCAAATGTCATGGATGATCTGAACAGACCTTTTGTTGACAGGTAGTGGCTCTGGGATGAAACAAATCACCTGATCATCACTGTACCAATGTATGTCATCTCTGGGGCTTGGCCAAAAAAACTTGTTTATGCCGTTCCTGTGCATACATTTGATTTTGATGTTGTGGTTCTCCACTTCCTGAATGATACTAGGGTATGGCTGTTCATCGTAATTAAGAACACACCACTGTCCAATGTGTTTACTATGACCTCTGGACGAAGTGAACAATCAGATGACAATTGTTTAGTTGCTGCAAGATTTTCCATTTTTTTCATGCTAAGAGATGCCTCTTGGAGTGCATAACATGGGCAATCATACACACCCTTTTCAGCCTGGCAGAAACAACTTATGTCTCTGTATTTTAGACAGCTGGGTTCAGTGCTCACCACTTGATGAATTTTCATCGTTCCCTTTATGGTGCTCAGTGTTTGCACTTCTTCCATCATTTGTACCCAGGCATCAACATCCTCTTCTCCAACATAAAAAAGTCGTACCACTGATCCAGAATGTTTCAAATGGTAAAAGAGGGATTCTGCATCGGGCAAATCTTGTCCATGCCTAACCAAATTGTCTGCAGTTCTTTTAAGTGTTCCGCCTATCCCATCTGGTGCCCCCTTGCCATGACTGGCTTCGAAGAAGTTCCAGGTGGTTGTGGAAAACCCTTTCTTGAAAGGTACAGTGGACAAAAGGTAGAAGTTGGCTTTCTGCTTGTACTGTGAGGCTGGGCCATCACTAAAAAAATGCAGACAGGTCACATTTGGATGGTTCTCTTGAATCATTTTAAGAACAGGATCCAAGTGGGCCCAAATGCTAGGAGGGTCATGTCTTCTGCTTGGTGATATAGTGCAGAAGGGCACTGGTGCTGGCTCAGCCTGGACATAAAGCACACCTGTGTGAAGTGTTGCCTGTTTGTGTGAACCCCCAAAATGAACTGCCTGTATCTCTTTTGCATATTTGCAGGAGTAATTTTCACTGAAATCTATATGGATGAGGCATTCATTTGGGCCAAGATTTTCACGCAGTTTCCTGTACATGGAATACTGCCATCTGATGTTAAAGATGTGTCCACGGAACTTAAACAATCTGTCCTGAAACTGAGTCACAAGTTCATCCTCTGTCATAGCAATTTCCTTTTTGATTGTAACAGTGGAGCTATCACAACCATTCTCATGACTTATCTTTTCAAGGGACCACTGAGTCAGATTTACCTCTTTGTTCTGAGGGGATCTAAAGAGTGAACATGTGGTCATCTTGCATTCCTTGCATTGGCCATATGCGCACTCCTTTTTTGTCATATCACACGCAATGGCATCAGCCATTTCCTCCAGATTTTTGGAAGTAAGGATGCCAAGTGAAAACAGCTTGTCTGCCATATATTGCAAGTTCTCATGGGTTTTGCAGAGGCAAGTATCCCGGTCAGCCTCTTTTGGCTGTGTAACCCAAAATGGTCTCTGGGCACAAAAAAAAGAGTAAGACACATGCTTATGCTCTGCACTGAACTTCTTGTGGAGATTGACCATAATGTCACAGAGAATTCTTCTTTGCTTTTTTATTTTTCTTACAGTGACTGTGTTCTTCTTTCCAGCGACAACCCTACTCACATCATCTCTCAAAAAGAATTGTTTGACAGTGCTCCTTAGACCTTGAGAGATTATATTCTTCTGTCTGATGAAATCAAGTTCTCTCCCACATGTTTTCCACCTTTTATATGAAAAGCCAATCTGTTTTTGGCAGAAATTCTGTAATTTATACTTTTTGATCAATTTTCCACAAATCAGCCGTGCATAAATTTGTTTGACCCTCTCTTTTTTTGCTGCAGAATATCTTGCCTTTATTTCACTTAAAAGAGAGAAGTGAAACCTAAGGGTTTTTTTGACCAGTGATGAGGCATTGCTTCCCTTAAGAATGTTTATTGTTTTGGTTGTGGGGCTCTGAGGATTCTTTTTCAGCATTTTCTTCTTTAGACGGGCACATTTTGTTTTGTACTTTGCAGCTTTTTTTTTCTCCATTTCAAGTTTATGTTGCAGCTTTTTCAGTTGTCGGTAGCATTGCCTTCTCTCTCTGTGTATTTTCTTTTTTCCATGGATTTTTTGCCTGAAATATGTCAAAATACGATTAAGCCACAAGCCATCACTTACAAATGGTTAAGTATAATTTTAATTATTTACATACAAAATATGATTTACAGTTACAATCCCTTGTATTCGTCCTAAAACCTAACCTGGATGTGCTGGGTATCCTCCTTGGACTATCTGAACTTAATGGTGTGTCTGGTGGAGTCAAGGTGCCCTGTTGTGACTCTCTCTGCTTTCTTGCCCTGTATTCTGCCTTATATATTCTCCAGTTCTTCCTTACTGCTCTCTTTCCCCTCTCTGGGAGATCACCTATTCTCAGTCTTGTTTTGCACTGAATGTTTTTTAAATAGGTCTGCTGTTTCTTTTGAAGGAACTCTGCTCTTCGAACTGGGTCTGCATCTCTGCGCTGTCTATAAAGACGCTGCTTTTCAGCAGCAGTTAATCTTGCCATACCTGACAAAAGAGATACAATTATATGATTATGGATGTCCTGTGTGTTGTATTAAAAATACAACATTATTGGTATATTGTCTGTGGAGTTACTACAGAGTCTGTGGTGTTACCAGGAAAGACAGTAACACCACAGACAGTAACACCACAGACAAATTAGCCTAAATCCAGACTTTTCTAAAATGGAGGCTGCCATCATGATGATTTCAAGATCAGTGGACATTCTAGAAATATTAATAAGTATGCATTTATCAATTTTTTGATTAAAATATGTAAAATCTGCAAGTTATCAACATAACACCACAGACACTAATAAAGTGCGACACATGAAATTGTCAGGAATTTAGCTAACTTTAAGAAAATGAATAAGAAAGAATGTACTCACCATGCACCCCTCAGATCAACCAGCACCTGCAATGACCTTTACACACAGGAAGTAGTCCAAACTGATTTCCCCCTTTTCTTAAAGGGGCGGCATCCATTGATGTAACACCACAGACATGAATTTGGGGAACACTACTTTTTTCGTGAATATTACAAAATATGTATTTTTTAAAACGATTTAATAAAATTGTACATGTTAAATAAAAACTATATTCATAATATAACCACTTTTTTTTTGTTAAAAATGTTATATTGTTGTAATTAAATTCCATGATATCTCTCTGAGATATGGTGGGAACATACATATTTTGTAATAAATGCAATCTCTCAAACTCAATTAAATATGTATTTTAAAACTAAAAATAATCTATTAATAGTGCACAAATTGTGTTTATCCTACAGAATACAAAAATGAAAACATTTTATAATTTATTGGTATTTAAAGTTCATTTCAACTGTTGTAAAGTAGAGGGACACCACTTGCCACCACAAATGAAGAATGACCCTCATAGCATCAGCAGTGGCCTGTCAAAAAAGATGTCAGAGGACAGATGAAGAGCAAAGTAATTACTTTTATACTACACTGAGTTGTTGTGTTTACATGTTATATGGTGTCTGGAAGGGGTGGAACGGTACATGTATTCGTATTGAACCGAATCGGTACGGGCGTCACGGTTCGGTGCATGAATTTACACTGAGAATACACGGTATAAAAATAAATAAAACTGGCGTGCAAATTAATTAATGCGTGTCACGTTCACTACGTCACAGGTGTTCAGCATAAACTTAACGTGGATAATAGGTGGGAGGTTCACTTACCTGATTGGAGCCCCAACAGGTGTATTAAATCTACTGTAGTAATGAATAAGCACGGGCTATAAGCGGAAGCGAGTACTAGGCTTGACATGTTGTCTCGTCAGGAGAGATGCGCCACCGGTAAGCTTGCGGTTACTATCCATTGAGCTTCGGTTTAATTTGTTTGTCTGTTTGCGCTACCGCTGTGTATGTGTGCGGTTTGTATGCATGCTTAATAATTTAATGTGTAACATTGACATTTATGTACATTTGGGTGTGTGAGATTGTTGCATTTCTGTGTTTAGATGCATGTAATTTTAGTCATTTAGTTTAAACATTAAGTGTATTATAATATTTATTATATGAAATATGAAACTATTGGTATTTATAATATATTTGTATTTATATTTATGTGGCTATCAATATTATTGTTGACACCATAGCTTTTCTATTTCTACAGGTTTATAACCTGCTATTTGTGGACAAAACAACTGTCTGTGGAAAATTAAACAGTAAAAATAAAAAACCACAACGAGTTAAAACAACGTGTCCTCTCCTGACGCCCCGTTCGGTGGGGAGATTCTTAAAAAACCGAACCATGCGGAACTACTGTTAAGTTGTAGGTTATGTTCTAATACTACTGTATGAGAACATAACCTACAACTAAATTAACATTATCTTACATAATTTCTAAACATTTTTATTTAGCTTTGTGAACCTTTTTATAAAACATGGCCATTTATTTTTATTTAAAGGGCTTATGTCTGCTATTGTAGCCTCATTTAGTTAATGTAAGCAACTAATTTAGACGCAAGAACTGGGTGCCGGTGCGGTGAGATGTACATGCTCGGCCAGATTCGGCTTGAAGTCGTGCATCTTCGGATGCGGAGCCGCACGCACTGTCACAAAAAAAAGCCGTGCACTGCACACCGCCACGCAAAATGGGGCGCGCATGACCGCCCACACCGCAATGACGACATTTTTGCCGAGATGCTGTATTTTCAGTTTTATAGCTGATTGTCTTATTTTGTTTACATCTTATTTTACACACTTCTGGGGGCTGTTCCATAAAACAAGATTAGAATACAAGCCAGACTTATTTTGGTTAGTCAGACTTATTGTCGGTTGATTCTGTTTCATAAAGCAAACTTAAAATAGTTCAAACTCAGTTACCCTGGCAACTTATGCTGGGAAACTAGCCTGGTCCAGGGCAGGCTAACTGTCAGGCTAAGCCTCAGTTGTTGCACAGATCCTCTAACACTGACCAATAGGAACACAATTACTGACAATCTCTCAAACCATTTGACTTTATTAACCACTATAAGTCCAAAAATAAATATACAGTAAAGAAAATAAACTTAAATAAGGCAATGATAAATTAGACAATATAGACCTACAAACATATATATGTCGGGGTTTATATAAATATATATATATATACATATATATCCAACAGGTTTTCTTTTCTTACTGGCTGAATGTTTTGTGATTTAATTAGATAGTTTTAAAAATGTATGAAACAGAACATTCAAAATTAATTATTACAAAAGCACAGTATACATTTAAACTGGTAAGATGAATCTGAGCTTAGTAATTGCTATATTAAAGGATAATTCCGGTATTTAACACCTTGAGTCTATATTGTAGTTTGTTTTGGATGAACAAGAGTGGTGGACGAATTTTTTTTGACAATGGTTCCTCTCTCGAGTTTTTGACTATAAAAGAATTGGCCATGGACCCATTTAACATTGGAGTCAATGTGCATGTCCGAAAATGTCATTAAAACAGCCAATATTGTTCGTTTACAAAACTGTTAAACTCACCGAGTGGTTAGTGGTGTTCGTTGATGATTATAAACAATATATCGTCGCAATATATGATTCCAATCCGTTTATTTTGCTATAGTGGAACTATTTTTTCAGAACCGTGTAACTTCCGCTCAATATTTGAATCTGAAGCGTTAGCACACTCCCGACCACTTGATGGCGATAACCGATGTTTATGTCTCGCGGGACACTCACGGTCACAGTCGAGTTCAACTTCATATTGCACTGGTCAGTGGTCACGTCTTTCAATATGGTTAGAATTTGTGCGGTCAAAAACTGCGGTAAAGAGCTCTGCTCGCTAGCCTTATGAGAAACGGAAGCGAGCAAAAAGACTACATCGACCAAATGTAAACAGCCCCCTTTCCGTTAGCGCATTTATATTAACCTGATATTAACGAGCACTCAGTCCTTCAACAGAATTCAATGTGATTTTACAAAATGACGAATAAAGGTGCTTTCACACCTGTAGTTCGGTTCATTTGGTCCGGACTAAGGGCGAAAAATTATACTTTGTATCATTTTCATCCGTTTTGGTTCCTTTTCACACCACACTGATTGCTCTGGTCCGAATCAGATGATGAGTTGATGAAACGAACCAAAATGCAGTCACGTGACAACATCCACATCACTCGTTGGCCAGAGGTAACTGCACTTCGATTGGTCAGAATTAACGTGCGGGAAAATTTCAGAGCTCCCGGAAGTAAACAAAGAGGAGGAAAATCCCGCAGACAGCGTTTGACTATGGAGAGACGACTGCGTGGGCTGATAGTATCCCTGGTCATAATATATTACATAGTTTGTCTACACCACTTTAGGCAAATAATTACATTTCACAATGAATCGAGGATGCGGCTTGAACAGAATGTTTTAATGCACTGCACGCGGCGAAGGAGCATCGCAAGTCACTTCAGGAGGAGGCGTGCATTAATGTTGTTAAACAGTGGCATGCTCATCATCCAAAAAAAATACCAACGATCCATCAGGTAATGTTGTGCCCTTTCTCTCTTTAAAATTGATTAAAATTGTTTTCTGTGAGCATCTGTAAAGCCTTAAAAGTTCTCATTATACACATTATTAACGTACTATGCTGTGTTGGGTCCTTGAATTTGAGGGAACTGGGTCTGGAAAGTCATTTTATCTGTCAAGATTACAGGCATGTTATAGCATTAAGTACCTTTTATTCAAAGTGAGAAACATTATTAAAGGTGTAAAATCTTAAAAGCAAAAACTACATAGCTCTAGTTCGGCTAACAATATTTATGATCGCAGTTTACATATAATAATAATAATAATAATAATAATTTAAATCAAGAGTTATTTTCCTGAAAGTTATCATATTGACTAGATGACCAATTTCATATTTCTGTTAAACACAGGAGCATTTGGACACACCCACGTAATGAAAGTTGGTGGCCCCACATAAACGCCACCTGGACAGATGATGATTGGCTGAAAAACTTCAGAATGGGAAGAAGCAGTTTCAAACTACTGTGTGACACTCTCCGGCCCTGGCTGACAAGACAGAACACTAAATACAGACAGGCTGTTTCTGTAGAGGCTCGTGTTGCAATTTGTATTTGGAGGTTATCCACAAACCTGGAGTACAGATCTATCTCACAACTGTTTGGTGTTGGGTTATCAACATGTTGCACTGTCACCCAAGAGGTTGTGACTGCCATAAATGTTGTAATGAAGCCTCTGTACATCAAGCATCCCTCTGCAGCAGAGTTCAGGCAGATAATACAGGGTTTTCGTGACAAATGGAGATTCCCTCAGGTGGCAGGTGCGATAGATGGAACCCATATCAAGATCAGAGCTCCACCTGACAACTCATCTTGTTATTACAACCGGAAGGGAGACTATTCCATCATTTTGCAAGGTGTGGTGGACCATAGAATGAGATTTTGGGACATTAATGTTGGACGAGCAGGCAAGATACATGATGCTCGTGTTTTCTCCCTCTCATCATTGTATGAGCGTGGTAGTGCAGGCACTCTTTTACCTCATTGGTCTGAAACGTTTGACGGGGTCGACGTGCCTCTCTTTCTTTTGGGTGATTCGGCTTACCCTCTACTAACTTGGCTCATGAAAGCTTACCCAGAGGGAGGAGCAGTAACACCACAGCAGCTCAACTTTAACCACAGATTGAGCCAAGCACGTATGACCGTAGAGCGTGCCTTTGGGTGCCTCAAAGGACGCTGGCGTTGCCTTCTTAAAGAAAATGAGACCCACATAACTTTTGTAAGCCGCATTGTGTCTGCTTGCTGTGTGCTGCATAATTTCTGTGAGATACAGAAAGAGAAATTTCTGGAGGGAGAAACCGTTGCGGAGGGAGAAACCGCTGCAGAGGAAGAAGGACCTGTACATGATGACCTGGGACACGCACAGCAGCAACACGACATTAGAAATGCATTGTGTAGCTACTTCGCTACAATGTGAATGGCCAACAACTGCAAATACTCTGCATTTAGTATTCAGTATGTCAAATAGTTAAGGTGTGTTCTCTCCCTTGTTTATCTTCACTTATTCATGTGCTAGTATAGAAACACTTTTTGCTTTGAAATACTGTTTTATTTCCTGCTTAATTAGTAACAAATGTAAAGTTGACATCTGAATAAACATTATTTTTCTCCATTTCTACAATAAAAAAAAAATGTTTTACTAAAAGCAAAAATAGGTTCTACTCTTTCTTTGAATGAGAAAACCTTGAAAATTAGGTAACATATTACATGTGATTTGAAGCCTGAACTCACACATTAACACAGTAAGCTAAATGCACAATGCCATTTTTAAAGTGCATAAGTGGTGGTCTAGGTTTGTGCTTCCTGCTAGTCATTCAACTGCCTGCAAACACTTGTACATGTTACACATGTTATACTTGTAAACACACAACCACAGTTGTCAACATCTTAACATCAACATTGCCTGTTTAACTTCAGACAAATGTAGCCAGCACTGATGGCTACAAAAACAATACAATTCAAAAATTAACATATGATGCTGTGCATTTTTTTAGGTAGATTGCTTGCAATCATAACAAAACAAAAAAAGCTTTAAGCTATATATTCGAAGAAACCTATATATTTTTTTGTGTATTCCAGAAGTAAAAAAATATAAAAAAATTAAAATGAGGTAGCATATTTCTGTAAATGCACACAACCACAGTTGTCAACATCTTAACATGAACATTGCCTGTTTAACTTCAGACAAATGTAGCCAGCACTGATGCATTTGATGCTGTGCATTTTTTTAGGTAGATTGCTTGCAATCATAACAAAACAAAAAAGCTTTAACCTATATATTTGAAGAAACCTATCCTTTATATATTTTTGTGTATTCCAAAAGTAAAAAAAAGAAAAATGAGGTAGCATATTTCTGGGACATGTAAATGCACACAAAGTAGTCATTTATGCTGAAAGATACTGAACACTAAACAGAAAACATTACCTTTTGCCTAGCAATTCCAAAAACACAAATACTGGTAGTGTACATTTAAGGCCTACACACCAAAAAAAAGGGGAAAAACTACATGTTGTAGTAGTGCGTACTATTAATGTCATGTATAATGGATGAAGTGCTAGGATGTTCATCTTGGATGGATGGAGATTCTGATTGCCGGTGCTGATGCGGACGAATCACAGGCAGCTGGTTTGGATTAAATGGCTGGGACCAAGGACTAGGGATTGATGTTGGTGGGGGTGTCATGTTCCAGGCTGGCATATTTGTGGAATGAGGTTGATGCTGATCAGGATTCAACGCACTTGCAATAGTACCCATTAGATTCAGAAACATCTGGTTAGTGGCCTGTTGCTGTGCGTGCATCATCATGAATCTTCTCTCCTCAGCCTCCTGTTGTGCCTTAAGTATTCTCTCAAAACTGGAAGCCTCTTGAGCCACTTGAGTCTGTTCAGCTCTATGCAATTCATCCAGCATCCTTCTGTTGTCCATCATATATGCCTGGATTCCATCATCAGCTTGGCAAGCCTTTCTTTTTCTTTTTCGAGCCTTGGCTCCAGGAATGGGCAGTCTCCCTCCTCTGATGCCTTCTTCATTGACACTGCTCTCTGTGCTTGATTCAACAGACAGTCCTGCATTAGCAACGGTGTTTGTGTCATCTGCATCACAGGATATGCTGCTTGAATCTCCCACTGTTTATTGAAATACACAATTTTGATTAATACAGACAAAAAATATATTTCAATACATGTTACAATGTACAAAATGCAGTGTGTGTGTGTGTGTGTGTGGATAACGAAGAAAATATAACATGAAAACAAGCAACAGGTTTATGTAGCTGCTTTTGGTTAATGAGAAGTTTCCACTATACCACTATCTATGTCTAAAGTTACACCATAACTTCTGAAAAAAGTGGTTGGTATTGGCAAGTGCAAAAAGTAAATAAACTCACCGTCAATCTCCGTATCAGATGCGGTAGCCTGGTCAACTGTGCTAGCATCAGTAGCATTGGAATCTGACGATGGCAATGTTGGACTATCATGGGACTCAACAACATCCACCGGATCAACGTCAGGTTTTGTCCCAAGTATTTTGTCGAGGTCATCGTACCAGGGGAACTTCTCTTTCTCCTTACCCGAGCTGCCTGTTTTGTTAAGTGCATCCCTCACTTTGATGTACTGCTGGCGAAGTTTTTTTGCCTTAACCCTGCACTGCTCCACAGATCTCTGAAACCCCCTTTCCCTGAGCTGTTTACTAAACAAAGCAAATATCTCACTGTTTTTGTGGGTTTTGGAGAGTTGGGAGCTAATATGGTCATCAGACCATATTTCTATGAGGCTCCGCACCTCCTCAGAACTCCACGTTTGTCCGCGAGCTGCCATGTTAGTGCAAAATGTCAACAAACATTATTCCTCATCCCATAATGCATAGCGCGGCTGACTACGGCAGCTGGTTTAGTCCAAAAATGTGCAGTTCTCTGACAGTTGGGTCTGTTCGAGTTCGGATCACGTTCTCACCACAAACGAACCGCTCCAGAGTTCGTTTGAAAGCGTACCGAGACCACCTCTCCGAGGAGGTCTCGGTACGCTTGTTTGGTCCGCTTTTGGTGCGCACCCGAGTGCGATTGCTGCATTCTCACCTGCCCAAACGAACCGCACCAATTCGGAAAACGAACTCTAGTGCGATTCAACCGAACTAAACAAGGCAGGTGTGAAAGCACCCTAAAACACAACAGAAACTGTATTTCGCAACACTTTTTGTTTCTGGAACATCAACTAACATCACTAATCACTCGGTGAGTTGCACAGTTTTGAAAACTAATGTAAAAGGTTGTTTTAATGACATTTTCGGACATGCACATTGACTCCAATGTTAAATGGGTCCATGGCCAATTCTTTTATAGTCAAAAACTCGAGAGAGGAACCATTGTCAAAAAAATGTTGTCCACCACTCTAGTTCATCCAAAACAAACTACAATATAGACTCAAGGTGTTAAATACCGGAATTATCCTTTAACCTACACTTGATTTACCCCATTACAATAGTCCCTTTACAGTTATTTATATCATAAAAATACACTAAATTGTAGGTTTAAAATTTTAAATAAGGCACATCTAATGTCCAACAACCAATATTTTAGCATTTATATTTTATGTACTTTATTATGTCTTTCAATTCAAATACATTTCACAATTATACAAATGGACAGTTCCTTTAAAGACATAATATTTCCCCCCCAATAAGTCTTATTTTTCCTTCTACTTTTTTCTTTTGTGATAATACCCACCAACACATAAAAACAATTAGATCAACAACCATGAAGTACATCGTTAGACTGCTCGGCAGTTACAGGAGAAATGCCAAGAACAAAATGTTGATCTATATATGGCTTTTGTTGATTTAACAAAAGCATTCGACACAGTCAGCCGGGAGGGCCTATGGAAAATCATGGCCAAGTATGGGTGTCCAGACAAGTTCATTGGCATTGTGCGCAATCTCCATGATGGCATGATGGCCAGCGTCAGAGACCAGCAAGAACTCTCTGATCCATTCCCAATTACAAACGGGGTGAAGCAAGGCTGCGTCTTAGCACCAACGCTCTTCAGCATGGTGTTTTCTGCCATGCTGCAAGACTCATTCCACAATTACAACACTGGGATTAACTTCATCTACCGTTTTGACGGTGGGCTATTCAATCTGCGGAGGATGCAAGCCAAAACTAGAGTGGAGGAAGTCACTGTTCGAGAACTTTTGTTTGCTGATGACTGTGCTCTGGCTGCTGGCTCAAATAAAGATCTACAGGACAGTATGGACCACCTCTCCTCAGCTTGCAATAACTTCGGCCTAACAATCAGCACAAAGAAGACTGAAGTCCTATACCAACCTGCTCCTGGGAAACCATACACTGACCCAACCATCTTTGTGAATGGGCAAAAGCTTTCAGCCGTCGACAAGTTTAGTTACCTTGGTAGTACACCGTCTCGTGCTGTGCACATAGATGATGAAGTTAACATCAGGATTGTCAAGGCCAGCGCAGCCTTTGGACGTCTACGTGACTCAGTATGGGAAAGGACTGGCATCAAGCAGGAGACAAAACTGAAGGTCTACCGGGCTGTTGTCTTACCAACCCTTCTGTATGGGTGTGAAGCCTGGACAGTTTACCAGCGCCATGCCAAAAAATTGAGTTGTCTGAGGAAACTGCTGAGGATCAAGTGGCAAGACAGAATCTCTGACACGGAAGTCCTCAGCAAGGCAAATATCCCCAGCATCTACACCATGCTTGCAAGGGAACAACTTAGAAGGACTGGCCACGTGACCAGAATGCCCTATGTGAGACTTCCAAAACAAGTCTTCTTTGGCGAGCTGAAAAATGGCAAGCGAACACAAGGTGGCCCTAAAAAGCGCTACAAGGACACCCTTAAAGCGTCCTTGAAGAGCTTTGGACTCGACCTGAAAAACTGGGAATCCCTAGCACAGGACCGACTCATAATTTGAGAGGTTTTGGACATTTTTCAATACCGAGAGCCCAAACCACACGTAAATGTGTCTGTATGTGGAGTGAAACTCTGGAACAAACTGGACTTGCTACTAAAGCAATGTCAAACTATTCATCAATTCAAACTGTTATATAAACATTGGGTCTGGTTAAAATATAGAGATGAGGGTCTTTAATTAAGATTGCTATTGTATTCTGTCTCATAGTGTGAACATGTGCTCAGTGTTTCCTTACCATCGTTGGTATATTGTCCATTACATTTGTTGGCATTGTTTATTTCTATTACATTGTTGTTATCTGTCTCATAGTGTTAACATGTGCTCAGTGTCTCTTACCGTCGTTGGTATATTGTCTATTACCATTGTTGGTATATTGTCTATTACCATTGTTGGTAGATTTGTCTATTATCATTGTTGGGAATTGTCTGTTAACCATGGTTTGGATTGTACTCCTATTACATTGTTGGTAACAACTGCTGTCATAAAAACTAAATTGTTATTGTGGTAACGCCACCGTGATATATTATTTGTAAATAATCTGAGAGCACAGTAAATATGAAGCCTAAATATCAATTACAAATGGTGATGCTGGGGTGGGATTAAATAAGTTGTCTTCTTCCCACTCCCTTTCAGGCAGAATTGAAATTGAAATTGATTGTTATATTTGAATACTGTATATCTGTTTTGTTGTTGTTGTTTTTTTAACCATATTGTCTACCTTCATATATATATATTTTTTGTGCTATTGCCTGGAATAAACGAATAATAAAAAATAAAAAATAAATTATATTTGGCTTCTTAAAAAAAAGTATTCCCTGAATTAGGCCTACTTCTGTTCAATTGTTTTATTATAAGTATAAAATTAGTGTAATGAGATATAAGTTCACTGCAACTGATCCAACATCCTAAAGATAAATTATTATAATCAGAAGATATTTCTGGTGTTATAAAATATCGCATAGCCTATTAATTTTCAAAGCAAAATGTATATTAGTCAATATTATTGTGCTCCTATATGGCGCGCAGCAGCGCTCGTTCAATGTGAAGTTTACAGCAAAATTGAACTATTTGCACGACTTTCTAAGATTTTCAGATGGAGAATATTCCTGTGAAATGTAAGTTTTACAAACACCATGTCTCAAACGCATAAAACAGCACAAAATATATGCAGTTTGATGGTGGATTGATTTGATCTATGATCGACCTCCAGGGCTGCTTAAGAAACGCGTGCACACGCAGTTATCTAGACTAGATAAACCTGGATCAAATTAGTGGGATTGCGTGAACTTGAATTACCTTTTATGAAACCGCTTTAGCCCCAACTTATTTGTTAGGTTTATTCAAGTCGGGTTTTGGAATTTAATCCACGCTTTTCTTAGCGTCTTTTATGGAACAGCCCCCTGCCCTGGCTGTCGCAGCTAGCTCGGGAGAGACTGTATAGGTGGTACAGCCTGAGACACGCACAATAAAAATAATTGCCTTCAGCATTTTTGTTTTGATTTTCCCTCCATGTACCGAACTCGTACCGAACCATGATGTATGAACCGAACAGTGACTTCTTGTGTACCGTTCCACCCCTAGTATCTGGTATGCAGAATTTTAATGCATGTGTTGTATTTTTATGGTCAGACTACCTAACGCTAAATCGAAAGGTTGATGAAATCATGACAGAGCTGCGTCAGCTGCGAGAAATAATTATGCAGCAGCAGCAAGAAGTCACTGAAGAACAGGCAACATCTGTGGAACAGATGCAGACAGAGGAAGAGCTGTCTGCATTTTGTTTAAAGCTTAACCAAGAAAGGCCAATTAGAAAATCCATGGTGATTACCTTTCTGTATAAAAATCTAAGTATACATATTTACATTAAATTATAGATACTATATATATATATATATATATATATTATCGATAAAACTGTTACTTACATGTTTTTTAGATTGCATTCAGTGTGCGACTGTGCTCTGGGACAGTTGGCCAGTCGATACGAAGGATGATGCGGGCATTTGGGACAAACATGCTATGGTCCAAATTCAGCATAAAGGGAAGAAAAGGAAAAAAAAGTTTTTCAGGACCTTCACATCATGAGTCTTATCAAAAGTAAGGTCTAGGACACACTAGACGATTTTCAAATCTTAACCAATTTTAAAACTAACCGAAAAACCAAAACCCGGTACCGATATGGAACCGGTACCTAACCGGTATGTAACCGGACCGAATCAATTAATTCTGACCGTGTTAAGGTGATAAATGTTTATTTATATAACTATTTAAAGCACAAATGGAGATATGAGTTCTGCTATGATGATCCTAGTTTGTTTGTGCCGTTCAACTTCTGTCTCTGTATTGTTTACAGGAACATCATATTGGATGCTGCAGGCTGACGAGTGCTTTAATGAAATTACTGCATTATATTTAGCATTGACATTAACGCTTGTCCAGGACAAGTAAAATTTTTTAAACTGAAACTGTACTGAGGGTACATAAGCCTAGCTTTTGCAGCCTCCATTTGGGGAGGTGCGCGCGCAGGCAAATGCCAGTACATAATAAAAAAATTAAAACAATTGCAATATCATCAAAGACAATACATATATCGCACATCCCTAAGCACATAAAGAATGAACTTACAATTTTACTGACATTTGCCAACTTTCTTCTCCTTCTCTCCTCCTGTTTCACGTGCAGGAGACAGACTGCCGTAAATGATGCGGATTGTCACGTGAACAAGCAAATCCACAAAGATATAATAATAATAAAATAATACGTACACTAATTATAGTTTTAATTTGGAAAGCATTAATTTGGAAAGCATTTAGACACGTCTAATTCAAAGTGTCATCTAAAATGTAAGACCTTTCATGAGTAAAAATAAGACATTTTAAGAATCTAACAAGACTTTAAGAATCCACGTGAACCCTGTTTGAGGTGAACGTGTGAAACGTGAATAACAAGAAAATAACAATGGAATCGCCAAAATCCGATAATTTTTATTTATTTATTTTTTGCACGTTAAATAATTGTAAATAATGATATGTATGAATGAAGCACATGAACCTCCTCTCTCGCTCGTCAAACACACAGACCCAAAGCGCTGCACCTTCACAAAGCTGTTCAACCATAAATGGCTGACCATGCACATAACACTACTGATAATTGATATTTTAAATATCAATGTCGATTTTTTTTCAAGTGGTGCTCGATGCAGAGCCAAATGGGAGGAGCTAGAGCTCCAGCTTCTCCTTTGCTGGAGCTCTAGCTTCATCTCGCTGGATCTAGTGTGCGCAGGTATAGTCCGTTCGAAGTTGAACTACCTAATATCTAACTTATATCTCACAGTAAGAAAACTCTGTACTTTAGGGATAAACCGAACTTTGATATGTATAAAATCTTAATCTTACATGTATTGCTGTCTTGACATGACACTATTAATGTTATTGTTTCTGACTCCCTGAAATATGAATCGGTAATACTATAGGCTAACATTTGCGATAAACATCGATTAATATGTGCTAGCATTCTTCCATCCCCCACAAGTGGTACGTAGTGTGTCTAATCATAGTTTTTATTAAAATATTTGATTAACCTGCACAGATGCATCAGACAATACTTTTGCGAGGACAGGATCCCCTGCTGTCTATCGAGAGATGCGCAGTGTGCTGTATAAAATATCACTGTGCATACTGTAAATCGGTGTATAACCATTAACACGAGCTCCGAAATCATGTAGCTAATCACATGCAAAATGCAGTGCAACAAGAAGGTATGTGAATTATTTTAATTATACTGTGCCTTGCTCAAAAGTATTTTAATGTTGTTGTGCTCTTGAGCAATGGCATCACAAAACCTCTTCATAGGCATAGGTTCATAGGATTCACTGTATTAAACGTAAAAAATAAAATTGTGCTAATTTATTCTTTCTACTTTTTAGATTTTATCATTTTCAAGTGTGGTTTGAAGTGCAGGCAATCACCACATTTTCACTGCTGTTACTGTTCATCAAATGGCTGGTTTTAGACTACTGGACTGCTTGTTTCCATTTTATTAAAATAGTTTAATGCATAGCCTGTCTCCTTGAAGGTTCAGTCTATCCAAAATTACAGTCAATATTCCATTTAAATTGACAATATATATATAAAAAAATACAACTTGTTGGAGTAGGCCTACATGCTTTCACATTTACGTACAAAAAGGGCAATTACCTTAAGTCTAGTTATTTACATAATCATAGCAGACATTTTTATCCAAAGCGGGAAAAAACTGCGGAAAACGAGACTGTTTATCCTAATAAAGATAAAATAACCCATAGATACAAAGTGTCAACAGTTTTCAACAGTTTTTAGAAACACAGAAACACAGTGCCTGTGAGCAATGTTCTTATTAAGTGTTTACGTAATGTCGTTTGTCACAGAAACGATACTGACCATGCTGAAAATAATTAATCATCATAATCATGACAAATATTAGAGAAAAATAAGTATGAATGTATGTAAAAAAAAAAAATTATGCGCGCATCAAATGTCCTTTCTTCACGGTTGAACTCGCACTAACAGGCTTGATAGCGCTTCAAACTCTGTCAACTAGATCCAGCGAGGGGGAGCTAGAGCTCTAGCTCATCCCATTTGCCGCTGCAGCAAAGCCCCGCCCACTAAATCCAGCGATGTGGAGGTGGAGCTCCAGCCAAGGAGGAGCTGGAGCTCTAGCTCCTCCCATTTAGCTCTGCATCGAGCACCTTCTCATTTTTTTTACTCGCAGTTGTAGTTGCCAGTATTGGACCCTGTATTCCGCTATCAAAGCTAAATCGACCAACCTCCAATTCTAACCTGCCTGTGGCGCCGACAAGATGACAGAAGCGAGCACATTACAAATCTTACCATTAAATACGTTAACATCTGAATTAAGAATGACGTTATAAAAAAGCAACAGCAACAACTTACCAGTATTTTCACGCATAACCTCAAGATTTCACTGGAAGAACCCACGAATCGATTCCCGCCTGGACGACGTTGACGCATGTGCAATTTGCAATTATAGGCCTACAGAAAAACCAATGTGTAGGCCACCTACTGGCGGTTTAGTTTCATGTTTAAAAGTATAATTTTATTATTTTTTTCCTCAACATTTCTTACTTGTAGTTTCAAAACAAACATTCTCATAACAATTTAATGCCGTTGTAAATTTTCCAATTAATTAATGTAAAATGAAAGATGAAGCACACAAGATGGTGTGGGGGTATATAATTTGTATAAAGGTAAAAGAAAATGCCCTATAGGGGTGAATATCACAAATATGAAAATTTTAATATTTCATATAATTTAATACAAAATATTTTTTCCCCAGATAAGCTACTTTTTACTCCGACAAGTGAATGACTGATTTACTTGTCCAAAGGACAAGCATGACAAGGCTTAAAGGAGAACTCCGGTCAATTTTAACATTGAGCTCAATTTTTAGTAAATTTGGAGTGCTGTCAATACAGAGAACAACGACAAAAATCGTTGTTGCCTACCCTGATCCTATTTTTAAAATTTGCACCCTATTGACTTGAATGGGGCAAGTTTTAAACCTGCTTTTATCCTCTTAACATCTTTGATGTGTCATTACAAGTGCCCAGCCATGTTGAGTGATTCCTTCAGAGTGAACACGAGTGAATCTGACTGCAGTAGATGTGAAAGATATGAATAAAAATGATGTTAATTCAGCCAGCGCAAATACCTGTATTTAGTTCCTGTTTTCGGTGGAAGTCCAAAGTAGTCGATTGTCGAGTTCACGCGCGTGATCATAGTAACTAAACCTATGCGCGTGAACTCGACAATCGACTACTTTGGACTTCGACCGAAAACAGGAACTAAATACAGGTATGTGTGCGCTGGCTGATATAACATCATTTTTATTCATATCTTTCACATCTACTGCAGTCAGATTCACTCGTGTTCACTCTGAAGGAATCACTCAACATGGCTGGGCACTTGTAATGACACATCAAGGATGATAAGACTAAGAACTGGTTAAGTTTAAAACTTGCCCCATTCAAGTCAATAGGGTGTAAATTTTAAAAATAGGATAACACAGTGTAGGCAACACCGATTTGTGTCGTTGTTCTCTGTATTGACAGCACTCCAAATTTACTAAAAATTGAGCTCAATGTTAAAATTGACCGGAGTTCTCCTTTAATGTCGAGCCCTTGTAGTAATATGAAACATGCAGAACTTTTGCATTACTGTAGCTATAATAAAGTAGATATTTGATATCAAGGATTATAAAATGGCCTGCTTTAGCAGATTTGACATAATCAGAGACAATTTCTGACTAAGAAAGTAGCCCCATTCAGATTGAATATTTTTCCTATTTTTTCTTTGGTTTCATGTTTTATCTGTTAATGTTTTTTTCAGGAGCATGCCTTCAAAACTTTAAGGCTGCAAAGATGCCAGAGATAGAGGGAGAAGTGGCAGAGTTTTTAAAGCATGCCCCAAACAAACGTGGAGGACCAAAAAAACTCAGGGTACTTATCTACATGCAATATGTCTATAATTACAAGGACAGTAAAACCTGATTTTTTTAAAACCTAGAATATACAGTGTGCAAACAGTGCATACACTTGCGTGTGTGACAGAGATAAAGAGATTTATCTGATTAAATTGCCTTATATAAGGGTTTTCAAAATTGTATATTTATTTAAGATTGAGGCTATTTACATGTTAGCAATGACAAAGCAATTAGAAAGAAACACTTGTTGTGTCTTGTGTCTTATGTGTTCCTTTTTTTAAGACTGATGAGCCCACAGCTGAAGATGATGACGAGGTAATATACTGTATTCTTCATCTAATTTTTTTCTATATTTCTACTGTTAGGCCAGGGATCAGGGAACATATTGGCCATGAGCCATATACTTGTTTCACTGATTACTAAAATAAAGCAAACAATCTCACAAGTTTTATTTTTTTATTAATTTTTAAGTAATTAGTTGATAGCTTGTATGGCTCTACCAGTGTAGGGAATGATAATAACCAATAATTGATAATACTCATGAGTCATGACATTATTTTTTCATTCTTCTTTGACAGACCCAAATTGGACAGGTACACTTTCATATGTTACTTCACAAATTAATTGTTTCACTGAGGTGATGAACTGATACAAATTTGTATTTTTTTAAATAGGCCTCTCTAAACACAAACAATTGATTTTATTACAATGATTTGAATTTCAGTCTCCCCCCTCTTCCACTCTGACAGTGAAGACCTTGGAGTTTAAAGTGTTTCTTTGCCATTTTGTTTTTATTAAATCTATTACTAATTTGTATATAATTCTTTAAAATTTCCATGTGTTTTATTGATGATTTATCTTGTTGTTTTGTTTCTTATAATAATATTATATATAGATTGTATCATTATTTATTAAAAAATTTGTAATATATTACACAAATGTAATCATTAATTAAAATAATTCATTAAAATCATTAATCATATCATATCACTCATATTGTGTTATTAATTAATAAATTATAAAGAATTTGCTTACCTTTTATGTTTTGTGTCCAGTGATTTCTCAATGTTTTGAACGGGTCCCAGAAAGAATTGTGTTAAAGATGAGTAGCCCACTGATCGATCACTCTTCACACTGGAATCTTGGAAGACGGACGTGCATGGCACCAGTTGCAAAACATAGGCTGCTGCTTCAAACGCTGCTACATCCAAGGATGGAAACATCTCAGGTTTTAGTGAGAACACGTTCTTTCCGTGAATTTTTCGAGTTTTCGGGTGAACGTGGTATAAACCAATTGGAAAAAAAGTACCACATAAGACGTGATATTGACGTTTTTAAAATGTCACAGGATGACGCATGTTTGAAGCAATATTAAAAAACTATTTCTTCAATGTTGTGAAAATACGTATAAAAAATCTATAACGTTAAAAAAATGTTTCAACCACATTGTGAAAATACGTATTTATAACGTTAAAAAAATAATTCAGCCACGTTGTGAAAATACGTATTTATAACGTTTAAAAAACCCTACATCTGTCGTATTAAATACGTCGGATAAAAACATTGTGACAACTTTTTCAGGACGTGAAAAAACCGTTTTCGCAACGTTTTTGTGTTTGCTGGGATCTCATCGCATTCAAGTTAAAAAATGGGAGGGCGTCCATGTGCACTTTTTTAACCTAGGAAACTCGTATGATAATTTCGAAAGCACGTTATGCCCCAAAACGTCACAGGAACTCAAGCTCAGTTATTGTTACCGGGCGGTCCATTTCACTGTTGCATTAAAGCGATGACTGCTGATTTTGTTTAAGTTAGCTCCAGAGCCCGTCTTATTACCCTTATTAGACATTCTCTGTTAGCTCTTTGATGTCGGTTTACTTCGAGTCGGAGGGACTGTGTCAGGCATGTCCGATTACTAATGTACGTAGTAACTTGTGGATGAGCGCTGAGCGGTTCCCGCGGATCCTTAAAAGGTCTTAAAATAGATTTTTTAAATTTAAGGCCATAAAAAGTCTTATTTTTACTTATGAAAGGTCTTAAATTTTAGATGACACTTTGATGTATCTAAATGCTTTCCAAATTAAAATTATCTAATTAGTGTACGTATTATTTTTATTATTCTATCTTTGTGGATTTGCTGGCTCACGTGACAATTCCATTTACGGCAGCGTATTAGACTACGTCTGTCTCCTGCACGTGAGAGGAGAGGATAAGAGATAGAGTAAATGTCAGTTCAATTGTAAGTTCATTCTTTATGTGCTTAGGAGTGTGCGATATTGTCTACTATGAGGATATTGTAATCAATGTTTTAACTGTACGAGGCACTGCGAGTGCGAGTTGACATCGCGTTTGTCTCTCATGCTGCTTTCACTGCGTGATGTGTCAGTGCAGTTATAGATATGTCCCCAAATGAGTTTTTGTCTTATCCTAATATAACAACATAATATGATATAAATATATCACATGAGCAAGAATGCCGTTTTCCTTTGCACAATTGCAAATTTGCTTTTTGTTTTATACAAGTTTAATTAACAATAAAGTTAACATTGTGAGTTACTTTTTGGACACAATATTGTCAATTTTCACTTTATATCACCGACGAGAATATCATAATGAAACCGTAGTCCAACAGACAGCGATACACTTTTTTTTACTGAAATCCGCGTTTTGAACGAATCATTTGATTTAATGAATGAATCGGTCGTTTGAACAAATCGGTTGAATAAATGACTCCAACTCGCTTATTAAGGCAGTGACTTACTGCCACCTACTGGTGGGTTTAGTTTCATATTTAAAGTACCCTTTAATTAAAATGTTAAAATTGTAAATCATTTCATATTTATATATTGAATAGTTTTATTTATGCAACTGCAAATTAAGTGTAAATATAGTAATGCCAGTTCGGATGCCGCTTCTGTGTCTCCTCTGCACTGCAAGGATGGATTTTAATTGAATGGTGGCAAATATTGCCCCTTAATAAAAATTTTAATTTCAGTCACTACTGTGAACTGACCACTGCATAGATAGAATATGTTAAATATGAATATCTTCGTGAGTCTGCTGTCAACAACAGGCCTAAACCAGCCATGGTACCAGTACAAAATCAGTAAAATATCATCTAGTTATTATCAACAAAACTTTGAAAATATCGAGATATTTTTTTGTTAATATTGCACACCCCTAATGTACGGTATTCATTTTTTTTTCTTGAGGTCTTAAAAAGCCTTCTATTTGTCTTTATAAAATGTGCAGATACTCTGGAAAAGGTATAATTGTATTTTTATGAATGTAAACATGTTTGTTATATGTTCAGGAGAATGTTTTTGGTAAAAAGAGATGTTAAAAGTGTTCAAATAATAATTTTGTTCTGTATAAAGAAATTATTTGTTTCATTAGTGCAACGTTTACAAAATATTATTTCCCTAATTTGTTTACTCTTCAAGACCATATATCAGATGCATATTACTATGTGTATTAAGTAAACAAAATGCTTACTCTTCACTTGTGCTGTGCACAATGACAATGTCAAGATGGTGAATCTGAGATGCATTTTTATGTGTATGTATTAATTAGTGGTATTCAGCATCATTGACTAATTTGTTTGTTTGTCTTTTTTATGTGAAATGGGGAATGAATGGAGAAGTGCTGAGGTAAGTGTAATTTTACACTCAATAGTTTTCAGTAAATAGCAGATCAGTCATATTTAGATTTCACCACTCTCAATGATGTAAAATAGGGCTGGGTGATGCGTCATCAGTCAACGGTATCCATATATATCGCCGGTAAATGGTAAATGGACTGCATTTATATAGCGCTTTCACAGACCCAATGGCCACCAAAGCGCTTTACATTGCCTCACATTCACCCACTCACTCACTCATTCATACACCGACGGCGGTGTCAGCCATGCAAGGCGATCCAGCTCGTCGGGAGCAGCTGGGGTTAGGTGTCTTGCTCATGGACACCTCGACACTTGGTCAGGTGGAACCGGGGATTGAACCACCAACCTTTCGGTTTGTAGACAACCTACATGAACCACTGAGCCACTGCCGCCCGTACACCACTGCCGCCCGGTACACCATTGTCGGTAACAAAAAAAAAAAGTCAGATATCGTGCTTGATATTTTCATTAAAAAGCGTGTACTGCCCGTAGATCTTATGGGCTGTTCACATATCACGTCTAAAAACGTGTGGAAAGTGCGGCTGTGCTACTGTCTCCTTATTTCCAAAGCGCTTGCACTCCTGTGGAGTCTGTCGTTGCTATGCAACCATGAACTGCGCACTCTACATCATGTTGACTGAAGGTGCGTTACATTTGACAGTGATAGCAAAGTTAAAGATGGTGCGAGGACTACAACATTGCCCAACATCAAATGGCAAACGTAATGAAAGCAGAACGAAACTGTACTACTTATTATTTGGTGTTTTATTGACAGTTTATCAGTTTAGACCATACTGCGAAATACGGGGGGGTCCGGGGGGGGCTCGACCCCCCCGATTAACCCACGAGACCCCCTGAAAGACTCAAAAGCAAAATTTGAAGGGGGTCTCAAATTTTGTCTAAAATAAAACAAAACATTTTATTGTCACTAATGGTCACTAAAATGTTTTTAAGCTCACCATGTCCAGTATTCAGAATTCAAAACATTTATTCACAATCAAAAATATGTTCTATTTTTTGCCAAGCGGAGCAAGCCAGTCCTGTGCACGTATGCAAATTAGCCATATGCGCCAAATAGAAGAAGAACGTTGAGAAAACATACTAAAAATGGCTAGCAAGCGAAAGCTTAACCAGAGTGTATCACTCACCCACTTTGGGTTCACAAACTTCACATTCAAAAAGGTGGCACTCAGAGATGAAGGCCCACTCGCTACCAAAACAGAGGATCCCAGAAGCACATCGATTAATTGAAGCCGAGTGCTTCAAAGACGAAGCAGGTGCTGAGGTAACTTTAGCGGCTAGTTCTGCTAGCAAAAGTTGTGTTGCTAGCTGTCACGTATTAGCCGGGACGTCCCGTATATTAGGATTAATATATTCGTCCCGTTTAATTGACTGCAATGATCTAAGTAACCACAGACTGATACAGCAGCAACACGACACATGAGAATTATCATGACACCGCCATCATACAATCACAGCCTACTCGCGCGCATCAGACCATAAGAATAACAAACTCTAAACTGAGAATTAATCATTCTTTTGTGACAAATCAAAATCATTATTTTGTGACAAAACAGAATCCTCTGCTGTCTGGTCGCTCCCGGTTCGATCCGGACTCGCGCTATAACGGCAAATCCCTTTACAATCACTGTCCAGTTTTTATTTTGGCAAATCAGTTTTGGCGAATTCAAACAACGTGATAATAGTCCAACATCCATCCAGCCACGCAAAAAAAACACCAACAAAAAATACATGGAATCTACCTGAGGGAATAATATGCTGATGTGATTTGCTGCTCGAGAAACATTTCTGAATATTATTAATGTTGAAAAAAAAAAAAAAAATGATGATGATGAATAGAAAGTTCTGGAAACCAGGACGAAAACCAGTATTCGAACCAAGGCATCTTTTGTCTATTAACTTAACCCTTGAGTGTTTTCAATTTGTAATATAACTGTTCATATCTGTTCTGTTACAGTTTGTTTCTGTTACAGACATTTGTACAATTATATGAAAAAAGAGAAAAGATTAATGATAAATTATAAACTGTAAAAACTAAACTTTTCTCTTTGTAACATCTTTTTTCAGGGTTGAATGTAATCATAATGTAACATTATTGAAAAAAATTAAAAATAAATTCAAAGCAATAAATTGTTCATGTTATCCCCATAAATTAAATTTATTTTACTTTTCTAAAGTGAATTTTACATAAAAAAAGCTGTTTTTGTATAAATTTTTTTTTAAATGTATTTATATAAATGTAAAATATTTAATTAATCCTCCAAAAACTGCATACATGTGAAGTAAAAACATTAATAAACAGAGTAAAATTACATTTGTTTAAATAAAAACTATTATTTTGTTACACAATTACATTTTGTTGCACATGTCTGCATTGTAATGCACAACTTTGCCTCTTCTTGTTATAAAACAACATGCATCCAAACAACTTTAGCCAATGCAACCTAAAGTGATGCTTTAGGAATACTATAGCATATCGGATTATCAAAAATTGTTACGTGTGTGTGTGTGTGTTGTCGTCATGTAGGCTATATACTGATTGTCTTGGCTTGCATGCATCCATGAAATATTGTAATGTTATAGGCCTACTGCATAGAGAGACAATTTTGATCGGTATTGCGCAACAATCGGGAGATGGGGACCCCCCCGAATATTGATGGATAATTCGCACACTGGTTTAGACCAATGCAGCGTGGGCCAATCTTGATTAAGTGATAATGTTACTACACAGCGCTAAGAGATCCAGTAAAGAAAGCATTTGAATTTGCCTCAAAAATAATAACATTGCTTTGAGATGTATTGAGAAACATTCAAATATCACACTGCGCTGATGTGGAAACCAGAAGCTGATGTGGAAACCAGAAGAAGCACTGTGTCATGAATGTACTAGTTATGAATGTACTAGTTATATAGGCTTTAAGTCCACGGATCAGCCAAATTGACCATGGATTTAATGTAGTGACACTAACTGTAACCATGGAAGTTTGGCAGGAATAGTAAAATGCTTTCAAAACGTTAAACATCTTTTTCCAGCACTTTAATCTATCATGTAATGACCAAAACATTATTTGTTCATCCTTCAAAGATTAACCCTATTTATGAAACTAAAAGTTTCAAGATGTAGAAAATCTCACACTTTAATAAATACAAAATCTATGATTTTTTTCTGGCATTTCTTAGTTTTTGTTGGTTTAAACCGAACGATATGAAACATTTATCATGATGATTTTTTTGGCTATATCGAACAGCCCTACGTCAAAGCGTGTTACCCTCGATTTCTGGTTTTATCTGTATAGAAAGCATAGAAACACCAAAGATGCTTTAATGTTGTCCCTGGTTTCACAGACAAAGCTTAAAGTAGTTGTTAAGACTAAAATGCATGTTTGAGCTGTTTTAAAGGGCACCTATTATGGAATTTTGAAATGTACCTTTCATGTAGTGTGTAACATAGATCTAAGTGAACAAAAACATCCTGCAAAGTTTGAAATATGAAAGTGCACCGTATATAAAGTTATTGTCTTTCAAAAGTAAGAGTCGACTCGGAGTCATTTTTATGAATCGTTAGAAGACCAAAGCTTTTTCTCTGACTAGATGACGTCAACTTGTCAAGTTATTTGAATACGATACGCCCACTTATTGCGCTCCAAGGCCAGGGAAACATCAGGGCGACGAGACGCTGTGTTCTGAAGTGCGGCTCAAAAGCCAACTTTTTTCATCTGCCCAAGGAGGAGCATTTGAAGACTAAGTGGCTACAATTCATATATACAACTATACCACAGAAGTATAGTCTGAGCCTTGTGCTTTGCTCGCGCCATTTTGAAGACGATTGCTTTTTAAATGCAATCAAACTTGGATTCGCGAGCCGGCTGATATTGAAGGAAGGTTCAGTTCCAAGTGTATTTGCATCAGCTTCCTCCTCCGTATCACAACCTGTAAGTGTTATTGATAATTGTTGCTTTTATGTTTTATGTAGCATGCTTAATTATTATTTTGTTTGTTGTGTAAGCACCGTTTAGCTTCTAGGTCTTCAATGGCAATTGTATTGAGATATGTGAAGTGTTTGTCGTTGTTTTCGGAGTTGTCTTAAAGAATAGAATAATACCTCGTAGTAACGTAACTGCATTTTTTTTTTTTGTAAAAAAGTTATGTTTATGCATCGGGCTAATGCAAACAAAGACTGATTGTGCTTTTACAATATGAACTCTGGGCTATGCTCGCTAACATAACATTACATTCTTTATCTTATTTTTAGTTTTTTCCTACAAACTACAAAACAGTGGACTATAATCATTATTATAACACGATTTAATTGATAAAAGCATCATTGTACTCCGTGTTAAACAATAACTATTATCTCTGTAAACACTGCTGGGTCATCTGACCAATCGCAGATTAGCGTCGCGCAAAGGAGGGGTTTGGAAAAATGAGTCGTTGAACGAATCATTTGGGAGTCGGTGAGCAAATCAGGTAAAAATAAATGCATATTATACGAAAACAAAAGTGTTTTTTGACATTGCATGCATGTAAAACTGTTGTTGGGGACTCCCTAAACAACATTAGGAACATTTTAAATGTCATAATAGGTGCCCTTTAACTAAAAGCATATCTTATAATATGGTGGTGCCATTGTTTTGTCTCAAGATATATCAGAAGTAGAGGGGTTTTAGAGGGGTTTATTAAAGCTACTTTTATGCCCTAATTGAACTAATGCTGACTTAATCTAAGCCATGTCTGTAAAACCAAGCTTGTTTGTTTTATTAGACAGATGAACAGCTGCGTTTAAATACATTTATTGACAGAAAACTAATGATGTTTTTTTTATAGCTGAACAACACGGATTATCTTATTGTTTGAATAATGTGTTTGTATTGTGTCTCAGAGACAACACTATTGTGAAGTCAGTGTGTAACAGCATAAGAAGAAATAACTTTATTTGTAGTAACAGTAATATGGCATTTTAATCAAGCTGTGCCCTTGTTTTGAATAAGTGATCTCTAGTGGTGAAATCTAATATTACCTTTATTTAACCAGAAAAGACTCATTGAGATTAAAAATCTCTTTTCCAAGAGCGTCCTGGCCAAGACAGGCAGCAGCACAATTAACAAGATTACAGACATAAAACATATAAGATATAACATCAACATATAACAATTTGTGCCAGTAATAAATAGTTATAAGATCATAACAAAAATTAAAAAATCAGTTTCACATACATTATCACAAGAAATAACAACAGCAAGGATCGTCATAATATCGTCATGTATATACTTTGCATTTAATATCAGATGTGTTTAGTGGATGTATATTATTAATGGTTCTATTTCAATTAAATAAATTCTGGTAATCACTCAATTGAATTATTAATATTTAATTTATAATAAAATGTATGTAAATATTTACTCACGCCTAAATAATTATTAGCTACCTTTGATAAATTGTAATTTGTTCAGGAGAAGGTTTTACAAAAAAAAAAGATATACAAACTGTTAAGGGCACAAATATCAATTTATTTGCGAAAGTTTTTGTTTGTTTAAATGAATTTATGATTAATGTTATAAATTGAATGTTACAGGCTAGGGAGTAAAATACAATTTAGTAAGCATTGTACTAAACTTGTTTTTCGATGTGTCTTTTTATGTATTTGCAGATGCCACGTGGAAAGGGTTTCCGTCGGTCCCAGGCGGCGAAGAGAAGGAATGCTGAGCGTCATTCGCTCAGTTCCTTCTTGGACTTAGAAGAGGTTGTCTCCTCTCAAAAAAAAGGCACCCCACAGCTCTGTAACCAAGAATCTTGAGACAGAAAACTGTCCAAACTGCCGCGAGGCACCAAATACTTGTCATACTGGCCGCAAGGCTGCTGAAACTTGTCATACTGGCCGCAAGGCTGCTGAAACTTGTCATACTGGCCGCAAGGCTGCTGAAACTTGTCATACTGGCCGCAAGGCTGCTGAAACTTGTCATACTGGCCGCAAGGCTGCTGAAACTTTTCAAAGCTGGAGTGACATTAACAGTGATTTGCATGTCAATAACTCTGATCCTTTTCCACTGAAAGTCATACAGGGTTCCTTCCATCATCAGGGTGATTCCCGATTTGGTTTCAACAGTGGCAGACAGTGTGCAGCAAACAGTGTAACAGCAGTCATGATGAGTTTGCTGAAGGATATGCTGACCTGGACAACAGAGGACCTGAATGCTGTTCTGTTGCATGGAGATGAGCTGTACACATCTATGAGATGGGTACATTAATCAGGCCACGAGCTACTGGCAGCTGAGCGCCGTGTTGGAGACCCTGTAGAGCTCCGCTTTAGGGTATGGCTCGATACTTTTTTGCTACTTTGTAATAACTTTCTGCAGCCAGCGTTTCTGGAAATGAACGAAGACTAAATGAAATTTAAGACCTCGGATGAAAATCTGGCCGTTTTTAAGACACTTTAAGGACTCAAAAAAAAAAAAAAAAAAAAAGACAACCTAGCTTTAAGTCTTTTTTTTTTCGTGTTCGCATTTATGAGGAAAAAACAATGTTACGTGTCAGTTCTCCATTACGGACGCGAGCGCTCTGAAAGCGGCACTTGCTTTAAATCTTTCACAGAGACCTCAAAAGCACAAAGCCTTTCTTTAAAGCGAATTTCGTTTTGTATTAATTGTATCTTAATTTCAATCAGTGTTTCGTTATCCAATTTCCTTTTAATAAATAAAAAGCAGACAATTGATAATCACGACAGCGCCTGAACTGGAACTTAAACTATCATCCATGAACTGAAACTCAGCGTATAAGGTAGCCTACTCGCCTCACACACCTAAAAAAAATAGAAATATATCTATTATCTACAGAAATCTCTGCTTTTAAATAGAACCATTCAAAATAAAACTATGTAATTCGTATGAAATGTGCATTTCTCTCTGGCGCATTCACTACTGCGAAGATCGCGAGTCAGCAGCCCACACAGAAAACACTTGTTTATTAATAAAAAATTAAAATGTCTCTAAAATGTGTTAAAATGTTACAAAAATATGGAACAATATTTTACATATTTATAATCATTACTTTTGCTGGTTCTTTGTGACAGCTTTTATGTGCCGTTTACATGAACGCGTCACTGCATCAGCACCGAGAGCGAGAGAGGATTGCGTAGAACGTTCACCGAAATCTGATTAGTCGAGAGGATTTATCGCGTTTAGGCTGAAAATAGGTTCGGCGCTTATTGGGGTTTGGAAAGAAACTGCATCTTGCAGTACATTTTAAACAAGGAAATTATTATTATCGTTTATCGCGTTTTGGGAAAAGAGCTCTTCATTTATTGTTTAAAATAAAACAGTGTGCTTCAATAATTAAAGTTTTCAATGTTTTTTTTTGTTTTCTGCGCTTAGAAAATGCAGTTAACCCTCTGGGGACCAAGGTGTTTTTGGGGCCCTTGGGATGTTTTGAAATGCCCTGACATTTGTGCTTTTTTCAGTTATTTATAAACATGTTAATGGCAAAGGTGTAAATTCACTCTATATAGCACAAACGGGGCTACCATAATATGTGAGCAACATGTATGTACATGTTTGTATTTTTAAGAGAATGTTTATGCGTGGTTATTGAAAAAAAGAAAAGAAAGTTGCTGAAATGAGACCACAAAACGCATACTAAATATGTTTTCCGAATACTTTTGACTTGTCGCTTCGAGTTCTGGCTTCAAAATTATGTGAAAATGATGCGTCGACGATCCAACACCATGATGAATGGTAAGTGGTTCACACCTGAGAAGACAATGCCCCCCGCATAATGAGCCATTCAGGTGTCTCACACAAGAAGGAATGTGAGGACAATATATATATATATATAAAATCCAAATATAAATTAAAGTCAAAAGCACATTTTTAGTACATAGTCATACCTGGAAACCAATCCTGTTCAAATAGGCTATATGAGCCATTCTAAGTTCAAAGTTAGATTTGGATACTTTTTTTTTCCCACAATTTTTTTTATACATGCAAATTGTAAAAATTTCTAGTAACTGTATTTTCAGAAAGTTTTGGAATACATCCTTTGCCCAAATGTGTCACTAATAAAAAACAATAAATAATTTAATGAGAAGGCTTATATTGACCTATAAAGATTATTTTACACCTACCTTGTAAATATATTTTTGCTATTTTATTAAAAAGTGTTCACATGTAAATCAACAACAATTACAATTTTAACAATATTTCAAGTGTAATCTTTCTTTTTTTAAAGTATCATACATATTTCAAAGTTAAGGATTCATTAGTTTGATAAAGCCTAACGTTACATTGGAACAAACACTAACATCTATAGTTTATGAGTTTATTTTTGACAAAACATACTATATATTTAACATATGAGCAGAAACTGGCTAACAAAAGCTTATTTGATGTCTATTTTACAGTAAAAACTTTATAGTCTATCCACAACAAGTAACGTTAGCAACAGCGCGCATATATGCCGTTCATTCATCACACACACAAACGCGATTCATATTTAAACAGTCTTTTTGCGGTTTACAGACACTATTCCATATCGCGATTACAACAAAGCATATAAGAATAAAAAACTTACTACTAATCCTCAACTGGATCCATTGCTCCTCAAAGTAAAACCAGCACTTCTGAGGTAAGTTTCCCAGGATTATTCCTCACAGCCTCGCAAGATGATAGTACATTCATCTGATTAAATTTGGTGTGTTTTATCGAGCTGATGTGGCCGGTTTGCATGTATTGCCTCAGATAATTTGCGTTTCAATAGTGCGCTCTGCGTGGGCGTGGTCACATTAAAAGATAAGGAGGTATAATGAGCTGAAATGAGAACTCGCTCTTTTTATATAGATTACATAAACAGAGAATATTTGTTTTAGTTTTGAATTAGATAATTTAAAACTACACACTTAAATGATTATAGAGATATATAGCTCATGTCTGAGTGAATAGTATTCGCTGAGTTTTATTTGAGTTTAGAGACGTGCTTCAGAAAAAAAGTTCACGGAGACGGAGAGGCAGAAAGCACACCCTGTATATTTTCTTTATTTTACAAAAGCACAATGTTTTATTTCGATTGTAAGTGGACACATAAAAAAGTAGACATTTAACAGCTTATTTTTCATATTTCTTAAGTCTGTATGACCAAAAATGACAGAGTATTTTATGTCTATTTTGCTGCTATGTAAAAAAAAACGAGCAAAACGCGCCCGCGCGTTTTTGGTCCCCAGAGGGTTAAAAAGGATGGCCGCATTGATCGTGCTGTAGGAGTCTGCAAGAAGCTGGTGAGCCACTTCTCTCACAGCTGGAAGGCCAGCGATGCCCTGGCAAAAGTCCAGAAGGAACTCAATCTACCATCACATTGTCTCATCTCAGAATGCCAAACAAGATTGGGGTTCCAGACAGATGATGATCAGCAGGATATTAGAGCAGCAGCAGGCTTTAACTCAGGTCCTGTCTGCAGACAAGAAGCTGCGGCATCTAATTCCAACCTGGCAAGATATAGATGTCCTAGAATCTGTAAGCAAGTCACTGGGACCAATGCTGGGTTTCACTGATGCACTTTCAGGGGATGAATACGTCAGTGTCTCCTTTGTAAAGCCAGTTCTTCAGCTCTTCAACACTTCACTACTGGAAATGCGAGAGGAAGACACAGATCTGACCAAGAACATAAAGAAGAAGATGCTGGACTACCTCAACGAGAAATACGAAGATGATGATACTCAGAAGCTGCTAGATATGGCATCTTTTTTGGACCCCCGGTTCAAGATGGACTTCATCAGTGCAGACAAGAAGACCCAAGTTAAGGCCAGAGTGGCATCACAGATGATGGAATGCCAGGAGAAATCAAGCTGCAGCACTGACGTGGAGCCCAACGTTACCAGTGCACCCCAGGCAAAGAAAGCAAAGAAGTCATTGGGAAGCTTCTTTAAACAGAGTGAAACTGCACCAAAAGGTGATTCCTCTCTGACCCTAAAGGATGCTTTGGAAGCAAAGTTAAACATCTACCTGCTAACACCTCCAATAGACAAAGAGGAGGATCCACTTGCATGGTGGTAAGTACACAAACTAAGATTTCCTCGTCTCACCAGACTTGCCCGCAAATACCCGTATATTCCTGCAACAAGCTCGCCGTGAGACTTTTACCGCCTTAAAATTGCGGGGGTGTATTTGCTGCCTTTGACCGCTAAGAGGCGCTACAATCGCAGACTTTGAAAAGTGTCAGTTTATTCTCTCTATTGCGTAATCTGCCACCGCGCCGCGGCTCATTGAGAAGGATTGAAATGTGGTAAAACAGATCAATTCAAGTGAAACATGTAGTTAAATGAATTCATATAATCACAAGACTGAAATTAAATGTAGGCCTAATACATTTAATAAATAATGAAAACATTTCAACACAAAACATTGCAATAGAAAAATATTAGGCTACATCAATCAGGCTTTGCAAGAGCAAGGTCTTAATAGCGGACCGACGATAGCGCAGTGGACAACGCAACAGCACGAGCTTCACGCGATGCAAGATCGAATCTCATTAGCTTTGGCTGACAGCGTTAATGTTTTACCATTCTTGATGCTTAGATAGGTAACTGTTTATTTGAAGTCAAGCGTTTTGTTTAATTATCAATGGCACATTACAACATACATTTGCTACTTTCCAGTAGAGCCGCTGCACAGACGACAAAACTGATGAAGGAAGATTGTCAGCCGATCGCGTCAGAAAATGAAAATGACGAAGCTATCTTTAATCTGCTAAATTATTGTTTTGTGAATCATCCACGAAATTGAGATGACTGACAATTGATACCCGCTTAAAGGAAGAAATTTTTAAAAACAGATCCTGGACATTTCAAGGTTTAAATAAAGTGTCGGGGGGCAGTTTATTTATTTAAAACAGGGTTGCATCGAGTTAGAGTTTATTTTCTAAGTAAGAAACAGAATCTTATTCTTGCGACATTTTAAATCTGTATTGCCAAAGAAATTGCAGCTAAATAAACAATTAAAACAGTAGGCTAGTCTACAAAACGAAAATAGTTCAAAGCAACATAAATTAAGATTTTCTTTGCTTCTCTCTCGTGCTGGATCTCTTTTATTTTAGTTTATTTAGTCTCCCTGCACTGCGCGCGCCGGGGTCTCTCTCGAAATTAAACAAGATTTCAGGGTAAAACCCCATTATACAAATAATAGCCTACTGATGTCGCTGTGTGTCATCCATACAAATCACGAAAAAAAAAACTGTAACAAATGATTGAGTCTTGCTTCAAACAGAATGCCTGGTTGAATTTATTTCACCGTACAATAAAACGAGGTGGATCGCGAATAAATAGCTCTGTATCTGCTGCTCACTTGCATTCGTTTAGTTGGCAAGAACGCGTTTCGTCGATAGTTCATGTTTAGATAATGCCAGATTGTTGACACACACACATGGCTCAAACATGTTAAAATTCTACAAAACTAGTTGAAACAAATGGATTGAACACTTCAACTGAAAGTGTGTGTGAAAAACCTTTAAATACAATACATAAAACTACAATATTTATAATTTAAGGGCCTACATTTGGACACATCGAGAGATTTATCTTTAAAAGTATTTTGCCTTTGCCTGGTCATCAGGCTCACTCTGCATATGAAAGACAGAACATTAACACCTCCTGAACCCCCAACCCCCCACAGGCGATCTGAGTTTGAGACCGAATTAAGACAAAGAGAAGTCGCAATTCACACTTAATTCTAGACATTAGCATTAGGCTAGTAAAGTGTTGATAATGAAATAATTTAATTATTTAGGCTACATGTAGGCTAATAGGCTAATATTTCTGTCATAAAAGTTCATTAATAAACATTTCATTATTTCAATAATTGAAGAAATAAAACGCTACCTCGGTTTGGCCAGCTTTTTCCAAGCAAACCTAAATACAAACGCATGTTCATTTGTTCAAACGCATGTTCATTTGTTGTCATGAATACAATGTTCAACTCAATGTTAAATTCCACAGGGATCTTTGGATCCTTACAACCAGGGTGCGCGATTTGTGAATTAGCTATTATTATTTTTTTATATATAAATCTCGAACCACAGTGCTTCGTGCTGCTGCTAAACTAAATAACATTTATATAATAATTATGAACTTAAATGAAACAATATCGCAACATTTCGACAAATAAATTATCGGATCTATTTTTACAATTTAATTCAGGGCGATTTAGCCTAGACTACAGCTAGTTTGAGTAGATCCTCTGCACCTCTCGGTTTCATACGGATTACCTAATCAGATAACATTTATTAAATATTTAGACATTTAAAGGCTTTAGACATAGCCGGTTTCTTATCGTGTCTGAGCGGAGGAAAGTGGCTTTCGGTTCATTTTTGTGACGCGCAGTTCCCGGAGACAGAGACGACGACAGATACACTTTTGAATAAAAGTTTGAATATGAATAAAAGTTTACAGTTTTGAACGATGTAGGCTACTCTACTCTGATCTGTATGACTAAAAAACTACGGAGTAGCCTATTAGGGCGTAGGGCCTAAGTTATTTTATCTGTCTGTTATGAGAAAAATAAATCCAAATGAACGCGCAGCCGCGTCTGCCGAACACTAATTCAACATGCCAGAATAAAACCCGACTTTAGAACAATGGATAGCGCCACTCGGCGTGGTGTGCCAAAATACTTAATTATAAACTTCAATATTTTATTCAAAATAATCTCAAAACGCTTTGTGACATTTTGAAAGCCGTGCATAATTAAGGCACTGGAACCATGAACTGAAACTGGTTCTGATTTTATTGTTTGTCGTTTAAACGTGCCTGTTGCATATCTTTACATTATATATTTTAAATGGTCTATTGGTGAAGTCATTTATAGCATTGATTACTGTGGAGGGAGGGGGGATTAAAATAATTCAGCAGAAGCAGGGATGTTTAGACCAGAAGGAAATCCCCGTCCCCCCTGGCAAATCGCACCTTGCTTAAAACCATGTTTTACAAACTCTTTATATAACCCAAACTTTTTTTGTTTGTTTGATTGTCTGCATTAATAATAGGCTATGACATGCATTAATAGGCTAATATAAAATGTACAATAATCTTTGTTTGTACGGGATTCGAACCTGTGTCATTCAAATGACCGATACGTAAGTTCTACCACTCGGCCATGAATTTACTCATTTAGAAATGCCCGGTTTATCCAATCTGTTCCAGAGAAGCGCTCATCATTCGTCTCATTCCACAATAGAGTAGTAAACAAATAATCAGCTTCTTTGCACCTAATTTATTTTTGTTCGTTATTTTTGTTATTATTATTATTTTATCACGCTGCTCCCAACGGGCAATAGGCTTATGTCGCCCACCGACGTCTAGGCTACAATATGAAATAAAGGCTATATTGTTCTCGTCTCTATTTTTAAATTATGATTCTATTTTTCTGTCCTAAACAATGTTCTATAGTAGCCTATTTCATCTGTTAATTGACATTAACCCCGCTTACATTTCAAAATTCGGCAATAGCTGCTGTTTTGCACAATGTCCCTCTGCGCCACCTGGCGGTCATTTCGCGAATGACTTTGAAATGCGACTGGATTATTTTTACCGCGGTAGTTTTGCCGCGGTGCCTGTCGCGGCGGTAATAGGCATTCTGGTTGAGTACCATCTGTAAGCATGCATGATCATGCTAAAGAATACTCAGTATTCTTAGAAGTTGGATAGAAGTTTTATTTAATTTTGTTTAGCCATGATTATGATGATGACCAACACTGTTTTACTTTGGCACTTTTGCTAAGAAAAGTTAACTTAAAAACAAAAGATTGTGAACCAAAATGCTTATAAGTTGTTTTATAAAAAATATATTTATTTTAAGTTATATTTTTGTAAACCAATCAGGGGGGTTGGTGTAAAGCTGCTGTTTTATTTAAAAATGTGTTCTGCTTTTGTGTTTACTTTACAGAAATGTTCTAATTTTTTAATAAAATATTAAGTGACCTCTTTGTCCCTTGTAATGAAGCTTGCTTATTAGTGAAATTATTAATATCATGGAATGGTAATTATTGAATTTATGGCTCTCAATATCGTTGGGGTAAAAAATATCGCAATGTAATTTTTTTCCAATATCTTATAATAACTTCTCCCTAGCTCAATAACTGCAAATGAAAATGCGCAAATTAAGCACAAGTGAGCTGGGGATATAATTGCTTTCTCTGTTATTATCATCTGTAACGTCTGATTGATTATTAAACAACTACCACGTCATTTAAAAAAGGGGATGTACCTGAATTTGGGGAAAATTGATGTCGTGACTCTGGGTCCAACACGGTCAGGTTTTGGAGGATGATGTTGTCGAGGGGGAATGCAGTCATCATCTTTGTGGTCACAGCTACAAAGAAGTCTCTCACTGCTCTGACACATGATCAGTGATCACATAAAAAAGTACAGGCATTGTATGATGGGATGTCAGTTTGTTAGCTCTTAGGATGTAAGCTGATTTGGATAACACAATAATCATAATGTTTACTTTATCATCATTGGCACAGAAGAGGAAAGTTCATCCATGTTGTCTTCCAAGAAGGTTTGTGCAAAACAATTATTTGTCTGGAAACTGTTGGCTGGCCTCCTTGAACTTGATGTCCTTCAGTGGGACGTCAGCAATAAGGCTGGCAGGGAGAAATCTTCCCATGAATCTTCTCACCAAGCTGGTCATCTCCTGGTGCAGCCTATGGATCATCACTCTTTCAGCCTAGAAACACATGATGGATGATCAGTTATGAAAAATGATGATATCAGCATTATTTATTATAATTATTTAAGTTTATCTTTTGATAGGCTGGCTGACCTGAAACATAACATTGAACTCTGCCAGTGGTTTCAGAACCTGGGAGAGGAAGCAAGAGTCAGCAAGCTGAGCCACCTGATTGCACAATATCGGAGTATCTTCAGAGTCTCTGAGTCTGTGAACTCAGCAAACTCTTTGAAGATTTCACAACGTTTGGCACTTAAGTTGAGAAAGGTAAAAAACAAACAAAAAAAACCAGGAAAGAAATAGTTAAATAATGAAAAGCCAGGGAACCAAAATGACATCCAATAAATATCAAATTGTGGCACAGAGGCTCTCTTTTAACTTATGTGCAAGTGTAACGGCCGGGCGGAATATCAATATGCGTACCTTATGTCAAAGTGAGCATATATGCTGCTGAGGATTTCTTCAATAGGCTGGTGTAGAGCCCTAATGCAACATCCTGTTGCCAGCTGGACCAGATAACAGATGCATCCCATGTCAATTAGGCCGCGCTTGACTTCGAGGTGTAACCTTTATTATTGTTCGGTCTGAAACGGCGGCCAGTGACGGATGGTGTAGCAATATTGTTGTCCGGGTGGAAATCGGCAGAAATTTGGGAGAAAGGTCGGTCCGGGAGATTTCCGAGAGGGGCTTTGAAATTCGGTAGTCTCCCGGAAAAATCGGGAGGGTTGGCATGTATGCCTACAGCAGGGGTCATCAACTATATTTGTTCAGGGGCCAGAATTTTTCTCTGCAAACACTGTAAAGGCCAGATGCTCGTAATATAAAATAAAATTAGTATAGTATCCGAAGTAATATGTTATCATTTGATATACTAATTCTCATTCCAAATTTCTGTTATTTTTTACATATTACCTGTACTGCAGCAAGCCACCAGCAATATTTTAGGCTTCATATTTGTAAGGTTGTCAAGCTGTCCATCACTGTCACATGCAGGTCGTAGTTTGTGGAGAACACTAGAAGAAAGGCCTTCTGAATATATTTGAATGAAAAATGGCATTCTCAAAGAGCCATGAGCAGAAAGTTGATTCAGAGAACCGTAGTTTTAATGAAGAATAGACTGATCATACTGCCTACTTTTAGAAATGCTGTACCTGTGTGCCTCGAAAATTTGTGCAGGAATCTGAAGCCTCTCATGATGACCTCTTACTCCCCAACGACGTGCGCTGGCTCAGTAAGGGCAAAGAGCGTTTCGTTTAATTTTTTTTAATGCAAAGTCAATCAAAAGCGGCAGCTGACCACCTGCGCATCATGCAAGACACAGAATACATGTGCAACGTTGCATTTTTAACGGACATATTTTCCCATTTGAACGCACTAAATCTACAACTACAGGGGAAATAAAAACCATGGTGAATATGATGGAAACAAACTTGATCTTTTCCACGAAGATTTGTTGTTGGGGAGGCTGCTACACTTTCACACACTTAAGACAGTGGGTCACAGCAAGGTCACAGAGAACATGAAGACATTTATCACATAGCTGAGGGAAAATTTATCTGCCAGATCTGATGACTTTGCCATTTCCAGGGATGTCATTGGATTCGTGCGTGACCCGTTCACTATCAGCCCAGGTGGAGAATTCTCCGCTAACCTGAGGAAGGTGATGCCGTTGGACGAGGCGGCTATTCAAAGTGAACTGATTGACATTCAGGCCGCTGGTGACATGAAGGCTGCTCTCCGTGGTGCTGAAAGTTTGAGTGCCTTGTACCCAAGAGTATGACTCACTGAAGACATTGGCCATGTATGTGCTCACCATGTTCGGATCAACATACACCTGTGAAGCTGCGTTCTCTCTATACAAACGCACGAGAGGAACCGACTGTCAAACCAGTCTTTGGAGGACTGCTTGCGCATAAGCCTGACAGCTGTCAAGCCCAATGTCAAAAAGATAGTGTCGAAGAGGAAATGTAACTTCTCCAATTAAGCAAACGTGAGTATTTTAGTCTTGGGATTTTCTTGGTTTTACTTTTTTTGTGTTTATTTGTTGGATCACAGGCTACTTTCATGTTATGTAAATCGTAACATTTCTAATAACTGAGGCCTGTGGCTTTTATTTGTCATTAGAACTATTTGCTGATGTGCAAGGCTTGCAGTTACCATGTTTTTCTCTGTTATGTTGATGGTTGTTATTGAGACTCATAATTGTGCGCAAATCCCAGGCGAGGAAAATTGTAGCATTTGTTAAAAAGTGAGCATGTGAAACAAAAGATGTCTCACGGTGTATTCACACCTGCCTTGTTTGGTTCGATTGAATCGAACTCAAGTTCGTTTCCCCCCTTGGTGCGGATCTTTTGGGCAGGTGTGAATACAGCAATCGCACTCGGGTGCGGACCAAACAACCGAACCGAGATCCGGCTGAAGAGGTGTTCTCGGTACGGTTCCAAACGAACTCTGGTGCGGTTCGTTTACGGTGTGAACATGAACTGACCCAATTGCAGAAAGCACTGCACCTTTTTTGACAGGGTCAGATTTTAACTATGTAATTTGGGATGATGAAATGCCTATACATTAGTGTTGCAACAGATCGCAGTTGATCTGTTATCCGTAATCGATTTTCATATTAATTTCTAAAGATCGATCCGTAACTCAGAGGATCGATTTAATAACAGGCCTACATTTTCCCCATAAACACACTGAGACATGGCGACCGGCGGCGCTGCTAATGCGTTTCTCTGAATCCACGACCAGAAAGGAGGAAGCGTTCACATAGCGCGTTTTTTGCGCGTGCAAATTCGTTTTCCAGGCGCGCCTCTGTTCATGGTTGCATAGCAACGGCAGACGCAACGGGAAAGCACGCGCTTGTGGAGAGGAGAAAGCGGTGCAAAATGCGCTCTCCATGATGACGAGGAAGTATCATCAAAAAAATTATTGATTTCTAGCCCTTGCATTAGCTTTACTACTAGATATATTAATTGAGATGAGAAATAAAAGACCGCCCTGTACAGCTACGATCAGCTGTTCGGCCGAGCTTTCCATGTTGTTACGGAAAGGCCGCTGGTTTTTGTCACATGACCTGTTGAGATGCATTGAAGTGCTTCTCACTGAATTTGCACGCGCACAAAGCGCGATATGTGAACGGCCCCTAAAGTGGTATCGTGTGCGGTTGCATCTAGTTTAAAAGGCCTTTTAAATATGAACGCAATTTTGGATTAAATAAAAGGACAGTCAAGTCAAATAAAACACGTTTTATCTCCTGTTTAGTTGGTAACACTACATTAAGATATTCATTAACATTAATGCCTTATCTAACATCAACACATTGAGTGAACAATACATTTGTACAACATTAATGTATGTTTGTGAATGTTATTTAATACAAACACTTGATTGTTCAAAAACGTTAAAACTTTTGATTTTAAAAATATAAGATCGGATCGGATCGAATTGAATAATGATAATCGATTCAAGATCTTGAGAATCGGAATCGATTCTTGATATTTGAATCGATACCCAGCACTAGTACATAGACATATAATCAGTGTATATTTTGTAGTTCGTATATTCTGTAGTTTTGCATTTATTAAAACCATTATATCCATGACTGTTTCTGTTTGAAGGTTCGTAATTACAAGTCAATGAGATATGCCGATCCAAGAGCTACCAGCTCTTATTATTTACTACATTGAGTAGTTTAATTTTGTAAACACAGGAAAATTAATGTTCACGGCCGGAAAGTTAATATTTCTTGGAGTTTATAAGAAGGGATAATGTTACGGTGTGACATGTGTTAGCTTCGTATTTCTTTCTGTTTTGAACCATCATGTATTATCGTTTCTAGTTGTTTATACTACTAAATACAGCTTACCCAACATCTCAGATTAACCTGACATTGCTAGCTTCCGTTATTGTCAGCACAACACGCTAACTCGCTAGCCTTTTAACGCACCACCCGTGCGCTCAGTTATTTATTTTTCTCGCACGCGCCCGCGCCTTTGAGTTCACAAAAGCCCAGGTGAGTAAGAATCAGTCAACAAACACGGTGAGTAATGTCTTCTCCTGTTATTGTCACCTGCACTTCATGTCACATGTTTACCATAGCCTTCTCTGTCGGCAATATAGGATTTATATGTGATAAATGCAAGGAGACAGTCAGGCTGACGGAGAAGATTTCAGAAGTAGAGACACGCATCCAAACTTTAATCGAGAATAGTAAGAAGAGTGCTAGAGCTTTAGATACTATTTTGGATGCGCCTAGCCTAGTAAACTCTTTACATGAGTCGGTTCCGGCTGAAGTAGAGCCCGTGCAGCAGGGCAGATGGGTGACAGTGAGAGATCGCTCTAGTCGCGGATCAAAAAAACACTTTTCCGTTCCGATAACAAATCGATTTGCCCCGCTCAGTGAAACACCCACTGAGAATTATGCTGATTGTGCCCTAGTTATTAGCGATTCTATTACACGGAACGTGAAAATAGAGTCACCAGCCACCATAGTCACATGTTTGCTGGGAGCGAGAGCGCCTGACATCAAAGCAAATTTAAAAGTGCTGGCTAATGCTAAACGTAAATTCTCTAAGATTATTATTCACGTCGGCACTAACAATTAGTTTTGGTGCATGTTATCACTGTGAAGCTGCTTTGATACCATCTGTATTGTAAAAAGCGCTATATAAATAAAGGTGACTTGACTTGACTTGACAAAAATTAGAACGGGACTAAGTTCCTTGTGAATGCAGTGTTATCTAGAGATTTCCAGTGAACATCCGTCTCTATGCACTGCGAATCTGTTGCCATGACAGCAAGGCCAATTGCCCGATTGACAGCAGGTATGGAGTAATTACAGGGAGCGCTATGAGAGGGACACGTATCTAAATGGGGCTTTAAAACAGAGAGGAAACAGACTGTGAGGGTGGTTCTCCTCTCGTGAGATACTGTGTTTGTCGACGGGTTGTTCTTTTTATTGAGGCTGGGCTGTGGAGCGGGCGAAGATCGAAGCTGAGAAGTAGAAAAAAGAGAGTGAAGGATTTGTCAGTGAAAACCCAAGGAATATTGTCAGCAGTGGGAAGGACGCAAAGGGATGAGTATTGGATCCGTTGTTTATATGCACTAACACTGAAGTGGTGTTGAGAGTTTGGAAAGTGTGTGGCACGAGTGAACTAGTACACCGAGTGAATTGTTGATCTGTCCCCAACTTCTGTCCTCCCCTTTGCCAAATGTGACCCGTCTTCTGCTTTCTCCGGAGAGAAGTTAAGCCCTTGCAAAAGGCGAGATTTGATCGGGTGGGTGAAAGACCGGTGGGTGAGTGCTGGCCCGAATGCACGGTGTGCGAGTGGAGATGCAGTGCCTGAAGTGACGATTCACACGGTTGGTGTTATGGAGTGAAGTTGTTGTGTGGAGAAGTAATAGTAGTCTGCTGTGCACTCTCCCCCTGCAGTCGTTCACCCGCTGTCTCCGAGGAAGGGCTTCTGATACACCAAGCGCCCAACTTACTACTTCGAGACAACCCGGCCCCGTCAATGTGGAATGTTTCATGTACTATTGAACAGATAAACCCTGGTGCTTTGTTACAGTCCACAGCCAAAGTGGAGCGTTTCGCTCAAAGTGTCCTCCTCGCCTGGTGGTCTCCACACGCCCCTATTGAAAGCCTCTGCCCTGTTCAGAAAGAAAGAAGGTAGTTCAGCTGAATGTTTCATATACTGTTGAACAGTTAAACCTTGCTGTATTGTTCCAGTGCCCGGCCCACGTGAAGCGTTTCGCTCGAAGTGTCCTCCCCGCCTGGTGGTCTCCACACGCCCCTATTTGAAAGCCTCTGCCCTGTTCAGAAAGAAAGAAGGTATTTCAGCTGAATGTTTCATAGACTGTTGAACAGTTAAACCTTGATGTATTGTTCCAGTGCACAGCCAAAGAGGAGCGTTTCGCTAAAAGTGTCCTCCCCGTCTGGTGGTCTCCACACGCCCCTATTGAAAGCCTCTGCTCCTGTTCGGAGAGAAAGGTATTATATCTGAACGCCTCATGTACTGTTAACAGTTGAAGTCTGCTGTATCGTCGCTGTGCACAGCCGAAGGGGGGCTCCCGTCCAAAAGGGTTACTCCCGCCTGGTGGTTCCTATGGGCCTCACTCAAGTTCTGCCTCCCCTTGAGGAAAGAGTAACCCCACCTGAGTATCCTCACCTGTTGGTGTCAGCTAACTGTGTCGTTCCAGGGAATAGCCGAAGTACGTGTCGCGATCGAAGTGTCCCCCTGCTGTCTAAAGGTCTCCTCACGCCCTGGCTAACAACCCCCGTTCTACTCTGGAAGGGTATACTCGCCTGAGCAACTCCACCTGCTAGTAGACGGGCCGCACTGTCGTAACGAGCAGCCGAAGCGACGCGCCTTGTCGAAAGTGCCCCAGGCCGCACTCTTGTCCGGCGTAGAAGACACCTACCGGGGTATACTTACCTGTTTCCTCTCCTGGCCCGGTCCGCTCGTTCACCTGTTCACCTGCGTCCCGTCCGAGTCTGAGGCAACCGTCCCCTGAATACCTACCTGGTTCCGGCCCGAATGGGGTCCGTATAACCACGACCCCCTCTTGAGTCCTGTAAAGAGTACTTACCCAGTGACCTACCTAGACGGTGTGAGTATTCCCCCTGATCCCCCTTCAACGAGCCGCAGGCCCGCCACGATTGGTCCCCCCTCCAAGGTCCAGAAGACCACCGAACTTCCTCTGGCGGCAAGAAAGAAGATTTTAATTAGGACTTTTCCAATTTACTGTTTTTAGCTTAATAAAGAAAACTGTTACTCTTTATAACTGTTATAACTTTATTGAGAAATTGATAAGTTAATCTTAGGTTCGTTTTGCTGGACAAACAACAGTTTGATAATTACATTAATTTCCATTAAGGATTATCTCATAATCGATCTGAAATAAGATTATTGATATATGAATGAGGAATTATAAGACGTTGTGATTGGTTATTCATATATTCATATAATCTATCTATTTTCAATTTCGATAATTTAATGTAACTGTAATATACAATATATTAATCATATTCATGATTAGTTATTAAAATTCCCTATAGATCATTTGAGCTAATGTTCAGGTAATACCCAATGCCGTTACAGCCCTTAGCCACCAACCTGTCTGCAGCTCTCTTTAATGCTCCTCCTACACCATCAGGGTCCCCTTTCCCATGGCTTGATTCAAAATAGTTCCATGTGCCAGCTTTAAATCCACTTTTGTGGATTTCTGTAGTAAAAAGCATGAAATTTCATTTCTGTTTGTACTGTGTACAAGGTCCATCACTAAAAAAATGTAGGACAGAAACTTGTGGATGAGTAGCCTGAAGGTGGTCTAGCACAGGATCAAGATGTTTCCAGATAGCAGGAAGACCCTTGTATCTAGAAGGGGAGATTGTGGTGAAGCACATGTGCTCTTGTTGCCCTACATGCATTACCCCAGTGTGTAGTGTGGCTTGCTTATGTGAGGCCCCAAAGTGAACAGCTTGGATCTCTGATGCATATTTACAGACATAGTTCTCTGAAAAATCAATGTGGATCAATGCCTCATCTATTGCCAGGTTTTTTTTTTTGAGCTCACGATTGTAGGCATATTGCTGTTTGATATTGAACAGGTGCTTCTTAAACTTGTGGATGTTGTTGTGAAGCAAATCTGTAAGGGTCTCCTGTGTACCCTCAATAGTTTTCTTGACAGTTATCTTTACTGTTGAACTCTTCTTCATGTGGTCTTTTTTTTCTAAAGCCTTGTCTTCAGTGACCCACTGTAGAAAAGATGCTTTTGCCATTCCATCATATTGACTGGAGAGGGGGACACACTTTTATTTGCATAAATCACATTCCCCATACATATATGCTTCGCTAGAAGTATCACAAGATACCATCTCAGCCAATCGCTCTACATTTTAAGTCTCAACCACCTTCAGCTGATTCAGCTTGTCAGCCACAAAGCTCAGATTCTCATGGAGCTTACACTGGCATGTGTCTCGGTCAGACATAGAAGGGTGAACAACCCAAAAAGGTCTAAGACGGCAAAACAGAGAATAAGAGATATTCCCAATGTTCTCTGACAAAAATGTTCTGTGCAGGTTTTTCATAGTATCCTGCAGGAACCTTTTCTGCATCTTGACTTTATGCACTGTGATTGTTTGTTTCTTCCCTGCTGTAATCCTGCTCACATCATCTCTCACAAAGAATGACTTCACTTTGCTTTTAAATTCATTGGAATGTCAGTTAACAGCTTTTCTTTCAAAGGCTGTTATATTTTTACTCTCCAGATGTCTCCAGCTTTTGTTTGAAAATTCTAGGGTATGTATGGGGGGGCATAACTGCCTTATGAGAAGTTACTATAGGGGGTTTTACACAATTTCACACTCCGACTACGCCACCTTGGGAATTTCACCCAAAGAATTAACATTCGCTCCTACAAAAAGGCATACACAGGTTCGGATTACCAACATGAGTCAGAGACATGGGTCAACATATCAAATATATACTTTATTGACAATTATTAAAAGAGAAATCTCATAAAATGGTTATGGAACACTCAATAGACTACTGGGGGTTTAAGGCAACATCAGGGCCAGGAACGAGGCTTACCAAGAGGCAGAAAGTGAAGCCACGCAACAAATGGAAATCACTGCATTTCAAGGTGCGCTCGCGCACACACACACACACACACACACGTGTTAGTACTAAGCACAACACACGGTGAGGAAGATACCACCACCTAAAGCAGGGGTGGGGAACCTTTTTCCTATCAAGGGCCATTTACAATTTTTTAACATTCTTTAAGGGCCATTGTAATGAGGTTCAGTGTTTGGAAGGAAGAAGACAGGGTCAGCGTGACTGGGACTCGTACGTTTTATTGGAAACTCAAAACTATAAACAAAACAAAAGGTGCGCTGGCAGGGCATTCACCATAGCCTATACAATAATACTTTTTCCACAGCTTGGGCTCAACTCTTTCCACTAAATCAGCACAGACTCATTCCTCTTTTAGTCGGCCACTCATTCCACTTGCTGTCGGCCACGAAAAAAAATCGTGATAGATATTTTTGCCATATCGTTATAATAAAATATTGAACACATATCACTAACCTCTCTAGTGCGATGGTTGGAACTGCTTCTCTTTGGCAAGGCGTCTGATGTCACATGGTAGTGATGATGATGCTACTCGCAGGTGGTTTTCCAAGCTTGAGTCAGTCAGTCTTGAGCGGAATCGAGTCTTTGCAAGAGTCAGTTTTTGAAAAGAACTGCTCACAGCAGTAAGTCGTCCCAAACAGAGATGCACATTTCAGTGCATGTCTCCTCAGATTGGGAAAACCATCAGAATGTTTATAGAACTCGAGCAGAGGGAGGTTGTTGTACTTAGCTTTGAGCTCGTCATTGCTTTGAAGCTCAATAATTTCAAGTTGTAGGTTGTCAGGTACATCAGATGGTTCCACATTAAATGGCGTAGCAAATATCTTCAGTTCCTTTTGTTTACTTTTCATGTCCTGAAATCTCTCACCAAACGCCTGAAGCAGTTTTGCACACTCACCAGCATATTCAGCTGTCATAGCAGGCTTTTGTTCTTGCAGAGTAGGAAAATGCACAGTGTTACCCTTTTCCAGTTGCAATTGCCACAGCTGTAATTTCACTTCGAATTATTTCACATTTGAAAGCAGAGAGCTGAAAAGCTGGTTCGGACCTTGAAGCTTGACGTTCAGCTCTGACAGGTACTTCGTTATGTCCACCATAAAGGCCAAATCACACAGCCACTTGCCATCACTTAGTTCCGCAACAGGTTTTCCCTTAATCTCCATGAATTGTTTTACTTCGTCCCTCAGTTTGTAAAACCGTGTGAGCATATCTGCGCGACTCAGCCATCGCACCTCACAATGGTAAACCAGATCTCCGTACTCAGACCCAAGATCACTCAGTAACTCTTTGAGCTGGCGGCTGTTTAACCCTCTGCTTTTTATGAAATTTATTGTGGAAACGACAGTTGTCATTACACTGTTGAGCTTCAGGGAATGTGCACACAGACTCTCTTGATGTATGATGCAGTGGCATACAACTAAATCACTTGGATCGAGACTGAGACGACTCATTTCTTTTTTGACCAACGCAGTTAATCCCTTTTGCGAGCCAAGCATGGCTGGAGCTCCATCAGTGACAAACAGTGTTGTGGGTAACGCGTTATAAAGTAACGCGTTAGAGTACTCTAATTACCTTTTTCGTGAAATGTGTAACTTAACGCGTTAGTTTTGTGCGTTAAGTAATCAGTAACTTAGTTATTTTTTAAAAAAAGTAATCCGTTATTTTAAGGAAAGGAAAATCCCGAATAAAAAAATTTCCCCAGGATCAAGACAGTGTTTCTGCGCTTCAATACCCCACCACCCTCCAGCTTCATTAAGGCACACGCGCGCAGTCTCTTGCTCTCTCTGCTGTGCACGCGCTACGCGGTTTGGAGCACAGACTCTGTCTCGCGGGCGCGCTCGCTCTAGATTCCGGGAGGTTTTCACTAATTCGCGGGCATCAGTGAGCCGCTATCAATATGCGGGAGACTCACGGACGGACCTCCCGGTAGACTTGGGATGTCTGCATTTCTATACTGAATTAATATTGGCATTATAATTATTGATTTTTTTATTGAAATAATAGCCCATCCGCGCATCTATACTACCCGGGCTGGGAAGGTGTGAATTTTGATTAATATGTTCTGTGATAATAAATAAATAAAACGCTATGTGGAATAGCCTATTGATGACTGTCTTTCCTGTTATTTCTATCCTGCAGTGTTAATTTAGTCGGATGACTGACGTTATTCATTGCCAGGAGTCACGACTTCTAGGTGCATTTAAAGGGGGCCGTGTCTGTCAATTAAGCTGCAGCCTGTGTGAGGCGCTGCAAACGGCTTTTAATTTTTGGTAACGCATGAGTACTCTAACGCGTTACTTTTATGAATAGATAACGCTGTAACGTAACTGATTACTTTTAATTGATGGTAACGTTGTAACCTAATTAACTACTTTCCAAAGTAACTATACCCAACACTGGTGACAAAGCAACTTAACTTTTCAAATGGTAGTTCAAATTTGTTCAAAACTACTTGCTCAAACAAATCTTCACCTTTTGTAGTGCCATGCATGGCTTGCAAAGACAGCAATTCCTCGCTTGTATCAAATTCAGCAGTAATCCCACGCACAAAAATGGCTAGTTGGGCGGTGTTTGTTATGTCTGTTGTTTCATCGCAGGCCAGAGAGAAAAACTGGAATTTTTTTGCAGTGTCCTTCAGTGTTGTTTCAATGTCTTGTGCAATATCAGTTACTCTTTCTGCAACGGTTCGTCGAGATAAACTGACTTGTTGGAACAGTTTTACTTTGTCTGGTGCTAGCAGCTCCGCAGCGGCAACAAGGCACTCTTTCACAAACTCTCCTTCTGAATGAGGTTTCAGTTTCTTAGCAATTAACTCACTCACCACAAAACTTGCATGAGTAACATTGTCTCTGTCAGAATGCGGTCTTGTGAAAACTGGGCAACCAAACTCCGCAGAAGAGTGTGAACTTTATTCAAACGCATTTGTCCTTGGAACTCATCGAGTTTAGAATGTTTTGAGCTGTAATGACGTTCGAGATTTACCTTTTTCATCACTGCAAGTGCATCCCCACAAACTAGGCAGACTGGCTTGCCTTTCACTTCAAAAAAAAAAAAAAATTTGTCCATTTTTCTTGAAAAGCGCGACATTCTGAATCTACCTTTCTTTTTTTGACAGTTGCCATGATGCATATCAGCAATGACAACCACTACGTGTCTGTTGCGTTCATTCTGACTGTGACCCGGACACAGTCGGAAGCGACCACCCGGAAACCTGACTCTATTATGTTATTATGTTCTGATCCTTTTATGCGCCCCGAAGCTGATCAGTGAGAAACTTGAAACCGGCGCTGTGAGAAACTTGAAACCGGTGCGGCGTGCGCGCCTCCGAAGCTCATCCGTGAGAAACTTGAAACCGGTGCGGCGCGCGCCTCCGAAGCTCATCCGTGAGAAACTTGAAACCGGTGCGCAAGGTGACTCATTAACACTCGCGCTACCGGCCTCGCCCTGCTTGCCACTTTGCCTATTTTGTGTTTTCTGTCACAGGAAAAGTAATTGCTGAGATTTTTGGTTCTGAAGTTTTTTTTGGGGGGGGAGGAATTGACTCGCGGGCCGCATCAAACTGTTCTGCGGGCCGGTTACGGCCGGATGTTCCCCACCCCTGCTTTACTTGCACTGTTGTCATTACTAGTGATATTTGAGCCTTATTTGTAATGTCCGTGGACTCATCCACTTCCACTGCAACAAAGGATGTTGCTTTAATGTCATTTTTATATGGCCTCTGATAACCTCAGCAGTGGCTTCAATTAAGTCATTCTGAATCCGATTTGATGTGCCGGTAAACACATTTGAGGAGCTTAACCCTCTGGGGTTGGCAAACGCGCGGGCAGTTTTGCTGTTTTTTTTTTTTACATAGCAGCAACATAGACTTAAAATACTCTGTCATGTATGGTCATACAGACTTAAGAAATATGAAAAAAGAATCTGTGAGATGTCTACTTTTGTATGTGTCCACTTACAATCTAAACAAAACGATGTGCTTTTGTAAAATAAAGAAAATAAACAGGGTGTGCTTTCTGCCTCTCCGTCTTTTTTTTTCTTGAGCACGTCCCTAAACATAAACAAAACTCAGTGAATACGTGTCACACATTTATGAGCTCTATATCTTTATAAACATTTAAGTGTGTAGTTTTAAATTACCTGATTCAAAAAGAAAACAAATATTCTCTGTTTGAGTAATTTGTATAAACCAACAAGATATCCAGTTTCTCAAACCCTTGCTCATTATTTTTAATGTGACCACACCCACACGCGCATAATATATAGACATGCAAATCGCGCTCATTACCTCAAAAACAATTGTTGTGGCAAACATTACTGCGTAAGAGACAGTCAGAGTCAAATTATAAAAAGAGAAGTATTTATTCTTGCAAGAATAGGAGCAGTCTAATACACAGTTGTTACCCTGTGCAGAAGAGTGACACACCCTCGGACAGACTGAACCACCTTTTTATCCTAGCTCTTTCAAGGTCTTCTTCCCCCAGAGCCTTCCTCCCAGTAGTTTTCCATAGACAAAGGAACTGTAGCAACAATGACAATGACATCGGGTCAGCGTTCTTCGATCAGTGAATCCCAATCAACAAACACAAGCTCTGTTGTCCCAGGACCCAGATATCTTCCTGGGTAAACAAAAGCATTCTGTTTAACTGTTCTGCTGACCAGCCCTTCGAACAAGCCACCATTGTTTAACAGATGTTCACCAGAGTCCACTGGTTGTTAAACTCATCAAATCTAGGCCACGCACATACATACTGATTCCCCGAGGGCACCAAAGGTGTCACGGGGTCCGAACTTTGAATGACTCAACACTCAACACCCCAAAACTCCCAAACACTTCCACACACATAACATGACACCAACATTCCTCACACAAAGAAACACACAGACCAAGATGTCTCCTTAAACGACTCATTTTAAGACATTACCAAATGTATTTTGATACTTTTCTGTGTTGCCATTTATGTGTCATGACAGATTTGGGATTGTTACAATATTAGTATGTATTAATCAAACCTTAAATGTCTATACTAATGCATAATAATTTAACTTTGTATCTTAATATGACGTGTTTGATATCTCTATAATTCTCTAAATCTAACGGAGTTGAATCTCGATAATAGACTGCAATGATATGATTGTTACGATATGAATTCTTTTCAGTCATAGAAATGACAAATTCCAAAGCTCAGTCATATATTATACAGCAGGGGGTCTTCTCGACAAGACAAAGAAAGTTCTCCCGCTTCCAAATCACTGAAGGTGATTGGCCACTCGCGCAAAAGAAGGCGTGATCCATACATTCTTTAAAGAGCCAAACGCTCTCCCAAACGCTCTCTGTCCAACTATTTCCAACGCTGTCCATCTCTCCAGCTCTTGAAGAACAGCTCTCTTCCTCTCTGCATCCCGGCTTCGTCATGTGAACGGTCTACGGTCCTGAACTCCGCAGGAGTTCCCTCCGTTCTATTTTCTTTATCTTAGTCTTTGTTTTCATTTTCAAATTCTCCTTTGTTCGCTTTCACCTAAGAGTGAAAGGATTTAAGCTGAATTATTCCCTCGGCAACTTCCCTTCCAAGAGACCTTCAAAATCTCCCGCAAACAGACCGCTCCGGAAACACGAGAGAGCACGTGAACGAGAACGCGCTCTGCTCCGAGGACACACGCACACGCGTTTCCTTTCCGAATCCCAGCCACACACACACGAACTATGCAAGTATAACTTCAACGAGTTTTCATGTTTTAAGGTTTGATTCATTGTTGGCTCTCAAAAGGTCTGTGATTTTGCTATTCTATGATCATTCGTGATCTATTCTCTCTCTCTCTCTCTCTCTCTCTCTCTCTCACACTCGAACCTCCTGCTCTAAGTCGCTCTCATCCTCTGAGCACACTCTCTCTCTCTCTCTCTCTCCCTTTCTCCCTCTCTCATCTGTTATCCGTTTTGTCTTGTATTGTTCAACTGTAAGTTATGTACATAGACGTATAATCAGTGTATATTGTGTAGTCCGTATATTCTGTAGTTTTGCATTTATTAAAACCATTGTACAGACTGTTTCTGTGTAAATGTTCGTAATTACGAGTCAATGAGATTTCCGACCCAAGAGCTACCAGCGCTCATTATTTACTACATTGAGTAGTTTTAATTTTATAAACACAGGAAAATTAATGTTCACGGCCGGAAAGTTAATATTTCTTGGAGTTTATAAGAAGGGATAACTTTAGTGAGAAATTGATAGGTTAATCTTATATGGTCGTTTGCTGGACAAACACCTATTTGATAATTACATTAATTTCCCTTAAGGATTATCTCATAATCTATCTGAAATAAGATTATTGATATATGAATGAGGAATTATAATTCATTGTGATTGATTATTCATATATTCATATAATCTATTTTCAATTTCTATAGTTTAATGTAACTGTAATATGCAATATATTAATCATATTCATGATTAGTTATTAAAATTCCCTATAGATAATTTGAGCTAATTCATATGGACCCAGAGTCCGAGTCATTTACATTACAGAACCATATCTAGTTTACATCACTAGTTGGCCCACTAAGCCCCCCTGCACCAAATGGCCTTCTGACATCTAGGTTAGAGGTCCTTGTTCATCTGTTTTCTGGAGTGTCTCCCCCTTCTGCCTCCCCAGGTACATAAACCTAAATCTGAGAGCAGTTCCCTGTTCTCACAGCGTACTGCAAATGGCAAAAACACATGACATTCCTTTGCAATCTACTAAGAGTTAATGAAAAATAAAACAAATCAATGAAAGACAAAAACTGCCATAACACAATGCACCTAACCTCATCAGTCCCCTGCTGTTTGCCAAGTTTGGAAGATGCGCGCGAGCTTATTGGACTTACATCCGAAGAAGAAGAACGCGATTTGAAGACAAAGATTTTCAGGTTAGAAATAATTCTGAATTATATTAGTTAGTGTTATTGCTGCATACATTTCACATTCAGCGGCTCCATCGCTTCAGTAAATGTTCTCTTGCATGCGCTTGTCTGTTTGAGTCAGTTGCGCTGTTGTTTGAAAAGATGAAAAATGTTTTTACTCCAATCTCATTTCATAACGTCATAACAATTGTAAACATTTAAAGTAACATATGATAATCAATTATATTTTTACTCTAGTGTAGTGTTACTGAAGTGTTTAACGATTTATAGGCTGCCTAGCTGCTATAGGCTTGTTATTATTATTGTATGCAGCACTGCACGTATATGCCTACAAGGCACAACAAGGTGTTCATTACATAGGCTATATATATTTTTTAAATCTAAAAATGGATTCCCACAATCGTGCAGCCCTATAGTTTATCTTGATATCACCATGTTCACAGTTGTTTCATTTTTTATTTTTTTACAGGGACCAGATGAGAGACCTGATGGAGTCTTGCTGACTTAAACATTCACATGATTCTCTGTACATGTAGGCCTACATGGTAAAATGAAAAATCAAACAACATCGAATTGACAGGTATGTATGACACCTATGTTTCAGGAATGGCACAAAGGTGTGATCAGTGTGTTCAATAATGTGCTTTTTTGTCCTTTTTTGTGTATCTTTGGATTTTGTTGTGTTGTAAATAAATCCCAAAAAGCCATTCTCTTTTAAATGCAGTCATTCTTTGTGCCTCATAATGATTATGGCCTGAGAGCTCCTAATAGGGCCATTATGGGAGGGTCTTTGTCTTTCTCAGGTGTGAAACACTCAATATGCATGGGTTGTTAACGCCTCCTCGCATGAAGCTTTCTTACACAAAACATGTCTTACAAATTTTAAATCAATATATTGTATTATCTGAATGAGTATGCAGGAAGTTTTTTACATAGTTTTGAAGCAAATATTCTAGGCTACATGATACAATTCTCAAAAGTCTTGTGAAGAAATAATCAGTATGGGCATCATGACCTTATTTCAGTGACAATTTTTTTTTCCCCACAAACCACGCATAAACATAATTATCTCAAAACTACAAACTTTAACATACATGCTGCTGATATACTATTGTAGCAGAGTTTGTGCTGAAAACAGTGTAATAAGACTTTAGCCATGAAAATGTCACAAGTAACAGAAATAAGCGCAAATGTCAGAGCATGTCAGAACACCTCCAGGACCCAGAAAACACCTCAGATCCCAGAGGGTTAAGTGTGCAGATAACTTGTCATCTTTTTTTGCCAACACATGTAACAGTTCAATGTAATTTCCTTGATTGACAGAGGTACTGCTCTCATCGTTTCCCCGAAAAGCCAGTTCTTGTTTGCCAAGGTAGCATGTAACATCTATGAGGCTTTTTAATATCTCCCTGTTTTCCTTTACCTTTGAATTGTGCGCGCTTATGTGGAGCCTGCGCTGCTCATCCAGGGCCATGTCAATACGAGTTTTGCCGAAAGTTTTCAAGGCGATCTGAGAGTTGACGTGTGCCGTAGATTTTTCATGCTTCAGCAGAGTTCTTGGTAAATTGTTAAGGTCACTATATCCCAACACTGCAACCGGCGTTTCTGAAAATCCTCACCCTGGCAGGGGTTTTCAAAAATGTTCGGTTTCAGTGACCTGATACTGCTTTTCCGTGTGGACGAACGGGCGAACCGCGTAAAAAAAGACACGGTTATAAAAATACCTGTGTTCGTGTGGACAAGGCCTCAGTTTAAAAAGGTTTGTGTTATTTTTTGTCCCTTCTGTTGGATAAGATCCTGTAAGGCAGGTGTTGGTTTCCCGTTAGCGACCACAGCTCTTTTTTCTTCATAGATTTGAATGTTGAAAATCGTTTTAAGTAATAAATAGCCATAATATCTAACGGTTCACAGCCTATGAGCTAGGTTGGCAGCCAACGCTAGATGCTAGGTATCGGGAAGCGCGGATTGAGTGAGAGCGAGTGGATCACGTGACATGAAGCAAGCTCGGTCTCTGCCTCAATGTTGATAATTCAAGACAGCATGAGAACTGACTGCGCATTCGCAAATCTACGTAAACTACGTTCTATGGACCAAAGAGGCACCGCTAACCTCTGCCTCAATGGCCATGGCCTTGAATTTCCTGCATGAAACAATGGTTTTTAGGAGCAACTAATGGCAAAATTAGTATATTATAATGTGTATTCCTGAAAAATTTTGTTACATTTTTTTGTTAATATTTGGAATAAAGTAAATGCAATTAATAATGTGGTGAATTAATAACGCTCTTGGAATTAATACATGTAATGTCAACATTTCGTTTGGTGAGGCACTGCCTACCCTGCCTACCCTGCCTACCCTGACTGCACATCCCTGCATTACATGTGACTCACTCAAACAAAACCCCAATAAACATGTTGCATCACTCTTGTAAGTCTTTCTTCTGAGGCCACATCCACACGAAGCCAGAGCTTTCCCTATCCGATGTTTTTTTTGGCTCGTTCTAAAAAAGATTTCCGTAAACACGGCGTCGTCTCAAGAAATATCTGCGTACGTACACACGAAACCACTGAAACCGACTCAAAACGATGTAGCATACATGCCAGACCAGTATGTGGCGCTGTAATTCTGCCATAGAGATACAATAAAAACGGAGAAGAAGACTTTGAGCATGCGCATAAACCTTGCGCGCTGTAGGCTATACAATAATATTAGGCACAGTAGCTTCTTCTTTTCTTTTTTACCAAGAACTTTATTAAACAATATAAACAACCATAAATGGCCTGGTACAAAATAGGGATGAGTCACGAATCACGATATTCAATTAGTTATCGGACTCATAAAGCTTGCCACAAAGAACCGGCAAAAGTAATGAATGAGTCAAATATAGCAAGGAGACATTTTAATAGTTAGTAGACATTTCAAGCATTCTATATATTTCTGAGTTTCGGTTCATTTATATGAGACGAGTTCCAGTTCACGAGCAATGCAAGTTATATTGCGCCGGCGCGTCCATGTCATGATTATATTGTCAGCTATAATTGCTTCTTATTTATTAAATCCAGGCAATTGGTTGATGAAACTTTGATTAAAATTAAGATACAATTTATACAAAACGAAATTCACTTTAAAGAAAGGCTTTATACAAACCAGCTTTATATAAAACAAAACTTAATGTGGTCAAAATGATGTCTCCCGATATATTGCGCATCCTATGATTACTCATGCTGTTCACTTTCATAAATCAACATAGATGAAATAAAAAAAATAACATATTATTTAAACATAAATATGAAACTAAATACATTTTCTTTAATGGCTACAACAGGCTTACTGAGAAATGTAATGTCGGAGTGGAATTTGAGCGAGCGCCGTTGTGCCGGCGAGCATGTGCGTTTTTTGAACAGCCTAATAATCAAATAATTCCCAGTGATCGTCGAATATTATATTTGTTTGAAATGCCCATCCATACAAAATACAAAATGTCTTAATCAGACAATACAGACCAGCACCATAGCATAAGAAAAATATAAAGAAATACAATGAAAATACATTTAAGTAAATAATAAATAAAGTAGCCTAATAAAAGAGGCTCATTAGCTTCTGCAGCATTATATTATATTATACAAGCATGTAGTCGGCAGGTGTTGTTGCTGTTACGTGACTAGCCGACACGTGGGGTGATGACATCATCGTTTCACAAAATATACGGATTGGCTGTACACACGAAAACGCAAGCGTGTCGTTTTCAGATTTATCCACTTTGGGACCCGGTTTCAAAAAATAGCGGTTTCGGTCTCTCAAAACGCCGGATCCGTCTGGACGAAACGCCAATACGACACAAAATTTGTCCGTATACAGCTATACGCGTCTCCGTGTGGACAGGGCCTTATACTCAAGTACTATTTTTCTCAGATAACTAAATACTTTTCCCCGTAAAACATTCATCACAATGTATTACAGTCTCTGTTGTCTGTGCAAATCTGTCCCAATACTGTATAACTGAATAATTGAGCGAACCATTGGTTACACAACCATTTAAACTGATTACTATATACAGTACAGCGGATCTACTTAATCAAAAGATCATTAAAACTGTAGCGCATTGCAGATGATCAGGTCTGCCTCTGATTAAATTAATCAAGTCTAATTTACAAACGACCCTGTCCTTCCTGGATTGCAACACAAGAGAACAGAGTGCCTTCCGCTGATTAAAGTAATGACATTACAATCAACAAATACAGGTTTGTTCTTCTCGGACTGGCTTGAAGAGAGAGAGCAAATTGCGCCTAACATTTGCATAAATCATTGATAGCCTATCTGAGAACACAGATCTTTTCTGTCTGAATCAACAAAAAAACATTCTGTTTTACTGCCCTGCGGGGATCTGTCAACCAACAAGGCGCCACAACTCCGGGAGATCTTGCAAACCCCCATGAGATCTTCTAACAACTTATTAACCCTTCAGAACAACCGAACAGTGTTTGACCAACGCCACTGCTAATCTCATCAGTTCGAGAATACACGCACACACATACGAACCTCGGGAAACCAACGTTCAACGTGTGAAGGACTCCGCATACGCACACACATACACACACCCAAAAATGCCCCTCGAGGGACATCCTCACACTGGGCATACACACAAACAAGCCATGAATTGTTTAACAGATGTTTGACCCAAAAAGTCCACGGACTGTTAATTTAATCAATTCCAGAAAAACGCACATACAGAGTATTGCCCCGAAACTCAGGACAAAAGTTCAACATGTGTTTCGAACTCTGCATGAACTGCGAACAACTTTACACCCACACACACACCAAACACGAAGACATTCCCTCCCTGGACATTGTGGTCAAAAAATCAACCCTTTCCAATGTATTTTGAAATGTATTTGTGTTGTGTTTCATGGTCACTATATGATAGACCGCTATAACTATAAGTATTATGGTATAATCAAAAATGAAATGCTTATTATTATTAAGAATCATGTAACTCCTTGTTATCAAATCACAGAATGACGGTCCGTGGTACCGTCTTGTTCAAGAAAAACCACTGGTGTTGAATTCTTAACTCAAATTATGAAATTATGCATTCTGCCATTTATATCAGTTTATATAAATGTCCACTGTACACCGTCCCAGGAGGCGTTACCTAGCGAACAAAGGAAAGTTTTGCGCCACACGCGCCCTCCCAAGTGATTAGATCTGACACAGGAGGAAGGCGTGACCTTATCTCCCTCAAAACACGGCGCGTAGCTCTCCTCAGTGTGCAGTTCACCAGAGAGAGAACCATTTTTCTTCACTACAAGCATTCTTTCGCTTGCTTTCTAATTTCGTCTTTATTCTACGTCTTTATTTTCTTGATACTCTACCTCAATCTGTATTTTCCTTAAAATACCAACTTAAGACTAAGTTATCTTTGACAAAGTTTGCGTACGCTCTGAACCTGAGTTACCAACGTCTCACCTTCTCCTTGAAGACGCATTCTACCACGTGACTTCACGCATCCTTCCGACATAGACGCACAAAGAGGGCATTTCCAAAGTAACGTAACGTAAATTCTTAAATTTACAATCCGGGAAGAACTGCTGTGTTAAGATTGTCTAGAGATTGTCTAAGTTCTTTTGGCTCTATTTTTTGATGTAACTGTGTAAACTGTTTCTCAAAAAGATCTCTTTCTTTCTCTGACTATCCATCACATCCACTCTCTTACCCACACGCTAACACTCTCTCTCTCTCTCTCTCTCTCTCTCTCTCTCTCTCTCTCTCTCTCTCTCTCTCTCATACTCACCTTTTTGTTCTTATTACGATCGTTTTTATTTTGTTTATTTTATTATGCATATTTACTCCTGTGTGTTGTGATTAGTATATGTAACCCTTAACTTGTGTTATATTAAATTCCATAATCTTATGAATTGAATCTGTCTGTGTTCCATTACTGAGGTTCCTGAAAAGTGCGATCAAGTTACAGCTCTACCTTATTTTAATATCTAAATTGTCTAAAACACGAAAATATCGTGCCTTGTGGCCACAGGAACGTTATTTGGCGGTGTTACAGACCTATAGTTCCCTTTCGAGGGAACTCGCGCTGCATTGAAATGACGCCATGGGAATGCTCCCAGCGTGAACGCGTCTGAAGCATCACTGTCAACTTAGTCCAATGGAAGGAATGAATGAACGAACGCCACGGGCGGGTGACGTCATGACCAGGAATTGATAAAAGCACATCCGGTGAAAACCGGCATTAGCTTTTTTGTCTCAGCAAAGCGATCTGTGTCAAACCTGTCTGTCCTATTTACTGTTGTCTGTTCTCATATATTTATATATTATGGCGAAACAATTGTACAAGCAGTGTGCTTCTCCCTGCCCGCGTTATTTAACGGGCGGGGACACACACAAGCTTTGTGTGATGTGTTTGGGAGTGGAGCATGCGATGTCAGCCTTCGAGGGGGCTGATTGTCTACACTGCGAGCAGTTACCGCTTCGCATGCTCCGCTCCCGCCTGTCACTCTTTGACGAGAGTGGCCAGGCTCGTGATCCTCAGGGTGCTGGACCCGCTGCTGCCAAGGCAGCACGGAGAAGGCATACTTGAGGATCGTAAATGGATCTCTCAGCGGGGTTGGAGACGGGTCCGAGGACCTTATCTCCTCCTTTAGCTGAGGGATCCAGCGCTCTTTCTCCGGTGTCGGAAGCCCGCCCTGCGGTTTCTTCCGCCCGGAGAGAGGCCAGTGCTTCATTGCTCTAGCTCCGAGGCAGCAGGTCAGGCTGGAGCATGTCTGCATACTATGGCAGTGCTCCAGACATATCAGGCTGATCTGCTGGGGGATTTGGACAGGAGTGAGGGAGTTAGTTCCGAAGATGTTCGCGAACTTCGTCGGGCAACAGATTTGTCTCTCAGGGCGACCAAGGAGACCGCCAGAGCAATTGGGCGGTCTATGGTCTATACGATTTTCGGGGTATACTCCCAAAGATGCATTGCACGGTAGCGTGACGTAGAAACCTTGATCATCCATGGCACTTCTTCACTCGTATGATCTCATCCGTTAAACGTCGGCTTGTTTTAAGGTGTTTGTAAGTCCACCAGAGTTTTTTTATCTATATAACTATTGAATTTTGAAGGCCATCCTAACCATTTCACTAAAACAAGCGTAGATTTCCCTTGTTTTTTCTGACCTAAAATCTTTTCCACCTTAAAAGATTTGTTTTTACTGACGATTATTTTTTGTAGCTCTTTTTCATAAAAAACTCCCTCGATGACATCACCGTCATAATCTGTGAGTCTGTAGACTGGTGGTTTGCGTGGTATGCAAGCGGCTATGGTGAAAAATTCTTCCGTGTAGTTCTGCTCATAACCTTTGGCGAACGGGCCTCTCACTTTAGAAATCCTGACGACGTCACCGACTTTGAAATTAAATGCGACTCTCTCGGTCTTCTTTATATCCCCGTACAAGTTTTGAAACACTTGACCCTCATTTGCTTTGTTGACGTCCACGGGTCTCATTTTGATACTTCGATGATAACTGACGTTGTACCCCTGGATAATGTCTTGTAAAACATCTATGTATCGTCGCGAATTTGTAGCCGTTAAAAATCGCCACATTCGACTTTTTAACGTTCTATTAAATCGTTCCACGACGCTGGCTTTCAAATCGGTAGCGGTAGCGAAATGATTAATATCATACTTTTTCATTACATCTTGAAAATGTTTGTTAAAAAATTCCTTTCCCTTATCCGTCTGCAATTTCTGCGGTACACGCCCCTCTTCGAGTATAGACTCGAATGCTCTAGCAACCTCTACGCCAGTCTTATTCTTCAATACGCGAACCGATGAAAATTTTGTAAATACATCGATACAAACCAGCAGATATTTATAATCATCATTATCCTTTGCATATGCGATCATGTCGACTAGATCGGCCTGGAACTGCGTATCGATCCCGTACACCACTACTCTATTTCGCTTGTATTTTATAGGGGCTGTTTTGTGTAAAGTGTAAGCATCCTCGCCAGACAGCCATTCTGAAACCTTTTTATCGCTTAGATGAACCCCGCTATCTTTTAAGATTGCGTCTTTTAATCGTTTTTTACCCCCTAAAGAACCAGGGTTGGAGGGTGTATAATAAGTCTTTTTCATGAGCTCCGTCATGCTGCCGTTTCAACCGCTGTAAAAGAATAACTCGTACATGTGGTTTGAATCAATCTTTTATTAAAAAAGTTACAGGATATACAATTTAACTAAATGGCATTAATATAATACAAGATAGTAGACATGGTTATAATAATAATAAATCCATCACAAAAAAAGTAAATTGAAAATAATAATGTTAGTACAACAAAATCTAAGTAAATTTTATATAATGAAGTTAGTACAAAATGGATATAATAATAAAATATAGAACAATTGGATATAACAACGTTACATGATTAGTCTAAGTAAAATGGATATAATAAAATATAGTACAATTAGATATACCGATGTTACATGCACCGTCTAAGTAGGATAGTCATAATGACGTCACTGATAGTTAAGCCAGAAAAGAAAATCACGACAGGCCAACATGTGTTTGTCTAGGATGTAGTCGATATACATCGCAACAATTTTGTCGACGCTGGTACTAATTTCGTAAATTTTAATAGAATCGTCTTCATCATCCGAATCGTATTGTTGTTTTGAGTTCAAGGTCAGCATGGTACAGACATCCGCCACATAAGTACAAGTACAGAGGACATCGGTGACTCCGAGTGGGGATTGTGATTCACAGAGCATATCTAGAATCTGTTTTATCATTACATCGACTGATTCGATACCATGAATGCATTTGTCGACCAATTCCTTCCAGGAAGGAGTCAGTCCTCTTATATAGATCATTTGTTTCTTGAAATTTGCCTCACGTATGGTGTCTTCCATAAATGGGTCACCATCGCGCGATGCATCTGCAAGAATCTTATTCATCAGCATGGTCATCTGTCGCTTGTAATGTCTTTTAAACATGAATTCCATAGTATTCTTCACGCTACAGGCTACTCCCATAGCTACAGTGTCTTGATCACTCGCCATTCACGATTGCGAGACCTTCCCAGAGATCGACGACGTCGTGGACTATTTCTTCGCAGGGTTTCTCCAGAAGTCCGACTCTGATTTCTTCAAGCTTAGCGCCGATGAATGGTTCGTCTTTTAATTCGTGCAGAATAGTCCCAACCGTTCCTTGAATCCGTTGTGCATGAGATTTTAACCCACAACGTTTTAGCACGATACCGATGATTGCGTGAAAATAGGGTCTAAACAGTTTGGTTGAAAGTTCATCAAAATGGGTGTCCAAGTAGTAGTTAGGAGGGTCAAACAGGCAGGAATGCTGCAACTGACTCGGGTGATCAATCTCGCAACCCTCACACTCGTCCTTCAGCTTCGTTCCGATGAGATGTTGGAGTAAAACCGCGGTCGCGGCTTTTATGATTTTGAAACCCAAGACATCGAAACATCCGTCTGTGACGTCGAAGGCATGATTAGCATGAGGGAGGGTCCGGTCGATTTTAGATATGTCGTAAGAAGCCTGATCTTTATGGAGCTTGAAAATTTTGAATGTCCCCATGTCCGAATCCTCGACTTTGTCCGGGTCGATTTTGATACCTGGACCGCGGTCGTTTTGCACGTTCAATGTTTCAGGGTTAATAATATTACCCGGACCCCAATCGTTTCCAATGCATGTGTCAAAGTCTATGCGACGTTTGATAGTTTTAGCCGAAGACCAGTCTTTGTGGTGATCCAACGGATCACAGGCGTTGTCGTCGGGAGGGTCAAGAATGCTACCGAAAGAGATTCCGCAGCTGCACACATGTTCGGGTTCCGAAGCGCCGTCTTCACCCATGTTTTATAAATGACGCATGTAGGGTCTAGT